>NC_058377.1:110263937-110870366 GCF_018350175.1 Felis catus | reverse complement strand
TTCTCAGTGTCTTCAAGCCCCACAGCCAGTGGTGACACACGGTTTAACAAGAGGCAAAAGAGAGAAAACGAGAATGAATAAAGCATTTGCTTCTCTAAGATTGTACTTTTTTTTTTTTTTAAGTTGTATTTATTTAAGGAGTCTACACCCAAGGTGGGGCTCGAACTCACAACCCCGAGATCAGGAGTCACATGTTCCACCGACTGAGCCAGCTGGGCGTCCCACCAGACCGTACTTTTTATAGAAAGCTTAATTTTTCATTGCAAGTTGTCAGGGGAGGAAGGGACCAGGATAGGCTCTTGAGGTGTGATATATACAAATCATCTCAAAACCTAAATGTGTGCAGAACTTGACTTTTCCGTGGGCTTCTGAGAAGAGAGTGAGGTCACGGCTGACTTTGCCGCCCCTTCCTTTCCCCTGGAACACCCTCTGTGAGCCACGCTGAGGAGGCACAGAGAGAAAGGTGAAAGACAGCAGAGAAGGCAAAGGGCGTGGAGGGTGCGAGGCTGTGACGTTGTGTCTGGATTTGTTGAAACTGACTCTATAGATGAAAAACTAATGGTTGATAAGACTTCGGATGTCAAGATCTCTTGTTATACCAAGAATGTAATCATAATTAACAGCTCCAGCTTACGGAAGCTTGCAATTGAATTTATTTCACGCTTCGCAGTCCTAAAAACGAAAAAGCTGTCCGTGTCAGTGTCCCCGGCCAGTCGGCCGGTGGCTGTCCCCTGTGTGGGGGTGCAGGACCCGGGCAGCCGTGGCTGTGCCCCACCCCAGCGCCCCCTGGTCCACACAGGCAGGGCCTTCTCCTCCCGGGCACACTGTGGCCAGGGGGTGTGGGAGACCTGGGCTGGGCTCCCCCCGACTGCTGCCGAGGAGCCTTGGCCGGAGCCCCCTCTGTGTCAGTGGGGTCGTGGTGGTGATAGGTGATAGGTGATAGGTGACGTTGTAAAGTGATCGTAATGTAACCACCAGTCGTTGTTGTCTGTACCTAGGGGTTGGCGGGATGGAACTTCTAAAACACGCACTAATTCGAAATACGCTTGCCTTTGACTTTATACAGCTCGATAACGGAGCCTTACCATCCATAGTCAACGGGTCTACTGTCCCTTCGGGATCCACCCTTCCAGGACCACCCAAAATATCTTTGGCTGGGTAAGGATTAAAAGCAGTCAATTGTCGCTTTCTTTAATGTCAGAGTTTAAGAGGCTCTTGGGTACATTTGTGATTTTATCGTAAGTCGCACAATCAGCTTTGCCTGTAAACCTTCCTGACCTCTCGAGACTGTGTTGTACGTCGAGTGGTGACAGCAACAACGTGGCCGCGTGTGTCTGGTGTGTTGTGGCCGGAGAGGCTTCCGCGGTGCCCGCTGGGCCGTGCCAGTGTTTCAGAGGCTCGCTGCCGTTCGTAGCTCTGTCTCGGGTTCACGTCAGTTTAAACTGAGAGGCTCTATTTCCTTCTTGGCTGTCATCAACGTAAGTGATGGTGTGGCACTCACCTGGCGGTGGTCTTGGTGTGCCTTTACCCCTTTGCCAGCCCCTGCCCGCCGCCGCCTCCCTGTTGGGTCAGCCCCCACTCAGTGGCAGGCGCGAGGCACGCGGTCTCCACGTGGGCACGGGCTGCACGTAATCTGGGATCTCGTCTTGCCCTTTTAAAGTCATGTCTCTGATTGTAACTAATTAAACTAACCAAGCTGGCTGGAACTTTGTCAAGTTAGCGTTCATGCGCTAACCTTGGATGGGGCACCCCTTTCCGCCCCATCCATCAGGCCCTTTAATTGCTTGTGGAGATCAGTGTATTCCTGCTTCCGTGACTTTGGGGAGCACGACCTGATGTGGTCGGACAGCCCAGGGCCCGAAAAGAAATCAGGCCAAGCAATGCAGGAAATGTTCCCTGGGGCCTCTGGGGCCCTCCAGGTCCCTGTGGGGCTTCTGGTGGGAGGAGAGGTGTCTGGGGGCAGTTGAGAGGCCAGGCAAACCACCTGGCGGGGTTCTGGGTTTCTCGATGCCTTCCCCTCTGCGCGGTTGCTGGGCAGTGTCGGTGGCTCCCATGGTTCCCTGCTGCTGCTGTGGTTTTAGCAACCGGTCTTTCCGGGGGGCGGGGAGGGGGTGTAACGGGGCAGTCGATGACTTTCCGTTAACTTAATGAGGTCCGGCTGTGTGGAGCCCTTGTCCTTACTTCCCTCTTGGTGACGGATCCGTGAGGGTGTGGTCGCTGTTACCGAAACTGGTCCTACCTACCATCATGGGTCTTCACGTCCCTGGACAAGCAGCCGCCGCCTGGGCGACGCCTCCCATCTGTGGTTACACGGCGTGACCTGTGACGTCACCATCCCGAAGACACTCCCTTTATCTTTCTTGTGGCCCCGGGAGCATCTGGCCCATGGTATTGCTTCACGACGTGCTTTGGTGCGTCTGGCCCCATCGAGGGGATTTATTTCAGGAGTGTGCTCTTGGGGTCACAGTGCCATCCGGGGTTCCTCTGTGACTCGGCCGACCCACATTTTCCCGGGGGAGCAGTAAGGAGGGAGCTCTCTGTGCGGCCCGTCCCCCACCGTCTGCCCAGGCTCTCCTAGGTTTGCTCCAGCAGTCATGTATCTTTCTCTATTTCGAAGGACCTGTGCGGGTCCTACAAATATTCTTCCCTTGCAAATGATGTGCCGGGAACCACACGGGCTTTCTGTTTGTGTTTCGTTGCTGCCAACAATGACTTGATTCGATGTCACTCGACTGAACGGCCCTGGTGATGTGTATCCCCACCCTCTGGTACCGTTGGTGAAAGTGGCATCTGGACGGTACTCAGGACTGTGCCGTTTGTGGTAAGCGGGGCGGTCCGAAAGCTGCTGCTGTGCGGCTCTGTGCGAGTTCCCAACCACGGCTGAGCTGCGCTGCCTCGTCACCCCCTTAGGTGCTCATTAGTTTCCTCTCTGACTTCCGCAAGATAACAAAGTCAAATAAGGTCTGAAGACATCGGAAGGGGAGCTGCGTCGGCCCCGTGTGGTCTCTCGCCCAGCACATGACGTGGAGGCAGGCCAGTCGTCCTCCAGGGCGAGCTCACCCCGTCCTCATTCTTTCCAGTTGGGCGGTGAACTGGCTAACTTATTAACTAGCTTGTCATATCAGTAAAAATATCCCTTTAATAATTCATGTCCCGTCACCCCCGTATGGCTTTAGTAATCTTGTTATGAGTCGGGTGTCCGGGTGAATTCGGATACGTCGTAGACGCTACTATTTTGGGCAACGTCATGAGCGTTACAATAAAGAACATTCACGAGTCTGTTTCTCTGAAAACTCCTTTCTTAAAGACGAGGTCATGTCGCGGTGGTGCAGTTTATTTATCGTGCTCTTCTGAGGCAGAGCAGTGCAGATCTCCCCCAACTCGGTTATTTGCAGGGTGGCGGAAGAGCGTAGACAGGTGTTCTTGGAGCCATGGGATTTTCCAGTTTAGTTCCCGTCCCCAGCACGACTGCCCCTCGTACGCTCTGTGCTCACCCCTGACGTGGTCTCTTCGCTCCCACGGCTACTGCAGCCGAAACACCCCTGTGACCGACGGAGTCCAGTTCTGTCTCCTTCCAAAGTCGTTGGTTTTGCGTTAACTTCTTCCATCTATACTAAGCCACCGTTTCTGAATTTTATATCCTTTACAGTCGGTATCGAATCGTGTGACAGCCGATTCTACGATACCTTCTGTCCTCCGAGTTGTCAGTTGTGTATATCTCATGTTCGAAATTATTGGCTGGATTCCTCCAGGGCTGGCACTATGAGTTCTTACGGTAAAACCGTGGCTGGCCAGGAACCTGTTGTGCGAGCGTCCCGCAGGACGAGCAACCACTTCCGATAAACCTTCGCTTGATAAATGAGCGGCGTCTTGCCACACAAGTAACACGTGATGCCGAACGTCACATGATTACATCGGAGCCAATGGTTCTTGAAATTCGCTTTGATATACGAGTGCTTTGGATGCCAAGCATGTTTCCGGAAGGAGTTATGCTCGCAGACCGAGGTTCTGCCGTGTAGTTTTTGGCGCTCCCTGAAGCTCTTATCACAGTTCCGACCACGTGACAGTCTCTCAGGAAACGCCCGGTGGCATCTTCCTGATACTGGACGTTTGTCGAACTGCACTCTGTCCTCCCACAACTAAGGCAGGTCACCCCTGGGCTGTCCCCATGCGCCCCCACCCCATCTCTTAAAGGGAACGACTTTGGTTCCTCCGGACAGGCACTGCGAGGCCACGCTGTGCCCCATTGTGGGCGCAGGTCCGAGAGGGCCGAGGGCAAGGGCAGCGGAGTGGGTGTCCACACCCCCTCCTCGGAACAGCCCCCGTTCGATCCCGGGGGCACAGGCCAGGGCGTAGTACGGCCAGATCTGCCACCTCTGGGCACCCGTGGGGACAGAAGTCGGCCAGTGTGCTGCCCGCGAAGGGGAAGAGTAAACTAGATGAGTAATGAGTTAATATGGCATCCAGGACACAGTTTGGGCGCATTGTATTAAACATGGGAGGATCACTGCAAGTACGAATTAGCAGCTCACCCCAGAGCCGGCTACCAAGTGTGGGGCAGGGGTGTCACGAAACAGAAGCCCAGACAGGCAGGCTGCTGGGGCCAAGGGGTGCCGGGTGAAGCGTGCCAGCTCAGGAGGGACCCCGGCCAGGGCACACGCGCTGGGATCCGGGACGGGCCTCAGTCCTGTCCTGACTCCCGGAGTTGAGTGTGTGAGTGGGCAGGGTGCGGTAGCCACGGAGCGAAGGGCACAGAGTGGTCCCCGTGCCATGTGGTGGCAGGAGACTGTCGGCCACCGTTGGCTGTGCCCAGCACCTGCTGTAGTTCCTGTGGGAAGCCCCAGACCGGAGCAGCCGGGGGGACGCAGAAGCGAAGCCTGCCCGCGCCATCGCGGGGAGCGCGCGGCCCCGGGGAGGGGAGCGCACGTGACCCGGGACAGCCCCGTCGCGGCCGGGGTTCTTGTGCAGGTGCTGGTGTCCACGCCGTCGCGGTGAAACGGCTCACGCCACCGGAACAGGGGGCAGCACCGTCAGGGGCAGCGCTCGGGAACCGCTCCCGATTTGCAATTTGCGCACCCACAGCTGCCCCCCGCGGCTGGCGGCGGCCAGGACACGTTAGCCTCGCCTCTGACGCCCCTGCAGACGCCTCCGGGCTAATCCCCGGAAGAGTCAGGAGGGAGGTCCCTAGCAGCCACACGGCAGGCACACCCACGCTTGCTGTGACACTGCGCACGGCCCCAACACCGCGGGGACGATAGGAAATGACGGCTTTCCTGTCGTCTCGCTCATATCATCCGTTGGGATTCAGGCTTTGGGAAGCACACAGTGAGAGGAGCTATTTGGTGCGAGGGGCCCCACACAGTCGGGGTTTAAGCAGATCGAGGGAAGGAGCTCCCAAAGTCTTCGCGGGGAGGGACCCGCTCCGCGTCCCCGGCTGCACGGGTGGCCTCGCGGGCCGGGACCGGCCAGGCCGGCTCCGTCCTGCGAATGGGCAGGCCAGTCCGTTTGTGATCAGGCCCCAGTGACTGAGACCGATAGCTGTCTGCTGTTGCGATTTTCAGTTTCTGTTCAAAAACGCCAGATGCTTAGCTAAGTCTCCTTTGAAAGAGTAACGATCTGAATACATTTTCTTTTTTAATCTTTGTAGAGTAACTCTTAGTTCATGGGACACAAAGTCTAAAAAGCCATGTAACTGTACCAAATCCCAGTGTCTGAAATTGTAAGTAATCACAAATCCTTCATTATTAAATAGAAATAAGGTTGTTTAGAAGCCAGTAAGTGGAGCAGAGTCCAGATGTGCCTCACGGCTCGCAGGGCGCACGCCCAGCTGAGCCCCAACGGCCGCGTCCCCACGCTCGCTGTGAGCCGGAGCCACAGGGACGTCGCGCTTCCCGCATAAGCCCGGGTCGGGTCTCGGGATTATCTGGACCAACGCGCAGGAAAGGACCCCGCCTGTAACTTCCCCGGGTCTTGGTTTCCCCGTCTGCCCCTCGGACGAGTGCCGACCGCGGCCCCCTTGCTGAGCGTTAACCGTAACGTTTCCGCATCCTGGTTTTTACCGGTTCGAGGAACTGGTTAACTCAGTATTGAATTTTCTCGGAAAAATTTCCCCCCGGGGGGGCCAGCTCGCAGGAGCCTCGGTCGGGGGAGGGGGGCGGGTCCCGCGGCAGAGCCGTGGGCTGGGGTGGACCGCGTGGCTGACACAGGAGACGGACCTCGTCGCTGCGGCTGGCAGCTCGTGGCCCGGGCATCCTCTCCTGCCCTACCACGCGTTCACGCTGCTCGTGGTGTCTGCCCTGATCCCAGCTGTGCCCGGTCTCTGCCCTGATGGCCTCCTTAGGGTTGAGGGACACGTTGGAGGGACAACCACCCCCGTCCGCGTGTCTGACACCGTCTGTGCGTGATTTCCCCTTGCAGCGCTCCCGCTGAAGTCACTGACGGGACGGTGGCTTGGGGGCGCACGAGTGGGGGTAAAAGTCCACAAGAGCGAGAAACCTGGTTCGCTGACAAGAGCAATTCATTGT
Organism: Felis catus; assembly: GCF_018350175.1. Taxonomy (NCBI): domain Eukaryota; kingdom Metazoa; phylum Chordata; class Mammalia; order Carnivora; family Felidae; genus Felis; species Felis catus. The sequence goes on along the minus strand of NC_058377.1, from coordinate 110,863,842 downwards.
CCAGAAGGCAGTGCCGAGGTCTAGGGTCGTCCCTGGGCAAGCGTTTGAGGTGCCGCGGGTTTAGTGCACGGAGGCGAGTCACACACCTGTCTGAACGCCGCGGACGCGGGGACACCACTGCCGTGCGGCCCTGGGCAAGGAGGAAGGACAAGGGAGGGACGTGTGACGCCGTCGAGCCCAGCGGCCTGCCCGGACGGAGACGGCTGACGCGTGGGGGACGCGGGGCGGCGTGTGGAGCGGACGGGGCCGGCAGGGTGGCAGGCCGGGCTGCAGTCTTGTTTGGGGACCGGGGAGGCCAGATGGCCCGTGGGGCCTGGAGCGAGGGGGAGACGACAACCGGGGACGGAGTGAGGGGACCCCTGAGGACTTGGAGGTCAGGCGAGGCTCCGAGGAGGGTTTAACTCACTGATGACCTCACGACGGAAGGCCAGAGAAGTAGCTTCTCGCCTGGAAGCGCCTTTCCCGACTGATGGGCGACTGATGGGCGACTGATGCGTTAAAGAAAGAACTTACCGCCCCAAGTGGGCGTGGTCAGCATTGGAACAAAGGAGGAGGAGGTTCAGAGCGTGTCCTGTGCTGTCCAGAGAAAGGAGGCACTGTGCCCGGGGGACGTGGGCACTGCCTTCCTCCGTGTGCAAGAGACTCACAGCCCGCACGCCGTGCTTCAGGTCCCCCGCCCTCTGACCGGGGGCGGGGGGGGGGTTTAGCTCCCTCCGTAGCTCCGCGCTGAGAGGCCAGGGCCCTTGGATAGAGGATGTGAGCGCGATGGGCACTGGAAGGGACGTTATTTCCAGCAGAAGTGAACACCTGGCACTCTGATCCGTGTTCTGATCCGTGTTCTGCTCCGTGTTCTGCTCCGTGATTTTTTTTTTAAGCAGTTCCCTTTTACTCTTCCGTTGCTGCTACCTACGCCTTTTTAAATATTTTTTGTAACGCATTTCAGGCATGGATTGTGCCTCGTAATTAGTTTATAAAAGCATTGGGGGGCGCCTGGGTGGCTCAGTCGGTTAAGCGTCCTACTTCAGCTCAGGCCACGATCTCGCGGTCCGTGAGTTCGAGCCCCGCGTCGGGCTTGGGGCTGACGGCTCGGAGCCTGGAGCCTGTTTCCGATTCTGTGTCTCCCTCTCTCTCTGCCCCTCCCCCGTTCGTGCTCTGTCTCTCTCTGTCCCCAAAATAAATAAACATTAAAAAAAAATAATAAATAAAAAAATAAAAGCATTGGTTGTGAAAGCCACTTGGATGACAGGATTTTTTGATGCAGACAGTGGCCTAAGTGTGGAACTCTGGGCCTCTGGACGACGACGTCATAGAGCAAGGAGGGGAGCCGTCAGGGACGACGGAGGGTCTCTTCCTGTCTTCCTGTGTCCTGAGCAGAGTCGGGCTTTATGAGTAACGGGTGCTTTCCAGGGCAGTTTTAATGAATCAGCAAATCCAAACAAGGCTGTTTAAGTATCCTTTGGTGCAGTTCAAGTTGTGCTGAGATGCCGGGTGGGATTTGTTGGGAGCAGTTACAGTATCCACTGATCAAATCTAAATTAAAACAAAAACAAAACTAAATCAAGATTTTAATCCCAGATCGGCAGTCTCCATGTTGGGTTTCCAAATGGCCTTTTGTCTCTGATTAAACAGGTTCATGAACTAAATCAGCTAGAATTTTGTGGCTAGAAGATCAACCCCGGGGGGTCGTTTCGTACAGTCTCGTGTTTCTGACCGGTGCTTTGGCTTCCTCCTCTTATGTTTAAAAATATTAAATACTTCCTTCATCCCTATGCAAGAACTCCTAATCCTAATATTTATAGAGTCCTTGCTTGTCTGCTGCTGGTGCTTCCTTCTCTTGATTCTTCACTCCTGGTTTGTCGCCTCGTGTATTTGGTGGGTTTTCAAGCATCGCGGATCATACCCATTGGGACGGTATCCGTGGGGATTCTTGGAGGTTGGCCGGAGGGGCCGTTCCTTCAGAGAAAGTTCGTGTTTGCTCCTCCGCTGTGTAGCTCTCGGAGCTGACCCCCACCGCCTTGGGCGTGCCCTGGGCTGTGCGTTCGTATACGTAAAGCACTTAGAGAAACGGCTGGGGGACTGTACGTGCTCCCAAAGTGTTTGCCACCGCCGTGGTCATCCCGCCTCGCCCCTCCTCGTAACAGTTCAAACCAAAGCCTTGGCCTGTCGGGCTCGGCAGACGCCCTACGCTGTCAGCTCCAGCTTGCCCCGCTGAATTTTTGTGTCTCTTTCTGGCCTCTGAGGGGTTTCCTCGTTTCCTTAAATTTCTTACCAGCTCAGATGTGCATCTAAAAAGGTTTAAAAGCTTGTTTAGTTATTTATGTTTATTTTTTAAACATTTATTTTTGAGAGAGAGAGAGAGAGAGAGAGAGAGAGAGAGAGAGACAGAGCGTGAGCAGGGGAGGGGCAGAGAGAGAGGGAGACCCAGAATCCGAAGCCAGGCTCTGGGCTCCGAGCTGTCAGCACAGAGCCCGACGCGGGGCTCGAACCCATGAACCGTGAGATCGTGACCTGAGCCGAAGTCGGACGCTTCACCGACTGAGCCCCCCGGGCGCCCCTAAAAAGGTTTCAGATATTTAATGCCAGTGTTTTAACGAATTTGTCCGGATGGCCAGTGAGTTAAGAACAAGTTTAGAACGTATGTTGTCTTAGATTTTTTTCAAACACGTTAAGACTCCACAATTCTAGGATACAGGGTGCCTCCGGGAAGTGAACACGCCGCAGGGCAGCTCAGGTATTTTCTTGAACAGTATCATCCCCTTCCCTAAGCCACGGAGTAGGATTACCCAAAAGCGTTGACAGGCTGCCGACTTGCCAGCCCCCAAGCACCTCGAGAACAGCGCCTTTAACAGGTGGTGCTGCTTCCGTGGGTTTCACGGACAGAAGAGGGGCCCCCTCGCTTCGCCTGGGGGCAGTGGATGTGGTTTCCTAGGCAACAACGAGAGTCGACTCCGGAAGGGGGGACGCTACAAGTCCCTAGAGCGAGAACACGTAGACCGCGTGCGGCGGTGGTAACAACGCGTGACCGCCTGGGAACGAGGCGCCCTCCCAACGACCGCCATCCACATCCATCCGTCAACCAGCCGGCAGTCCGATTTTCTGCCACCGGGGACTCGGAACCCTGAAGTCTGGGTCGAGCGAGTCTGCCGAGCGGGGGAGCCTCAGACCGGAGAGGACGACGCTTCCCCCGCTCTCTTGCTGCCGCCAACTTGGGCAGACCGGTCCGGGCCTTTCTGGAGGGCAAAGCAATTTTGCATAGACGGGCAGGTCCACATAAGTGGCGAGAACAGGAGTGGGAGTTCACTTGGGCACCGAGGTATTTGTCCTGACCCAACACGTGGGGTTTTCAACCCAGACGGCGCTCTGACCCTGCGGAGGGGGGCACGGACGGTTGTACTTCTCACGAAGACGGGGACTGCGCGTAAGGTCTGGGGTCTACCGAGGACTCGGTACACGTGGTTTAACGTCAGCACTGACTGCTGCTGGACAGGCGTTTTAAGTTTACTGCGGTCAAAATTGTCACTTGTCTTTATTATTACTGCCTTCTTGTCCAAGAAGTCCAGACATACCCCAAGTTTAAAACATTTTTTTTAATGTTTTTATTTATTTTTGAGAGAGAGAGACAGAGCGTGAACAGGGGAGGAGCAGAGAGAGAGGGAGACAGAATCTGAAGCAGGCTCCAGGCTCTGAGCTGTCGGCACAGAGCCCGACACGGGGCTCGAACTCACAAACCGCGAGATCGTGACCTGAGCCGAAGCTGGATGCTTACCCGACTGAGCCACCCAGAGGCCCCACCCCAAGTTTAGTTGTGCTGTTAGAGTTCGTCCTAAAGTTTTAAAGGTTCGCTTTTCCCCATCGGGACCTTAATGCACCTGGAATTGATTTTTATGAATGGTAGGGGAATCTGATTTCATTTTTTTTTCCATATGTGCAATTAATTGTCTAGCACCATTTATTGCAAAGCCCTAACACAGTCCTGAGCGATCTGCAGGGGTTTCCCGTCGGCTGTCAGGGTTTGGTGTCTGTGTGCGGGTCTGGATCCTGCTCCAGGCGTGGGTCCCACTTCCTAGTTGTAAGGATTCGTCTGTAGATTTCCTTCACTTTTGTATTTAAACACTCATCTTGTCCGCAAATAATGACCATGACATCTTTCCTCATCTTTATACTCTTTTCCTTTTTCTTGCCTTATCCTCTTAGCGAGGGTCTCTACCACCGCGATGAAAGCAAGTGCCCACAGTGGTTACTAGTTGGCTCCTGGTTTTACTAGTAATATTTCCAACATGGCTTGCCCTAAGTAAGATATTTGCTGCAGGGTTTTGAGGCCGTATACCCGAGGCGTGCCTGAGACGTACACCTGAGTCATTTTGGGGCTCGTGCGGCAGCTGTCAGCGTTGGGGTGTTGGCCTCCCTTATCGGCTGCCCCAGCCCTCACCTTCACCTTCATTCCAGCCACTGGGGGAGACGAAGGAGGGTGCAGGCACACTTCTCACCTTTCAAGGCATAACCAGAAATGGCCCAAATCACTTCCACTCACGCTCCGTTGGCCAGAACCTATCACGTGCTCAGACCAAGCTCGGTAGGAAGCTGGGAAATGTCGTCTTGAGTGGAGCCGACCACGTGCTCGGCTGGAATTGGTGTTGCTGTAGAATAAGTGGGGAGTGGTTACCGTGGAAACATTGCTTCTCTGCCCCACACCCGTGTCCGGCTAAGGGGGGGGGGTCTCCTCTTCCTGGTTCATAACACGCTTTCTTTTTTACTCCTCTTATAAACGAGCGGTGACTTTTATCAAAGGCTTTTCCCCGAATTTATGGCAATGATCATTGTTGTCTTCTTTTGATCTGACACTATCATCTGTTACAATAAATTTTCTAATGTTAATCCACCCTTGTACGCTGGGGGGTGAACCCAAATTGATCACCAGGTACTGATTTTACCTTTTTTTGTGAACACTGCACGATCCAGTTCTCTAATACTCTGCCTAGGACTGACTGACTGCATGTTTTCTTGAGTCGGGTAGAGGTACAATTTTCCTTTCCCACTCTTTTCAAACTTTGGTTGTGGTGTCAGCACCAGCATTTTATATTGCCTAACAAAATGCATTATCGGGCTTCCCTATCCCCACTCCACCCTCTTCTGTGAAGCCTCTGAGAAAGCCTGGGGAAGGTAGCATTGATTTGTTCTTTGAAGTTTGATTGCACTTCGCCTGTAAAACCATCTGGGCTGGACGGCGCCTGGGTGGCTCAGTCGGTTAAGCGTCTGGCTTTGGCTCAGGTCACGGTCTCACGGCTCGTGAGTTCAACCCCTGCATCGGGCTCTGTGCTCACAGCCTGCTTTAGGTTCTGTGTCTCCCTCTCTCTCTGCGCCTCCCCTGCTTGTGCCTTCTCTCTCTCTCTCTCTCTCTCTCTCTCTCTCAAAAATAAATAAACATTGGGAAAAAAAAAACCCATCTGGGCTGGGTGTCTTTGTGGGTTGGCGTGAGAGAAGGGGATGGGCTACTCAGTCCACTTTCTCTCGTGGTTATTGCTTTCTCTCGGTCTTTATTTCTTCTTGAGTCCATTTTACTATTTTATATTTTTCTTGAAAATTGTTGAATTCTCTAAAATGTTAAATCTACTCATATTCCTGTTTATATGTTCTTACATTGTTTTGAAAATTGTCTCTGCAAAGGGGAGCTTGGGTGGCTCAGTCAGTTGGGCGTCTGACTTAGGCTCAGGTCATGATCTCACGGTCTGTGAGTTCGAGCCCCACGTCGGGCTCTGTGCTGACGGCTCGGAGCCTGGAACTGCTTCTAATTCTGTGTCCCCCTCTCTCTCTGCCCCTCCCCTGCTCACACTCTGTCTCTCTCAAAAATAAATAAACATTAAAAAAAATTGTCTCTGCATGTATCTTGTAAATTTTCTAATATTTTAGTTTTAATTTCTACTATCATTTGTTTGTACCCTTTCTCCTTCTCGATCTTTCCCATGAGGAGTTTGTCTATTTTGTCAGCCCGAGGCAAGCTTCAGGCTCTGAGCTGTTAGCACAGAGCCCGAGGGGGGTGGAGGGTGGGGGGGTGGGGGTGGGGTTGAACCCATGAGCTGTGAGATCATGACCTGAGCTGAAGTTGGACACTTAACCGACTGAGCCACCCAGGTGCCCCCTAACTGCTTATTTATTTTCATTCTTTCTTGTTTTTTTTTTTAGGAAATGCCTTTAAAGGTTTAGATTAACCCTCTGCACCTGCTGTAATGCACCTACAACAGTTGGTATGAGGCACTTTTGGTGTCACTCACTTGAAATATTTTTATTTATTTATTTTTTTAATGTTTATTTTTAAAAGAGACAGAGCACGAGTGGGGGAGGGGCAGAGACAGAGGGAGACACAGAATCGGAAGCAGGCTCCAGGCTCCGAGCTGTCATCACAGAGCCCGACGCGGGGCTCAAACCCCGGAACCATGAGATCGTAACCTGAGCCAGAGTCGGACGCTTCACCGACCGAGCCGCCCAGGCGCCCCTAACTTTCATTCCTTTTTTAAGGCTCAGTAGTATTCCACTGAATGAATAGACCACATTCTGTTTAGCCCTTCATCTGGTAATGGACATATGGGTTGTTTCCACCTTTCGGCTAATGTGATTAATGCCGCTGTGAACCGTGGTGTACCAGCATCTGTTTGAGTCTCAGCTTTCAATTCTTTTGGGTCTACATACCCGGAAGTTGAATTGCTGGATTGTAGACTAAGTCTGTGTTTTAGCTTTTTAAGGAACTGCCATACTGGTTCTCCACGGAGGCTGTACCATTTGACATTCCCACCAGGAACGCACAATACCACTTGAGTTTGTAGTCTCGAATTACAGCTTTTTCTTTGCTGCTTTTTGCCTGATAGCCGCTTCGGGAAATTAGCACTAACGGCCAAGGTGGAGGGAGTTGAAAGTGAGATTAGTTAAGAGGCTATCACAAGAGTGTGGAAGAGGTGAGGAAGACCTGAACTAAGGCAGGGAGGGGAGCAATGAAGGAAAAACCCAGAGACCGAAGAGACATTTCAGACGTGTACATTTACTCATTCAATCCCACAAATATTTTTGAACGCCTGTGGTTTCAGGACTGAGGAAGACCAACATGAACAATATAGTCATGGTCCCTGCCCTCTTGGCACTCACAGCCTGATGGGGGAGATGGACGTGCATAAGATAATCATACCCATAAAGGTTGGGGTGGAAATACGGAAAATGTGGCAAAGGAGGTAATGGGTGTGTGCGGGTGGGCGGAGTTGACCAAGTGTGAAAGCCAGAGAAGCTTCCCTGAGGGAGGGGTGTTTGGATGAGGAGAGTTAATCAGGTGGAGGTGGATTGAAAGCGGGTGGCTAAGAGTGCTCTAGGCAGAGGAAACAGCAGGTGAAAAGGCCCTGGGGCAAGACAGGGAAGGGATACGGGGTTCTAGGAACAGAAGGGGGGCCAGTGCCACTGTTGGAGTATTGGTCATATTCCAAAATCTGTAAATTGATCTAAACGTTCAGTATAAAGAGAACTATTAAATAAATCATGCTGCTGCTACAGAGTGGGGGCACTTTGCAGTCATTAAAATGGTGTATGAATCTATTTACATGGGAAACACTCATAATATTGATAAGTAGTAAAAGCAAGTTGTCATAGTGATTCCTGATATTGGTAAGTAATAAAAGCACACTGAAACAGTCTATAGAATATGATCCTGCTTTTGTTTGTCTTTAACATGTGATCAAACAACATATGTTTATTTTGGTACGTTTCGTTTTAGAGAAAAAGTATGGAATACATTCACTGAATGATCATCTCTAGGGAGTGGGATTCTGGGTGATTGTAATTTTTTTCTTTGTGCTTATTTATACCGACACACTTTTGTTCAACCAATGTCATTCACTTGTATAAAGATAAAATAATAAAAAAAAAGACATTTCTGAGCTGGAATCAGCAGACTTGGTAACTCCTTGGGAAAAGAGAGAAAGAAAGGTAACTGTCAGAAGGGACTCAGGATTATTTTAGCGGGAAACGGCACCATGGATGCAGAGAGGGAGCACGGCTTGAGCAGGAAGTGGTGGGAGAAGATTGCAAGTTAAGGCTGGACACTGAGGTGGAGGTAGAAACATCTGAAAGGAAGTTGGAAATGTGGTTCCGGAACATAGAGTGTTACAGCCCCTGAAGCAAATGTGCAGCGAAGGGGTCTTTGCATCTCCAGTGAGGAGGTCGTTGATTGCCTCTGAGAGCCAGTGGGGCAGAGAAGAAGGTCCGAGGGCAGTAGGGTAAAGGGTGAATGGGAGCCGAGGAAGAACAAGCGACAGATTTAGATAATCCTTTCATGCTGTTGGCAGAAGAAGAAAACAAGGATTTTAGGGTAGGAGACAGAGCAGGTTTGGGGACAGAGATTTAAAAATCTTCAACTTAAAGTTAAAAAAAAGCAGAGGGGCAAGAGTTAATCGATCAAACCACCCAGCAAAGTATGTAGGACAAGAGATGAAATGTGCCTGGTCTGGACCTTGGTGAGTAAACATAGTTTGACTGGGTATAAAATTCTAGATTGTCAGTTTTCCTCTCAGAGCTTTGAAGATATCGTTCTACTGTTTTCCATGATTTCTAACAAAAGTACACTGTCAATCTAGGTAACCTGTCTTTCCTCTCTGGGGCTTTTAAGATTTCCCTTTCGTCTTTGTTTTTTCTTTGTGTATGTCTTTTTGGGGGTTCGCTAAGGTTCTGAAATCAGTGGATCCACAACTTTTGACAGTTCTGGAACACTTACATGTGTCCTCACTGCACACAGTCTCTTCATCCTATAACGCTAATCTGCCATTTTCTGGCCTAACTATCCACCGTTCCTCATAACCTTTTTTCTGTATTTAAAAAAAAATTTTTTAATGTTTATTTATTTTTGAGAGAGACAGAGACAGAATGCGAGTGGGTTGGGGCAGAGAGAGAGGGAGGCACAGAATCTGAAGCAAGCTCCAGGCTCCAAGCTGTCAGCACAGAGCCCGACACGGGGCTCGACCTCACGAGCTAGGAGATCATGACCCGAGCCTAAGTCAGACGCTCAACTGACTGAGCCACCCGGGCGCCCCTTTTTTTCTGTATTTTTAATCTCTTTGTTTATGATGCACCTCGATCTTAATTTCTTATCTTTCAGTTTATCCTTTTTCACTTTGAATTTAGTTATTATTTTTATTCAGATTGTACATACAGTTTGTTTTTTTTATTTTTATCTTTTTTAAATTTTTGTTTATTTTAAGAGAGAGAGAGAGAGAGAGAGAAAGAGCACACACAGAAGCGGAGAAGGGGCAGAGAGAGAGAGGAAGAGAGAGAATCCCAAGCAGGCTCCATGCTGTCGGAGCAGAGCCCAGCTTGGGGCCCCATCCCACTAACTGTGAGATCATGACCTGAGCTGAAATGAGGAGTTGGACGCTCACCCAACTGAGCCACCCAGGTGCCCTTATTTTTACCTCTTTTAGATTTTATTTTTAAGTAATCTCTACACCCAACATGGGGCTCAAACTCACAACCCCAACATCAAGAGTTGCACGCTCCACTGACTAAACCAGCCAGGTGCCCCAACACACGTAGAGTCTAAAGAGCCAAATAATTCTACAAGGCTCGTGACGAAGAATGGTAGCTCCCTGATAATTGTCCCTTATTTTCTGACCTCCAGGAATTTTCGACTCTCTTAACAGAGTCTTTTAATATTCGCCTCCATAAATGGAAGTTACCTACCTGCTTTGCTAAGCTTGGCTTTTCAACTTGGGAATGATCTCATTTCTGTACCACGGAAGATGTGGATTTGGCTGTTTCCGCCCTGCCACCCTGTCAGCTCCCCGCCACCATTTCCCACACCCAGACATCAGATGCCCGTGGTTAGATCAGTAGTCTTTGTATTTCACAACTAGGAAAACACTACTCTCTGTGGACCTTGATTATTTTCCTTTCCTGCCCTTCTTCATCTTTTCCCTTGAGTTAATACTTGGTCCTCAGCTTTCTATGTACATGACACTAATTTAAACCTTAAACTGCGCTCTGGGTATTTAACTGTCTTCCCGCCATGCTTCCCACCATTTAACTGTCTTCCCGCCATGGACAGTGTGGCTTCCAGGCCTGATGCGCAGCTCTGACCTTGGACTCTCCTCTGCCGCCACGCCCAGGACTTCCTCTGTGTCCTCCTCAAGTCTGATTCCCCGGCTCCTGGATCCCCCTTGTCCTGATTTGACTCAGTGCGTCGTTTGACGTAGCGCGTCCTCCGGGGCGTCCTTTGAGAGGGCGCAGAGAGATCGTCCCACGTCTAAACCCGTCAGAGCCTGTCCTCAACGCCTAGATGGTTATTTTGGAGTTGGAGTTCCAACTTTCGTTCAACTTGAGTTTTTCTTCAGAATTTGGAAGGCTTTGCCACCTTTTCTTCTAGTTTCCGGTGTTGCCATTGAAGTTTTGATAGCATTCTCGTTCTTGCTGCTTGTACAAAATCCGTTTTACTCTTTCTAGAACCTCGTAGGATCCCATCTGTGTTCCCGGTGCTCTGAAACTAGGTGATGAAGTCTTGCTTTGGGTCTCTTTCACCTCTTGCGCTGGCCACTTGGGAGTCCTTTTACTCTGAAGAGACGTGCCCCTTAGTTCTGAGAAATGTTCCTAAATTATTTTCTGCCCTTCATTATTTTCTTAAGGTATATTTATTTATTTTGAGAGAGAGAGAGAGAGAGCGCACGTGCATGTGCATGAGCGGGGGAGGGGCAGAGAGAGAGGGAGAGAGAGAATCCCAAGCAGGCTCCACACTGTCAGCACAGAGCCTGAGGTGGGGCTCGATCCCATGAACCGTGAGATCGTGACCTGAGATGAAATCAAGAGTCGGTCACTTAACTGACTGAGCCACCCAGGGGCCCATCTGCCCCTTTGTTCGTAAAACTCTTCTCTTTCCGGACCTCTAATTGTGAAAATTTTGGACCTAGAAAACTCAGCCTGTGTTTTCGCTTCCCTTTTTTGGTGGGCGCTCTAGTTTTCATGCTGTCTGTTAAGGTAGGTAATCCTCTCATGTGATTGCTTCTTTATTTTCCAGAACATCATTTTTATAGTCTGTTTTTTTTTTCCAACGTTTTTATTTATTTTTGGGACAGAGAGAGACAGAGCATGAACGGGGGAGGGGCAGAGAGAGAGGGAGACACAGAATCGGAAACAGGCTCCAGGCTCCGAGCCATCAGCCCGGAGCCCCACGCGGGGCTCGAACTCACGGACCGCGAGATGGTGACCTGGCTGAAGTCGGGCGCTTAACCGACTGCGCCACCCAGGCGCCCCAATAGTCTGGTTTTTTTTTAAGTATCATTTTCTTGTTTCTTAATTCGTCCAAAGCCGCTGATGCCCTCGCTCCTCCCGTTTCTGTTTAGTCCTCTGTCTTTCAGGTCAAAATGTTCCCTGAAATGTGTGCGGATCTCCGGCTGTCACACTGCTCACACTGAAGAACGAGGCGTAAGCTGCCCGGGGACTCTCCGTGCATCAGTGGGGACCTGCTCACTGTGGCCGCACCGTCGGGCCGTGTGACTAAGCCATCTGTCTTTTGGGAGACTGCGGGACCCTTCCTCCCTGTATGTCGTTCTGGGCTGGCTGGGGTCCTCGGAGAAGGCTTTTCCAGGGTGGTGCTAGGATCCTAGGGGCCACGGGGCTCCATGTTCACCTTCCCTCCTCTGATCCGTTGTGATCCCCCAGCCCTCACTTGTTTTACCCCAGAGAGTAATTTCGGTCTCTGGCCACGGCGATGGAGAGGGCGGAGGGTGCTGGAAGGGGGCAGGAGCCTGGGGGCCCGCTCCCCCCGAAATAGCATTTCCACCAGTTCTCTTCCCATCCCACCCCCCTGCGCTCCCGCCCCAGAGCAGCGTCTGGGCCCCCTGCTTCCCAGTCTTCAGAGCTGGCGCACTCTTGAGTCAGTTCTCGGTACCTCTCTCCTCTGCTTTGCAGCCTCCTCCTCCTCTTCTCTCTGTCCCAGTGGAGTAGATGATTTGTGGGGAGTTTGCCTTTTAAGGGTCTGTGCTTTGTATGGGCGTGTGTGTGTGTGTGTGTGTGTGTGTGTGTGTGTGTGTGTGTGTCTGGTGCACCTCCCACCTTTGGTAGCCCGGATTTTGTCTTCTGTCTCCTGAATGAGCGGGCTCTGGGTCACCAGGGACCAGCAGATGCCCCAGGACAACCCTTAGCAGCCACAGAGCCATGCCCCCCCCCCCCCGCCAAGTTTGCAGTTTCTTCTTCTTCTTCTTCTTCTTCTTCTTCTTCTTCTTTTCTTTTTAAATTTATTTTTGAGACAGAGAGAGACAGAGGTGAGCAGGGGAGGGGCAGACAGAGAGGGAGACACAGAATGGGAAGCAGGCTCCGGGCTCCGAGCTGTCAGCACAGAGCCCGACTCGGGGCTCGAACTCACGGACCGTGAGATCGTGGCCTGGCTGAAGTCGGACGCCGAACCGACTGAACCCCCCAGGCGCCCCTGCAGTTTCCTCTTTATTTCACCCCTGATGATCTCTTGTACTCTCCTCTTGGCTTGACATGCATTTAAAAATATTATTTAAGAAAGTTAAAACCATACACGATAAAAGGATAATGTTTATGAATTCCGTAACGGCGAGGCTGGTACGGACATCCGGCCACCGCGGTGTCCAACAGAGGCCCCTCCCGGCCTCACCCAGCACTGGACGGGAAGCAGGGCCACACGCTGTCCCAGCTCCCCCGGGCGACCCCTTGAGACCGGCAGCTTAGATGCCATGACTCGAGACGCTGGCGACAAATAACCCGCAGCAGATGATGTGGGGACCTGGCGGCAGAGCTGGTGTGACAGACGGATTTGAAGCCCTTGTCGATGCCTCAGGCTCTTGGAAGAGAGCGGTGTGGGACCCGTCCGGGAGGAGAACTTGCAAAACCTCCCCGGGGGGCCCGTTGTGGGTAAGACGGGGGGAGTCTGTGCCTCGACACTGAATTCCCACGCGAGGCGAGGAAGGTGTCTCAGCGCGCAAGCCACAGGCCCAGCGACGCTGACCGCTCTGCGAGGTCGTCAGCACGGCCACCCGTCACCGGCCGTTGCCTTTATGACTCCCGGAATCCCGGGACGCAGTGGCGGCGGTCTGGGAGGGATTCCGCCACCAAAGCTGTTCTGCAGAGCGGGGATCCACGAACGCCCTCCCGTTACAGCAGGGGGTGACACGCGTGTGTCTCCTGCTCGCCAGCGGGGGCCGCTCCCGGGGGCGGGGGTGTTGGCGGGCGCCCGGGCAGGGGTGGGGGCGGCAGCGGCTGACGGCGTCCGGGAAATCGTTTTGCTTTGCAGACTCCTACGTTACGAAACGAGTGGCTCTGACTCGTTTCTCTCTGTCCTCTTGGCCGCTGGAGGGCATCGCCGCGGGTTGTAGCTCTCACCGGGAAGGCGTCAGAGGCGTCTGAGCGGCAGCCGTGTGGACTGCGGCACGCCGGCTCCTTTCCCGTGCCCGCTGCTGTCGATGGCGATCGCGGCCTCTGAGCCGCCGTGTGGTTGCTTCACAGGTACTGCGATTGCTTTGCCAGCGGGGACTTTTGCCACAACTGCAACTGTAACAATTGCCGCAACAACCTGCATCACGAAGTCCAGCGGTTCAAGGCCATGAAGGTGACCGCTTCCCCCCGAGTCCGCGCGTTCCAGCGGTCTTTAAAAGTGCTTGAGGGGGCGCCCGGGTGGCTCGGTGGGCCGAGGGTCCGACTCTTGGTTTCGGCTCAGCTCACGATCCCAGGGCCGTGGGATCGAGCACCACGTCAGGCTCCACTCTGAGCGTGGAACCGGCTTGGGATTCTCTCTCTGCCTCTCCTTCTGCCCCTCGCCCTGCTCTTTCACGAACGAACGAATGAATGAATGAATGCATCATACACGTGCATGAGATACTCACAAAACTTGTCTCCAGAGATCCCCGAGGGTGGGGTATTGGCTCTCGAGAGAGCTGTCGGGAGAGCGGCAGTCAGAGAAAGTTCTTTGTTCCCCACCGTGTGGGATGGCTTCGGTGGAGGTTCTGACTTAAGAGCGTGCAGATGTCCACTTTGTCCTGATTTGGGGTTCAGAGATTTGAGTCCTAAACTCGATCATGCAGGAGACAGGCCGAGCTTGGAGGGTGGCATCTGAGAGGGGTAGGAGCCGGCTGGACGGAGAGCTGGCTGGGGCTCTCAGCCACGACACGTGCCCAGTGTTTATTCTCTGTGGCTTCCGGGTGAAGGGGGGGGGGCATCTGGACTTTCCCCGGGCGGCCACGGCGGCTCCGTGGCCCCGTGTGCGCTACAGGCCGGACGCGGGAGCTCGCGGCTCACCCCTTCCCGTGGGCATCAAAGATCATCAGAGAAGGGAGGACAGTCGGGCGTGGGGCGTGACGTTTTGGTGCCCCCGGTTTACAAAGGGAAGTCACGGGCCGTCGCGTGTCGCCTTGAGGCTGTCATGCTCCGTTTTGTCCCTACGATAATTTAATTGCCCTCTTGGATTATAGACAGGTCACTTGAAAGTATCTTACCCATTTTGATAGAGCCAGAGCCATGGGACGGAAGAGAATGGTGGTGCCGCTAAACTTTGGTGGTGTGGCATTTTCTTTCTTTGGGGCTGAAAGGTATTGTCTACAGCTAAAAGTATATAAAGTTTTATTTAAAAAGTGTTGGAATTTGGGGGGCGCCTGGGTGGCCCAGTCGGTTGAGCGTCGGACTCGTGACTTTGGCTCAGGTCTCGATCCCGGGGTCGTGGGATTGCGCCCCACATCAGGCTCTGCGCTTAGGATTCTCTCTCTCCCTCTGCCCCTCTCCCCTGCTTGTGCACGCTTCTCTCTCAAATTAAAAACAAAAAAATGTGGTTTTGAAAGCGTTGGCATTTTCAAGCATCGCTGGTAGGAACGTAAGATGGCCTAAGCACGTGGGGAAATCGTGTGGCAATAGTTTCCGCAGCGGGACCTTTGCACGTGCTATGAGCCAGCAGTGTTGTTCCTGAACACAGGGGCACCGGAAGCGTGCGTGAGCGCGCGTGCCCCACCGGGGACAGCCCAGTGTCGGTCAGCGGTAGAGTGGGAGAGAGCAGACGGTGAGAAGAAGAAGGGGAGTCTCGTGGGCGCCGTGCTGCTGATGCTCGCGCGGGGACAGCAGAGGGGGTCGGCACGGGGGTCCCCACCGGGTGTGTTGACGGGGGGGAGTCACGGGGAGCCTCTGGGGCTGGGTCGTGCTCCATTCATGACACCCCGCTGTCCCCCAGTCTCGCTCCAGGCCGTGCTGCCCAGGGGACCCTCTGCAGCGACGGGAGGGTCTTGTCAGACAGCACAGACCCTGCGTGTTAACCCGTGGCTGGGGGGAGGGGAGCGAGGAGGGCAGGGCTGCTACCGTGACTTGCCTGGTGCTCGGATTGGCCTGAGTGACTTTGTCTGTTTGCTGTTGTCTTTTTAATGTTTTCATTTTTTATTTGTGAGAGACAGAGAGAGACAGAGCACAAGCAGGGGAGGGGCAGAGGGAGAGGGAGACCCAGAATGGGAAGCGGGCTCCGGGCTCCGGGCTCCGGGCTGTCTGCACAGAGCCCGACGCGGGGCTCGAGCCCACGAACTGCGAGATCACGACCTGAGCCGACTGTACCCAGTCACTTCGTTAAAAACACTATGCCCGCATTTGTCTGTGTAGATAGATAGCGGAAAGATGGATAAAAAGTTAGAGCGGCCAGGATAAAAAGCCCAGCGAGCGCATCGTGCGAGCAGGACGGGGCCCGGTGGCGGGGCCCTGGGCCGGGCGACCCCCTTCCGTCCCTTGCCATGTACTACTTCAGCTCTCGGGCCTCAGTTTCTTCCTCTGTGAGACAGAAGCAACGGTGGGGTTTACTTCCCGAGGCCGCCGTGAGGACTAAGTGAGGGAGTGCACGCAACCCCCCCCGGAAAGGTGCCCGGAACACGGTAGATGTTCAGTATGCCGTTAGCACGGCGCCACCTTCCCCGCTGTCTCGGGAAAAACATGCCGGGAAGGAGACACTATTTCACAGTAACCACATACAGGACCTTGAACCTCGGGGCAGCAGTGGGGCAGCGGGGGCGGGGTGGGGGGGGGGAGCCGGGGGGAAGGCAGTGCCTTCAAGCGCGTGCGTGTGTTGGAACAGAACACGCGGGGCCCTTCCTGGAGCCCCCGTGAGTCTCGCGGAACGTTCTCTTGCCAGATGGGGGGTACCTGGCGGAGCTTTGTGTTTTCTGCCTTAGGCGTGTCTCGATAGGAACCCAGAAGCTTTCCAACCAAAGATCGGGAAGGGGAGGCCGGGGGACGTGACGCCTCGACACAACAGAGGCTGCAACTGCAGGAGGTCGGGCTGCCTGAAGAATTACTGTGAGTGCTACGAGGTCAGTCACTCTTCCCGGGGCTGGTACGAAGACCAACAGGTCGGCATCTGGGCCTCAGTAGCCTCTGCGGTCCAAAGAATTGTGTTTTGCTGTGATTAAAAAAGAGGTCGGGTTCCGTTCGCTTCCCCCTAAGGTTTCTGTCGTGCACGCGTGTTAATCCGCGTGAATTTCTCGGCGACCAGCCATGCTTTCCGAGTCAAGCAAATGAACCCGGGCCCCTTCGGGAACCGGTCGCCCGCTCCGAGCCCAGCCCCCGGCGCCCAGCGGAGGCCGCCCGCCGCCCGGCCCCGCCCGCTCTGTGCGGGCCCTGCCTGGCAGAGCCGGGTGCCCAGGCCGGGCGCTCAGAGCCCAGAGCGGGCGGTGGGCCCTGGCCGCCGGCCAGATGCCGGGACACAGCGGTGCAGCCCGAGTTCCTGGACGAACCCGTTTCTCAAGGGTTCGGTGGCCGTGGAGGGACTTGCTCCCGCCCTGTGGTTTCCCCTCTCCTGCCGCCTTTTCTGTCTCCTTTCTTGGTGTTGGAGGACAGGGAGGCGGAGGAAGGAGCCCGCAAGTCCCAGCAGCAAAGCAGCCAGGAAACCCTCCCTCGAAAGGCTCTCCTTTGGTTTGCTTGCCGTCTTCAGGGGGCGCCTGTGAAGTTTACTTTTATTTATTTATTTTTTTAATAAAAAAAAAAGTTTTTTTAACGTTTATTTATTTTTGAGACAGAGAGAGACAGAGCATGAACGGGGTAGGGTCAGACAGGGAGGGAGACACAGAATCCGAAGCAGGCTCCAGGCTCTGAGCTGTCAGCACAGAGCCCGACGCAGGGCTCGAACCCACAAGCCGCGAGATCGTGACCTGAGCCGAAGTCGGACGCTTAACCGACCGAGCCACCCAGGCGCCCCTGAAGTTTACTTTTAAAAGGTAGTCACAGATGGTCAGGCTTCAGAAGACTCCTTGTGGTTCCGGGGACACATGTTGGAAGATCTGAGTGAGCAGACCTAGCGATCCCCCGGCTAGGATTTTGCAAATACGGTCAGAAGTACTGCAGAGATGCCGAATTCAGCCAGCGAGTGGCATCGCCCCAGCAGAAGGATCCCCAGGCGCGGACGGCACCTCCAGCCGCCCTCCACGGTGCCCTCCCTGCCGCCCGAGACAGCGAGCCGCCCGTTTTCCGGAGGCCCAGGCAGATGTCCCGTATTCTCCAGAGTAGGCTAGAAATCCTGAAAGGCCTCTTGCTCAAGACACCCAGAGGTGTAGGTAAAACACAATGGATTCCTCTTGATGTGCGTCTCGGAGCTGAAGAGAACAGAGGGAGATCCCAGCAGCCGAAAGAAAGAGGGGGCCGGGAACCATAGCGCTGGGCAGGCCGGCGTCCAGACCGCCCAGCCGGCGTGAGAAGGGGTCGCCGGGCCAGCTGCCTTGCGACAAGAAACACAAGAAAGTCCGCCCACGAGTAAGCAGGAAGGGCCTCTCCCAGAACACCCACCCCAGGCCTGCCCTCGGGGAGTCTCAGACCCCACCCACCTGCGCGAGCTGGGCCACAGCAGGGCCTGCGCCACTAGGGCCCCCCTGGGGGGGGGGTCCCCACGGGCCCGTTCCAGATCACCGCAGTCAGGCAGCCAAACGAAGGTTTTGGCTTCCCAAGCGCATAGAGAAGTCGTGTCTATATTACACGTGGTCCGGTAAGTGTGCCGTAGCCTGGGGGCGAAAACACAACGTCCACGCCTCCGTTAAGAAATGCTTTGTTGGGGGGCGCCTGGGTGGCGCAGTCGGTTAAGCGTCCGACTTCAGCCAGGTCACGATCTCGCGGTCCGTGAGTTCGAGCCCCGCATCGGGCTCTGGGCTGATGGCTCGGAGCCTGGAGCCTGTTTCCGATTCTGTGTCTCCCTCTCTCTCTGCCCCTCCCCCGTCCATGCTCTGTCTCTCTCTGTCCCAAAAATAAATAAACGTTGAAAAAAAAAATTAAAAAAAAAAAAGAAATGCTTTGTTGGGAAAAAGTGCCCGCCACCATCTGAGTGCTGGGACGTCCTCACTGCTCACAGAGCACCGTCACAAAAATGTCAAGGCAACCACGAGAGAATGACCAAACTGCGACGCGAGACACGAAGTGAGCCAATGCCGTGGGAAAAATTGTGTCGACGAACAATTGGGTCAAAAAACTGACCCTGGACGCAGGGTCACCGCAAAGCCTCCGTTTGTGAAAAATGCCGTGTATCTGCCGCGCACACGCCCACGCGCTGTTATTTAAGGTCCAGACAGAATGTGTTGCTTTTTGCCGAATTACGAGCAGTCTAATTTCATTGAAGCGTTTTGTCTTACCAGGCCAAAATTATGTGTTCTTCTATTTGCAAATGCATTGGTTGCAAAAATTATGACGAAGGCCCGGAACGGAAAACCCTAATGAGCATGCCCTACCATCCGGACGCTGGAGGGTTTGAAGGCAGCCCTCATTTGTCACCAACTGAATCCGCGGGACTGCCGCAGTTCAGACAAGACAGGTAGGTGCCGTGAACCCGCCGTCAGAAGAGGGGAAGCAGGTGAATTCGAGGAGAGTCGGTCTATACACTTGGAAAGAAAGTGCGTGTGTCCAGGGGGTGGGTGCGAGGGACGGGGAGGACTGGCAGCCCCCCCGGGCTTGACCGGCCCTGGATGTCACCCCGTGTTTCCTCGGGGAGGGAGGGGTGCCCTGCCGAGACCGCTGTGTCCGACCTGTCCTCTATGTAAGTGGGTCGTCTGTTTTCGTCCTCGCTGAGTTACCTGCTCTGTGCGGGAGCCGGTGACGTTCTTTAACATACCAGGACGGGGGTCCCCTTGAACGTCTCAGGTGTCGCAGACACCCGCTGGGTCTGGAGTTCAGGACCGCGGCCCGTAACCGCCGTGTCTCTGCCAGGCGGCCCTCGTGCATCTCCTGGGAGGTGGTGGAAGGCACGTGCTCCTGCCTGCTGGCCCAGGGCGAGGAGGCCGAGAAGGAGCGCTGCTCGGAACGCCTGGCGGAGCAGATGATCCTGGAGGAGTTCGGGAGGTGCCTGTCCCAGATCCTCCGGATGGAGTTTCAATCCAAAGGGTTGGAAATCGAGTAGAGTTCGGTGGAGAAAACTCTGAAGGCACAGAGACGTCGTCTGGATGTGCCGGGGGGAGGCGAGCCGGAGTTTGGAAGGGTTGTTTAAGGGGCTGCGGGGAAGGGGGGCAGCTTTCCGTCCGCATCAGGGCGCCGAGGGGGCTGCCGCAGGGGCCGAGGGTCTCGGCGATCAAAAGCCCCCTTTTTGAGGAAGTGCGGACGTGACACGCTGCTGTGTGGCCCTGGGGAGAGAGCGAGGACTCCTGTGATGTCGGGAGAAGCCTCTGCCCGGACGCCGAGGGAGGGAGGGTTGAAGGCTCTCCGGAGAAGTCTGTCCGTTCCTCCTGACTTCACCCTGTCTGGGCGGTTTTCCTCTGGAGGCTTCTCTGCCTAAAGAGCCACGGTGAGTTTTCACTAGCAGTATTTTGAAATTAACTCTCCAGATGGGCTGCTAAGATACAACTCAGACTAGAGACGTACTGAACACCTTGAGGCGTCCGTGAGCGTGGACACTTTCCCAGGGTCGCCCGCAAACTCTCCGTCTCTCTCAGGGCCCCCGTGAAACGCAGGCGGTGGGGTTGCGGGTTATGGGACCAAAAACTATCTGATTTCTTAGGTGTTTTCATTGGGTTGTGGAAAAGCTGTATCATCCAGTTAACTTTCTCCCTAGTTATTGTTCTAATATTATTATTGTTCGTTAAAATACCGTTAAGATAACTGGTTTGCAGAAACCAGCAGGTGAGATGGGTTATTAAGTGGCCTCTCTTTTGGTTCTGTTGTAAAAAGCAGAGAGGATTAAAATTTTCAAATGCCTCCCCTTGTTGTAATTAACTCGGTCAGTGAACATATACACCCGGCAGGTGTCCGTGTTTATTGACAGTATGGGGCCCTCAGAGCACGTTTAGAAGGCTCGTTTACAAGCCGAGCGGTGCCGGAAGCGCGGAGCCCTTGGAACAGCAAGTTCTGACGGGGAACCACAGAGCGGGAGGGAAGCACCGAGTTCTTGGCCACTTCTTTCCCCCTCTGGCCCCTTGGGATGGAGACTCCGTGGACACAATCCAGGGGCAGAGAGGAGCACTGCCCGGGGGTGGTGGGGGGCTGTCCCCAGGCTGGTGCCCCGTTGTTGGTTGTCCGGGTGCATCCGGGGCGGAGCTGGAGCGGTGCAGGGGGTGGGGGTGGGGGGTGGGGGGTGGGGGGAGCCCCGCCCACTTCACCCCTGGGGCTGGGAGGGGCCTGAAACGGGCTTCCCGACCCCTTCCTGGAGGGTGGCCTGCCTTCTGCGTCGCTCCCCAAGTGCTGCCCACGGCATTCTGTGCAGGCCAAGGCCACACTGCTTTTAGAAAATTCAGCATGAGGAGGGAAAACTGGAGCAGAGCTGCGTGCGAAGCCAGCCCAGAGGCATAAGTAGCACGACCAAAAGGATACATTGCGTCTATTGTTGCGGGTAGAGAGCCAGTGCCTTGTAAAACTACATAAAAGTAAAAATAGCGTGTCCTCGTCTGTGGGTGTGGCTTTGCACAGTGTCTGTCCTGTACTACGTGACTTGGCCACCTCTGTGATTAAGGTTAGATTATCCGGAGGTTTTGGGGGGTGGTTTTTTTGTTATTTAATTCAATTCGGACACTAACTGCCTGGGCTTAGTGGCAGATCGCACAAGGCCCTGGAGGCCGGCCCCCATTCGGACACCGGTCACGGCGCGGGGTCCCCGGGTAACCCACACCTCTGTCTGCCTTGGCCCCAGGCGGCAAGGCCATTCCCAGGGCCGCTCCTCGGGTCTGAGAATTTGCTGTAACAGCCCAAGAGCTCAGGGAGACACTTTTCTTACTATCCCAATTTATTATAAAGGACACAGATGGACAGCCAGAGGAAGTACATTGCGGAGGGAGGGGGGGTTCAGCAGGGCCCTTTACAGATCCCTGCACCACTAGCTAAAACTCTCCCACGGTTGGCCGATGCAGCTTGAAACCACAATAGACAGGGGCGCCTGGGGGCTCAGTGGGTTAAGCATCCGACTTCAATTCAGGTCACGATCTCACGGTTCGTGGGTTCGAGCCCTGCGTCGGGCTCTGTGCTGACAGCTCGGAGCCCGGAGCCTGCTTCGGATTCTGTGTCTCCCTCTCTCTCTCTCTCTGCCCCTCCCCTGCTCGCACTCTGTCTCTCAAAAATGTATAAAAACATTACATTATTAAAAAAAAAAACAACAAAACCCACCACAGACAAATTATCGTATGAGCCACGTTGGAATACTGGTCTAGGGAATTGAAGGTGGAACTTTCATCTAAGAGAAAAATGGCGCCCAGGGAATCGGTTTGGGGAACATACAACGCGGGGCATTGTCTGTGTATCTTTTTCAGTGAGGCGTCTGTCCAGGTCTTTTAATCAGGCTGTTCATTTTCTTACTGCTGAGTCTTTAGAGTTCTTCGTGTGTTTTGGATGACAGTCCTTTATCAGATGTGTCCTTTGCAAAGATTTTCTCCCGGTCAGCGGCTTGTCTTCTTATTCGCTCAAAAGTGGCCTTTGCCGAGCAGGAGTCTTACATTTTAACGAAGTCCCAGCTCATCACTTATTATTATTTCTTTATGGATCATGACTTTGGTGTTGTATCTAAAAAGTCATCGCCAGGGGCGCCTGGGTGGCTCAGTCGGTTGAGCGTCCGACTTCAGCTCAGGTCACGATCTCGCGGTCCGTGAGTTCGAGCCCCGCGTCGGGCTCTGGGCTGATGGCTTGGAGCCTGGAGCCTGCTTCTGATTCTGTGTCTCCCTCTCTCTCTCTGCCCCTCCCCCGTTCATGCTCTGTCTCTCTCTGTCTCAAGAATAAATAAACGTTAAAAAAAATTTTAAAAAATAAAATAAAAAGTCATCGCCATACTCAAAGTCATCTAGATTTTCGACATTATCTAATAGCTTTCCAGTTTTGCGTTTCACATTCATGTGTGAGGTCTGCTTCGGGCTAATTTTTGTGACGAGTGGAAGATCTGTGTCTAGATTGCTTTCTTTGCATGTGGACGTCCAGCTGTTCCACCAGCGTTTCTTGAAAAGCCTCTCTTTTCTCCATCATGTTGCCTTTGCTTCTTGGTCAAAGAGCAGTTAACAGTATACAGGTGGGTCTATTTCTGGGCTCTCTATTCTATCCCATCGGTCTACTTTCTTTTGCCGACACCACACTGTCCCGAGCACCGTAGCTTTGTGGTAAATCTTGGAGTCAGGGAGTGTCAGTCCTTCAGCTTTGTTCTTTTCCTTGAATATTGTGTTGGATATTTCCTTTTTCCGTGTTATTGGGTTTGATTTGCTAATGTTTTGTTGAGGATTTTACGTCTATGGTTATGAGAGATCCTGGTCTGTAGTTTTCCTGTAATGCCTCTGGTTTTGGTATTAGGGTAATACCAGCCTCATAGAATGAGTTAGGATGTATTTCCTCTGCTCCTATCTCTGGGAAGAGATTGTAAAGAGTTGGAATAATTTTTTCTTTAAATGTTTGGTAGAATTCACTTGTGAACATATTAGGGCCCTAAATACGTGTATTTCAGTAGCTTAAAAAAACTAAACTTTTCATTTCGAGGTAATTGTAGATTCACAGGTATTTGTAAGAAATGATGCAGACAGATGCCAGGTAGCCTTTGTCAAGTTTTCCCTAACGGTAACGTCTTGCAGGATATCACGACCAGGGTGCTGACATGGACACAGCCAAGATACAGAGCGTTTCCACCTCCTCGAGGGTCCCCAGGTCACCCTTTAGAGCCACGCCCGTTGTCCCCCTTTCCCCCACCCCCTTTCTACCCCATTTCAGGAACGCTGTATAAATGGGATCATATAGTATGTAACTTTCTAGGATTCGGTTTCACTCGGAAGAGTTCTCTGGAGATTCATCTGGGTTGGTGCACGTCTCAGCAGCCTGTTACTTTTTCTTGCCGAGGGTTGGGTGTGTGGTGTGGATGGATGGGGGTTTAACCGTTTGCCCGCCGAGGGGCATCTGGGCTGGTTCCGGCTTTTTGCTGTGATGAATAAAGCTACCGCGAATGCCTGTGCCGGCTGTGTGCAAGTCTCGTGTGAAGGTGAGTTTTCCCTCGTCTGGATGAAATGCACAGGAGTGTCCTTGCTGGGCTGACTGGTAGCCACGTGTTTCCTTTGTAGAGAAACTGCCAAGGCGTCTTCCACAGTGGCTGTGCCATTTCACGGTCCCGCCGGCAGGGGGCGGGCGATCCACTTTGCCTGCGCCTTTGCCACCATTTGGCGGTAACCGCCGCTTTTTAATTTTGGCCGTCCTGATACATGTTTCGTGGAATCTCATCGTGGTTTTCATTTTCATCCCCCCCCCCCCCCCCCCCCGCTGACTAATGTTGAACGTCTTTTCCTGTGTTTGTTTTCCATCTGTGTATCATCTTCAGTGACGTGTCTGTTCGTGTACGTTGCCCATTTTTAAAATCGGATTTTTTGTTTTCTTTACTGTTGGGTTTGGAGAGTCCTTTATATGCTTCAGGGAAACATGCTGTCGGCGGGATGGACCCCTTGATGGGACGGGTGGTTCGCAAAGATTTTCTCCCAGCCTTTTGCTTGCCTTTTCCTCCTCTTCCTTGATAGGAATTGTGTTAACCTACACGTCAACTTGGACAGAGTCAGCGCCTTTCCTCTGTTGAGAAGACAGAAAACCCAGAACTCACCACTGTCTTATCCTGGGGGCCCGAGGTCTGCCTTCTTCTTGACCTTTTCAGAGTCTTAGTTTGGTTTATACAGAATGCCCAGGGCTTTTTGTTGTACTTAGCAAGAGGACGAGACAGAAGTATGTCCGCTCTGTCTTCCTGAAAGCGGAAATCAGCAAACTTTTCCTTACAGGTTGGAGCAGAGGCCTTCTTAGTTTGTTTCGTGAATAAAATGGGGTAAAATCCAGACTGCAAAGTGGAGCACGGAACCTCTTGTTTAACAGCGTATTAAAAATAAGTTCATGGGGGGCGCCTGGGTGGCGTAGTCGGTTAAAGCGTCCGACTTCAGCCACGTCACGATCTCGTGGTCCGGGAGTTCGAGCCCCGTGTCAGGCTCTGGGCTGATGGCTCGGAGCCTGGAGCGTGTTTCCGATTCTGTGTCTCCCTCTCTCTCTGCCCCTCCCCCGTTCATGCTCTGTCTCTCTCTGTCCCAAAAATAAATAAACGTTGAAAAAAAAAATAAATAAGTTCATGGGCTGCACGTTAGAGTGATGGCTTCCATTCTTTTGGTCTTTCTGAGGCTCTGCTCCTGCACTAGGACTCCCTTAGCATCCCCCCCCCCCCGCCACCTCTCCCCTTCTTCCTTTTCCAGGGTCCTCAAGAGCAAGGCTTTGGGCAGACCAGCGACACCACAACCTCTCTCAGTCCCTCCCTGGGGGAAGTCGACAGGTGTGGTCCCTGGCCGGCCGCAGCCAAATCACCAGGTTCTGGCCCTGGAGCAGGACTCTGTCACACAGAGTCGTGACACGGAGTCAAGGCCTTTCTTCCCAGGAAGCAACTTCGTTTGTGCCGGCACAGGCTCGGAGGGTTTGTACCCAAAAAACTGAGCCCCGAACCCCGCGTGGTGTAGTCTTTTATGCGTCTTCTACTTCCTTGTCTCCCATATATGGGTCTCAAGTTGCGGGGTCGTGCGGGATGTCACGGATGCACATAGCCAGGTTGCCCTTCCTTATCTTGAGGTCTTTTCTCATCACGCTCCTTAGGAAGGGGCTCTATCACATCCGCCCCTTTGATGCTCCGACCCCCCTAGTTTGGGTCCAAGAGCATCATCTTGGTTTAGAGGTTTCTATTTCCAGAACATCACATGCGTGGCCGTTTTCCTTTAGACCATTGTCTCAATGAGACTGGAGACGGACCGTATACAGGGGCGCTGGGCAAGCTAGGATTAAGCAAGCTCCCCACATCAGGAGGATAATTCCCATGAGGGTTTTGAATCTCCCGAGAGTTGAAAACCATCCTCCGAATAACTCTCCGGGGCCCCGGCCGTCCCAGGTCCAGAGTGGGACATGAGCAACCTTTCTCATTCCATCGGTGATCTCCTCTGTGACTCTTCCTTCCTCATCTGTAGGCAGCAGTGGCTCAGGTTAAACTTTCTGCCGACTCCTCCCTCCAAAGCAAGCAGGTGATCTAAGGCCGAGCGATTTCGATAGATGGCGTTGCTGCTTGGCTAGTAAGGGAAGAGCTCTGGCGGTTTCACTGCTTATTTCTACAACTGCCTGCAGCCTGATTATGCGGGTTAGCACGTAAAGGAGTATGTGGTGGCCCCAGGACCGTCCTCTGCCCAGGCGGCAGGGCCATAATATTGGGTTCTAGGCTGGGGAGGCCACGCGTTACCTGTCCAGTTGCCAGCTTGTGGGGCACTTCGTTTCCTTTGAGTCTCCCTGTCCCCCTACACGTGGACCCCCCAAACGTTCCCCTCTGGCAAGTGGGAGCAGGAAGAAAGATGGATGGATGGTCCCCGGCACACCCATGACCCTGACCAGCCTGCGGGAAGTACCATACAGGCTGTCCTCCCACATACCCAGAACAGTCCACCTGGGGCCCGCCATTCGACGGCGTGTCGACATCGTCCCAGGCCTCTCGGAGATGAGAAAAGTTAGACGAGGGGTGGGGCTCTGGCTCAAGGTGATCTGGGGGTCCCCCCACCTTTGGGTTTCCCGGGTGGTTGAGTTATCAAATCTTTGGCCTAGCTGTGTTAAGTTTCCAACAGAGACGTGAACTTCCTTCCCCACCGGGCAAGGCATTTTTTTTTCCAATTCGATTGAGGTTTTGAGGAACCAAACCCCGGTCGTAGGACTGGGGTATTCTGTTCCGCTATAAGGTTCGCAGGGATCGAATTCTCTAGCCTCCCATGGCCATCGATCCCCCGTGTTGCTACCAACGAAGCATCCTATCCACCAAGGGAAGGTGAGTGCTAACAGAAACCTCTCCCTTGGGGCGCCTGGGTGGCTCCGGCGGTTGAGCGTCCGACTTCGGCTCAGGTCATGAGCTCATGGTTCGTGAGTTCCAGCCCCGTGTCGGGCTCTGTGCTGACAGCTCGGAGCCCGGAGCCTGCTTCAGATTCTGTGTCTCCCTCTCTCTGACCCTCCCCCATTCATGCTCTGTCTCTCTCTGTCTCAAAAATAAAATTAAAAAAAGTTAAAAAAAATAAAAAAAAAAAAGGACAGTCTTTTGTTTCATTGGACCGTGATTCCTCAAGCTTCTGCCGTGCGTAGATCAGTCAGCTTCCAGAATGACTGAAGCGGGGCTGCGGTCTCCCAGAGCCTCTGGAGCGGCGGATTGCTTCTTCCGTGTGGTCAGCTTTCGCGGCGTCGATGGATCAGGAAGGGACTCCCAGTTTCGAGATGCCGGCCTCACTCTGCCGCGGTGAAGCCAGGGATCCACCTCGTCTACCTTTACGGCAGGAGGGGTGGACAAAATGACGGTGAACGGGCCCCTCCAGAGGGGTTCAGGGGTTGGACCTTCCACCCCGCCACCCATACAGCATCTCCTGGTTTAAAGGGGTGAGCATCTGTGGTCGGACTCACAGGTAATCGCTCCCTGACCCAATGGTGTAAGGTGGTTAGGGCAGAGCCGAGGCCCGCATCTGTTGCCTTAGGGTTAGATCGCCGATCTCATTTAGATCCCCGAATGATGCCCGAATGTCATCCATCAGTCCTAAGACTCTGCGACAGTTACCGGTTATATTGAAACAACGTATGTCAGGGACCCTCTCATAACCCGGGTAACGGAGGCGCAGTAAGCCCGGAGTCCTACTGGACAAAAGAGTCGTAACGGCAGCCGTTTACCATGGTTAACTGGTAAATTTTGGGGTAAGCCAAACCCGGCTGTTATTTTCTACAGCAGACCTTGTGTTATTTCTTGCGCCTTTTCTGCCTTGCAGGGGAAGGCCTCCACCCAGTCAGTAAGAGTATCAGCCCATCCCAACACATGTTGAAACCCCTTTGACCTGGGCATAGGGGCGAAATCCAATTGCTGATCTTTCCCGATAGCCTCCAATTCTTTGACTGCCGGCCTGTGGTTGAGAGGTTGTTTCTAAGACCTACTTCACAGGCTGATACTACGTGCCGAACGGTCCTTGACAAGTTTTTCCCAGGAAACATCCTTTGGGCCACTTGGCGAGTTTTCTCTCTCCCTGAACGAAAGGCCTGATGCAGGCCTTGAATGCTCTTCCGGATCTGTGAGTCCGGTGATGGTCGTTGCCCGGCTCTGTCGGTAACCATCCCGAGGGCAGGAGGCAGTGTCCACGAGGCAGACCCCGGCTGATTTCCTTGGGAGGGGGGGTGGGATGGAGTCTCCTTTAATAATTGATACGGCGGGCAAGCTGTTCTCTGAACCCTGATGTCTCCAGCCTACAATATCCGGTAATTCCCCCAAAACTCACATAATTGTTTATCTGTCCTGGAGTTAGTAGCTCCATTGTCTCCAATTTAGTTATAATGTCCCTTTCTAGCGAGGGAGTAAGGCTCTCTGGTCTTATCGAGAAAGAATGAGAAAAAAATTAGTTTTCCCCGTATGCATCCCAGGGGCCGAGAGAAGAATGTAGTTATGAGTTTCCCGGAGACGCGCCTCATCGTCATACTGCATTTGGAGGGTTGGCCTGGAGTGGAAGGGAGGACAGAGAAGGTGGCCCCGGGACCAAGAAGGAAATGAACCGGACTTTTAGTTACCTGAGTTTTCCAGAGTGACCCGAGGCTCCGGGCTTCCGATAGGCAGTCGAGCCACCCCGAAGAGCCCCGGGCCCCCATCAGTCCCCTGCCAGGGACACTGGTTATCTGAGCCCTCGCAGATAGAGGTCCCCGAGGGCATTCAGACCTCCAGTGACTGTCTCCACACAAGGGGCATGGCTGGTGGGGCTTTGACTTCTGTTGTCCCCACTTCTGAGGGCAGTCTCGTTTCCAGTGAGACTGGCCACGTAAGTGGGTGGCATTTGGGGCCAGGACCTCGGGAAGTCTGGTCTGACATAGCGCGTGAGGCCACGACTAAGGCCTCAGACTTTTCTTATGGCCCGCTTACTGGTTTTGTTTGTTTGTTTTTAATCTCGGTTGTAATGTGCCCGACTGGCAGCTCGTAAGAGCTCCTCCTGGGTCCCTTCCAGACCAACTGCCCCTGTTTGCAGCTTCCTCTGAATATCTGGGGCCAACTGAGTGACAAATGTGTCCTTTAAAATCATCTCAGCCTCAGGGGTGTCAGGGGAGATATATTTAATGAGAGCCTCCCTCAACCTCTCCAGGAAGGCCATCCGGCTCTCCTTCTGTGTTTGTGAAACAGTGGCTAATTTAGCATAATTTAAGGGCTTACCCTCAGACCTCCTTAATTTCCCTAAAGCACCAGCCTGGAAGCGGGGGCGATACCATTTCTCAGTGAGATGGTCGTAGTCCCAGTTAGGATCTTGGGGTCGAACTGCCGGGTCCCGGTAAGAACCAGCAAGCTCCCTGCAGGACCTCCAGCCCCGTGACAATTAATGAGTTGCTTTTTCTTCGGAGTTTATAGATCAAGATCAGCCCGATTTTTCAGAACGCATCCCAAAGGAGTGTTGGCCTTGGCTGGGGAATATGCCCATCTGTAAGGGAAAAAGAGAAGAGGCATCCCTTATCTTAATTTGCCGCAGCGGGCCAGGAGAAGCCACAGCTCCTGGCCCTGAGTTTTGGCTGGCTGTTCGACGGGCAGCCAAAAACTTTGTCAGTCTCGGGAAGGTGCTGGGAGCAAGTCGCTCTTACCCAGGCTCGACCCTACCTCCGAGAGCTGACCTTGTCTCCCTGATTTCTCCTATTCCGCCCTTTTCCGCCTGTGGGACTTTGGGGGTATTGACCGTGACCCAGTAAGCCTTCCCTGGTTGTGGAAGGACACCGTCATTTTATTTTGGCCTCTTTACAAATATGTTTTAAAAGGCTGGTGAACACCACGTTTTTTTGTAAGGATAAAATGGGTCGTCAAGGGGCTAAAAGGGCCAAAGTCGAGGTCTACTCCCTTGCCTTTTTTCAGCAGCGCCCACATAAACACGTTCCAGCCACGTGGATATCCATTTTAGAGTATCTAGGTGTTTCCAAATTGGCAGACACTGGGCTAAGTGTTGCAAGATGGCTCCTGTGTATCCCAGGAAAAGCCCTTTATATACGTCATTATCCAGTCCTCATCCGGCCCAGGCATCCACTCCCGTGCTAGAAAGAACACAGGTACGGAGCATTTGGAGGCTGGCAGCGAGGACGTCACCGTCTCCCCAACCTTTAGATCAGAGGAGGGGCAATTTCCACCAAGGCTTGAGTAAAACAACTCAAAAGGGCATGCTGTCCTGCCGTCCTGCCCTTCAGTTAAGATCGTATATTTTTCCCCCATCTTTTTGGGCAGACAAAAGGGGGGAACATCCTTTGTTCACTTTTTGTTTTTAAAATCAAAAGCATACCAACAATCCAAGAAAACATTGCCTTTTTAATAGAGAGTAAAGCAGAATTTTAATCTTAGAGCAGCGTACTTTTAAAATCCATTTTAACCTTCGTCCATCCTGGCCACATATAAAATTTCTTTCTAAAGGTTTCCCTTCACAAACCTTCTACAACTTTGCTTTGCTTTCAGATGTCTACCTAAGCCCTTTTACTCCAAACAACCATCTCAGGACAAAATTACTTTCTTTTACCTTCAACAAAAAATACATTTTCAGGGACGCCTGGAGGGCTCAGGCGGTTAAGTGTCCGACTTCAGCTCAGGTCATGATCTCGAAGTTCATGAGTTGGGGCCTTTCATCAGGCGCTGTGCTGACAGCTCGGAGCCTGGAGCCTGCTTCGGATTCTGCGTCTCCCTCTCTCTCTGCCCCTCCCCTGCTCACACTCTCTCTCAAAAATAAATGTATTTTCGGGGCGCCTGGGTGGCGCAGTCGGTTAAGCGTCCGACTTCAGCCAGGTCACGATCTCGCGGTCTGTGAGTTCGAGCCCCGCGTCAGGCTCTGGGCTGATGGCTCGGAGCCTGGAGCCTGTTTCCGATTCTGTGTCTCCCTCTCTCTCTGCCCCTCCCCCGTTCATGCTCTGTCTCTCTCTGTCCCAAAAATAAATAAACGTTGAAAAAAAAATTAGAAAAAAATAAATGTATTTTCATTTTTTATATCTTTCTTACCTATCTCCTACTTTTTTACATACAGACTTACTTTCCTTAGTTTTACCAGTCTTAATTACATTTAGCAGAATTTTAACTCTTAGGAACCTTAGTCTCCAATGAAAGGTCAGCAGTAACCAATTGTGAACTGTTACATCAGAATTTTATTTTTTTTTAGACGCTAGATGTCTCAACTAAGCACAAAGCAGATTTTCCATAGTAAAATCTTCATAAAGCACGAAGCACGTTTGTAAGACCCAAATAGTCCTTTTTTGCAATAAATCAGAAGCACAAACCTACGTCTGGTAATTAGTGCTTTAGCCTCTTACCTCATTAGGTATCCAGTGAACTCAATCCCAATTTATCACGCAGGCAAAAGTTTACCGTTTCAGGTTACCAAAGACTTTGAAAGCTATCTTAACCATCACCCATCAAAACTACGGGACAAAGTTAGCCATCACTTGTCACCCACGAAAACTACGAGACAAAGTTTGAGGTAGGCCAACCAGGGACAGTTGGCTCTAATTAGCATAGTCATTGACCCAGGAAATGAATGAGAGAGAAGTCCCCACTCCCAGTCACACGGCGACTCCGACCCACCGCCCAGCGGCTCAGAGTCGCAGCTTTGTTCCTTATTCCTTATGAACTGCTCAGGCAACTCTGGGAGGTGATCAGGCTCCCCTCCTGCCTCTCGGGGCAGGCCTACCAGAACGGACGAACCGGGTGCTTACCAGTCTGACAGGCTGTGCTCCCGGAGCCGGTTCCCGGGCCTCACGGGTTCCATCGCGCACACACGGGGTCCTGACCCCGGCGCCCCGCGAGGGCTAGTCTGTGGATCAAGCGGACTGGTCCGCTGGCCCCAGGCAAGGTTGCCTGTCCCGGTGCTCCGAGCTTTGTACCCCGGTGGCAAAGCGGTTGGAAACGCACCGTCTCCAGATCCCGGACACAAGCCCCCCGGAAGCATAGCAGGATTCTCGCACGGAGAGTCTGACGCCGAGGCTTTCCTTCCCAGGAAGCAACTTTGTTCCTGCCGGCACAGGCTCAGAGGGTTCGTACCTCAGAGAAACTACCCCGAACACTGCCGTGGGGTGTGGCCTTTTATGCATTTTCTGCTTTCTCGTCTCCCATATATGGGTACCGTGGAGACGTACGGTCGGATTGGGTGCTCTCTTGTTACTGGGTCGTGAGGGACGTCACCTACGCACAGAGTCAGGTTGCCTTCCCTTATCTTGCGATCTCTTTTTACCACATTCCTTAGGGAGGGGACCTTATCACAGCCGTCCCAGCTCTCCTGGATCGGACGCCCTGAAGACGGGCCTGGTGGCCCGGGTTCTGACGAGCCCGGCACAAGTCTGAGAGAACAAAAGGGAAATGAATGGGAGAGAGGGAGGAGGAGGAGGATAGTGAGGGGCGGGGATATGGCCCGGCCCGGCGTGGAGATGGCCTGGTGGCCGTGTTCCCGCCCTGAGCTGGGAGAGGACAACCTGGGTCCAAGTCCGGCATGTGCAGGGGCGGGAAGGGCTGACGGGGTCGTGGAACCACGTGGAAGTGGCAGGAGCCGTGGGGCCCAGCTTCGGGGTCTGGGGGATGGTGGCCTCACGGAGTCCGGGAGGGACCCGAGGGCTCTGTGCCCGCCAGTGCGGCTTGGATGACCGGCCTACAGGCACGTCTTTAGGTGGCAATTCTCACGCGTGGCTGCGTGTGGCAGTCACCGGGGGAGCCGGAAGGACGCGGTGGGCTTCCAGACTCTGCGGGCCGCCTGGGTCCCCCCGGTGGTGCCCACACAGCTGCTCTGGCAAACTCTAAAGAGCCCCGAGTTGCCTTTTAATGTAACAGAAAGGCTGGGGATCTCCATCCAGTTTCTTCTCGGATCTTCCGAGACCTTTTGGTCACCTTCCGTGTGACCTTTTTGTTTCTGCCCCAGAGACCCTCCCCGCCCTGCCTCTCTGGCAGTGCTGTCCCCACAAGCTGTCCCTCCCACAGCACTGAACC
The DNA here is from genome assembly GCF_018350175.1 of Felis catus. Classification (NCBI taxonomy): domain Eukaryota; kingdom Metazoa; phylum Chordata; class Mammalia; order Carnivora; family Felidae; genus Felis; species Felis catus. The sequence continues at coordinate 110,831,435 of NC_058377.1, read as the reverse complement.
CCACACGTCTCCTGACCGGTCAGGCAGTTAAGACTTTTAGGACCCCGACCTCCGTACCCCGGCTGCGTGATTTCAACACGGTTGTCAAACCCCACGTCGCCCTGCTGGGTCTCCCTCCTCCTCCTCACCCGGGACCTTCGCCAGCACCGGAGAATTCCCTCACCTATCATGTTCAGGGGTGCCCTAGGCTTTCTGTTCCCACCTCTCAAAGCACCAGCTCCCTGCGGGCAGGGGTTCGGTTCTGTTTTGTGTTTGTGTCGGTAACAGACCCACCTGCGTAATTATGTTGTACTCGGCTGAAAACGGAGGTAACTCTGTGTTCCCTGGACACGTTCCCTCGCCATCACAAGAAACGGAGTCTCACGGACGTTCTGGGCGGTAGAATTTGGGCTTAAACTCTTGTCTGACGCACGGGATTCTAATCAGGCTTTATCTTTTAAACGCCCCCCCGCCCCCCCTCCCCCCCCGGTGGCAGGGGTGACAAGACAGACACACGGAAATGACCATCGAAAGCGGTTGCTATCTTTTATTTTGCCACTCAAAATAATTATCAAACGGGAAAAAAAAAATCTTAACAGCAATAACACGGCACAGCATCAGGGCAGAGAAGACAGGACTGGCCACCCCACGTAAGTTGGCACAAGACCATCCGTCGTGGCCGAGTTTGGCCGTAAGCGACACAGTGCGGAGGAACATTCTCGAGGGCTTCCTCAGGGCTGTTTCCAGTCTTCTGCGGAGGCTGTGGGCGGGAGGTCGGGCAGGAACCCCAGGGCCCCGGCCTCTGCAAAGAAGGAACGCGCTTGGGTAGAGCCCCAGAGAGAGCGGGCGCTCCAAGCCCACACGTCCGAGCCGCTGCGGCCGCTCCCCGGGGGTCTCCCAGGATCACACCCGAGATCGGGCACACCCCATCCCACTCCGCACCCTTTACCGACGTTAAGTCTCACACCTCTTATGCATCTGAAATGGTCAGACTTTTTAAACCATGATTTAAAGGTGTGTAATCTGCGTTGGGGTAATAAAAAACGGTGTCCCCTAATGCAGTCGCGTGTGACAAAATTCGAAACGTAACGGAGCAGAGAACGGGAAGCCCCTGGAAGAGTCCGTCTGCCCCTTGCTGGAAAAGTCACCACCAGATGTTCTCCGGCAGGAGCTCTCCGCGCGCTCGGCGGGGCTCCGACAGAGCGAACTCGGTTCTGGGTTCTGGGACGGCCCTGTCCTCCACGGTCCCCCTGCCCATGGGCAGTTCTCAGGAAGGAGCCGCAGGCCTCTAACCTCCTCCCTCCCACACCCACTTGAACCCCTTCAACCCCGGCCACCCGCGCAGCCAGAAAGCACACAGACCAAAACACGACCCAGAATTGGTCCCGGCCAAGTCTTGGCCAAACTCACAACAAACTGTAAAGTGCAAAACGTGACAACCGTGTCCCCCGCTGTCCCCGGTCCCTGTCCCCTGTGGCTCCCAGGGCACTGCCACCTCTGTCCTCTGTCCTGGCGCCTTCCGGCGAGCAGCGTGACCCCCGGGGTTGTGTGATGAAGGCAGTCACTGCTCACTGTCGCCCGCACGACCACACAAGGCAGAGGCCCCCAGGGAGGCCTTGTGGCATGTGGTACCCCCGGAAGACACCAGACCTAGGATGGAGGTCATCAGACCTGTAGGGGCAGCCTGTCCTACGGGAAGGCTGCGGAAAGAAAGACTGGCATCGGAAACATGGGCGAACTAATTCACCGGGCTGACAAGACGGTTTATGATGGCCTACAAGGGGCCGTGGCCCCTAAAATGTACAGGAGTTGCTGCCGTGACACCAAGTGTGGCCCCAGCCGAGTGGGTGGGACCTGGGGCCTCCCTCTCCCCTGCTTCCTGTCGAGGGTCCCTCTCCGGGGACAGTGCTGGGACCACCAGCAATTCCGACCAACACTGGCGATGGGAATGTGGGGGGGGGGGGGGGTACTTACTCCCCAAGGGAATTCTACGGGAGTCCTTTCTGGCAGGTTTTCCACGTGTGTGGGGTTCCAAGAGGTGGCCTTTAAAATTGGTAATATTTTGGGGCGCCTGGGTGGCTCAGTCGGTTAAGCGTCGGACTTCAGGTCACGTCATGATCTCACAGTCCATGAGTTCGGGCCCCGAGTCAGGCTCTGTGCTTACAGCTTGGAGCCTGGAGCCTGCTTGGGATCCTGTGTCTCCCTCTCTCTCTGCCCCTCCCCTGCTCACACACACACACTCTCTCTCTCTCTCTCAAAAATAAACGTTAAAAAAATTTTTTTTCATGAGTAATATTTCACATACCTTTGAGACGCAAGAAAGTCAGGAACTCAATTATCGTGCGCACAACAGCATTCTCGGACAGCGGCCTGGCAAAGCTTCCTAGGAAACAGAAAGAATCCGCGTCTGCAAAACCTGCCCCACGGTGGTCTGCGCCTCACCTCTCCGTCTGCGGAGACCTGGGCATCTGGAAGTCAACAGACTGGCCGTGACCCCTCCCGCCCCGCAGGGCCTTGCTCAGCACCACGGGGAGGTAGGGCGGTGGGGGGGGGGGCGGGGGGAGAGCCAGGTCAAGGCCAAGGGGCCTGCGTGCCCTGGGAGCGGCGGACCGAGATGTGACCCACAGCTCGCTCACCTGGCCTTGCTTCGTCTTCGGGCGGGAGCTCCCGTTTGCCAGTGAGGCCAGGCTTCTCCTGAAACGATCTGTGGTTGTCAATGGCATCTGTTCGCAGAGAGGAAAGCACCTGACCGTCGTCCCTACAGTCACACATGCCCCAGCCCCAGAGAAGGACGCGCTGGCCGCGTATAATCTAATACACACGGTAAAAATAAAGCCACGGCAGGGAAACCATAGAAGCAGGAAGATCATTCTCTGTGGAGCTAGGGACTCGTGCCAGGGCCAGAGGCACGATCTCCCCCAGGTGCTGGCACCCTGCCGGAGGGGGGAGCCCACCCAGACAGGAGGGGAGCGGGGGGGCGCACAGCCCGCAGGTGCAGCGAGGGGAGCGTCCGGGGGGGGGGGGTCCCAGGGGCGCCGGCGCCCGAGCTGAGTGTCTCTCGGGGACACCGCAGGGGCTGGGGTCCTATGTCCCTGAAAACAGACTTATCTTTCAAAGGCCTCTGTGGCAGGTGGACTGGAGCCAGGCGGCCAGAGACAGCCAGGGACAGCGGCAGAGGGGGAGAGGGAGGGGGAAGCAGGGGGGCTGAGGGTGCGTGCACACGCGTGCGCTCGTGTGCGCTGGGCGGTGTGAGACGAGGGGCTGCAAGAAGAGCGACCCCTTGAGAAACTCGGGAAGAGAGCAGGAGGTCCTGACCCAGCGTCCAGCGGGGGGGGGGCCAGGCGCCTGGTTCGGGGCGACGAGGCAGCGGAGGTGAAGGGGCAACGGGGGGGCAGGCTGCGGGGGCTGAGCAGGCCGAGCAAGACAAAATGAACCCCTTCCTCCAGAGCCGGAGTCCGTCCGGAGTTCGTGGCACGACACGCGGGAAGCAGGGCGACCCTCGCGTGGCGCCTGGAGCCGGGTCAGGGCCCCGCCGTCTGCAGCAGCGGCCGGGACGCGGCCCGCGCTGGCGGAACGGGGCGCACCCACGAGCCGGTCTGGATGTCCAGCTCCTGGTGACCCAGCCGGACAGAGACACCACCTTGATGGCAAAAGGGTCCTGCCTCAGGACTCACATCTTCCTGACGGACGCAGTTTCAACATTCTGAGGCACCACGAGCAAAGATCTCCGGTGACCGGCCTTCCTTTCCTCCGGGCCAGAAGCACAGAGACGAGGTGCTTCCCGAGGGACGGAGCTCAGGGTCCCAAAGGGCTCGGGGAAACGAGCCCTTTGAGCCCGTCTGTCCGTCCCGCAGGCGAGGCCAACCCACTTGCAGCGACAGGACCGCACGGGGACCTGCCCTTGCCTTTGACCCGAGACCAGGGCACCCAGAGACGCTGCCTGTGGCCCCGGCTGGCTCGTCTCTGTCCTCTCCGTGCCTGTGTTTCCGGAAGCATCCCCCAGGCGATCAGACAACCCTCTGCGGCAGGAGGTCTGTATTCTCACGGTGGGGTTAGGAGCTAAGCGCGCCCTGCGGGCTCTTCCCTAGTTGCTCTGGTGGGAACCGAGTTATTCGCCTCCTTTCTTGCTACGGAAGGCAGTTCATAAACAGGGGAGGGTTTGTTTCTGTTTCTTTTTAAGATCTAAGGCTGTCCCCAAACCAGCCCTGCCTGCAAATTTGAAACTGCAAGTGCGTAAGCGATTGGAGGGAGGGTGAAAGGCCTTCCCTCGTCCCCTCCTTTAGGATAATTAAAATCTGCAGGTGCCACTCGGACAGAGGGGACACACGCAGCCCGCAGGTCGCAGAGCTGTCCTCTTCGGGGCTGGGGCCAGCTGGAGGCCTAGCCTGCTGCCCCCTGTTCCTGCCAGGAGTCCCACAGCCCGGAGCGAGCACTGGCCTCTCCACAAGCAGCTGCCACACGAGGGGCGTGTGAAGGCCCAGCACCTCCAGACCCACTGGGTTCTCGGCATCGTGAAGGTGCTGAAGCTACACCGCGTCCCCACGGAGGCACGTCAAGGACGGGACACTCAGTAGTAGTCCACCCACAGCCTGGCAAGTTCTGGGAACTGATGGCCGCGGGTGAAGCCACACGCCCGGGTTCTAGTGTGTTCCCCACACGCGCAAGCCCCCCACCCCGGCCTCACGGTTCGGCTGGAGTATTCGCGGCGCAGAGCTAAGGCCCGGGGCGGCCTGGCGCCCTGGTGGGCGACCGCAAGCTGGTGCAAGTGCCTTGCCATCGGCCACCCGCCCAGATTTGAGCTTTCAAAGCAAAGTGCTACCGAGGCCGACTGCGGCCGGCAGGTCCCTTGGGGGAACATCGGGACTCGGACCAGCTGACCCGTTTCCACTTACGGCCCGGGGTGAGGGCTGTGGGCATCTCATGCTTCTCCGTGTAGCCGGGTACAAACCCCTGCCCACCAGCGCCGGCCCGGGTCATGCCCTGGGAGACCTTCACGTGTGGGTCACCGGGCCCCCAGCTGACACTCGGCTTGCTTCCTGTTCGCCACTCGCCTCCCAAGGGGGCATTTTGGTCATGCTGTAACACTCTGAGTCCTGCCCTGTGCCACACGGGACGGCTGGCCGTCCGTCCCCAGAGAGCAGGGCGCCACGAGGGGTCCTGGTGATGGCAGTGGGCTGGGGAGGGCCCGCAGGTGAGGGGACAGGTTTGGAGCAGGGCACGGGGCGAGCGTGTTTCAACTGTCCTGGGGCCATCTGGGAGTTCCCATCCGGGGCTTCCAAAAACACGACAGAGAGAGGGCTTGAGTGCCAAAGACGGCCTGTGCTTTGTGACGCTGAGGGGGGATGGGGGTGTTGAGGGAGGCGCAGGGACTCAGGAGAGGACCCAGAACAGAGCCCCGAGGGAAGGTCCGCCTTTAAGGGCTGTGACCTGGGGAAGCCCGGGGAACATCGGGGTGCAGGGCAGGAGGGCGAGGAGGGAGAGGCTTCCAGAAGGAACGGTGCTTGGGCACATGTCCAGAGCGGAGGCTGGCAAGGCTGTGCGCAGCGATGCACAGGTCCCTGGTCACCCCGTGAGGTTTGGGGGTGGGGCGGGGGCAGCCCCGAGGGAAAAGGGGCGGTGGACGAGGCAAGGGGAGGGTGCCCAGGGTCTGCCTGGCCGCAAGCCGCAGGACGGGTCAAGGTTCAAGACAGAGCAAGGCAAAGAGAAGGGGCAGATGGGGTCAGAGGTCCCCAGGCATCTGCCCATTTGCTGAGGGACAGAAATAAAGGGAGAGCAGGAGGCTGGTGGCCGGGCCGGGGCTGCCTTTCGGGGCGCGGGAAGGGGCGCCACTGTGGACGCGGCGACTACTGGAATCAGCTGCCCCCCTCCTGCTCACAGCCTCACGGAGCCCCCACTTCCCCTTGACTGAGACCGGAGAGTCAGCATCACAGTGTGGCTGGCTTCGCGGATCTCAGGGGCAGGGTCAGCACAAGTGGCTCCGGGCGTTGGAGGAGCAGAGCCCTCGGAGCGCGTCGCGCACTGTCACTTACGTGGCCCGAGGAGGTAGCCGGCGCTGTTCAGGGTCCAGCCTCTCTTTTCCTTCACCTTTGGGGGGGGGGGAGAGAAAAGGGGGTCAGATGGCCAGGCTGGGGCCGGTACAGGCTGCAGGGGCTCACGGGAGCCCCCAGGGCAGCTTCTGGCAGGGTAACCCCCCCGTGGCAAGCTGTCGGGGGTGCTTCAGACCATCACGGAATTTACAAGCACACACACAACAGTGCGTTAAGGCGAGACGCGCATTCAAGGCCGGTCACCAGGCTTTCCACGCGTGATGTGGGAATCTGGAAAACGCATTCGCTTCCCGGGGCTGCAGGAAATCCCTGCTTTGCCCCCACATCTGCCACATTCGACCTGAAAACAGGACTGCTGGCTTCACCAAATAATTCACTCTAGAGCCACCGCCCGGAACCCACGGTGCACCCAACTTGCTTCTGAGCCACACTGAGGACGCCAGGTGGAGGGCACGTGTGGGTGGCCCGCTCCTGGACGGAATGAAATGAGATTTGCTGGCAGCCTCCAGATTTCACGGTTTCTAGCCCGGAGCCGGTCGTGCGCCGGCAGAGGCGCCCCCCCCACCAACCCCCCAGGAGGAGCGGAGAGCGCTCCCGCGGGACCCCGGCCCTGGGCTGCAGGACCCCCGCCGCCCCGCTCCCGGGCGGCTGCCCAGCCCCCGCGCCCCCTGCCCCGGAGCGGGGGGGACGCGTCCCGCACTCACCGGTGACCCGAGCCCCGGGGTGGCCGAAAGGGCCGCGGCGAAGAGCAGCCAGGCGAGCAGGAGCGCGCAGCTGCCGGGCATCTGCAAGGAAGGCGCGGGGCGGGCGTGGGGCGAGCAGCGGGGCCCCGGGGCGCACGTCGGGCGGCCGGGGCTGGAGGGCTGGGGGGCTGGGGAGGGGCGAAGGGCCCCGGGAGGGCCCAGTGCGGGAGGGGCGCGGGCCGCAGACCGCAGGAAGGGGTCGCCTCCCGCTGCCCCCCCCTCCCCCCCCCCCCGGGGCGCGCCGTACCTTGAACGGGGGCGGGGTCCCGGGGCGGCGGCGGGTGCGGGCGTCCGGTCGGTCGGTCGGGTCTGGCAGAGCCCGGGGCGCTCAGCGCATCGCGCGGCCTCGGGAACGCGGGGAGGAAGCGCGGTGGCTGGGCTCCCTCGACGTGTCCGCGGCCCCGGCTGCCGCCGCCGCTATTTATGCCGCGCGCAGCGTCACGGGGCTCAGTTCCCGCCTTCCGCCCCTCCCCCCTGGAGTGCCTCCCCCCTCCCCGGGGTGGGGGGGCAGGAGGGGCGGTAGCTCAGCTCCTGCAGAGGAGGCTGCGAGTGGTTCGGTGGCGTGGCTGGAGGGGCAGGGAAGGCACAGTGCCCCCAAACCCCACGGGACAGCCTCTGTCACCCCACAGAGAGCCCCCATCACCCCTGCAGAGCCCCCATCACCCCTGCAGAGAACCCCCATCACCCCTGCAGAGAGCCCCTCATCACCCCTGCGGAGCCCCCATCACCCTTGCAGAGAACCCCCATGACCCCTGCAGAGAAACCCATCACCCTGCAGAGAACCCCATCATCCCTGCAAAGCCCCCATCACCCCTGCAGAGCCCCCATCACCCCTGCAGAGAACCCCCATCACCCCTGCAGACAGCCCCTCATCACCCCTGCAGAGAGCCCCTCATCACCCCTGCAGAGAACCCCCATCACCCCTGCAGAGAGCCCCTCATCACCTCTGCAGAGCCCCATCACCCTGCAGAGAACCCCACAAGTTTTCATCACCCCAATGGGGCCGTTGCACCATGGGAGAGCCTCTGTCACCCCTCTGAGAGCCCCCGTGTACTGAACGGGGAGCCCCGAAATCCGTAGAGGAGAGCTCGCAACATCCCATGGCCCGGGTCATTGCTGCGGTGGTGGGCCCCACCCCCCACTCCCCCACCCCAGGTCCAAGCAGGGGAGCGAAGCCCCCACCCACAAGCAGCACTCCCCCGCTGCAGAAGGAGGGGGCGGGGGCCCCCGTGCCACACACCCCCGGGCAAGCCCTCAGTCCGAGCTAGGCCCGGTTGGGTGGTCCTGGGGCAGGGGTGAGGTAGAGCAAGGAGCAGGATCCCCCTCCCCTGCAGACGTGCGTCCCGGCTGGAGTGTGGCTTCAGCCTCAGAAGCCATTCATGGCGGGAGGGCGGGCCTGCTTGCGGGCCTGGCTTCGTGGCCTCTGGTGCCCAGTGACCCCTGTCCTGTCTTGGTAAAAAGGGGCAAACCGGCCAGGGAAATTGGGCTGTCTCCTGGGGGGGGTTGCGTGTTGGCCTCCAGCCTGGTTGCCGTGGGTACCCGTACATCCCACAGACACCGCTGTCTCAGAAAGGGTCCCTGCTGTTGTCCCTCGTGGCTCCTGGGCCCAGGACACAGAACTCTTTTGAGCAGGGTCAGGTAGTGGTTGAGCCTTTGGGGGCCTGGGGAACCCAGAGTGAGACCAGCCGACCGGTGGGCAGGCGGGCAGAGCGGGAGGAAGAGGCTGTCCTGTGGCAGGTGCGAGGACATCACGCCGGAGCAAGGCTCTCCTTGGCGCACGCCAGGAATGCTTCCTTAGTTTGGGCCAGGCCCGGACTGTCCTTTCCCCCACCCACAGACATCAAGGGACGGATGAGAGTGGCTCCTCCAGGCCTCCAAGGAAGGATGAGGCCATCAGGTGAAGGTTGGCCTGAGCTCCTCCCCCCTCCTGGCTGGCCACCGGCCAGCCACCCAAGTCCTCGGCAGTGGCCGACCCGGCAGCGCGGGCCTGTCGGTGCCTGGTGGCCCCAGTGACTTACCGGGGAGCTGCAAACCTCTCCCCACCCACCGAGCCGGGTATGAGGTTGGTTGACGTCACTGGGGACCCTGGAGCAAACAAGACACAGGACAGATCATCACGGTGATGCCACCCGGCAGGCATCCTACATTTTAGAGTGCTGACCCTTCGTGCACACGGCGGGAGAGCCATTTGCCTCTGCCTGGGCGCCTGCACGGGGAAAGACCCTGGGGCCCTGGGGGACGCGGGTCAAGGCCAGTCGGCTGGGCAGGAAGGAGCAGGGCCCTCGCCTGGGGTGCTGAGTGCCCACCCTGGCTTGCTGGAAGGCGAGGCGGGGTGCCGTTGGGGAGACCCGACTTGGTGAGGGGTCTCCTGGACAGACTCCTGACTGAGAAATGCCATGATCTCTTGACAACCGCTGGAGACATGCGCGGTCACTCTGGAACGTTCACTTTGCTTCTGAGAACAAGGACACCCCGGCGCCCGGTGCATCGTGGCCATTTCCTTTCTGCCTCCTTCCGGTCTCCCTCGTGAGGCGCCCCCTGCCATTGGCGCGGGTCTAGTGACCTTCTGAACTCAGCTCACTTGGTCAAGGAGCCTTTTTGTCTGGAGAAGCAGGAATTGTAAACCAGGGTCCTCGGGACGAATTAAGAAAGACTCCAAGCCCATCCCGTACATGGGCTGGAAACTGAGGGCTGTTCGGTTCAGTTTCTCATTTGGGTTGACGCACTCTTTTTATTTCCTTTTCAACTTCACTTCTATTTATGTACTTAAACAATTCTTTTTTACATTTCTTTATTTTTGAGAGACAGAGAGACACAGAGCACAAGCGGAGGAGGGGCAGAGAGCGAGAGGGAGACACAGAATCCGAAGCGGCTCCAGGCTCTGAGCCGACAGCACAGAGCCCGACGTGGGGCTCGAACCCACAGACCGTGAGATCCTGACCCGGGCCAAAGTCGGACGCTTCAGCTTCACGGGGGCGCCCCTCCCTTTTCTACTTTAAAAGAAACGTTACAGTAGTTTTTCTGGTAAGAGCGTCTTTATTAAAGAGACAGTTTGCCGTTAAGTCAGCCTCGTTCCTGCAGGTGTATAAGGTGAACGGGTATAGAGGTGCCCTCTCCGCGGCATGTGAGTCTCGTATGTCCACCCAGATCCTAAAGAAAACTTGGCCACCGGCAGGTTGGGGCCGAGCGGCCTGACCAGGGAGCCAGCACCCAACCCAGGTGGCAAGTGGGGAGAAGGCGGCCCTGAGGGGGACAGTGTTCTCGGCCCTGGGAGCTGGCTTAGGCGGGGCTTAGGAGGGGCCATCAGGCTGTCTATCTGCACGATAGCACCCAGACCTTCCTGGAGGCGGAGCCCTGGGGCTGAGGGGCGCAGGTGCAGCCAGGTGGTGGGGGACGCTGGGCACTAACCCAGGGGGAGGGTGTTGACCCCATAACTCATTGGGAACAAGAACGTCCACATATCTGTCCTGTGGCCGCTTTTTCCGGGCGTCTCACAGAAAAATCGTAAGCAAACATAAGCAATCTTCACATGTACTGTGACTCCACGTAACGGACGGATAATTTAGACACGGGAACTCAAAACAAATGTGCCTCCTCGAATTCATGAGGGCTTTCGCCAGGACACCACTTGGGGGTCGCCCCGCGTCCTCCCAGATCCTGGGCGAGGGGATTCTGCCTACGTCCTGGAAAGTGGCCGGTGCCCCTAGCCGGGGAGACTTTGGGAGGCCCGGGGAAGGCTGCAGACAGAGCCGGGCGGTGGCGGGGCGCGGTGACATCCCCGGGCCCGCGGACACGTTCAGACAAAGAGACGGCGCCCCTGGGATGACAGACACCTGCTTCCCCGCACAAGCTGTTCTGGGTCCCACAGCCAGCGTTATAATGGGCTCTGTGTGCTCAGCAATGACCCAATGGGAGTCATTGTCAACTTGTCATCTTGAAGACGGCCCAGTGTGTGGCAGACAAAATGGGTCACCATTAGAGTAATGGAAATCAAGCAGAAAGCATAATTTTACCGTGTGCTGGGAGCCGGCCCATCTTCCCTTAGAAGCCCCGTTCACCGCCACCCACAGAAACCAGCCCACTCTGACAAGCAGAAAGAGCCAGGGTCCGGGGCAAACCTCGGCCGTGCGCCCCAAGGAGGGATGCCGCTGGCCCCGGCGCCCGGCCTGCCCTCATGGAGACCACGGTCCAGGGAGACCCGCACACAACACAATCCTACAGGTTATCGTGAAAAGGGGGGCCGTGGGTTCGGGGCGCCTGACCTGGCAGGTGAACAGGATGGGCCAGCTGGCTCCCAGCACATTCCAGGTGGAGGGCTGGAGCCGGAGCAGCCATTCTGGGCCGCGAGGGGATGACCCTTCACGACGGCGACACTGGAGGAGCGTGGGTCCCCGGGGCCACCACCCTTCAGGCCTGTTTCACAACAGGGAGAAATGAACTTCTCTCTCATTTAAGCCAGTGTCACTGGGGGAGGGGTTCTGTTGTATGTGGCTGCAATGACTCCCATCTAATTCAGCGTCTTACCCAAAGCAGTCAACAGATGTTTCATGAATGAATTAGTGAATACTGACAAGTCAAGGGCTGGGCCCCCTGGAAGGGAGCGAACGGTGGCCAGAAGGGCCCCGGAAAGGCCAGGCTTGGGAGAGAAGGTGACGCGACCCCACCACCATCTCTCTTCCCTTGAAAACACGAGGAAGTGACTTGATGATGTAACAGGGGCTTTTCTTTGACCCTGCCAATGTCTGTGTCCTTGACCCTCCTTCCCGGTCTCTAGATGCCCCTACTCAAGCCCACCGGGGTCGGCGTGGTCGGCACGAAAAGCCCTGGGATGCTCCTTCACGATAGCAGCCTGGTAAGGATCTGGTGAGAGTGAATGGGTTTTTGACTGTACGTATTTGGTTCTTCAACAGACTTTGTTAAAAGGTCACGACGCGCGGAAAGATCGGCTTGCTTCGTCCGTAGACTCGATCAGGCGTTTTTGCGAAGGGTGCAGACGGGGCGGAGGGGAGAGGACCCCCCCTCTCTGAACCTCCCGCTGGCCGCTCGCGCCGGGCTGTGACCGAGGGGGTGGCGTGGGGTCTCCCGGCGGGGCTGAAAGGGGGGCTCTGCCCAATCCATGATCTCTGCAAACTTTGACATAAGCCGAGAGCGCAGTCAGTCCAGAACTTTCCACATCCCCTTCCCTGCGCTGTGGCTGCCCTCGGGCAGAGTGCTGTTGGGGAGGCCGCAGGTGTTTCTGGGCCCTCTCAGGGCAAGTTGGACGCATTTCTGTGGGGCTCAGTGGGGTGGCAGCCGTCGGGTTCGCGGTGAGGATGTCTGCCGCCGTCCTGGTGCCGGACGGTTTCCAGGAACACCCCTGCCCTCCCTGCCCCCTCTGCTGACCGTGAGAGCTGTCACCTCCCCGGGGGGACAGTGTGGAACCAAGCCTGGGGTCACTGGAAGCATGCAGACAGCACCTTTTAAAGCATCAGCTGACACCCTAAGCCCACCCCCCAGCATGTTCCCTCCTGCACCCCCCACCCCCAGCCCACTCCTCCGCGGCCCTGGGCTCCAGGCTCCTGCCTCTCAAGCGGGGGCGCCCGCCTGGTCTCTTCCACGTCCCTGGCTCCCCACGCACCACGGCGAGCCCACCCTGAGGAGCTCCTGGTATCTGGTTCCGGGGACCCATCTGGGCCCTGGGGTGACTCACCCCATTCGGTGTTTTTCTGGCCGCTGATCGCGGAGGAAGGGGAGAGCTGTCTGCGCTTGGGGGGCTGGAAGCTGGTGACGCAGCTGCAGGCCCTGGACAGCTGCACCTGTTTCCTGGCCCGTAGGCCCATGGGCAGCACCCCCAGGGCCATGTGGGAGCCCATCTGGCTAATGGGATGTGGGTGCTGAGGGACAGGGCAGGCAGCCGGGGGCCAAGCGGGAGGGGCCGTGTCAGACCTGAGGGGACACCTCCTCCCGGGAGCCTGGGCTACGCAGAAAAGCAGCCTCAGGGCGCTCCCACCTGCCCCTCAGGGACCCAGAATACTTTAAGGGGCCTCAGAACGATAAGCATTTTTAAAAACCTTTAGTTGAAGAATAATCCACATACAAAAAGGTGCACAAATGAGTGTTGACCTGGCTGTTTGCCCAGACACACAGCATTACCAGCCCTGGGTTGGGACGAGCCCAGGTTCCCAGGCCCCGCGCCCCTCCCGTCACTACCTGTCACCCCCCAACCCCCACCCCAGGGGAGCCTCTGCTAGACTTCCAGCAGCAGTGACTCATTTTGTTTAAAAATTTTTTAAAATGTTCATTTTTGAGAGAGAGAGAGAACGAGAGAGCATGAACGGAGGAGGGGCAGAGAGAGAGGGAGACACAGAATCCGAAGCAGGCTCCAGGCTCTGAGCCGTCAGCACAGAGCCTGAGGTGGGGCTCGAACCCACAGACCGCGAGATCGTGACCTGAGTGGAAGTCGGACGCCCAACTGACTGAGCCCCCCAGGTGCCCCTCGCTTTGCCTGTTTTTTTTTTTTTTAATTTTTTTTTAACGTTTATTTATTTTTGAGACAGAGAGAGACAGAGCATGAATGGGGGAGGGGCAGAGAGAGAGGGAGACACAGAATTGGAACCAGGCTCCAGGCTCTGAGCCATCAGCCCAGAGCCCGACGCGGGGCTCGAACTCACGGACTCACGGACCGTGAGATCGTGACCTGAGCCGAAGTCGGACGCTTAACCGACTGAGCCACCCAGGCACCCCTCGCTTTGCCTGTTTTAAACTAACCTGCTGGGGCGCCTGGGTGGCTCAGTCGGTTAAGCGTCCGACTTCGGCTCAGGTCACGATCTCATGGTCTGTGAGTTGGAGCCCCGCGTCGGGCTGTGTGCTGACAGCTCAGAGCCCGGAGCCTGTTTCGGATTCTGTGTCTCCCTCTCTCTCTGCCCCTCCCCCATTCATGCTCTGTCTCAAAAATAAATAAATGTTAAAAAAAAAAATTTAAAAAAAAAATTGAAAAACAAAAAAAAGCATCCGACTTCGGCTCAGGTCATGATCTCACTGTTCGTGGGATCGAACCCCACGTCAGGCTCTGTGCCATCAACGTGGAGCCTGCTTGAGATTCTCTCTCTCCTTCCCTCTCTCCGCCCCTCCCCCACTTTCTCTCTCTCTCTCTCAAAATAAATGAACTTTAAAAAATCGATACAAATTAAAAAAGGAAGTGAACTGGAACTTGGCGATGTTTATTTTTCCGCAGCTTGCCGCTTTGGGTTTACACCATCTCGCATGCCTTTCCGATTGAGGACCACCCCCTTCTTTCTGCGGTCAGGAGCTGCACCGCTGTGTGGGCGCACTCCCCACCCCCCCCGATGACCTTCCTGGGTCCTGGACGTTCACTGGGATCCCAGCGTCCTGGGATGAAATGGACTTCCTCGTGCAGGCTCCTTCCAGAAGCAGGTGACGGAGACTGAGCCGGAGGGGCAGGGTACTCAGGGCGTGCACCTTCCCACTTTTGTTGGGAACACTCCCTTCCCGTCTGGAGAGGCTGTGTCCTTGTATGGCCCCCCTCCAGAGTCGAAGGACCCTTCGCCCCAAACCCCGGCCGGGCGCTGTCGCACTCGAATGTTTGCTCATCCCACAAGGGGGACGTTTGCTGGGGCTGCCGGAACCGAGTGCCGCAGGCTTGTGGCTCACACAACGGCACGGAACTCGTCCTCTGTCCTGGAGGCTGGCAGTCCGAGGTCAAGGTGTCCCAGGCGCCCCTGTGTACGAGTTTTTGTCTGAATACCTGTTTTCAATTCGGGTACAGACCTAGGAACCGATTGCCGGTCACATAGTAATTCGATATGGAAGTTTTTTGAGCAACTTTAAATTTTTGATATTTTGGGGGCATCTGGGTGGCTTAGTCAGTGAAGCGTCCGCCTTCGGCTCAGGTCATGATCTCGAGGTTCATGGGTCTGAGCCCTGCGTCGGGCTCTGTGCTGATAGCTCGGAGCCTGGAGGCTGCTTACAATTCTGTGTCTCCCTCTCTCTCTGCCCCTCTCCTGCCCACCCTCTGTCTGTCTGTCTGTCAAAAATAAATAAAACGTCAAAAAAATATAAATTTTTGGTTATTTTGTTCATCATGGAAATGTTTACATTTCCTGTAAGTATTGCGTTGAAATATTTGTCTTGACCGGTGAGTTTTTGGTGCCCGTGCCATTTTGTACCCAAGGCCAGTGCCTCACCTTGCCTTGACCTCTCGCTGGTCCTGCAGGACGGGGGCAGACGGCAGGGGGAACAGTGGACAGAGTCAAGCCGTTTGTGGGAAGCAAACCCACCTCCATGATTTTGCAATTCCTGCTTCCTCGAATCTAGAACATCCTACCTGCTGAGAGCGAGCAAGCATCCCAGGTTGCCTGAGACTGAAGGGCTTCTGGGAGGTCCCCGGCAAGCGAGGACAACGGTCACCCGAGCGCCACTGTCTCTGGCTAGCTGCTTCCTCTCCATCTCGGGAAATCTGGCTGGAAACTCCAGCTGGCCGGGAGTCTGTCCAAGGTCACGTTCCCCGTAGGGTCCTCCTTGCGCCTCACGCCTCCCCCTGGGTGGTTCCGGCTACACCAGGCCCACCTCTCTCTGTGTCCCTCCTGCTTTTGTGGTTGACCCGTTAGCTGCCTCGGGCGTGACTAGGAAGTGCAAATACAGGACCCACGGGTGCATTTGAATTTTAGATGAACAGCGGATACATTTGGAGCGTAAACACGTCCCGTGCGATATTTGGGACATCTTCCACCAAAACGTGACGTGCCGTTACCTGAAATCCACATTTAACCGGGCGTCCTGTGTTCCCAGCAGCCCTAGCGGCTGGGGTGAGTCCTCCAGAGCTGAGACTCTCGGTCGCGGAGACGGCTGCTCAAGACTCCCGTCTCCCTCGTTTCCACTGAGAAGTTCTTTGGGGTCAAGTTCTACTCTGAGGAGAATGGAAAGGCCCGTGTGGGTTCTCTATTTTTTAAAAAGAAGACAGCCATTGGGTAGGAAGGTGGCCATGAACAGTAATTAAGAGGACATCAGGCTGACAGGTCCTTTGTGGTAAGAGCTCTCTTCCCCTGTGGTGCATTGAGAACGGAACAGAGCGTGACCATGGGGGAACAAAAATTAAATTCTCAAGCCCTGTTATTATATTTGAAGAGTCAGGCCGACTTCCCAAAGGAAAGACATTGCCAATTACCATCACGAGGGCCATCTTTTTCCGGGGAGCACAGCTGTCCTGCGAGCCGCCCGGAGGGCAGTCCCCTGCCCGACAGCTGGCCCCCCAGCCCGCCTGCATCGCCAGGGCAACCGCAGACCGTCTGCTGTGGGGGGTGACGGAAGGAGGGGGCTGCTGGGATTTCAGCAGGAAACGACTCTCGGGAACGACTTTTCCTGGCCACCGCAAGGGTCCCAGCCAACTCCCACCAAGTGCCTCTCTGCGGAGTCCAGCCAAGGCCTCCGTCCCCGTGTCCAGCACTTCAGGTATTCATTGCCACGTGACAAACTGTCCCCAGACCCCTCCCTGTCTAAGGAATCGGGTTCAAGCGTTTGGGCGTGGCACCCGAGGCTCTCCCGGGTCCGACCTGTACCCACCTTCCCACCCCTCCCCAGATATTTGGTCCACGCACCGGAGCCAAGTTGTTTCCAGGGATACATTTTCCTTTGTTCTGGAAACATAGTCTGTTACACACACAGAGCACTTTCTTGCTGGGTTCAGCTCCTCGGGGAGCAGGGCCGGGTCATAAGCACCGACATCCTGTTTTCAGGTTGATCAAAAATATCTTCCTAGCCTCTCCCGTATCCCTCCCAGCCACCTGTTATTCTGTGGGCATTTAGAAAATATAATTATAGGGGCGCCTGGGGGGCTCAGTCGGTTGAGCGTCCGACTTCGGCTCAGGTCATGATCTCGCGGTCCGTGAGTTTGAGCCCCACGTCGGGCTCTGTGCATCATGACAGCTCGGAGCCTGTTGCTGCTTCGGAGTCTGTGTCTCCCTCTCTCCCTCTGCCCCTCCCTTGCTCAAGCTCTCTCCCTCTCTCTCTCTCAAAATAAACAATAAACATTAAAACCATTCTGTATATTGTCCAAATTTCTCCTTGTTGTTCCTCTCCTACAGATTTCACAGCTGTTCTCATTGCTTATTTATTCGGATAACTTTCGTCATTATTTCGTTAATACGTTATTACGTATTACTTCGTATAACTTTCGTATATTCGTCTAAATTTCAACATAGCTTATCTGCTTCAGGGAGAACCCTTTTGACATTTTTTGGGATTTTCCACACGTGCAGGTTCTCCCGGCCACAACCGACAACCTTGCGACGTGGATCCTCCCACGCTGGGTCTCGGTGGGAACATCCATGTGGACTTTCACGTTTTCCTCACACGGCTTTTATTCCATTCCTTGCTGCAGTGAATGCCTGATTCCTTCACCCTATTTGTTGCCATTATAAATGGGGTCTTTTGGTTGTTGCTTGAAGGCGTGAGGGTTTATGGTTTTACACGCTGACAAGTGCCCGTCCCCTTGCTGAAGATTCTCACCAGTTGGCATTTGGTTTTCTGTGTTAGGTTGTTGCTTGCTTTTGTTTTCATCTGCTCGTTCAGGGAAGGAATCGTTCTTCGCCGTGTGGCCTGGGAGACGAGACGCCCTACGTGTGACTCTGCAGAAACACCCGTGGGTTTTCCCCTGGTTCTCTCCCTGTGGTCGTCTTGTGCCCCATCCGCTTAGGAATCACCACCCAAGCTCCCGAGGTGGCGAATGTCACATGGTGAACATTCAGTGAACCCCCCTGTCATCCCCGGGCCCCCAATACACAGACACAGGGCTGATGCCGTGGGGCCACGTGGGACGGGGCAGGAATGACACGTCCCCTCAGCCCTGAGCAGGTCAGAGGGCTGGTGTGGGTCAAGGCATGGCAGAGGGGGCCCTGCTCCTAACCCCGTCTGACCTGCCCACTGCCCAGCTGGTGCTGCTGGATTCCTCTGAACGCCCGGCAGGGTGACACCACAGCCGGCACAGAATGTGACCCCTTCGGGCTCGGCACCTGCTGTGGGGTGAAAGCCGACAGGATCCGCCGTCGCACCAATAAATGCCACCAAGGGACTCCACTGGGCCTCGTCAGGAGGCTGCCCCACACCTCCGCCCCACCCTTGGTGGCTCTACAGGTAACACACCTGACACGTAAGTCAGAGACCAGTCCTCGCTTCTGAAGCTGCAGCCACCGGGTGAACGGGCCCAGGTCAGCGTCACGGTAACCACGGGGACATCGGCACTTGTGAGGGGCGTCCTGCCCTCTGGGTGCTTGCGGTCCAGCTGGGAGGGGACGCCAAGTCGTGTGACCAGGTATTTAATGTCATCACTGTGTCCGAGGGCGACTGGTGTCAAACTCCCGAGGTTCGGAAGTACAATAAATCGTCCGGGCCCAGGGTTCCAGCCAGACCACGAGGGGGATGCTGTTTCCAGGAGGGACAGAAATGTCAGATGGCCACGCAGAGCGGGTCCCAGTGTCAGGCCCCTGCGGAGGGTGCGGAGACGGGCAGAGAGACGAGGCGGGGGGCCATGGGGCTCAGCACACGGGGCCCCCGAACACAGCGCAGTCACACGGGACATGGGTCCCCAGTGTGGAGCCCGTGCGTCCAGAGGTGCTTGGAGGGGCTTTGGTTCCAAAGGTTCCCAAAGGTGCCCGATGCCCTGACCGGCTCGGTGTGTTTAGGCTCCAGGGCAGGTGCTCCCCTGGGCTCCTGAGCCCGTTCTGTGAAGATGAAAGGGAAACTGAGGCCCGGCCAGACTCAGAGGAGCGGCTGGCGTGCCGGGGGCCTGTCGTCAAGTGGCCGCTTGGCCCAGGTGGGCTCTGGGGCCCGCCCGACCTTCTCCTTCCCCCCCGGGGAGTGGAATCCCGCTGGGGGCGCCGAGGTGCCCTCCGCCCTTCCTGAGCCCTTTCCTGGGGACGGGGCTTGGTGGGGACCCTTCCTCCTGGCTGACCCGGCCGGTGTCCCGGCACATGGTCCTTTCCGAGGCTCGGAGGCGAGGTGAAGGGGACACGGCGTTCGTCCCAAAGAGCTCTTGGAAGGGGTTGACAGGAGCCTTCTTGGCCGGGGGCCTGGGTCCCAGATGTGCACTAAGTCGGGGCCGCCTACCTTGTGCACAGGCAGCTGGGGGCGGGGAGGGGAGCCTGTCACCCCCTGTCCTCTGGGAGAGCGCTTCCCCAGCCCCAGACGCGAGGTCCCCAAACACAGTGGCAACTGCGGACTTCCCTCCTCGGCCCCAGGAGCTCGGCGGCTTGGTGTCACAGAGTGTCACAGGGCGCCTCTGGGGGGTGGCCCAGGCTCGCGGCCCCTGGGGGCGGCGGGGACCTGGGAAGCTCAGCGACCCAGGCCCCCGCCAGAGCCCCCCAGATGGTCAGGCGGCGGGGCCCTTTTCTGTGCCTTCGGGCCCTTCCGGTCCAAACATGGCAAGACTCATCCACTCACTCTGCTATTTCAGTCTCGGTCAAGAACAGGGATTCGCTTTTGTGAGTAAGACAGAGGCACGACGTTGCCTCGAGATGATTTAGTCTTACGTGGAGTCTCGCGGCTCTGACAGGGAGAAAAGAAAGTAGCATTTACTTCCTCTTCTGAAAATTGAGAAGATATTTTGAAACGATCTTAAAATTTTCCCTTCCCCAGAAACAGTATAGAGACATAAAGACGTATTATCACCAAGAATAAAATGTCCTGGAAGGAAAGTTCTTAAAAACAGAACAGTTGATGAGCACACGGTGAGACTTGTCACCTGGGGGTGGGGGACAGAAGTAGGGACAGGACAGGATGGCGGCAGGGAGAGTAGGGGGACAGGAGGGGACAGAAGGGGACGGAGGCAGGGACCGTAGGGGATGGGAGGGAGGGCAGGAGGGGACAGAGGAAGGGACAGGAGAGAGGCAGGAGGGGATGGGAGGGGACAAAGGTAGGGACAGGAGGGGGACAGGAGGGGACAGGAGAAGAGTGGGATGGGAAGGAGGCAGGGACAGGAGGGGGACGGGGGGGCAGGAGGGGACAGGAGAGGACAGGCAGCCATTAGGAAAGCAGCGACTCCCAAGGCAAACAGTTGAGCTTGGAGACAGATGAAAGGCACCGTCCCCTTAGAAGTGCCAAGGGCTGGCCTCCGAGAGAGTTTTGCTGGAGCCCCATTAGAGGCTGCTTCTTTGCTCTGTGTCTGAAATACAATAATTTGGCTCCTTTGGTCACTTTTTGGTGTGATTTCCCTTTTCCCGCCCCCGTGGAGCATGAGACGGTCCATTACAGGAACTTTCATCTGAGGCTTTCTTTCTGAATCCCAGCCCTGGACGGCCCTGCTGAGCGGGGGCGGGGAGGGAGGGGGATGGGTGTCCCCTCCCCAAGGGAGGACACGGAGGAAGGGCTGCTGGGGAGAGGAGCTCGCTGTGCAGGGGTGGGTGGGGAGCTTTCACGGGGCGGGGGGGGGGGCGGCCACTGCACCCCCAGCCCCAGGGGAAGGGGAGCGTTTTATCCCGTTGTAAAAATGTGTTAGTCGATTTGTAGTTTTGGGGAGCAAGTTTTCTTTTCAGTTGACACAGTGCGTCCAGGTGGGGACAGGGGGTGGGAGGCCGGCTGCCCAGCCCGGTGACGGGCGCTCTTTGGGGAGCGGGCCGGGGCGAAGAGGGGTGCTGGGAGGTGGGGCTCCAGGAAGCCGGGCCCCTAGGGAGGCGGCCTTGACTCAGGAAGTTCAGAGCAGTTGGCTGAGCTGCGGCCGCCCCCGTGGGGCACACCCCCGGCGGTGGAGAGGAGAGGGTCAGGGCCCCCGTGTCTCTGTCACCTGGCAACATGGATTTCTGTGCCGCGTCTCCCTCAGGCCCATCGGTTTTAGCTGATGCCTGTCTCTTCCGCCACTCAGAGGTGAATTCTCAAAGATCCGAATCGTATAATCACAGCTACAGTGGGGAGCAAAGTTAAGTCACACCCCAGTTTGGTTGGCAGAGAAAAATTGTTTATTTTGTCCATGAGCTAACGTGCCCGGCACCCCTGCTTGTGATAACAGCCCCGAGCCACCTGTCCGGGGGTAGCCTGGTCCTCCGGGTATAAATTCCTAACAGAAAATAGTCATCTTTTTAAGACTCTTGAGATCTGTGAGCAAATCCCCAACATCCATGAGGTTCTGTGTTTCCTGAGGCAAAGCTGTTGAAGCCCTGCCTCTTCCTGGGGCTCCGCCCGGAGACCTGAGGCTTTGTAGGGGCAGGGGGCCTCCCTGACTGTGTTCTAGTGCTTTCTGTCGCCAAAGCGACTGGGTGTGCGCATGTGCGTCCACAGCAGCGTTATTCACAACAGCCAAGAGGTGGAAGCGGCCTATGTGCCCATCAGTAGATGAGCCAATGTGGTCCGTCCAATGGGTATGATTCAGCCTTAAAAGGGAAGGCCGTTCGGACACCTGCTGCCTCCTGGATGAGCCTTGAGGACACGAAGCTCCATGAAAGGAGCTGGTCCCCCCATACGAGGTCCCTAGAGGAGTCAGAGTCATCGAGGCAGAAAGGATAGAGGCCACGGGGGGGGGGCGGGGGTGGAGGGGATAGGGAGTCAGTGTTTGATGGGGATAGAGCTTCTTCTGTCTGGAAAGAGGAAAAATTCTAGAAACGACCAGTGGTGATGGCCGCACCGCGCGGTGAATGTCTTTAACGCCGATGACTTGCACACGTAACGTGTAAAACGGCACGTTACGTACGTCTTGCCACGGTTTGCCCAAAGGGGGACAGAATGGCCGGAGAGGGATAACCGTCCTCAAAGCCCCGTGATCTTTTGCAGACTGACTCCCCCAGGACAAGTCGCTCGGGAAAAAAAACGCGTCTGCAAGTTTCACAGGCTAGCGCCCCGACAGCGCTGCGTCCCCAGTAAAACCGGAAGCCTCCGTGAGAGGCGACAGGCCGGCGGGGCGCTGGCACAGCGTGACTAATGCCGCGGTCACCCAAGACGCCCTCGGCGGGGCCGCTGGGCTCCTTAATGTCGAAAATGCTTTCTGATTATTATATAAATTTGTGCCTGTCAAGAGAATCACGAGGGCGGCGTGACCCTTTTGATGGCATTATCCCCACTTCTCGGAGTCTCGTTTCTGGGTCATCGTGATGGAAGAGTTGGCAAATGAAGCCTGTGGTTTTGATCCGAAAGCTCTCGTGCTCCTCATCTGCCAGAAATGGGTCCGAATACGGAGCCGTCCTGGCTCCCTCCTCCGACAGTGACAGTCCGCAGCCCGGGGCGGGGGCTCGGGGTCCTGGGGCTGCTCCGTCGTGGGGTTGGTTAAGTGCCATTTCCCCAGGATCGCGCTGCCCAGGGATTTGGGGGCCATGCTGAGTTGGGGGCGAGCACAGAGGGGGTGCTCCCCCCCCCGGGGCCGAACGCACGACCCCTCTCGTCTGCTCACCTTCGTGCTCGGGCACTGAGCCATCTGTCACCGAGTCCCTGACAGCACTCGGGCACTTGTCCATCAACCAGTCTGCGGCCCCACTGTCGGAACTTAGCGGGGGTAGCGGGTGTCACTGCGCCGTTCCCAGGTCCCCCCCGTGCACCTGCGGCTGTTCCGAGGGCTCCCGGCTCACCGCCTCTCCCTTCCACCAGAGCTGCTCTCTGCCACCAGGACCCACCCAGCTCAGCGATGCCTGGGAGGCTCCCTGCCCTGTGCCCAGCCCCTGATGAACGACTGGAAAGTTCGGTGGGATAACCCTGTGAAGGTCACTAGCACCCCAGAGCTGCCGCAGGCCCAGGCTGGCGCTCACTGGGCTTCTTCTCTGTCCTGTCCTGCCCCCCTGGCTTCCTTACAGGTTTCTCCCAAGGTCATTCCCTCAATAACCTGCTTACATAACCCTTGTCTCAGGCTCTGCTGGGTGGAAGCCAACCGAGGGCAGGAGTTTAAAAAACAAGGGCTTAGAGGGGCGCCTGGGGGGCTCAGTCGGTTGAGCATCTGACTTCGGCTCAGGTTGTGATCTCACAGTCTGTGAGTTCAAGCCCCGCGTCGGGCTCTGTGCTGACGGCTCGGAGCCTGGAGCTGCTTCGGATTCTGTGTCTCCCTCTCTCTCTCTGCCCCTCCCCTGCTCACGCTCTGTCTCTCTCTCTCTCTCTGTCTCTCTCTCTCTCTCAAACGAACAAATGTTAAAAAAGAATGAGCATGGGGTGTTTGAAGCCACCGGAGCATCCCCACCAGCTGAAACACAGAGGCAGGTGCTTGGCTAAGCGGGTCATTTTAGACCAGGACGCGCCTCATCCGCTGGAGGAATAACCCTCGAGCCCCGCCCTGCCCCGCATGAGCGTGGGAGCATGCGTGCAGGCGTGTGTGTGAGTGTGCACGGTATACACGGGTGCGGATGCGTGAGTGCTCGTGCCTGAGCATGAACACGCGTGTGTGTCTGAGCGTGTGAGAGTACGGGCTGTGGCGCTCGAGTGTGTGTGTCTGTGCGTGCGCGCGCGCGCGCGTGCACTCGTCCGGGGGTGCGTCTCTGAGTGTGACCTGACCCCCGGGTTATGGTCGCCTCACGTCGCCTCGAACTCCCTCCGTTCCTTCTGGGTGAGCCAGACCCTCTCTGTCCTCAGGCCCTGACCTCATGTCAAGGAAATCGGGTCCCCCCCCCCCCCCCCCGGCCCAGGGCGTCCGCCCCTGAGCTCCAGCTCCTGAGCAGGGACCTGCCGGGGGAGGGGATGTCTCGAGCGGCTCTTTTCCTCTCCCCGGCTGGTGGCACTCCGGTCCCTGCCCTGCCCAGGGGAGGGGGCCTGGCTCCGGGGTACCTGCCTGGAGTCCTATCCCCCCGGGCCCCCCCAGCCTCACCCTGCGAGCTCCAGCCCCTCGCTCAGGACTCGCTCCCCGGCCTTTCCGTCCCTGACTCCCGATCTGAGCCACGTCGCCACGAAGCTCCTCTGGAAATCGTACAGACTCCAGTTTGCCAATCGAATTTGACTTATTAGGTTATTCTTGCCCTTTTAAAAAACATCAACGTGCCTGGCAGGTCTCCTAATTGAATAACATATAGCACATGAACTTTTCTTTAAAAAACAAACCAACCCCAAAAAATGTTATCGAGAGGGGGAGCTGCTTCCGCCTGCCTTCCGTGCTTGCCAGGTAAGCCCCTTCCCTGCCAGAGACACCGCAGCCTGGCAGGCCACCAGGGCCCGCTCCCTGCGGCAGTCTCGCGTCATTTCGAGCGGGCAGGATGCTCTCTGGCCAAAGACACTGGGCACCCGGAGGGGCCGGGCTCCCTGGCAGGGGCGGCCCCCGCTCACCTCCCACCTTGCCTTCCTGCATCCGGTTGTGCCTTTGCCCATTCTGTTCCTTCTCGGCAATGCCCTTCCAGCCTCCCGGTGGTTGGCACGAGGCTCGGTGCCCAGGTCAGCCCGGGCGGCTCGGACAAGGCACAGTGGTTTCTCCCCGCCTGGAACGGCTCCTCCTCTTCTCCTGGCCTGTAGGCGGCCGCCCTGTCGCCAGGCGCTCCCGTGACCTGTGCTCAGGGAGAGAGCGCAAGCAGGCTTTCTAGCATCTTCCACTAGACGGAAGGGCACTAATCCCATCATGGGGCCCCAACCTCATGACCTCAGCTGATCTGACCCCAACCCGCTCCCAAAGGCCGGCTCCGAACACTGTCACACAGCGGGGAGGGCGGGGGTGGGTTAGGGCTTTGACACACGCGTTGGGGACACACGGCTTCGGCCCGCGGCACCAGCTACGAGCCTCGCCGCCCTTCCCCACCCCTGGATGGAGCCTCCAGAAGCCCGCGCAGCCAGAAGCAGATGCCTGCCCCGTGCGTTGGACACCCGCACCCCTAAAGGGCAGCGCCCCCGCCTTGGGCTCGATGAACCTTGTCTGGGTTGACTCAGAGCTGTGGTTCCCGCAAAGCCCTCCTGGAACCACCACCCAGGGCCCGCTGGGGGTGCCTGCCAGGGTCACAGCGTCGAGCAGCAGCCCCCTCTAAAGGAAGAGCGGGGGGCCCTGCCGGGGACACCCCCTCCCCACGCCACCCCTCGTGCCTGGAGAGGATAATGGGACTCAGCGCTCGCTTTTCATCAACAAGGAAAAGAACTATTGTGGCAGCAATAATGGCCTCATTTCTGAAATTATCAGCAATTTGGGCCATTGAAGCTTTTGGGCTGATGACTTCTTTTCCTGAACACAGACTAGAGATGAATTCTTTGGAGGAGCCGTTTCTGTGGTTCTATTTTGGCTTTTTTTCCCCCCTTTAATGTGTTCGTAGTCGAGACATGAGCCCCTTCTGGGGCCGAGAGCCTGGGCGCCTCCCCTTGAACCCAGGCACGCTCCCGGCTGTGCTTGAGCCCAAGGCCCAAGGCCACGGGCGGGCGGCTGAGTCTCTCCCCGTCCATCTGCATTTTTATTTCTTTACTTTCCTCTCTGTTGGTGACTTTAATATTTGAAACCACTAAAGGCAAATGGGGATTTATATTTGAATTTGCTATGGCGTCATCTAACAAAATTTGAGTCTCATCTGAAGCTATTAAAAACACATTTCAGGACGATTTGCCAGAATTAAGAACTTGGGCCAAGGACAGTCTAGAGAACTGACCCTTCCGAGCGAGGGCCAGGTCGCGGGAGACAGGAGGAGGGGGGCTCATCTCTGAACCCCTGACTTGATTTTATGCACAGAGGGGCTCAGGGCACGGAGGGGTCTCGGGGGGACGAGCCCGGGCCTCGCCTGGGTTGGCTCAGGACAAAGCCTGTTCCCCGGGAGGCCGAAAGAAGCCGTCGAGGACCCAGTGACCACCTCGAAATCAGGCATCAGCCAACGGTCCCACCAAGGGCCAGACGGGACAATTTTCGGCTTCGTGGGCCATCGGGTGTCTGTCCCCAGCGCTTAGCGTCAAAGCGGCCGCAAGCCACACGAGGAAGAAGAGGTGTGGCTGGTTGCTAATAAAACTTTATGCAGCAGGCAGAGGGCCGGGTTGGGCCCACGGGCCGTAGTTGCACCCGGTCAGAGCCCACGCTCGGCTGTGAAGGGCGACGCCAGCAAATTCTTTCAGTCGTTGGCAGGATTCGGTTCCGCGGAGTCGCGGGGCGGGAGACTCTCTGTCTGGGAGATGCACTCGGCCCGGCGCAGTGGGGTGCATCTACGTGGGTCGCAGGGTCGCAGGCCCTTGAGGCCACACCCCAGGCTCTCTCCCCTCCTGCAGGAACGTGTTCGCACCCGCTGTTCCAGGCCGCACAGCACAGCCTTCGCTCCGTGGACGCAGATGGGGGCAGAGCAAAGCCTGTGAAGATCCCCCGCGTTCCCAGAGCAAACCTGCACCCCTCCCTGCCCCCCTGCAAACTCTTCGCACCTCTGCGAAAGCTCATTCCTGACAGAAAGTCGGTCAGTCCTAGAAATGTGCAACGGGCTGTGAGGGACATTTCTCTACACCGTCGATGACGGGAAACATTTCCATCAGCCACGCTGGAGGGACGTTGCACGGCCTTCTGTGCTCCGTCTAGAAAACAGTAATCCCACAGCCCTGCCATGTGGAGGGAGATAGGGGACCAGCTGCCCTTTAGGGGTCCGGCCTGGGGACCCCCCCCCCGCCCCTGCCTCTGAGTGCACGCGCCTTAGGCCAGGCCAGGGGGCACAGTTCGGTGGGCAGAGGCCCCTCCGTGACCTGGGCCCCTGGGGTCCTGTCTGGGGTGGGCGCCCCCCAGGCCAGCAGAGCACCCACCCGCAGAAACACGCTACCACACGGAGTCCCTCCCCGTCGCCAAGGCGATGCCTCACCCCTGAGCTTTGTTTTCGGCGCAGGCCTTCCCAGAACATTCCGCCGGCTGCACAGAGAACAGAGCAAGTTGTTCTGGGGACTCGTCTGTCCCCAGCAGGGACGTGGCAGGAGACCACAAGACTCCTGTCTAGCACATTGACACTTGCTTGATAAAAACTGTGGGTCTTAAAATGTCACCTTGCAGGATAAGGGCAAGTGGGAGGACGGTCGGCCTGCCCTGGAGAACGTGTCCCCACCAGCCCCCTGTAGCCCCACCGGGAACAGCCATCCCCAGAGGGCGTGGGGTCTGGGAGGGAGCAGGAGGGGGGCGCCGGGGGTGAGGGCGGGGGCCGCGGACTGTGACTCGGGGGGCCCTCACATCAGACCACAGCTCCCTGGACGCAGGGCCGGGCCCTGGCTGGTTGCGAGGCTCAAGGCCACCTGGCCCCCGGCCCCCGTTTAGGGACGAAGCCGCTCCCAAGAGGAGAGGTGCCAGCCCAAAGCGCAGACTGCAGGAGCGGGGCGCCTGCCTCGGGGGCAGACACGTGGCAAGGGGGCAGGTCGGAGTCCGGGGAGTGGGTCCCGGTGGGCGACGGGAATCGGGCCACGAGTGAGCACGAAGGACTCAGGGTTGAGATTTGCAGGAGCAGCTGTGCAGGCCCGAGCTGAGAGGGGTGGGGCGGTCCCTGCCCCCTGGCACTCGGCTCTCGGCTGCCATCCTGTTCAGCGGCACGCACCGGGCACGTGAGAGCCCCGTCTTGTGTCGCCTGGGTCTCCAGAGCTTGGTGGGAGGGACTCGGCCGTCTGCCGTCTCTGCTCCAGGGTGGGGTTGGGAGCCACAGTGTGTGTGAGACCTGTGGCTCCCCTCCAGCCCTCCAGCATGGCCTCCACCAGGCCGCGGCCTCCGTCACACCACAGGAGTCTGTGGCCCAGGCCAGGAGAGCACCCGGGAGGCTGCGCTCAGGGTCCTGGGCCGCGTCTGGAGCGGCTCGGGCCGGCCAGCCCCTTTCCCGAGCCCCATAGCGGAGTTGAACTAAATTGCATTAAGCTCAGCTTTTAGAGGCTCTTTCCACATTGCCTCCCTAATGGGCTGCACGTCTTAGCTGAATTCTGATGTGAGTAATCTCGTCTCCCACTCACCCTACAATGGCCCTCGTCCAGGTGAGCGGAACAAAAAACTAGTGGGAAAATAACAGTAAAAATTATGGTGCAACTTTCATCGCCTTTATGGTTTTTTGTCTGCTTGCTTATGTTTTTCTGTTTTGGCCCCGTTTGCCTAAATTTCCAACAATGCAGGTTGGGATTAATTCCCGGATAGCGTAACCTTTTTGGAAATCCCCCTCCCCCTCCACAAATGAACAGCTGTGTGTGGTCAACAAAATAATGTCATCCTGGGCCGTCACTGCTCGTGCTAATGAGGCTAATTGACATCAGCGAGCATTAGCGTGATTAGCCACAGGCATCTAATAGCATCGCTGTGCCTGTGATTTTCTACGTGAAGGGGTGTTTACATCTCTTTTCAGCCGCTGTCTGCTCTCAGGATTTGGAGTCTGGGCTGTGCTTTCCTCTCAAAAAGATCCCCTATTTGCCCGGT
Organism: Felis catus; assembly: GCF_018350175.1. NCBI lineage: Eukaryota > Metazoa > Chordata > Mammalia > Carnivora > Felidae > Felis > Felis catus. Next base: position 110,803,413 of record NC_058377.1, on the reverse strand, counting down.
GCTCAATAGTCGGGCTCTCTTTGCAAAGGTGGAGGACAGAGTGCTGGGATCGAACATTTCGTTGGGCCAGTTTTTAAAATGAAGAGTGTCAGCTCCAGAGTCATCAGCCATCTTAGGATTTGGCATTTATGAACACGGACACGCTCCCCTATCATGGGTGAACCGGAAGCTCAGGACTCAGCCAGGATTTACCCAAGAACTATCACAATAGAAAAAGACCCTGAAATCGAAGATGCTTTTTACAGAAAGCGAAACAGTCCATACAAATTTTCTGTACCACCAGACATTCTATGAGAGCGGAGTCTTTTAAGATCCCCGCCAGGGAAGCCTCGCAGTGGGGTGTTCTCTCCGCCCCCCACCCCTCCGCCCTTGAAGGGAGAAGGCCTGGGGGCAGGGCCGGGAGCCGGCTGGGTCACTCGAAACCAAAGCTTGGTCCTCAGTTTCACTCCCGAGAGAGGACGTGGGTAAAAGTGCACGGCACAGAAAAGGCTGAGAAGTAAGAGACTCTGAAATAGAGCTATCCATGGTGGTCCTTGCAGCCCAGGGACCCGAAATCACAGGAGACAGTTTCCAGAGGGAGATTATGGACTTCTGCATTCGAGAAGAATTGCTCAGGAGATAAGCAGAAAGGAGGGTGATGGGGAGTGCATCGTAGGGGTGCTTTGGAGGAAACCTAATTCCCAGGAGGTGGGCCCCACCCCACAGCTACGGCAGCGGAAAGTCGCAACCTTTCCAGCTCAGGGGGGCAGGGTCCAGGGCTGGCAGAGCAGCCGGAAAATGGGGCACCAACCTCTCCAACGAGGGAGCTGCAGGGAGGTGAACCTTCTCCTCCAATCCTTGCCTCGCCGTTAAGTGTGCAGGTGTAGGGGACCAGCGGTGTATCCGCTGTGAAACAATTGAAGAATGAAGGCTGGGCTAAACACCTTTCCAGGTCAACAAAAGCTTGAAGCTTTTGCCAGCTGATTCAGCACAAGAGACGCTAACGGAAGTCTCGGGTTGAAGGATAAAGGACACCAGAGGAATCCACAAGTACAAAGAGTAACCAGCAAGCGTAAACGACTGTATAAATATTAAAGACTACATACACACAGGCCTGTTGCCTTCTCTTTATTTCTTCATGACTGTTGTGGCACTACGCACAATAGCCAGAAAGTGGAAACCGCCCAGATGTCCAAATGAACGGATCAGCAAATCGTGGTCTGTCCGTTCAGTGGAATATTATTCAGCCAGAAAAAGGAACGAAGCTCTGACCCCTGCTACGATGTGGATGAACTTGAAAACATCCTGCACGGTGAAAGGAGCCAGACACGAAAGGTCACATGTTACATAAATCCATTTAGATGAAATGTCCTCTGTAGGTGAATCTGTAGGGACAGGAAGCAGGTGGTTCCCAGGGGCTTGGTGGAGGGGAGAGTGGTGATAAAAATATTTTGGTACTAGAGAGAGGTTGTGATCGGACGACATTGTGGATGTGTTAAATGCCGCTGAATTGTTCACTTAAAAATGGTTGGTTTTTTGGAGCGCCTGGGTGGCTCAGTTGGTGAGGCGTCCAACGTGTTGATTTTGGTTCAGGTCACGATCTCGTGGTCTGAGAGATCCAGCCCTGTGTTGGGCTCTGCCTCGGTGACGTGGAGCCTGCTTGGGATTCTCTGTCTCCTCTTTCTCTTCCCTTCCCCCGCGCTCTCTGTCTCTCTCAAAATAAAGAAACTTAAAAAAAAAATAAAATGGTTGGTTTTGTATGAATTTCACCTAATAAAAATGATCATAAGAAGACATAACTGTTTATAAAGCAAAAATAATGTCAGGTTTATATCCTACATAGACAGTTTATATCAGGTTTATATCCTACACGTAATATACATGACCACAATAGTGCAGAGGACGGGGAAATAAACATAACCCTTCGGTTGCCAGACACCTATAATCCCGAAGGAATTAAACATTAGCTTGATGTATATTTTGATATGTCAGAGATTCTTATTGTAGTCTCTAGAGAAGCCACTGAAAAATGCTAAATGGCCAAAGGAGTTAAAATGGAATGCTAAAAAATATTTGATTAATGCCAAAGAAGAAAGGAGGGTTAGAAAAACAACAAAAAATGGATGAGCCTAAAGCGAAATGAAAAACGTTAATAAATCTAATCATATCTGCAACTGCATTCAACGTAAATGGACTAAACCCAAGGTCAGCCAACTGCGGCTCGCAGGCCAAGAGCTGTCTGTTGCCTGTTTTTGTAAATGAAGTGTTATTGGAATGCAGCCACACCCATTTATATATTTTATGACTGATTGCATGCCACAGTGGCAGCAGTAAGCCCTTAGGACAGGGACCGGCTGGCCCAGCAGACCTAAAATGCTAATCAATACAGGAAATCGGCCAACTCTTGGACTAAACACTCCAATCAAAAGGCAGATATTGCTAGATGAGATTTAAAAAAAAATTTTTTTTTAACGTTTATTTTTTGAGAGACCCAGGGAGAGACGGGGTGTGAGCAGGGGAGGGGCAGAGAGAGAGGGAGACACAGAATCCGAAGCGGGCTCCGGGCTCCGAGCTGTCGGCACAGAGCCCGACGCGGGGCTCGAACCCGCACACCGTGAGATCATGACCTGAGCCCAAGTTAGACGCTCAGATGACTGAGCCACCCAGGTGCCCGAAATTTAGTCCATTTACATTTAATTAAGTGTATTTGGATTTAAATCTTCCATCCAGTCTTTGTCTCCTTTGTTCTCGTTCTCTTTCTTCCCCCCTCTTCAATGCATCCATTACGTTGGAGGTGCTGCACTCAAGTCACAGCGCGAGAGGTTTGTCGGGACTCACTCTGCGATCGGAAGGGGGCTGGCGGGCCGTGATTCAGATCTGACGAAGCGCCCCCCCAGCCCAAGTAGGCACTTCAGTACACAGACTTCCCAATATTACAGCCACGGACTCATCGGATTGTGCACCTGAGACCAGTATCACCTGGAAACCACACCTCAATAGAACAATTTTGTAGACGTGGCCCAGTAGAACCGTCCCACGTTGGACTGATGTGGCTGGGCACATACAGCACTGTCTCATTCGTCGCCGAGGGTAGGGAGCACACCAATAAAAACGTGACCTTGGGTCCTACCCCCTTGCTCAGTCATCGGCCCCCCATGAAGCCCCCTGTGTTGGGCTCCCACCCAACCACGTTCGCCACGGCTGGTCAGCAGATCGTACTTTCTTGAAGAGGGCGCCACCTGAGCTCTGTTTCTGCCACTGACCACTCCTTGTGCCGCACGGATCTACTGATCCGCTCTTTCTTACGTGTGTAGGAAGCAACCCCTCCAGGGCCCCTCTCTGTGTGGGGAGGCTTGGAAGGGGGAAGTTAATAGGATGGGTGATAGCCCGACCATGGCAGTAGTCTTGGACCACAATGGTCCCTGGCGTCTCCCTCCTCCGCACTCCATTCTAAATGCCCCCACACTCAACTGCCACCTGTTGATCTCAGGCTTCTCTGGTGGCCTGACCCAAACCCTGGTTCCTGAGGGTTGTGAGTCTCTGGTAACCATGCCCTTGGGCTAGGGTTGCTGCTCACACCCCTTCCCAGTCCCAAAAGGAAGAGGGAGCCCTGAGAAGTTCTCAAGTGGGGTACCAGAATCCCACACGTATTCCCCCACTGCCCACCTTTGCAACAGTGGCCCCGCCTCCTCCTGCCATTCAGAGTGACTTATCTGTCTCAAGATGGCGCCTCCTTTTACAGCCTTTGCCGGCCTTGGGTCAGAGGCAGCCCAACGTGCCCAGAGAGAAGCAGTAGCTTGCAGTTTTGAGGGACACTTGTCTATCTCCTGGCCAGCAAACATCCCTCCTTGGGGCCGAGAACCTCTAAGCCTGTAGAGCCAAGAGTTGTGGAGATGAAAATCACGAAGTCATTTGTGGGTTACGGGGAGCGATGCCAAATGGGACACCCCTGCTTCCACGTCTTGGCTCCCAGAACAATGTATTCTTCCTCCCGAGGATGCAGTGCCATATTTAAGGTCTTTGAATCAATGTGTATGCCACATCCTGGGGGATGGCGTCCCATCTTTGTGGGCTGCCGCCTCCAAGTTTGAGCTTGGCTGTCCATTCAGGAGGCTATTCCAATGTTCTAGCAGCTTGACAGCTTCTGGGCGAAGGATACAACTGGTGGATCTCATGGCCACGGGCCCATCCCCACGTCTCCTTCACTACGCAGTGAAGGTGCTATAATGTTCCTTGGTCAGAAGCTGTGTCACGGGGATACATGCCTATAGTTCAGACATTCCACAAGTCCTCGGAGAGTGGCTCCGGCTGAGGTTCTGGGGCCGGGAAAGTCAAGGCCACGCCCAGCAGAGGTATCTGTTCTTGTGCGAACCACTGGCCCTTCCAGAATGAAAGGGTCCCGATGTTGTCAACTTGCCACCGACTGGCCGGTTGGTCCCCATGAGGAATAGAGCCACGTAGGTGGCTCAGTGGTGGTCTCCTGTTGTTGGTAGGTTGGGCGTCTTCAATCTCTGCTGCTGTGGCCACTTCATTCCCGTGCCCACCACTTCCGTGTTGGTGTGGCTGCTAATGGTGGCTAACCTCAACTGGCTGAGTTATTTTGTCCGCTTGCTTGTTGACTGCCTCTTCTGTTGAGGACCCCGGGCACTACTGTGTGATCCAGAGATCGTCACGCTCTGTGCCCACTGCCAAACGCAGCACACGCCTCTACTCCGCACCCTCTTATCTCTGATCGCCCAACTTTCCTCCTTCTGGGTCCTAGACCAGCCAGCCAGGCCTCTTGGCACCGACCGTGAACCTGAACACGTTCTAACCCCGGGCCGCCTCTGCCACACAAAGTAAACGGGCAGGCTCACACGTGCAGCTCTGTCCATTGGGAAGATTCTGTTTGCTGTTGTCTTTCAAGGCCACCCCTTGACCTTTTCGGTCGTGGTAGCTGCAACTCCCTGACTTCTGGTTATGCGCCGCCACCTGGCCTCCGTTGCTTTGGGGCCCTCACATCTCACTGACCATCGGGCCATGTTCTGTAATGGCGGCCTTACCGTCATCCCCGGCCTGCGGAGAAGGCCCTCTCAGCCAGTGCATTCCTGGCCACGCTGGATGGTATGTTCTCTGGGTTCCTGGAACCATGTGGATTCCACACTGGCGTGTCCACAAGCCTTTCTCTACCACACACGTGGCAATTCAGGCGCTTTGTTCTAGTCCCATTTCTCGGCACGGGCCATTGCTTTCTACAGGCTTCTGAGAAAGTTTACACCCTCTCTAGGGCGCTTGAAGCGCCCTCAAATCAGTAAGTGCTCCCTTAACTAGCCTAATGTTCTGATTCCCTCAGCATGACCCTCCGAATCCGGTCTCATGGGTAGTTCCCAGTCCCTGTCAGCCTCCTGTATCATCAGGCCCAATGGTTCCCTGAGTGGGTCACGCTGTGTCTCAACCCGGGCCTGAGGCTTGGCGGCCCAGAGAGGCAGCCAACTCCTGCAGGGGGGAGCCTGCTGCCCTGCGGGAGAAATACCTCTGTGTTTTCTTTACACATGAGGAAGGTTGGGCTTCTACAGACTTCTACAGACTCGGAGAAGGGTGGCGGGTCAAGTTCTCTAGAGGCATCCACCAAGGTGTCCCCATTCATGCGTCAGGATCACAGGTTTTCCCGGCGAGGGCCCTGAGAGCGGCATGAAAGGATCTGAAGTACAGCCATTCTGAAGCCCACTGTAGGAGATGTAAGGCGTGTCTAAGCTGCTAAAATGATCCTTGGGCTCCCAGGCTGCTAATTGTCCCCACTTGTCATTATCTAGCCGAAGGGCCTCCATGCGGCTTAGTAACATCCGTTTCCACGATCCTTACATTCCCACTCCCACTGCCCCGTACATTTCAAATGCCCGGCATCACCCTGGCGACTGCATTACCCCCCCACCAGCTCAGTCTTCCTGGACACCACTGGTGACCATTCCAGTAGCTGCTCCCCATGCTGTGCTACTGTCCATGTTCCACCCCAGCCAGGCCATGAGGGAGCTGCTCCCCAGTCTCCGTCTCACCACCTATTTGCGGGACCATTTCTGCTGTCGACTGTTGGGCTCTCCAGGAGGCAGACACGGAGACAGAGTAAGGAATACAAAGGGCCTACTGGCTAGGAAAGGAAACAGGAAGAAGTTGGGTCGGATGGGCCCTCCTTCCACCCAGTGGGGAGCCGGAGCCCTGGAACAAAGATTGTTGTTTAGAGAGGTTCCACCTTTGGCAGAGAAGGAACGCTAGGACCTGGCACCGCCCCCTGGGCTAAGGGCCAGGAGAGCAGGGCTCAGGTGAGACAGGTGAGGCAGTCCCGTTCCCTGAAGACGGGCATCGCGTCCTTCAAAGGGGAGCTGAGCAGCACGTCTCTACGGCCCCTTCAACAAAGTGCGATTCTATTTTACTCCTCTAGTAACTTCTAGCTACACTTTAAAATTTTTTTAAAAATGTTTTTATTTATTTTTGAGAGAACAAGAGAGAGTGTGAGCAGGGGAGGGGCAGAGAGGGGAGGGGGAGGGGGGACACAGAATCCGAAGCAGGCTCCAGGCTCCGAGCTGTCCGCACAGAGCCCGATGCGGGGCTTGAACCCACGAACTGTGAGGTTTTCTTTTCTTTTCTTTTTATTTTCTTCTAGGACTTTAGCAGTTACAGGTCTTACATTTGAATCTTCGATCTGTTTTTGAGTTTCTGTGTTTGGTGAAAGGTGAGGTCCAGTTTCATTCTTGAATGTGGATACCCAGTTTTCCCAACACTGTAGATTTTCAACCTCCACAACAAGACACGGTCACATTCTCCTTTTTACCACTCGTGTCCCTTTCCGGTGATCTCCGTTCTTGCTGCCTTGCTGGCCAGGCTTCCCTCTGGGAGGATTTCCTTTGACCACTAACACTCCTTTTAATACAGCTCTGCTGGTGTGGGAATCTCTTGAGTTTTTGTTTCTCTAGAAATGTTTTTATTTTGCTTTCATTTTGGAGGACAATTTGCTAAGTGTAGAATTCTAGGGTGGCAGCTTTCTGTCAGCATATAAAGTGTCATTCCAGGTCTCTGGCTGCCACCAATTCCACTGGGAAGGAACGTGTCCCTTCCCCTCTGGGTTTTGGTGGGTTTATTATGACGTCCCTAGTTGTGGTTCTCTTTGCATTTATCCTTCCTGGCGTCCCGAGTTTATTACATGTAAAGCGTTATGTCTTTTGGTTAATTTTGGAAAATTCTCAGGAGTTTCTTGTACCCCATTCTTTCCCCTTTCCTTTCTGGAACTCCAAATACATGTCTGTTACATTTTTGCTGTATCCTATATATGTCTTTGGTGTTTTTCTGGATTTTCTATCCTTTTGCTCTCACATTTGTTTTCATGTTTTCTACAGACCTATCGTAAATTCATAAATCTAATCTTCTGCTTTGTCCAATCTGCCTTTAAATTCATTTATGGGGTCCCTTTCTTTAAAAAAAAAGTTTGTTTTTGAGACAGGGAGAGAGCGAGTGGAGAGGGGCAGAGAGACGGGGACAGGGTAGGGGATCTGAAGCAGGCTCCGTACTGATGGCAGAGTCCAACGCGGGGCTCGAACGCACCAACGTGAGATCATGACCTGAGCCAAAGTCGGACACTCGACCGTTGAGCCACCCAGACGCCCCATTTGTGGGGTTCCTAATTCCAATTACTGTTTCAGTTTTGGAGTTTCCATTTGATTTTCTCCCCTCTTTTTGTAACGGACCCCAGGCCTTTGATGAAATTCTCCAAATTGGTCACCTATTGGCACGAATATATGAATCGCTTAACATCTAGAATCTCCAAGATCCGGATCACCTGCTCTCTCCAGTTTTCAATCACTCGGCATGTGTTGTCCTCTGTCACATCCAAGAAATTTCTATTCAATACCAACATTGCGTATGGAAAACGGTCACAGCTTTTTGGGCGATACCGTCCTTGGGAAGGGATTGGTCTCTTCCAGTAGATAAGACCGCTCTGTCTGCTGTGCCCTCACTCCTGGAGTGCAGTCCATCCGTCATTTCAACATGTTTATGAGTCCTCCTCCTTTGACGTCCCAAACCTCCAATGTCTGCCCCCCTGACACTGAGCTGTCTGAAGACTCTCCTTAGCCTCTTAGTTTCTCAGCAGTTTTCTGCTTGGCTTTTTAGCATCTCTCCCTGCATAGCTTAGGAATCATCAAAGGCCCTGAGAGGTGAGTAGAGATGTCAGGCTCACTTGTTTCTTTTCTCGAAGAGCTTGTGCCTTCAGTCTTAGCTGCCTTCACAGCCCTTTGCTCTGGTTGTTTTTGTCTTCCCAGCCCGGTAGGTGCTGAACGCTGGGAGCGTCTGCTCTGCTGTGCCTCACGCCCCTCACCCAGCAACCTCCGCGAGGTGAAATGTCAGGTTTTCTTCCACACCTTTCCTTTCTCTCTAGACCTTGGCCCCTTGAGCACTTGCAGTCTGTCCAACAGTGAGTTTTCAGGGCTTTTGCTGTCTTCAGGATGTCTAAACCGATAAAACCACTCCTTTGGCTAAGAACAGAAGCCCTTTCCTTGCATTTCTAGTAATTGCTTGGCTGTTGTAGTTATGGTTGGATGCAGGCCTTTGACCCCGCCCAGAGGCTTTCACTTTAAATTCCACTTTACTTGAGATTACGTTTTTTGTTAGCATTTTCCTTTTTTATTTTCAGCTTTTGCCACCTTCAAGACTTCCGTGCAAACAACATATCGCTGGTCTGACCATTGATCTTTTAAAAAGAGAAATCTAGATTTGATGTAACAGCGAACATTCTTTCTTATTTTTGTTTGGGGGAGCCCATTTCTCTCTACCTGGGAGCTCAGAAATTGTGGGGAATGATAAAGTGGACGACAAATGGACAAAACCTGGTTGGAAAGTCCAGCTTGAGGCGTGGGGCTAGACAGGCTCTTTGACACCTCCCGACGTAGAGTCCCATACCTAGAGACTTGCAGAGCTCTTGTCTGGAGGGACGGCTTACACAACAGACTAGAACGAGCACCAGTAGGCCAGCAAACGCGAGAAAAGGCACATAAGGCACTGAACCAAAATTGCAGATCCTTCCCAAATTAATCAGATAAATCACTCTAGCCTCCCCTAAGAGGGAGATATGAGGTAGAGAGGCCAGGAGTGTCCACTTAGCATTAAGGTCCCACAGAGAAACATAAGGCCAGGAGAAGCACCAATTACCCCAAATATTACTCGCTTGTGGGTCCTTTTAATCCGGTAGACTTAACCATGAAGCTCTGGTCAGCCATGCGAGCGGCTGCCCTCCACGGGAGCGGAAGCAGAGGTAGGACATTTCTGCCCCCGCCGACACGACACCTGCCGCTCCCTCATGTGTCTTCCTGGAACGAGAGTTTGGTTGTGTGTTTTTCATGGAGAAAATAAATACTGCCCCCTTCTAGCCTTCTCAAGTACCCCTCTGGGGAGAAGACACAGCAGACAAACACATGGAAGGAACTACGAATACTTGCTTTCTTAACCACCCTGTTTTGAAGGACATGGCTTGGGGGTTTCCTAATACTTGATCTCCGGGTTAGACTATTTACCCACCCGGCACAGATGCACAGAACAAATGCAAACCTCTCCCTCCACAAGGACAGAATTCTAGACCATTGCACGGAAGGGGCAATCCAGAATGTCTCATTTCTGTGGGCAGACAGACCCAGTCTGGGTTCCAGAAAACGTTAACCCAAGCCTGCTCAGATCCTCTCCCCAAATCCACCGAGGTCTGGCCTCTTCTCTTCTGTTGAGGAGGAAAGCAATTCCCTGGTCACCGTGAGACACGGGCAATGTGTTCTAACAATGTTCAACGTTTGCTTTGCTTTTTCCTCCTTTTCCTCCCTGATCCTAGAAAAAGTTAAGGTATATACGTCCCATGTTAACAAGGCGTGTGGGTTTTGACAAACATCTATACTCATGTAACTGCCATCACAAACATGTTGATTTCCGTTATCCAGAAAGTTTCCTTGGGCTCCTTCATAGCCGGCCCCTCCCCTCTCCCTCAGGAGTAAACCATGTTCTGATTTCTAGCACTGTCAGTCAGTCTGACCGCTTTTATGAGCTTCATAGAAAGTCCTCTTTCTTATGGGTCTTTCTCCTTTCCCTTAACATGTTCAAGATCGACAATATGTTGCATTTATCAGTCCATTCCTGTTTACTGCTGAGCGTCTATTGTATTAACATGCCATAACCTGCTTACCCATTTTCCCGTTGGACATTTTAAAAAATCTTTTGTCACTATGAATAAAGCAACAACAGACATGGCTGGTGTATCGTTTGTGGACGCCCAGTTTCTTGTCTCCCGGGTGAACGTCCAACAGAATTGCTGACTCATAAGGCAGAAGAATCCCGAACTCGAAACATTGGAAACTCGCCCAACGGATTTCCGCACGGGACGCATTTAGACAGCAAGGAGTGCTAGCTACTGCCTCTGCCGCACCCTCCTCGACTCTTGGGGTCACCAGTCTTCAGTGTTAGCCGAACTGGCAGATGGGAAATCGTCCCCTCCTGTGGCCTTAATGTGCATGTTCGGAAGCCTAGACGGACACTGAACAACTTTTCAAGTTCTTGGCCGCTCGTGTACCTTCTTTGTGATGATGTGTTCAAGTCTCTTGCCTGTTTGCTAAGCCGAGTTTTCCGTCCTAGTTTTGATTTGCATCTTTCTACCTTCGGGGGAGGAGTCCCGTCAGGGCACGTGGAGGTTTTCCCCTTCTTGGCAGTCCAGGGCCTACCCGTTCATTTTGAAGGGCACAAAACGCTCATCGTGGTGAACGCCCGCTGCATTTTTGTCTGTCATTTGTGCTTTGTGTCCTAGGAAACTTTGCCCGTTCCAAAGTGGTTTGGTTGTTTGTTTCCTTTTAGGAACTTAAGTGCTTCTGTTCACAGCTGTGACTTACTTGGGACTAATTTTTGGATAAAGTGTATGGTAGGATCGAGGTTAATTTTTTCTCATATACATACCCAGTCATCGGTCACCGGCTGGAAAGACTTTCCTGTGCTCACGTCACTGCCTTGGCAACACTGTTGAAAACCAACTGCCGGTGAGCTCGTGGGTCTATTTGTGGATTCTATTCCATCTACTTGATCTATTCCAGGGGCTGGCAGCCTTTGTCTATGAAGGGTCAGCAGTCAATACCTTGGGGTCTGCAGGCACTACGGTCTCTTGCACCTCCCCGACTCTGCCAGCAGATTATGAGAACTGCTAACCAGGGGTCAGGTCCAGTAGCGAGGCGGGGCGGTCCCAGAAGTCACCTGGACGTCTCCACTCCTGTGAGCGAACTCATCAAATTTACCGTGTGCGCATGCACACACACGTGCACACTGCTCTGCTTCAGAACTGTTCTGTGCGTGACTCCTCAGTCTGTCTTCTGTAATGCAGGTTGACATTCCTATCATTCTACTGGCTACCAAACATTCCATGCAGCCGGTCTCCGTCTGTCGTCTACTTTGAAATCAAACTGTCAAATTCCAAGAAAAACATAACCAAAAGGCTTTGACTAGGAGCGTCTTTTATTTTTTAGTAGCTTTTTAAAAGTTTTATTTATTTGAGAGAGACAGCATGAGCAGGGGAGGGGCAGAGAAGAGGGAGAGAGAGAATCCCACGCAGGCTCCACATGGTCAGCGTAGAAGCCGACGCGGGGCTCGAACCCACGAACCATGAGATCGTGACCCGAGACGAAGTCAGCCACCCAGGCGCCCCCGTCCTTGCCTGTAAAGCATTTAGGACAGATCTGGGGTGACCAAAACCAGCACCGTGGCACCCGTGTTTTAGGTAAATACTGAAGAACTGGCAGAGATGGCAAGGGCAAAAGAAGCCAGCATACGCGGACTGCTGAGGGCAGCATACGCGGACTGCTGAGAATCAATGACAGGAAAGGGATCCACGTGGATGGGGGTGGGATCCAAACAAGGAAGTGGCACCAGGGTGCACAACGAACACAGGCTATGCAGTGAGTGAGGCAGCGTTAACCCCTCCACTCTCCCTCAGTGCACACGTGGCCATCGACGGTGCGTGAACACACGGCCACAGCTGTGTTCCAGGAAACCTACCCGTGAACGCAGCTGGTGCTGGATGTAGCTGACCCTGAAGCAGAGAACTAATTCCGTCCATCTGACTGGAGCGAAGGAGCTCGGGTTTTTAGGAGGCACAGGGTTTCAATAAAACAGGCTCAGAGCCAGGAATTAGGAAGGTTAGTCTGTGACGTTACGGGGTCGAGAAGTAACACTAACGATTCTGAAGCACCTACCATGAGGCAAAGAACTATTCTAGCTACTTCTCAGCCTGAAAACGTGTCCCTGTCGAGTTCCACCTGGCGGGGAAAGATGGGGAGACAGTCATTACGAGAGGGTTCGGCGGGACGCGATCACAAGCCCCTGGCCCCAGAGCCGGTGCCCTTGGTCACCCAGCACGATGCCCACAGGGTCCGGGCGTGCGCAGCCCAGCACAGAGGGTCGTGGTGGCTGGCTCGGGGAACAGCCACGCCTGTTGGCGCAGACAGGTGGAAGGCGAGTGAAAAAGGAGAGGCTGAAAAGTAGCACCACGTTTTAAACCTCATGATGGGGCACCTGAGAATTTTGCCAGCGGAGTTACCGGCAGGGATGGAGACCAACCACGTGGCCTGGAGAAGCGCAACCCACGGAGACAGTGAGGCGTCCCAGGACCAGGTGAACCACCTAAAGACCAGAGCTGGCGGGGAGTCTCCGTCTGCGGAAGTATACTTACTGGGCCCCCGTGCGCCGCTCGCGGACGGTTCGGGGTGCCTGGCTTACAGCGCTAGGCCCTGCGGACGGCACACTCCTCACTCGGGACCTGGTACACGGTCAGGAGGCCCCGCCCATTACACACCTTGTCTGCTTATTAAAGCCCAAGCGAGGCACAAGAGGAGATTTCTAGAAACAAAGAATCAGGCTTTATTTTTGCCGCAGTTATCTTTAATACAGGTACTGTATTATAGACATCTGTTAGGCTCGCGATTCGGTATGGCCAATACACAGAAGTCAGAGACTACACGAGAGCGGACTCGCTCCTGGCCCTCGGGCTGGCGCCCCCAGTACGCTTGCCTCTTTCCACCCTGGTGTCCTCCCTGCCACGTCAAACGAGCTAACAGAACGCCACTCCAAAGAAAAACCTCGAGTCGCTCTTTCATCGGCAGTAGGTGGGATGAAACGCTGTGTTACCTTGGGGTGCGGTGGAGAAGCCAACCGCGCGGAGGCGGCCGAGCCCTGTCGGCGGCTGGCGGGACCATCGCGGACCGTCCGTCGGCCGTCCCCGGGAGTCCGCGTCCTTGAGACAAGTGGAAGGAGCCTGTCCTCTGGCGGTGCTGGGTTCCGGAGGAGAACGCACGAGGACAGTCTCTTCGGAGAGGCGCTCACGGCAGCAAGGGTTCCTGAGGAGGTGCGCCAAGGCCAGGTACAGCACCCCCGCCATCCGTCCCGGGCGCGCTGCCGACCCCACGGTCCCGGAGCGCTGGGTCGGCCTCGGTAAGCCTCACACAGAGTTTTGACACCATTTACAATGGAAAAGTAAATAAGAAATAAGGCATTCAACATTTGATTCTTTTTTATTTCCATATGCAATGTAATGTTTAGGCACGCTGCTTGGGATGCTAGTTCTAAAAAAATCGTTGGCCATTATTCAGAATATCCTTTTGGTTTTAAATACTGGTCAGGAAAAACAAATGATGTAAAAATACGTGAATAATTTTCTATTACAGAAATGAAAAACTGATCTGCGTCTAAAAGTGCAAGAGGTGAAGTAACTGAACCCTTTCCCCAGACGATACGGCAATATACAATATATTGCTTCAGCTGTTTGAGAAGGCTGTGATGTATCTTTATATTGACATAGAAAATTATAAATTACACTGAATTAGTATCCATAATCACTATATATATACACAAACCAGTCCTAAAAAAAAAAATACACTGGTTTAGAATTTACGAGTGAAAACCTCACAAGGTACAGGAAAACAATCACCATGCTTAGGTGCCGGGTTTTGATTTCTGGTTTTAGAATACCAGCCTGTGAAATGGACACGCTCTAACCCATCAGCAGCACGAGCATTCTCCAACTGACCTGCCTCGCAGGATGTAGGTTCGTTAAATACGCAAACTGCTCGGAAATGTTCACTGGTGATGCTTGTTAACAAGGTAAATTTTGGTGAATGGGTTAAAAGGCAGAGGAACTACTAAAACAAAACAAAAAACAGAAACAAAAACGAAAAGCGAAATAACTCAAACCACAAGCCAGGTACACTCCAAACAGTCTAGTGTCTCACCTGTAGGAATAACCATTTCAAGCAAACGAGACTTTAACAGAACATATGGCTTTCCAATAACATCGATTTATCAACTAAGCTGTAGCAATAAATACTTAATCTCTACCCATAGACTTACATTTTTTGATCCGTTTAAAACAATACAGAAAACAGTTACCAATCGAAAGCTGGTTATAAAAAGAACACCAAATATTTCTTATTCAAAATCACGTTTGTAAGTCAGACCAACCAAAATAACACTCAGAGGGCATTTCAACCCTACGACTCCTCGCCAGCCTGGAAGGGAAATGAATTCAGAATTTTGTACAAGGTGAAAAATGTACGAAAACTGCCTAATACTTTGGTCACACTAATAATTGTCAAATAGTTATGTTTCAAATACAATAGATCTGTGTATTCACTTTTATAAAACTATTCTTACAGCCATTTGAACTACAGTATTACTGCCATTATTACACGGGTGGCAAGATCGTATTTCACAGGCTACCCATTATTTAGAACAATACAATATAAACATACGCAAAAATTCTTGGTATTTGTCAATGTGCAATATTTTTACACTTCTGGATTTCTCTGTACAATGTCTTAGAATCTAGAATAGAAAGGTTGCTGGTCCTGATCCCTTGCAGAGCGAGTGCAGCAGTGGCGGCTGGGCGGGCTCCAGGTGAAGTCTCCAGGGGCCCCGAACGGTGGCGACGTGCAGCCCTCAGTCGGCGGCGGAGGTCACTCATCATACGGGGCCATTGACCGACGTGTCGCCTGGCGTGCTTGGCTGGTCAGTCCTGCAGGGGAAGAGACAGACATCTGAGGCACTCAAGGCGGAAACGTGAGACGGTTCGTGAAAAACTTCCGTTTAGCTCCCCGAGGGTGGGGACGTTTCCTTTCCCAAGTTTACCCAACGCCCAGTGCAAGGCCTGGCACTGGCGGGGAGGCGGGTATTTAATGGACTGCTTCACAGACACAAACCTCCAGGAAGCCTAACTGAACAGCTTCTAGCTTCCCCTCTGCGGTGGTGAACGGGCACACAGGCAGGGCTGCAGCAGGGAAGGGCTCCGTGAAGCCGTCCCGCCTCAGCCTCCCAGGGGCACAGGTGTGGCCTAGCTCGGCCGCTTTCAGACTGTTGCTCCCGGACCTGTCATGAGCCCCTTGCTCATTCCTCCTTCCAAACACCTGTTTGTGTGTTCCACGTAGGAGAACCCACATAAAATTTCACTTGAAAAACAGGATTCTCCTACCGAAAGAGGGGGGAAAAAGCTTGTAAACAGGCCAGCTCTGGAAAACAGGCGTGCACTTTCACAAACGTGCTTCTGCCGGGCAAGCGTTAGGCCGAGGCCGGGCGCACAAAAGAGGGAAGGCTGGACAACACACAAACCCCACGTTCCTGCCCAAACAACGGGCCAGACGTGTCAGATGGTCTTGGCTGTGTTTCCAGAACTTTGCAGCGCAGGCTCGGGAAAGGGGGCTAAGAGATGCCCGGGGAAGCAACACAGGTGCCTCGGGACCGGCTTACGGCTCACGAGCCCAAGGCTCCAGACACCTGCTAGTGGTGACAGAGAGCCCAGGAGCCGGCTCCGCAAGGGACACACGCTGCTCACGTTCAAGGAGTCTCCGCGCCTCAGAGACACGACGGTACAGACCGTCATGGCTCACAGGCTGCAGGGTCTCCAGCGCGTTCTCTAACCTCTCTCAGCTCGGCTTCTCCCTCTGGGAAAGACGGGGGGCAAGCCCCCCGGAGGTGGGGGAGACGGGATCCGTGCAAAGTGCCTGGCGCGCTGGCCAGCACAGGAGTCGCACGTGCTTGACGGACAGGAGTTACCGATTAAATACCGTGGCGGTGCGCCCCTGTCACCCCAAGGGAGCATCACGCCCAGCGGTGACGGGAACCGTGTGGGGAACAGGGCACACGGAGAGTCCCGACGGCGCTCTCTACCTCCAACGCTGCCACACGTCACTCAGGGCACAGATGTGACGCGTCGGACGACTTACCTTCTCCCTGCCATCACGGCAGCTCAACGCCACCTTCTCAGCGGCCTTCCTCCACCGCCCCATCTAAGCGGGACTCCTGATCTCATCCAGCTTTCCCGATTCTTCAGCGGCACCTCTTTCTACACGTCCCTATGTCACCCGGGCGCCTGTCAACCTACTGCTTCACCCTCAGGCCTAGACCAGTGGCTGCCACACTCACGTGTGTTGGATGGAGGAAGGACAAACAGATGAGTGCACGGGCACAAGGGACGCCCTGGTCTTCTTCCGCCAGCCCTCCCCAGTGCCCCTCTCCCCACCCCCCCCGCCCCGCCCCCCCCACCCCGCCACCCGAGTCCGGCAGGCGGACAGGCAGGGCTCTTCGCACCAGATGTTTCTAGGTGGGTTCCCCGGAGGCAGATAATCTGCGCTCCAGAGATCCAAGGAAATGACCCCAGAGCCTCCTGTAACACTTGTGCCCGAGAAACCAAGAGGCTCCCGAAGCGACTAGTCTGAACGGGAGCAGACCTGGACGACCCGGCCTTCAAAGCAGTTCTCGTAGAAGGGAATGTGTAAGTAGCAGGAGGGAGGGGACATAACTGGCGAGGGGTAAGATCCTACAAAATACCTTGAAAAGACCTAACCCGGAAACCCCAGGCAAAACAGGTGACCTGCCCGGACGCTTGCACAGCCGGGGCTGGGGAGTCACTCTGCCTCCTCCCACGGCCCGCACGAGAGCCAACGTGCTCAAAGAGTTCTTGTAACTCATCTGTTTTATACGCCCCAAAGGCTTTTTTTAATCATAAAAGCAAACCCTCGTGCTGTCATTCCCAGGAGAGAAACCAAAGCAGGGTTTGCTACACTACAGGTCTGCCGACCAGTGAACAGAGCGCGCCCCCTGCTGGCCCCCGCTGGTCCCATTACCCCGAAAATGGCGAAGACTTGGGGGGTGGGGGTCTGGCGAGGGGGAAAGTACAACTTCTCTGAAATGGCTTTAAAGGTTACTTTATTCCTTATGGAAGGAATGTACAAACTTAGATGTGTATAACCAAAAAAAGTTAACTCTGGGAAGTGCTGAGCAAAGTTCCTTGTGGTCCAAGGGCAAGTCCTCTTCTTGTGCGAGCTCTGGAGCAATCGGAGGCCGCCCTTGCTCTACCTGCGAGGCCGTGCGTACGGGCCGGGGCGCCGGCCCTCGGCGGCTGAGGCTTTGGCTTGGCCTATCCCTTCAGACCACTGGCTCAGTCTAAGCAAAAGGTGACTAGAAAGAAAACATCACATTCCAAATCACTCAGCTCTGGCTTAAGCAAGACAACTATTTTGCAAAAACAAAAACCGTACAGGGAATCATCTAAGAGTTAAGAATATTTAGCTACATTTATAAAAGGGCCTCCCGGAAGGCTCTCCCCATGTGTCACATATGCGTGATCGTGGGAAAAGGGGCACCAGGTGCTGCCCGTGGCTGGTGGACCCAATGAGAACTTTGGCTGCCATAGCCTAGGGACCCCAAACCCAGAAGAGCTCAATATCAGCCTCAACTTAACGTGTCCTCAAAAAAAAAAAGTGTAAGGGGGAAGGTATGCCAGCATCCAAGACCTTTCCATTCCCAGTAACGTTTCAAAGAGCCAGTGATGTTACTGAATCTCCAAAAACCAGTCAGCTTTTTAGCTTTTGGAGTAAGGAGATAAACTGATCTAAGACCTTGACTCAGGCACCCTGCCTAGAGGTGGCCTGAGAAAATGTTACCGTGCTAAGTCACTGAATGCCTGAGGATACCTGTAAGGACCCCTCTTGTGTCCCCAGCCCTGGATGCCAACCTTCCTCCCAGCTCCCAGGAGACAAGAGCCACAGCCAGAGCAGGGCCTGGGCAGGTCCGAGGAAGCGGGGAGTTACCTCTGCTCTGGGCTACTGCTGGGGGGCCGGGGGCCCGCAGACTTCGCCTCTGCTGTCTCAGGGCTCTCCTCCACATCTTTACAAGCAGCATCTTGAGAGGTAGACAGTTTTCCTTCCTCACTGCAGTAAAGAGGATGACAGACAGCATTAGATGCCCGGGCTGCCGGCTCGGGGGGAGGATGGAGGTACATGCGATGACCCTGGAAGTCACGGCTGCCACGGAGTGGAGCCCCGGGGTTGAGCATGCTCGGGGGAGGGGCCACAGGGACCACAGACGGTGACTGGGAAATCACGGACGGAAAGGACCACACACAGGAGGGAACCGGAGGAAGGATGACGTAATGCGGCTGGTGTCGGATCGAGAACGGCCCGTGTTACCATACATACCGATAGGATTTCAACACTCTGAAGCCCAGTGTGCAAAACAGAAAAAGAAACGTACAAGAGTTTCAGAATACTCCTATAAATGAGGAATGTGGGGGGGGAATGTGTCCACGACTGCACATAAGCAGAACTGCAGACTCGGTGGAGGTGTCAAATGAACCTGTTTGAAGGAATGAGTCTTTAGTTACGGCACTTTGCTTTCGGGGCCCAGCCCAGCATCACACGGTCGGCCGGAGAGACCCCGGTCGGCTTGCTGCCCCTGTCACGTGAGCCGGGGACCGGGGGCCTGCAGTGGGATGGAGCTCCTCGAGGAGCACCGTGAAGGCAGAGAGGCGAGAAGGGTGGCCACGACAGGCGAAAGCGGCTCCGAAGGGGTCACAGGGCTTGGGCGGGCGAGATACTGGCAGGGTTCTCTACCCCTTCGGTGGCTGCTGGCGGAGGAAGGTAAGTAGCAAGTGCTGTGGCTCTCTGGGGGCTGGACAAGCAGACTGGGGCCTATCCTGTCCGGACTTCCCATTCTGACGCCACAATTCTGGCACCCACGTAAGCTAAAGGGCAGCTAGCGGTTCCCTCCGGGAAGGGCCGTCATTCTGAGAGCTGAGTCCCGTCTCGCACTTGCTTACGAAAAACCCAATTTGGGATGATTTTCTTCGGTGGCTTTCGGGAGGGTCGAGGCAACCTATAAGGAGGAAATCGGCCTAAAGTCTAAAGAGTCACCCGAGTCACCTGGTTCCTTACTCTTCTTTATCCGCACCCCCCACCCCATCCTCACGAAAGCAACTATCCTGATGTGCTCACCGCGTGTTACTGCCGTTCTCGTAAAATGCAGTCATGGCCTGCGGCACGTGACTGGCGAGGAACGGGCCACCTCGCTGTACTGCTGTGGACTCATGCTGGGAAGATCATGTGTTCTGGCGATGGTGGCACCGTGCCCCGGTGCGTGCACCTCCCAATTCCACCTGGCTTCTCACAACGACCCGGTGCCCAACTGTCCTCTGCCCCGGGCCTCTACGCACAGTGCTGCCGTCCTCGCCGCCGTGGCCTCCATGTGTCCGCTTCTTCTGGGACTGCTTTTATCAGTTCTTCCCAACTGTCTCTACATTCGTGGGTTCAATTACTCAGGAATTATCTTAAACTTGATGTAGTTGATGAATGCCTTTTATGATGGGTCCTGGCTGCTTATTACTGATGCAGACAAAGGCTACCGATTTTTTTAAAAATTTACTCTAGAGAAAGAGAGTGCGAGCAGGGGGGAGGGGTGAAGAGAGTGAGAGCCGAGAAGATCATAAGCAGGCTCCATGCTCAGCACGGAGCCTGACGTGCGGCTCGAACCCACGAACTGTGAGCTCACGACCTGAGCCGAAGTCGGATGCTTAACCGACTGAGCCACCCGGGCGACCCCGCTAGCCTCTAACTTTAAAGTTGTGTGCGTATACGCTCACGTGGAAAGTCCACGTCCCTTCTCGTGCCTGCTGTGTGTTTTGCAGCGACCTCCTAATGAGGCGGGAAGCGCCCCTTCCGATCCGAAAGGCCCAGCGGAGCACAGAGGCCACAGCGGCAAGCGCGGATGCCGCTGCAGCACACAAGTCTTGACGGAAGTGTTTGTGACTCTTGCAGTTTTCCGTTTTTATTTTCCATTAGGATCCCTGTTTCGCTCCACGAATTTAAAAGTGCGGTTAATGTCCAAAATGTTTCTTAAGCTACCATTTCGCTACTGAATTCTCACGGCTGCACTGTGTCTGGAGAAAGTGATGCGCACGACACTGACCCTCTGGGTTTTGACGGGCTGGAGCCCGTATGCGCGTCAATTTCTACTGTGACTACAGAAATGTCCATTTCCTATATTCCTCTATTTAGAACCCACTAGACTTAATCCACAGTCTTCTGAGCATCAGAGAGAGACAAAGAGAGAAAGAGAGAAAAAGGCACTCAGGGACCCCAAACTCTCCATGTCTTCGTTTAGATTTATTGGGCTCAACAGAGAAGCTGGGAAGAGGTCCGGCCAGTGTCTGAACCCACATCGGAATCAAATTAAAGATGCTAACATTTGAGGTTTCCCCCCGCCGTCCTCCCACAACCTGAAGCTGCCAGCGTGATCCAGCCCTGGTTACCTTTTGAAGACTGCGGTTTCTGTCTTGGCATCTACAGTGAGGCTGAGAGTTTCCTTCATGCCGCCGTTCATCACTGTCTCAGTTACCTTGTCTGAACTTTCTGTGTCCTCCTCTCCGTCAGAGCTGGCCTCCATGGCTACGCTGCCTGGAGCTGAAAGCAACACAGCTGATGGTCACACGGACCAAAACCAACAAGAACGGGGCCCCGCTTTCCGTGCAGACCCAGCCACCCGGTGTTCCAGCTACTGCTTGGAAAAGAAAGACTGTTTGCTGGCTGCCACCTCGGCCAGTTCTTGACGGGCACGGGCTTCTGAAAACTGCCCACTAGGGAGACGTCCTGCCGGCCCTCTTCAGGACCACGGGCCCCCTCCGGCCTTCCCAGCTCAGCACCTACCCACACGCCCAACCTCTCCCAGCCGGCTTTCCCAGCTGGACGCTCCGGTTCACAGCAGACAGCACTCTAGGCAGCCACATATATTCGCCCGCTTTAGCCCACAAGTACCGAGCAGACAGTTTATTCAGGGTACTGTTCTCATTCTCTCTTTCAGTTGGGTCCTATTTTCAATTGAGTCCGACTGGGTCCTTTTTTCTTTTCCTAAGTTACTTTCCTGTGGTTCCTCGTGGATTGTTTCTTTGTTCTGTCATAGGGAGCTATACGCTATATTGGTTATGAGCCTGGGCTCTGCGGTCAGACCTGCTGAATTCAAACCCCGGCCTCACCACTTACTAGCTAAAGAACCCTAGGGCAAGCCTTTTCTTATATGGAAAATGGGGGTGACTAAACCCACGTGCAAAACTGCTGAGGGATAAAATGAGATCATCTACATAAACTATTTAAAAGCAGAACAAATAAATCCAACATTAGTTACTAGTTTTATTACTTTTCCCACCCCTTGGTTCTTGGGCCCCACCCCCCGTGCCCTCACTTCTTGTTCTAAGGATCTATCTACTTCTTTTTTCCTTCCACACACTAACTCCTCGCACCCCCCCTTCCACCAACCTCCTCCCAAGCCCTGTTCACCAGGCTGAAAAGAGCTCAGGGCCTCTGCAAGGAACAGCGTGAACAGCTTGAATAATGTGACAATCCACTGGACCCACTTCAACTGTTCATAAAGGTGAGAAGGAAATGAACAGCCTTATGGCCTGAAACGTGCCTGGACACACACACGGGCTCCAGCAAAGCAAACTCCAAGTGACTAAAGAACTGGGCACCAGCTGGTCCTGAAAACACACGTGACTAATTCTGATCTCATTCACACTGGGTTCTGCGGGCTAACTGGGCTCTTCTTCTCTGGGCCTGTTTCCGTTTCTACACATTGACAGGACTGAGTAACTGACAACTCAGATCCCTTACGCCTTCTAGAATCAACGCGCTCGGCTCTGGAACGAACACATCGTTTCTCTTCAGCACTTGCCCCGTGGACGTCAGACCTACCATCCCGATTTCCTGACTCCTATCGGCCCTTGAGCCCAAACCTATTATGTGGACGGAAAAAACTAGATCTAGAACACTAAGCACAGAGTTAAAGCCCGAACAGCCTTGGCACGAGCGGCCGGTGGGCATGCAGGCTCGTGCCCTGTTCTCCGCACCCACCTTCCGGCTGCACTCCCAGGGCGGCAACACTGGGAGCCAGAGGGTCCATCGGTTCAGTGCTGGTTTCCATCTCCACTGGAGAATTACTCCTTAGAGAATCTTTAGTACTTTTAGAAAAGAGAAAATTCAGTTCGTTAGCAGTGGGAAACAGCCCTCAGTTACCATTATTCACAAAACCCTCTGAACATCCAGGCTTCGCTGGGGCGACACGGGCGGTCGGTTACAGACTCCGCCGACACAGAGGTCTAAGTGCGGACAAGTGGCTGCCTGAAGGTCGACGAGCGTGGGCAGGGAAACATTCCGCCAAAGCAGCAGGACAGTAGCTCAGGGACTTCCCAGAGGTGCGCAGGGAAGGTTCAAAACGCACCAGTCCCGCGTCCTCCGCGTGATCGCCAGGCCCGCAGGGCTGGGAAGGCAGTGTGTGGCACCAGCTGCACCCGTGGTGCCATCTTCACCAAAGTCCCTACTTTCACCTCGAGCCAAACCGCCTCAGGGCCTTGGTGATACTTCAAGAGGCGGTATGACTTGTGCACAGGGTTGAGGGCGAGCACGAGCACAGCACGCTGCTTCAACAACATGCCAAGTAGCCCAGGGCACCTAACCTCCGGTCACACATGCGGCCAGAGGCGGAAAGGCGGTGGCCCGGTGCGAGGGCGGAGCCAGTGAAATAACTTGCGACGCCCTGGGGACGTCTGCCCACAAATCTCCCTTTTACGTGTGAACTTCCCGCTGGCACGACCACCGCCGTAAAGCCGCGTGGGTTGAGCCAGCTCTGCGGTCTGCCGAGGGTGGCACACCCGCAGCTGCTAACAGCCTGTCCTCTGGTCTGCAGTTACTGCTACCCGTTAGAGCAGGGAAAGCCACAGAGTCTTTCAAATGGGGCGGTGGAGACTGTTTTTTTCCCTCGGTAGACAAAATAAAACCACGTTTAGCAACTCAAACTAGGCCTAATAAGGCCTGAAATCCATAGTTAATACTCAAATGCGGACAAAACTGTTCAGGAAAACTATGAAATGACAGGGTGCTGTCGTGAAGAATGCTACAAGTAACAAGAAGGACGGCCCTACCTTTCACGCCCTTAAGCATCAGACTAACCACAAGCGACATACAAGTTGACGTTATCTTTCACCTGAAGACACGTTTTGCACTGTTGGGCAGCGCTCTGCACAGAGGCACCTGTCAGGAGTCCCTGGGCTCCACCTTGCTCCCATTCTCCTCAACCCTGTTTCCCGATAGCTCGGTGGGGCCAGACGGGCGCCTGCAGACGGCATCTCCGTCGGCGCCCTGCTACGTAACCTCCTGGGGCCACACCTTCCCGGGCGGGCGACTGCCTTTCCCAGCTCACCCTGGATGAGAGGGAGGAGGATGAGGCCGGTCTCCTTGTAATTCGTTGCCGTCTCCGCCACACCGATTCGTAACCTTGTGTCGGGCACGACCTTCACAAACGGTGTCAGCAGCTGGCACGCCACCCCCAGTTCTCCAGCGGAAAGCTTTAGGGAGCTGGCACACGGGCACTCACCTCAGGGAAGACGTGAACTCCGAGAAAGAAGCCCAGCCCGTCTCCTTAGTTGGCATTGGCTCCTCTGTGCTCCAGACATCAGACCCTACAGAATCTAAAGGAGCACCGTGGGTCGTCTCCATGGGGACATCAAAGTTGGCTGACCAGTTGGGTGCTGAAAAGAGGGGAGGAATTTCATTTTGAGAATACTGCAGTAGTTCAACGGAATACAAGATGTCTCAAAAAAGACGCGCCACGATAATATGGACCAGAGTGGCGGGGGCGGGACAATCCCGCGGAGGGCGATTCTTACTTCTTATTTCGACTCTTATTTCTAAGATTGCTTTTCCCCATAGAAATACCACACAAGGCCACTTCTGTCCCAGTTAGGAAAGGAAGGACGCCGGATTTGAGGTTGGGGTTGGGAACAGCTACCATGACTTCCGGTGCTCTGTTGAACCCTCAGATGCGAGGCCTTCTGGCCAAGCGTCTGCAATTTCATACTGCGGGAGCATTCGCTGTACCCTGGGGGTTGCAGCGTTCTAGAAGTTTGCTGTGGCCGAAACAAGAAAGAAGGTATATGCAGATGTCTACGGAAATCACGATTCCATGAAAGATTTTGAGGAGATGAAGGTGGCTGGTATCTTTCAGAGTGCAAAGCGATGCTGGAATGTGAAGAGTCCCTTTGGGCTGGCTTCCATGGAAGTCTGTCGCTGACCTGTGTTCCCGAACTTGGAAACACGAACACTGGGGTATGAAGTAGCTTCTCTTGATAAACGAACAACTAACAAATACCGTGGGAAGAAAACACACACACACACACACACACACACACACACACACACACACACACACACACTCACACACAAACAAGGACATAAAGCTACATCTAAAAGAAGATGCTAATTTCTTACTTCTGACAAATGTACCAAGACTATAGTAACATTGGGAGGATGACGGTGCACGGCCACTCCCTGCACAATCTCTGCAGCTTTGCCGTAAATCCAAAGTGATTCCAAAACAAAGTTAAAAAACGAAAGAAGCAGTATCAGTATGCTGGCCATTCCGCTGCCACAAATTGGAGACTTTCAATGCTTCCCAAGTCAGGTGTGGCCCCACTTCGCACTTCTAACGGCCTCCCCACACGCAGTGCCCTGTCGTCAGCACACACAGAAGGCACAGCGCACCCCCAAACCCTTGGAATCCGAGTCTTTCTGTGTGCTACAGATCCGTCCGGCCGGGGACTCCTGGGGAGCCTCAGGGTGGGCTGGTTGCCAGGGGAACCAACCGGGGGTCAGAGGGCTGCAACTTCCAGCCCCCACCCCACAGCCCAGCCTCCTAGGAATGGAGCAAATCACGAAGGGCCGGTGACTTAATCAACACGCGGCCCCAAAGAAGGGTCCGTAAACACTCAGACTTGGGTTCAGAGCCTCGGGGCTGGTGCACAGAAGGCGGTACCTGCCACACTCGAGGGGAACCGAAGATTCTGTGCTTGGGACCCTTCCCGACCACGTCCCGACCTCTCTCTTCACCTGGCTGCTCGTGTTTATATCCTTTAACCCATCCTCCCTCTGCTGCCCACCAGCAGTTCGCACCCAACCTGCAGGTCTGTTTCGACGCCGCCTCCTCAGAGATGTGTCCCCTGGGGCGACACGAGGTCTCCGTGTCTTTGCTCTCATTGTGCACCACGCTTTAGGCTACACAGAAGTGGCCTTCCCAGATGAGCTCCCCAGAGTCCACGGCAGTCTCCCCATTTCCTCAGGAGACCGAGCTCCGGGACGCGGACTGTGTGCTGTCCCGTACCCGGGCGCACAGCTGGAACCTGATAAAGGCATGTGGATTCTAACTGAGCTACAGACAGAAAAGCCCACTGCTTCCTCCTGAAGATGGTGAGCTGGGAAAGCAAGGAGAGGAGAGACCAAACCTCTCTCGCTCGCTGGGCCTGCGCCGTGGGGGTGTGCTGGCTACCGCTAAGGCCCCCGGCGCTGGGGTGCTGCGGTCCACCCGAAGCCCAGAGCTGGGGTTCGGCCTCCAGAACTGAGTACCCAGAGGCCTTCCTGGGGAACAGGAGCACTGTCAGCCCCGAGGAAAGCCCCAGTGTCAATCCATATGGCTCTCTCACGTAAAAATTAACCTGAACTTTCAGAAGTCAACGGTATTTTTGTACAGGCCAGCTAATGCAAGTCTTCTTCGCAAGTAGGACATATGTAGGCACTAAGGCGGGACAAGTTCAAGGGTCACAGTCCATAAATAAACCGAAGAACCCATTTCCAATCATTTCAGCTTTAAGGTGTCACCTTCAGGATAGCCCCTGCTGATCCCACAAACACAGCACTTCCTCATCTTTTCATAATCTACGTGGTCTCCCTTTCTGCCAGGCACCCAGAGGCTGGAGCTCCCAGTGTGCTGTGTCCTCCAGCCAGACCCACACAGAGGGCATCCATACCGCAGGAGACACCCCATCCTCAGAGGGACAGCCAGCTCCTTCCCTCAGCCCCCATCCTTGACACTTAAGCCTCCTAGGGGACTCAGAGGACGGAGTTTCAACCTAACTCCCATCCTGCAGGCCAGGGCGCCTAGTTTTAAAATACACCGGTTTTCAACACACAGAGACGAATACAGAAGGAAGACGACTTACGTTCATTCAAGTCTACCTCCATTTTATCCTCCGTACTGGCACCACTGGGTTCAAACAAGTCTTGTTTCGCTCCGTCTTCTTCTTCAGAGTCTGTACTTTCTTCACTGTCTGTACTCCCCGAGCTGGGGGGGGGGGGGGGGGGGGGGAGAGAAGGAAAGACTAAAATATTTAATGATGCCTATCAGTCACCAGCTAAATCCAGAAAATTCTGAAGGTCATCCAGTAAGAAAAAAATCACATGCACTTTGTCTGGATCATTCTTGCCTTCGTGAACATGCTGCCTAACCCTGCTCTCAGCTGTCCCGCTGGCCCCTGTGCATCAACACGTGGGGGGCTTCTAACAGGATGCAAACGCCGCTCACTGTGGCACTGCCGTCACGGCCAAGGTGTTGAGCTGCTGTTCACCTGCCGACCTACCTACCACCCACATATCATTCCTCGAGGGTGTTTTCCTACCTTCAGCAGTTTAACAACCAGGCTGTCATTACCACAGGGCCCCAAGAATCCTTTACGTGCCCCGCACAGATGCCCCACGTCAGACATGTGACTTGCAGGTGTCCTCCCGAATCCACGCACCATCCCTTCCTGTTACTAGTGCGGTCACAAGAGCAGAAGCGCTTAATTTTGACGCACTTGAGCTCATGAAAATTTCCTTTCATGCATGTGCTTTTGGTGTCGGATCTTAGAAATCTTGCCCTAACCCAAGGTCACAAGGATTTTCTGTACAAGTTTTACAGCCTGATGCGTCACATTCAGGTTTAAGATCCACTTCGAGTCCCTGTGTACATATGGTAAGAGGCACAGACAGATGTTCACCCGTTCCAGAACTGTTTGTTCAACAGACTATCCTTTCTTCACCGAACTGCCCTTGCACCTTTGTCAAAAGTCAGCTGTCACCATATCTAATAATTTATACTCTATTCCGTCCCCCGATCTACTCCGTCTTAACGGCCACTGTCGCAGCTACTGTGTCCTGAAATCGGGTGCTGCTGGTGCTCCAATTCGGTGTTACGAAGGTTGTTTTGCATTTCTTTACGAATTTAAGTGCCAGCTTGTCGACAGTTACCAAAAAGCCTATTATCATTTTACTTGAGACTGCACTGACTCTAGATCAATCTGGGGAGAAATGGCATGTGAACAATATTGAGTTCCAAATCATAAACATCTATCAATTCTGGATTCCTCTCAGCTGTCTTGTGATTTTCAGTGTCCAAGCCTTGCACATCTTGTCAGTTACCCTTATATATTCAATATTCTGATGCTACTACCAATAGGACTGTTTAGTGATGTCAATTCCAACTGTCTGCTGCGGTACGGAGAAGTACGATTATACTGATCGATCATGCCAAACCCACTGAACTGTTCTGATAGCCTTTTCGTAGATTCCAACAAATTTTTCTACACTGACAGTGACTGCTGTCTGTGAATAAAGATAATTTTACCCTTTCCTTTCCAATCTAGACGGCTTTTATTTCCTTTTCTTGACTAACTGCACTGGCTAGAAGCCTCAGCAACAATAGTGAAAAGCCATGGTAAGAGGAGACCTCTTTTGTCTGGCTCCTGGTCTTAGGGGGACACTGTTCACTTTTTACCACTTTTTAACCTACCAAGCCGTAGGTTTACTGTAGAAGCTTTAAGCAGGTTAAGGAAATTCTACCTCCAGTTTGCTAAGAATTCTTATCAGGTATAAACGTTCGGTTCAGCCACACGCTTACCGATTGATTTTCAAATATTAAACCAACTCTGTAATTCTGGAATAAACTTTATTTGGTCACGATGTATTATTGTTGCCTTTATTTACTGAAACCTTGAAAGGTGTTTCTGCATCCACATTAACGAGAATAACGCAGTCACATCTCTTGTCGTGACATGTGATGTCAGCTCTGGTGTCACGTCACACTGATGTGGCCTCTTAGAAATGACATGAGCACTAGATTCTCCTTTTCAACTTTCTAGAAGCTTTTGTATAAACCTGGTGTCATTCCTGAAACGTCTGGTAGAATCCACCAGAGAAGCCACCTGGGCCCAGAGTTTTTTGTGTTTTATGTAGGAAGCTTTAAACTAAAAATTCAACTTTCATAGATACAGGACTATTCCACTTATCTTTCTTGGGGGCAGGAAAGCTCTGGTAGCCTGGGTCTTTAAAGAGCGTCTGCCTCAGGGTCAGATTCAGCGGCAGTCAGTCACGGCAGGCCCTTAGTACGCTGTGGCGTCACTGCTGTCGTTCCTGGTCGTGGGACCGTGTATCCCCTGCTTCTCTTGGCTGCTCTGTCTGGAGGGGCACCAACTCCTCAAGCTTCTCAGAGGATGACTTTAAGTCGCAATGATTTCGTCTACTGTCTTTCTGTTTCCTAAGGTGGAAGCCAAGGTCATGGCCTGGTGAGGTCTCTACTTGTGCATAAAAACAGCACTAGGACAGTCTGGTCACGCCCCCTTTGATTTCCTCATTAACCCACTTGTTACTTAATTTCCATGTATTTAGGGATTTTCCAGAGATCTTTCTGTGACTGACTTCTAACTGAATTCCACCGGAGTCAGAGAACATGCTTTGCAGGACTTGAAATCTTAGGAACTTACTGAGACTTGCTTTATGGCCTGAATAGGATTTCTCTTGGCATAAATATCTCACATGCACCGGACAGTAGGGCCTCTGGTGCTGCTGCTGCCTGAGGTGCCTTGCACATGTCCGGCGGGGCCGCGCCGACAGTGGTCCGCGTCTCTGATTTCTGCCTGTGGTCAACTACTGACAGAGGAGTGTAGACGCGTGTTGATGGTAACCACAGTTTGCTTCTCTTTGCCGCTTCACCAGTTTCTGCCCCACATATTCTGAAGCTCTGTTAACAGGTGTGTAGGCATTTAGAATCGTTATGATCTCCTGAAGATCTGACCCCTTATGACCTTTTCTTTATGCTTTTCCTCTGAAATCCACTTTACTATTAAATATGTAGGGGCGCCTGGGTGGCTCAGTCGGTTAGGCGTCCGACTTCAGCTCAGGTCATGATCTCGAAGTCCGCGAGTTCGAGCCCCGCGTCGGGCTCTGTGCTGACAGCCCGGAGCCTGGAGCCTGCTTCGGATTCTGTGTCTCCCTCTCCCTCTGCCCCTCCCCCACTCATGCTCTGTCTCTCTCTCTCTCAAAAATGAATAAATGTTAAAAAATTTTTTTTAAGTATGCAGACCCTCTTTTTTTTCCAGCCTGTTTGTGTCTTTATATTTCTTTCTCAGATGCAGCACATGTTAGACCTTATTTTTTTATCCGATCTGAAATCCCTTCATTTTAACTAGGGTTATGAGATCATATGTTTAATAGCATTTAACTAATCCTGATACGGTTGCCTAGGTTTATTATTATCACACTGTTATTAGTTTTCTGTGGGTCTTAGTTGCCTTTATTGTTTTGTTCTCTTTTTAGGTATTTTTTGTGATTTAATTTCCTTTGTTGGCTTATTAACTATAACTCTGTTTTTATTGCTTAGTGGCTGCTTCAGGGTTTACAATATATAACCATAACTTACCAGTCTACCCTCAAGTGATACCATAGCCCAAAACTAGAAACCCAGATGTCCATTATCAGGTACAGGGATAAACACAGCCACCCATTCGGTGGGTAGTACATCCATTTAATGGAATACTTCTCAGCCGTAAAACAGAACGAACTGTTGACGCATCACCCAACATGAATGACTCTCACAATAGTTATGCCGAGTGGAAGAAGCAACGTAAATTATATAATGTGCAATGTGACTTACACAAAACTCTAGAAAACACAAATTATTCTAAAGGAACAAAAAGCAGATGGGGGAAGGCAACAGAAAAGGGCAGGAGGAAACTTCTGCGGGTGATGGATAAGTTCATGATCTTGATTGAGATGATGGTGTCATGGATGTATTCATATGTCCAAACTTGGTACACCGTATGATTTAAATAAACAAGTTTTCTGTACGTCGATTACACCTCAACAGAGCTGTTAAATAATAAAAAGTTGCCTTTTCTCATCATCCTGTGCTCCCTCTGGGTATCAACTGTCCTGTCCTCTAGGATGCTACCTTCACCGCCATACTCGATTCTCTACGCTCTCTACAGAGGTGCCCCGCTGGGGTGCGACTGCTCCAAGGTGTGAGGACGGTCTGCCATCACAAGGTGAACGGTAGTAGGCAATGGCCATTCAGTGAATTCACTCAACACGAGGCCCAGAATTTCATAGTGAGATGGTGACAGACAAGTTTGGGGCTTTATCTTAAAAACAAAACAAATAAACAAAAACAAACAAAGTCACCATGAAGATCTCTGTCTTTGCTTCCTGGTCCTGGAGCTGCAGCTACCTGGTCATTACAAAGTAACAAGGCAACACGCAGACAGTGACAGAGTGGGCATGAGAAAAGCCGCTAGGTTTAATGACCTTACACAGCTGTGGATTATGAGACAAATACACCGTCGCTGTGTTTAAGCGACAGGTGGGTCTTCTGTAACCTGAAGCAGTACGCTTCCTAAGACACAAGACAGCTGCCGGTGCGCGTGGAGAAAGGGCAGGGATGCTGGTGCCCTCTACCCAGCAAGAGGAAGAAACGGCCAGTGGGGCAGGGGCGGGAGGGGTTGTACTTTTCACCGTATGTTCTGTTTTCTTCGAATTGTCTGCCAGGTGGACACATTACTTCTTAAAAATACAAGAAAAAAACAGGAGAGTTCCGCTGCTATTCTCCCGACTACGAGGATGCTGGCGATGGCTACTCGGATAACAACTCCGTGTTCTCGTGCCGGAGTGACAAATCAGATGGGGAAAAAACCCAACTGGACTGACCCCAAAGGGCCCCCGCTGGCAGGAGCCCGTCTCCCCAAGCTAGACTAACTTGTAGAGACAGCTTTTCCCACCCCTGGGGAAACCTCCAGTCTTTCGGAGGCAACCACACAGAACTCCGCTTCCGCGGACGTTAGTGGTGAGGGGGCATCGACCCGGAGCGCCGTTCGCTACGTTCCTCGGCACTGCCTCCCGTTCAGAAGAGGCCGGGCCACGACGCGTCTCGAACTACGTCTAAATGCTCCCTGCATTTTCAAGTTCATCACCTTGACTCGTCCGCACTCCTGTCACACTGGACACGGGCAGACTGGCACCACCTCGCGTCAGCTGACAAGGGCATTTCTGACCACGACAGAAGCACCGGTCTCTAGGTCACATACGTGCATCTGCCGAGGATCCGATGTGCGTCTCCCAACCACCCCCGACTCTCCGCCTGGGGATTACGGCCACCGTAACAAACCCCTCACCTGGACCGTCTCTGGGATTCCGGAGCGAACGCAATGTGCTTTTCCTCCCAGATGTCTTCCTCATCGGAGCCACCATCGTCAAACTGCTGGATTCTTTCCTTACAACATGCTTCAAACAAGGCAATATTTCCCTAAATAAAAGTGAGAGAGTGAAAAGTAACAAAACAAACTTAAAAATCAAGTTATTTTCTCCACAAGCTACCAACGCAAACTTCCTTTAAAAAACAGTGTCTGTCTGTAGGGGCGCCTGGGTGGCTCAGTCGGTCGAGCATCCGACTTCGGCTCAGGTCACGATCTCACGGTCCGTGAGTTCGAGCCCCGCGTCGGGCTCTGGGCTGATGGCTCAGAGCCTGGAGCCTGCTTCTGATTCTGTGTCTCCCTTTCTCTCTGTCCCTCCCCCGTTCATGCTCTGTCTCTCTCTGTCTCAAAAATAAATAAAAACGTTAAAAAAAAAAACTTTTAAAACACAGTGTCTGTCACGCACACCAAAACGAAACGTAACAGCACGCAACGCCAGCTTTTGCGGAACCACAGAAAGCTCCCCCTCCAAAGACTCGATTCAAAACTGGCCCACAGAAGCCTACACGGTCTCCCCGGACTCCCCTCACCCGGAGAAGCACCGTGTTCCCTCCAAGAGCCTCCCTGCCCCCCCCCCGCCCCGAGATGCAGTCCCAGATCCGCCCTGACAACAAAGCAACCGCGTTTCCCCCGCTTTTACCAGCTAAGCGGCAGTGACGGTAAAGAAACAGCCCAGTCAGGACCTTCTACCTCATCACATCAGCCAATAAGCCAGCGGTCCCTCGTGTCAATCAACAGAAAAATCAGGACCGTGCCCACTCAAATGACACCAATCCCGCATCATTTGCCGACAGGGCCGACTTGGTGTCTGAGCCCTGCCCGGGGATGACATGCTGGCCCTGATCTAGCCCAAGTTTCTCTCCCGGTGACGTACATGTGGAATAAAAGGCATCTGGCTCGAGTCAAAATGCACTCTCTGAAGTCTAGACTGTAATCACAAGTGACCCGGTTTTAGCAGCCCTGTCACATCTTAAACCAGGGTTGCAAACTCACATCCCCACAGGGACCACGCAGGTGACACGGGTGGGTGAAGTGATACCAGCCTAAGATGAAGGGTCCTGGGGCGCGGAGGGTCCCAGCGCACGCGGCATCCACGCACAGGCTGGGACAAACCCCAGGCCCCACTGTCCACCTCTCGTATACCGTGTGGCTAAGGAGAAGAAACATTTAATACTTACGCTTTCATTTGTATTGAGAGTAAAGTTGATGTCTGATACTCGATCGAAAGAAACACTGTAAACAAAATGTACGTACAGGAGTAGTTAATTGCCTATACACGGACAGAAACATTATTTGCAACATCTTCCGCATTGAAAACAGTTACCCTACCATTAAAATCTCCACAGGTAAAACTAAAGCAAAAACCTACTTGCATTAAATGATGCCTCTTCCCTCGGTATGAAGAAGGGATGGAAAGGCAGGGACGGACGCCTTTTAAGACAGAATGAACCCACCCTCGAAGCCTTTCCATAAAAGATCTTTAACATCCACGGCAACAACCATGGTTCCACGGGCCATACTTACACAACCAAGAAAAAGGTTATTTGGAAAGAAGAAACAGTCAAAACAGGTACCCAAAAAAAGTACCCAAGGGCTGTCAGCTCTCAGACACTAATCTTTCTCCCGGGATGGCCAAATTCATACACAGAATAGACACCCCCCAAATCCTAACATATGGCATGATCGGCAGGAAGGTAGGGGTGCAAGAACTCATAGCCTGTGAAACATAATTTCTTGAGGAAGTAAGATTCTTATTATTTTGGAGAAAGAGGGTGAGCAGGGGAGGGGCAGAGGGGCAGAATCTCAAGCAGGCTCATGGCCAGCTTGGAGCCCAAGGCGGGGCTCCATCTCGGGACTGAAATCATCATCTGGGCTGAAATTAAGAGTCGGACCCTTAACCGACTGAGCCACCCAGGTGCCCTAAACTCAGTATAATTCTTAAAAGATCTGTTCTAATCAATCATTACTCCAAGCACCCAATACACATTTTAAAGGGACTGGATTCCTAACAGGTAACATTTAGTGAGAGCGGAGACGGGCAAGCGCCGAGATGACGCGTGGGGAGCCCGTGGGCTCTGGTGCGAGCGCTTCTGCGGTACAGACACAACCACCACGGGGGCAGTCCTTGTTCATGCTGCATCCAAATGAGCTGACGCTTAGGGCAGCTGGCAGCCTTGAACTCTTGCTCTGTTTACAGGGAAGCCCCCGTCCGCTGCGCTAACACAGCGTGCTGTATGGTACAGCTGGACCGTGCCGGGGGCCTTCAGCTTCTCACATGCCACAAACTGCAGCTCGGGACAGAAGACGGCTCTGCCGGCTGTGTCACTGAACCACGAGCACCTAACTGCTAGCGACGAGCCACCCGGACGCCGGGTACTGACGAGCATCATCAGGCAGTGCCCCGTGACAGCAGCCGTTTGGTCCTCACCTCTGTTCTCGATGAGCTATGACCCTCCTCGTAAATACTTTACTTATGAACACCTCTCCCTTCCCCGGGCCAGACGCTAGACCCTTTGTTTTCATTCCCGTGGATCGCCCACACATCTGTCCCTCACTGGTTTGGTATGGTACCAATCCTTCTGACTCCCGTGCCCCCCGCTTCCCTCGCCCACACGAGCGCTCTGCCTGCCCGGCTCCTGTGGGACACCCGGCCGGCCTCATGGTGAGTGGGCTGGGGAGGACACACGTGGGGAGCCCCTGCTGGGAGGCCACCGGGTCCACTCCCACCCACCAACTACAGCAGGGACTCACCACCCTGGGGGCTGCTACCTGGCACAGCCGTCGGCGGGGTGGTGGAGAGGGGTGTGGGCAGAGCAGCGACCAGAGCTCGTGAGCAAAGCTCAGTATACACAGCGACAAGCCCCTGTGAGAAAGAGCCCCGCGGCCCTCAGCCCCCCCCGCCCCCCACCCGCTTCAGGGCCCGACAGGCTGGGACCGCAGGGGCACCTCGTGGGGGCAGGCTCATCCCAGCTCGTGAACACGCCCAAGTCCCGGGAACCCCAGAGAACCGCGTCTCACAAAAAACAGGAGCGCACGACACGGGGGGACAGGAAGATATACTCACTTGCCAATGTCATCTTGATCCGCAAACTTCTCATCGTTGAAGCCAAACTGGTCAATAAAATTGGACGTCATTTGTTGCATCTGATAATCAGAAAAGGCCTGGCAGCCCCAGGGCCAGTGACAGTGATACAATGATTCTAATGACATTCTACACACTATCTGCCCACCTGTGTTCCAGAAACCATCTTATTTACATAGCCTTAGGGCTTAAGAAGTTGGTGTGTTTTTCTAAAAACAATCAAATAATTTCAGACACAATTTACTCAAAAAAGGACGTTTGGAATTCGAATGCACAAGTCACTGCAGGAAATGTTAACGACCACTCTGTCCTCTATTGCAAATTATCTTTAGAGAGAGGTCTGGGTTAAGTCCAGTTCGAAGAGGTGATCAAGTGACACGTGACAGTCTGAAATTATAAGATGCATCAATCACCTCTGCACACAACCAACCTTAACCTAAGATCCAGTAAGTGGTGACCCACCGCCCTCCCCCCGCCCCTCCTCCCCTCCCCCTCCCCCCCACCCCCCCTACAGTAACACCGCACCAGGGGAAAACACAGCCAGTAATCAAATCTGCCAGCCTACAACACACAACGTTCGGGGACACTTTGTTCTCTTTAAGAAAAAGACTTGGGTCTCAGAGGCCGGGAAGAGTATCAAAGTAGCTTCTATCCTACCTACCTCAGAGACAGGATTAAGTCTTAACGCTGACCCGACACCAGGCTGAAAAGCTACAACTGCAGGGTCCCCAGAGGAGCCCATTCTGTCTCCTACACTCTAGAGAGCACCGGGCTCACTTGGGCTTTCTTAGGTGGCAAACGGGGGAAGGTTAAAACGGACTTCACGAGAATGCTGAGGTTCTGATTTAAAACAACAAGGAGGCCCAGCAGAACAAGAGAAACCGGCGAAGGTGTCCTATGTTCTGGAGCAGGAGTAAAGGACAACGAGGACAGCGAGCGGCACCCCGCACGCCACCCCGAACCAGGCACGGAGGCTGACGAAGAACAGTGTGTGCGCCGCCTCTCGCCTGCAGGCCGGGAGCTGAACCACAGGCGCCTCGCCACAAGCCACGTGCTGGGGAGGGAGGCGGCTACCACGGCCTGAAACCCAATTCTCCCCGGTTCTCCTTTTGAGCGGCGCCCGGAGGTTCCACCCCGCGGACACCTGCTGCAGAAATGCCTCTTCTGCTCCCTCCTGATCACTCATGCGGGTGGCAGGGAATCATGGCATGGATAATCCAAATCGAAGGTGATTAAAAAATAAACCTTATATTTGGCTTTGGAAGGCAACTTTTCCTCAGGTCCGAAAAAAGCGGTTATCTAGTTTGCTGAGAACCTGAAACTTCACTTTTCTCTAACTTGAGAGACCTCTCTCTCGGCCCCCCTCCCCCCCCCCCCCGTGCTTACTCACGCCCTTCCATGCTGTCCCCTTTCCTGCCCATGGAGGTGACACTATGTGACACGGGGCGGGGGGCCAGCCTCACGGGGGCGCATTTGGTAAGGCGCGCCAGGGCTGAGTGAGTCGCAGGTGAACGCAGAAGGGCAGAGACAAGTTCTGGAAGGCCGGGCTGAGCTTGGACAGGTGAATGAAAAACAGGACACGCAGCACTCACACCGGTTAAACCCAAAAGAAAGAAACGGATTCTGCTGAATTGCGCCCTCGTGTTTTCTAAGGTAAAATGGGACGTGTGGTGCCTTCAAAGACGTAAAGAATCATGAAGTCATTCTTCCAAGCAGGCGGCAGAAGCCGGGCTCTGAGTTTATTTACAGATTAGAAACTTGGCCACACAAGGGAGAAGGTCCCTCCCCAGTTGGTCTGTTTCTTTTTTCTCCCTTTAACTTTTTTGTGCCTTTGGACTTTGGACTATGAAGTTTTGAGGTTCATAAAACCGAAAAATGTTCCTTTAAATGCCTCATAGAGAGCACGCGGACACTGAATGTATCAGAAGTGTATGTATGTGAATACACGTACATATGTACAGATATACGTGTGTCCACTCATATATGCATCATCTGTCTCCCTGTCTATTCGTTCATGTCCCTACAGAGACACATATAGCCACTGACGGACACAAGTAACCTCTATGCAGTAACTTAGGGGAAAAAGGAAACAAACCTCCCTGGTCCTCATTAGTTCTAAGTCTATTACAGCTTCTATGAAGATGCAAATTTGCAAAGAACTTCTAAGTTTCAGACACGAATTTTACTAATAAAGCTACTAATGTGTACTAAACCCACCTAAGTGAAAACTGTTACTGTATTGTACTTAAAGTCACATAAAAAGTGCTCTGGACTTGGAGAAATCCAAGTCTGGGAAGCACCGTACGGCTGTGTCATTACTGAGAACTTAATTATTAAAAAACAAAAAAAAACAAAACACAAACCCCACACTGCCTAGAACTGTCATCCTGGCCAAAGCCGGGGACTGTTCAAGTCACTGAGAAGTGAGTCTACCGCTTTCTTAAGCAGATCTCTTTGGAGGCGCCGCTGGAGTGACAGGAAGTCCCTGCCTTGCCTCCTCTCCCCACCGCCGCCCTGCACGGGCCTGGGAGCGGGAGGCGCCGGCCAGGTCTCTGGAGCCCGTCGGTGGCCCTCAGCCCCAGTTCTCCAGGCGCGGCAGGGAGAGGACCTCCTCACACTCCACACCTTTGTCAGATTCAGAGGGAGTCAGAGTCAAACACTAGAGGTTAGGAAGTCAGAAGGGCCAGAAGGCACAGCCAGACTGCCGGCATTCACGAAACGCCGTGAATTCACAAAACTTCCTGTGAAGCATCCCCTGAGCCAGACATGGCCCACAGGTGAGTGCCACGGTCAAGGGACCTTATTAAATGACCTGCCCTAAGCTCTCTATACTCAGGACTTTGTATCAACATGAAACCTCACTTTAAATGTGAATGAGAAATTGAAACTAATATATATAAACTAATATTCTATCATGGAGACCCGCATAAAATTCTTGATCTATACTGGTCGTCTCAAATTAAAAAAAAAATAGTTTGGAACATATTTCTTACTTTCAAAATGATCCAGCTGATCTGTCACTCAAGCATGCCAAGAAGTGTTTACTAGAAGCTTGTCCGGCAGAGAAGAGTTATTTTTCCTACTTTTAGAGGGTTCCATGAAGCGGATAAAAGCCACAGGAACGGGTGCCTGTGGAGAGCTTTGTCAGGAAGGCGGTTTTGTGTCTGGGATTGCCTCATGTGCACATCAGCAGTCAGTCAAACCAAAAAGACGTCAGAAAACGTCCTCCCCAGAACAGCCATGGAATCAGATTTCACGAGAAGGAGACCCACTTTCCAGACACCGAACTGTAATAAGCACTCCCTAAGATTAAATCAGCCGCCTCAAGTTCCGAGGGCATCAGCTTATCTACACGTAGGTTGAGGGCATTCTCTTTCTTAAAGCGATTCCCCAACAGGTTCGGAAGCACCTTGATAATTTACACTTTATACCACAGAGCTTCACTGCAGGGGTGAGCAATGCATAGCGCTGGAGTTCACACCAGGCTGAGTGGCCGGTTTCAGGACTCTCCAGATGCTTCCGTAGGGGCAGAGAGGCTACCGCCAGGCCGGAGAACTCTGGGGTCAAGGAAGAAGGGCCCGTAGGCACCAGGGCTCACAGTGGGCCAGGTGGGCACCCTGGGTGCACCGGCAAGGCACGAGGGTGGCAGCGAGGGGCTGCTGTCTCTACAAGAAGGCCCCTGCTGCTCAACAGCCGCCCCTGTGGGCTGGCCGCCCCTGCCCCTAACCCCGGGAGGCTGGCTTCCGAAGGGCAGGAGCGTTAAGAATCAACGGAGAAGCCAGCCTAGCGCTGAAAACCCACTCCAGACCTGTCCTGTAAATGTGAATGTGAACCTGACTTAGTAACCGCCCTGACCACAGCAGGACAGCCTACTGGGAGGCCCAAACACGGGGTCGGCAGAGCCACAAGCAGCCTCATCCTGGCCCTGGGAAAAGATGAGGCTTAAAGGCTAAGAAAAAAAGAAGCCAAGCGAACATTCAGTGCCGGGTAGGAAGGGGGCTATGTCAACCTCCCCCCGCCCCCCCGACACCAAAGCAACTCGGTGCCAAGATGGGGTCCCGGCACCATCTGTCGTCTGAGGAGATGGTGCCTTGAAAGAGGGGCTTGTGCCGTCAGCTCCCACGTCGGGCACGCGCCTCGTATCCAGTCAAGGTAGCGAAACCACCGGCCGCCTCTCCAAGAACCACCGCTGGGTGAGGGACAGATCCGGGCATGTCATTTTAGACCCCGTTTTCTCCCCCACAAAGGGCAGAAGCAGCTGATAAATGGAGAGTATTGGGGACAGGAGGGTGGGGTGGCAAGGAATTACTGCAACTGAAACTTTCACTAGAAAAGACCGTAAGGACACACGAAGAGTGTGATTCTCACCCACCGGTCGCTACTACGGATCTTTTAAGCGACCACACAGCCGGTGCACAGGTCTGCGTGACACGTATGTCTGAGGCACTCGCTGAACCATTCGGTTTGTTCAAGTCTGAAAATTCACCCAATTCCGCTTTGTCGTGACCAGGGGTGAAACATTCCCTGGAAACATAATCAGTACAAACCTTCCTCTCACATACCTCAAACTTCCTATTTTTAATGCTTTTGCCTAAATGGTAAATAACCCCAAATCATATCCTAGTGCATAATCTGCCTCCGAAGGGGACTCATAGGTGGCAACTAGATTAAGCATTTAAAATAAAAACAAAAAGCAAAGCTTTAGGCATGACTCACTTGCTGCAAAGAAGAATCCTGTGAGAAACCCGTTTCTTTAAAGTCAATTTCATCATCACTGGATGAATGAATATGGCAGGTTGTAACCTATATGCATAAAAATGTAAAACACTATTTAACAGAGAAAAGTTTTGGACATTTGCATCAGCATTTTTATGGAAAAATCACATTTAGTTTTTCTCTCAATGTGTAACAACAGCAAGCACAAAAATAAGTTAACAGTTAAGTTACAAAATCCACCCAATAATCCAAAAGCCCATTTCGCTCAACCAGATGGTCAGCTTCCCCACCCTTCTGCTGCCCACTCGTGTTCTCGCTCTCGTTCCTAGTATCGCCGGAACCCAGGGAAGAGGGAAGTTACTCCACTTGAGGGATTGTAACAATCACCTCCAATTAAATGTTTACGAAGGGCAGGTGGAAGGGACGGCTCAGGTGAAGTATAAAAATAATTGGGATGTGCCAAGCTCAGAGAGTGAAAATACCAGCCCAGGGGTTACTCGTGGGCCCCGGGAAGGTCAGGTTTAGATAGGAGCACTTTTACTTCTCGCGTCCCCTGTCCACTCTGAGAAGAACGTTGTCCGTAAACCCTAGAGTGGACTCTGAACCAGTAGAACACCCTGCTTATAAAAAGACCCCAAATCTTCTGTCCCTTAAAACACAGTCCCTGCCCTCAAGACTTACAACCAACTCAAATTAAACAAAACACGAACATGAACTGCTCACCAATTCACGGTGATTTTTATTCATTCATAAATGACACACGGCATTGAGGGAACGTATTAACAGTTAGAAATGAAAATACACACAAGTGACTAAGCACAAGTAACAGGGACTGCTGTATAGCCAGTAATAAATATGAACAGTCTGTGAAATCCTAAAACCAGCACTGTACTTCTGAGGGTAACTTGCACTGTATTTCCTGAGTTACTTGCCCTGTACTTTCCACAGAAGCATAACTGGCAGAGGGCACGGTCATCAGGGGAAGACGTGAGCGGCCATGACCTGCTGCTAACCCTTGAAACTGTGTCTAAGAGCCTGAACGGAGCTACAGAAAGTGGCCCGGTTTGTTCTGTGATGTTCCAACACTGGACCGAGAAACCCGAAGGAGACTCCCACAGGTCTGCGTGTGGTACGGCTTATGAAACGGAATACATCACCGCTCGAATAAAATCAATCTCTTTTCTCTTCGACCATCTCTGGCAACGATGCTGAGCCAAGCGAATCGCCCGCATTTCCAATTAATCCCCCCGCCCCCTTCTCCCTGAGGTAGAGGTGGGTGTGCACGCTCGGAATCTGAAACTGGCCAGATGAGGTCAAAGGCAGAATCTGTGACCAACGAAGGGAGTGTGCCGGGGTCAATCGTAGCTTCCTCTAGTTAGTGGGCAAGTCGTGCAGATGGGGCCCGAGCGCGGGAGCGGGGGAGGCGGGATCCTGCTCGGTCACGGCAGCCGGGGTCACGGGAGGCCCTGCCACTGTGGCGGGTTCAGAGGAGACCCGGGCTGCTCAGCGGCCAGCCAGTGCGAGAATCCTATTATGTTTTAGGGGGCGCCCCCCATGGTAGGGTGCAGGATTAGAAGACAAGCCAAAGAGCAAGCCAGGTCAACTAGGCACGAGAGAACAAAAAAAAGACCTGGCCACCCCTGGCGGGTCTTGTCCGAGTTCAAGCAGGATACAACGTTTCCTCATTCACAGTGTTACCTTTCGCTACAAAATGCATCGGTTCATTGACAAAAGGTGAGAAAGAAACCCGTTTCTGTTGAGCAACTACTACTACGTGCCAGACGTAGTAGTGACCCCTTTTACATATCCTCTGTAACTTGTCTCCTCAAAGCAATTCTGGGAGGTAATTTTTTCTCCAAAAAGAAGTTTTACCAAGTTATTAACAACACGGTGCACGCACACCTCTGTGTTTATGTACGGAAGGATGTGGTGACTCTGATTCTACCCACACCCTAGCTGGCCTCAAACTGTTACCGATAAAATGGGCTACAAAGATGGCTGAACGCACCCCAGCCCCGGCGGGGAGGGGACCTGCTGCCTGGAATCCCACCTCGTCCGTCACACAGCTAGATGCCGCCACCAGAGCCCCTGCCCCGAGCCCCCGGGCACACCCCTCCGAGGTGCCTTCATCTCAGCAGATGCCACTCGTCGCCTCCTTATTCCTCAGCTCAAATCTCGGCCTTCTGGTTTCTTCTCTCTCACACACATCTACTCACTCCACCGTCAAAACATAACCTAAGAGACCGTCGCTCCTCACCAGGCCGATCAGCTCTCTCTGGTGCAAGCTGTCTCCGCCTCTTGCCTCGGTCAACGCCGTACCTGGTGGCTGACGGGTCTCCCTGCCGCCACCTGCCCCACCGCAGTCTGTTCTCAACCCGAGAGCCGTGACGCTCTTTTACGATGTACGTTCGGTCATGTCACCTTTAGATGGCATACCGAACAGCTTCTCGTCTCACTAAGATATACCCAGGGTCCGAGCGGACTAAAGCAGGAGAGCTGGCCTTGGACCTCATGCCCGCTCTCTCCCTCCGGATGCCGTGCCAGCTTCCGCACGAGCTCTGCCCCCCTCACGCCTCTGCACAAAGGTACCTCTCGGAGTGGTGTGCACACCTGCCCCAGACAAACCCCTGGCTCCCTGCCCTGGAGTTTATCCGTTTCCACCCAGGCAGGGATCTTTGCCAGTCGAGTTTACGACAAGAGCCTCAGTGCATGGCACACAGTAGCCGCTCAAATGTTTATTAAATTAACGAACACCAACACATTATGAGAATGTACGGAGAACACAGTCGTAACTTTTTAAAAAGTAACAAGTACGTACAAACACTCTGACCAAGCCAGAAGTGTTCTAAATATAGTCTTGACGCTTCAGTGGAAAAAAGCTTTTGAGATGTTGTTCCCTTCTTTCATAGTAAAATTTTAGTTTCGTTAACTGTTGCTACAAGAAAAAGCCAAGTGTTTTTGGCGCCTTGGCCGGTCAGCTTGCTAAATGCTAAGGAGGATCATGGGCACGGCTGGCATGTTAACCCAGGTGACATGTGGAAGTCACAGACAAGATCTTCCCCCTTGCTACCCTGGGGCCCTGCTGGGGACTCCCCGGCACCCCCATGCCCCGGGGCAGGTGAGACACACAGCGGTTCCACCCATGCTGCTGGGCCTCTGGGCCAACGCACGAGCACACGTGTGCCTTATTCTGCACAACCTCCCCGAGCGAGCTCATCAGTGGCAGGAAGGACACGCCAATACCTGAGACAACACCTTCTCCCCCACACATAGGAGGCAGAGAACGAAGCAAACACAACCTTCCAGAGTCCGTGTCAACACCTCCTACATTGCCTAACTTTACCAAGACTTTACCAGTTCTTACCAACAGACCCATAGAGAGGTCTCTGGATGTAAGTAACACACCAAATTTCATTCATAACAAAACTCCCAACATAAACACAGAAGCAATCTACGAGTCTACTGTGCATGTACTTCGGTGTGATGGGGCCAAAAGATTAAAGTACTTCACAGACCTCGGAGACAGAGCAGTTAGGAAGCCGCCCAGGAGCGGGAGGAGCTCGGGGCTGGCACAGCTACTCCTACCGGAGCGAGCAGGACCTCAGGCCCACAGCCAGCGGCACAGGGAAGCGTCTGGTGCGCTAGTCAACGAATCCTCGCTGTGACTAGGAA
The DNA here is from genome assembly GCF_018350175.1 of Felis catus. Classification (NCBI taxonomy): domain Eukaryota; kingdom Metazoa; phylum Chordata; class Mammalia; order Carnivora; family Felidae; genus Felis; species Felis catus. The sequence goes on along the minus strand of NC_058377.1, from coordinate 110,760,283 downwards.
AATAAGAACAGGCCAGGGCAATACAACAATATTTTAACCCAAGCATTTGGTGTGAACTGCAGATGGGCTGAAGTCCTAGGCAACACCTAAAATGATTCCCAGGGAGACATCTGAGCCATGGTAAAACCAACTAAGTCAAGGCATCAAGACGGCGTCTCTAATCTATCGATTTGGGGGAGCGGACAGGGAATAAGCCATCTATTATTAGTCAACGGCCTATTTTAGGAATGAATGTGTCTGAGATGCCTCTACTTAGGCCTTGTACTGCGTTACACGGGGAAGTGAGCACTCTTTCTGAGGACATTTTCCCAAGGGCAAGACCCACTGCGTTTACCAAGCTGGGTTTATGATAATGTGCCCTGGAACATGGTACCCAACCCTCCTAGGATATAACCTGAAGCTTTCTGGGCACAAACACGGAGAGCCCAGAGGCCGCAGGAAGTCTCGCTGGTGGCCTAGAATGCACAGGCACCCTTAGGAACCGGGAACCTACGTATCCCTAAAATGACTACAAAGCAAAATTCCCCACTGAAAGGACTTAAAACTGAAGGGAGGCGGTATTTAAGTCCTGGGCAGGTGGGATCACGGAACTGAAGAGGTCTTGAGACATCAGCCCGAAAGTTCTCACGGGCAACAGACAACAAAATTACAGACTGGGGCTAAATCAACACGGGATATGAGCGACATCAACAAGGCTCTAGAAGTCTCACTGCTTTTGGCCAAAGAGAACTAAGCTGCTATTAGTGACAGGTGGGCCCAGGATAATCTTCCCTTCCACCCAGGTGTAAAGTCTGGACGTCAGACGTGTCTGACCCAAAAGGGCTGTACGTGAATTCTGCACTGCTTGTATACGCCCCTTCACGTAGACACACAGAACATTTACACGGAGTCACAGCCCAGGTTACTGACAGCACCATGCAAAGCAGCTGAGTGCTGTCTGAACTGCGACGAAGGCTGTCTTTATACAGAACTGCTCACACGAGAAATCTGTTTCGATTACCAAAGACAAAGAACATGTTTTAAAAACCGCTGATAACAGCAAGTTTTACTGGACACTTTTGAAGTCTACAACCCTTTGAAGGAACACCTTTAAAGAAGTCTCCCAAAGTCACAATTAATATTCCTAAACATTCCTTTATAAATAAGAAATATGACAACACCCCTTCAAGGAGACCACACTGCCCGCAACCTTAACAAAGACTCGAGATGGGGCTTCTACTAAATTAAATGGTTCAATTTAACAGTGCCAGAGAACAATCTCACCCTACAATAAAACCTTGATTATCCACAATTTTAAGCAATCTGATTGGGGAAGAAAGCAATCAATCCACCGTAGGTGGTTATGTTCATCAAAAATTACTTAAGTCTTCCTTGATGACTCAGGGCTGTCAAAGTGGAGGTCAGTCTCTCTGCTGGGCTACGATGCACTGAGACACTGAGGCCATCGGACGTATTTTAATTAAATGGCCTCACACAGCTCCCCTTAGTGATCTCTTAACTTCACAATCTTCCAACTCCTACTGATTCTATCATTATACCCATCCTTAACAAGCCATTACCCAACCAATCTGTGAAGAGTCTGGAAAAAGATAACCAAATTTGTTAGACAATCTACCAAATAGAAGGCAACAGCCCTTTGGGAGAGTAACACAGGATGACCTGGTGACCGCTCTGTAGCTGCCACTTCTGTTTCCGCTCTGAGCCCTTCTGTTTCCCTCCTGTTTCTAAACTCTGCTGTGAACTGATAACGCTGCCAGGGACCTGACCGCCTAACAGCCAAGGCGTTAGTGTGTATTAGAAGCAGCTGCTGAATTTCAAACATAGAATTAAATGCCTGACACATCTACTTCTGTGTAGAGTTAAGGCCACCACCTCAATTATCAGCTGGCACGTGCTTACAAAAGGAAATGCTTTCCTTATCTTTAAAACCAAAAGCAATACTTACCTTCAATCTCAATGCATTAAAAAAACAAAGAATACATTCCAAAGTCCAATATAATTTTTAAAAATATTATCAATGCCATTATTCCCTGGCTAATGGTTCTAATGTGTTAGTTCCAAAGTCATCTACAAAATCCTCCCCCGCCCCACAGTGGGAATAATCTAAAAAGAGGGTAAACTCAACTCAGTAATATTAGAAAATATCCAAAGGCTTCCTGAGGCTTCTAACCACCCTGGCTTATCTGAGGCATAAGGCAACACACCCGACAGAGAAGGTGGGCTAGCAGCGGTTCTGTCGAGGCACTGAGGGAAATGGGGGTGGGGGGGGGGGGGAACGTAGAGGTCGGTGGCCTCTCTGTACCCTCTGGTCACCGCAGGCAGGAATTAGGAACTGACGAGACAAGTTGTCAAGAATATGGTGAACACTGACCTCTCTTCCTTGGTAAAGAAACATGAACTTATCCTTGGCCCCAAATTACCGAGACAAACGAAAGATCTTTCTCTCATCTCTTTCTGAGCAAGTGGGCAAAGGCCGAGAGCACTGGAGTCACCGAAACGTGACCCGGTAAAACCTACTAGATCTACCGTGTTCCTCTTGTTAGTTTCTCCCAAGGAGCTTGCGCAGAACGCCTCCCATCGCTCCCTGACTGTATCTGGAAGACCTTTGGAGGGAGAGAAAGAAAGAGGCATGGTCACTCCAGGGGCCTCAAACACAGACGCACAAAACAAACAGGAAACAGGGGGTGCACCACCCGCTCGGCTCATCGAAGGCAGATGTGCCCCATCATCTGAGCACCCGCCTCTTGGAGAAACAGAGTTATAAGGCCTTGTGGCCTGGACGTCAGTAATTTCAGGAACCAGAGCCACCCCCCCCCCCCCACAAAAAAGGTCTCTGCTTGATGCCAAGGGTGCTACGCAGCTCTGTGAATTTAACAAGTTTTAAAAATGGTAAACACTGAATCTGGAAAGCGTGTGCCCAGCGCACTTCAGAGAGAACAGTGGGTCTTTTAAGGCAGGAGGAAAAATCGTGTTTCCACGTCGTTCAAGTTTAGGAAATGCTGTAGCACAAGCTCCCGCACACCCGTCAGATACGGTGATGGCTCCTGGAGCCTGGTTCGGCTGCTCAAATTATTCCAACACAGTGTTTCCTAAATGCTTGTGCCCACAGGCCACCACGGCAACACAGACGCAGCAGTGAGACTCCACCTTCTAGAGGAATTTTAAAGAAAAGGGCACACAGATACTTTTTCCGAGAAAAGGGAACTACGGTTATAATCTCGGAACCCTGACTAGAGCTGTCCTCTGACACTTCCGGTTCCAACAGACGTGTGTGTGCCCCTCACATACCCCGTGGTGAGCAGCTCCGGGAAAACAAAGACTGAGCCACAGGACGTAATCACGCCCATGGCCACCTCTCCAGGTGAGCACACAACCTGGGACGGCCCCGCTTGGACCTGTCTCGGGGAGCAAAGTTACAGGGGGGCAAAGCCCCAACCGATCCCACGGCCTAGAACAGCTCTTTCAGTGCACGTTCGGCAGGGAACAGCCTCTTGAACACAGACATTCTTAAAAGACAAACCGGATAGACTGGGAAACAATTTCTAGTGTTCAGCAAGTTGAGTTTGGATGAATTCAGAACTACAGGGGTTGGAGATTTTCACACTCCTGGAGTTAAGTCGCAGGACCAGTCCAAGCCCCGGAGTCCACAGAGCTCCTGGGCCCTCGGTGTAGAGGGGACGGACTCTTGGCCTGGGCGCCAGTGTAAAAGGCACCTGCAGCTTCTTGCCAGTAACCTCGCCTGGTAAATTTCAATGCTGGTACAGAGAGCATCTTTTAGAGTCCGCCAGCCCCCCTCTTAGGAAGAGAGACGGAAAACGTGTGGATAAATGCTGTAATACCCCAGCTGAAGGAACTCAATCCACAGGCTATATACACAGGGGCCGTCAGAAGTAAATAAAAAGAGCGATCCCAGCTCGTGACATAGCGGCTGGCGATGGGACGCCAGACTTGGTGGATATGGTGAGCAGGCTCCCTGAGAGCGAGAGCGGGTGCCTTGGCCGGGCTGCCAGTACTCACCCAAAGGACTGCAGAAATAAGGAGAGACACAGAGCAAGGAACTACACTCCTCAAACAACTTCACTCAGATCTCCAGATGATTCGCGCAACATAAAGGAACTCCACAGACTGCCATTAAAAACGTTACGAAAGTTTCCACTCAGTTTACCCTTACATCCTTCCTCCAATCCAACAAAAGTGTAATTAAAATTCCAAAAGCCACTTACCTTTGATAAGCTGCTGTACTAATGCACTGTTGGGGCCCTTGTCAGTGCTGTGCACGATACAGTTAGCTATCCTTGTCAGGTGTCCCATGTAGCCGTGCCGTCTGCCTCCCTCGGCCCTGACAAGGGGGAGAGGACAAATCCTCAGACTCCCGACCGGAGGGAGTCGTGAGACAGCCTGGTAAGCACAGCGGGTTGGAGTGATCATTCTAAAAACGGAGGCCCTGAAGCTGGGGATGGACGGTCACCAGGTCAGGCCAGGGTGGGGAGGGGCAGAGGCGGTCCGCTCAAGGATCACACGGTGGCCACACTCATCAAGGTCCGTTCAACATACAAACCAATCATTAACCGTCGATAATCTTTAAAAAAAAAAAAAAAAAAAAAGCCCAAACATTCGCGGACACCTAATATTTCTGTGACTTGGCTTTGGATCTTTCTGTGAACAGACTTTAAAAAGGCTGAAAGCACCTAAGGTGACAATCCTGCTGCTTCGTTTTCTGAGACATCACGTCTCCACCGCGTCTACTAACAGACACAATCGCCTACCAATGGCACTTCTCGGGTTAAAAGAGCAGCCGATCTTAAGGATCCGGCCGAGGCGAGGGGCGCTCGGCTGGTCTCGGGCCCACACGGCACCTGGAACCCGGGTACAGAAACCACCCCCGTTGCTCTCCCCCGTTTAGGGCCTACCCTTCCTAACCAGGACCCACCTTTACCAAATCCATCCATGTAGATACACTTCTCACATCGCTGTGATTCTCTGCCTGTTTACAAAGGGTCAGGACTTAGATTTTTGCTTACAGGGAGAATCTTTCAGGGGCCACTAAAAAAGCCATACTGTGCTTGAAGGCTTTTCTGAGAAAGAGGGTATCTGCTAAGAATCTTAAAGGGTCTGGAAACAGCTAAGGGTCAGAAGACACAGAGTTGATCTCAAGTGAGTTGTTAAGAGCCTCTCCTGGCTTCACAGTAAGATCCCGAGACCCCGGTGTTCCTCACAGGCAGCTTCCTGGTCAGACCCCGTGCGGTGCTCCCACGAGCTCCCGAGGGAGCCCAAACGCCCACCCGCCAGGGTTTTGCTCCAAGGCTCCTGATGTTCTTTCGGCTTCTGGGGCAAGGAAACGTTAGGAAAGCTCGTTCCGGAACCCCCAGGGTGGGGGGACTGTAACAGTCAAGCCTCTGAAGGATGGAGCTTAGGGGAAACCGCATACCCGACACCTTTGCACTGGCGACGAAGAGGCAGAGACAAAGGAGGCTGGGGAGGGCACTAAGCTGCTAACGTGGGGCCAAACACAGACCCAGAGAGGCTGATCTGGCCAGACACAGCACCCCCACAGGAGCCCCGTGTGGAAGACTGGACCCGAGGCCCGCCGAGACGAGCCTCGGACGAAATGCAGGTCTTCCAGAGTCCAGTCACAGCTCTATCAGTGCCAGTGAGCACTTCCGGAAACACCAAACCTGACAAAACGAAGCTGACCCCTCCCTTTAGTTCCTAGCTCTCCCACAGGCTGCAAGGGGAGTCTGAGCAGAGACACAGAGCAAGAAACCTCCCGGCACGGGCTCAAGCACCAAGGCGCACGGGACGGCCTTCTGGGCTGATGGAAATGCTCCGACCCTCGAGCGCAGCGCTCCCGCAACCGCACGCGTTCGTCAGAGCTCCTAGAAATGCACGCCCAGGAAGGATGGAGTCCCACCTTACGAGAATTATACCTCAATGCACCTGACTTGAAAGCAAACGCAAGAAGTGGCCCTGAGAGTGTCTTCCACGCACGCCCTGCCACCGGCCTCCTGTGAGATGGCGTCCAAGCCCCCAGGGCCCGAGGGAGGAAGCGGGGTGTGCGGCAACGCGCCTGACGCGTGTCAGCCACCGCTTCAGGTGGTCGTGCCCGTCAGCTGACGGAGATTTTCTGAACGCAAATCGCTAGGGCAGTCGCCGTCCCCTCTTCAGTCAGGAAGTGCCCGTCTCCGCGGCGAGAACACAGGGTGACCTGAACTTGAAGCATCATCGGGGAGGCCTTGACTTGAGGACTCTTTTTCTTTCCTACTGTCAGTAGAACAGCTATTCAAAAAGGTGCCGGAAGTTTCAAAGGCAGCTAACCCCTGGGTTCCCCTCAAGAGAGCTCGAGAGACAGGGGGGATCTAAAAATAAACGGCTACAATGAAATAATCTGGGGAGAACCATTTGTAACTGGAAGCTGGTCTGTACCTCGTAGTTACTCTCACTGTTCTCTCAGGCAAGGGAGGGTGTTTGCTTCAAGTTAAAAATCAGACAGAATTCCTCTCAGAAAACGGCTTACTTACTGTTTCTTCTCATTCATTTCCCAGGCATCAAGTATTCGTTCTATTAACTGACATTTTTGAAAAAGCTGAATAAAAAGGAATATTCCAGTTAACATTTATGTAAATAATGTCAAAGCATCAAAGTTCTAAAGTGAAACAGAACTCTCCTCAAACAGAACAGTGACATGTTATCACCCAGCAAGCTGTGAATTACCGGCTACCTCATCTGCAACGTGGGAACAGATTCACGCAAGGCCCTCAGACAGACGCTACGGGATCGAGACGGGAGCCAGGCCTCCAGCTGTAGCTGCTGGGGACCAGCGACCCTGCGGGTGCCGCTCCACTGAGTAGCTGACCTAAAGCAAAGCCGGGTTTCGTGAGCCATGAAAACCGGCTGATAAATTCAAAAGAATGAGGAAGACTACACCCTGGCAAAAATCTCTCAGAATCCGCAGCGACCCCTGTGCTTTTGAAGCCCGGGCCGCGCTCGCTTCCGCACCCGCTGCCATCGCTGCCGGGATGCGCCATGCGGTTGCACCCAAGGTCACGGTCTTTCCCTTCGACCTGGTCGAGCCAGCTTCTCCCAAGTCCCCGGTTTGCGAGTAACCCAGCGTGAGCTAGAAAACTCCGTACAACCACAGAACTTCAGAGCAAGAAGAAATCTGAAGACCGACTTAGTAAAATCACCTCGCAGTTAACAAAAGGAAACAGGGCCACAGAAACGTCTCGCTTGTTACTGCACGCGGCCCACGCCTGCCAACCTTCACTCATGTGTTTGGCCTACAGATTAAAACTGGCAAGCCGGGGCGCCTGTGTGGCTCGGTCCGTCGACTCCTGATTTTGGCTCAGGTCACGATCTCACGGTTCAAGAGTTTGAGCCCCGAGTCGGGCTCGGCGTTGGCAGCACAGAGCCTGCCTGGGATTCTCTCCCTCCCCGTTCTCTCTGCCGCTTCCCTGCTTGCACACTCTCTCAAAACAAGTAAGCACACTTAAAAAATTTAGAACTGGTAAGCCAAACAACTGGTCAAACGCTTTCTGCAGACTTTAAAACAAGCGAGTTAACTATCTGGACTCTGAAATTACCTCCCTGCCCTTCGACTAATTCACTTCACACTTATCAGGAGCAGCAGAAAAGAGACACCAGTAAGCTTACGTGTTTCAGTAACAAATTGTCACCGGCGGAGTCTTGATCGGTAATGGTGTTATTTTCTGTATTTTCAAAAGGACTTGCAAGAATCAGTGCGATGCAAATTTCCACTTGAGTGTGTAAAAAGTTATTCCATGTATATTTGAAGAACATGTCCTACGAAAAAGAAAAAGCGATGCTTGCTTTTATTCGGTTGCCTCAATGCTGAAAGCCGCTACTCTAACACGCTTCCCAAAGAGTGACTTAATAAAGTGGAAATGATATGTTCTTAGTTCAACAGGACTATTTAAGAGGAAAACAAGTTTACTTTAAAGGGCTTGAAATGCCACTACGTACACTGAAGAGCATGATGCCTGCTCGTTCAACATGCCACCAACGGCATGGAATCTAGTAGAAAACAACAGTAAGCTTCTGAAAGAGAAGATCTTTTTACATTTTCAAGGCAACTAATACAGGCATTAAGTTCCGTAAGCGTCCGGTCACTTTTAAAGAAATGTTTAAGAATTTTATTTTGAGTCAACAAACCTGTACTGATGGCTTTTGTGCAGGGCACAGTGCTAGAGGCCATACAGGAGACAGGGACAGACAAAAAGATGGTCTCCAATCTCAGGGTGCTCACACCTTAACAAAGAATAAGCACTCAGGCATCTGAAACTCATGGAACTATTAGCGAATGGAGTAAAACAAGAGAGGTCTGGGAAGCAGTGACGTGTGGACCTCCAGAAAGCACATGGGTTTCCCAGATTGCTCGAAAAGCTGACGGTATCGCAAAAAGGAAAGACAATTCCTACAAACACAAAATCCATCATGTGTGCACATATTCAGGACATGCTTTGAGTCTGGTTACCTCAACTCAAAACCAGGTAACGACTCATGACCCATTTAGGAGTTTTATCAAATCTGCTGTCCTTCAAAAGTAGTTGGGTACTTACTATCAGTAAGATCAGAGGCTAGTGACGGACGACTTCAGGGACAGGAGTAGAAACTTATGTTGCTATAATTTTATACACCAGCCAGAGGGTAGGGCAAAAACTGTCCCCAGACAGCAATGGTTGTTATTTCACCAAAGAGACTGTGGTTCTGTAACGTTTTATCCAACGTGTTCCTGCTCTCTATTCCTACGCCGTCGTCATCTTACCCAAAGCTGAAACGCAGCTAAAAGTATCTTAGTGACATCAGGTGGCGTAACAGTGTGGCTGATAAAGCCCACGTCGGTTTGAAACTGGATGTGAATTCAAATCTTGGTTCCACCACTTATTAGCCATAGAATGCGTCCCGTCTCTGGGCAAGATGTGAAAAGCAGACCCTCTCTCTCGCACAGGCATTTATACCCAGCATCACATGAGAAATGGAAGGAAGTGCAAAGACTGCACAAAGAGCCCAAACTTCCCCTTGTGTACGGCAAGGCCAGACGGCTCATGAACCCCGCCAAGTGTTAACCCCGTGCCTTCTATGCCCTGGGGTGGCAGGACAGACGGAGCAGGCAGGGGCACCAGAGCTGGGCCTGGGGATTCTAAGCACAAACCTTGGAACTGGGGAACCTGAGGGTCAAGGGAGTCCAGATGACTCCTGGGCTCTCCCTTTCCCCTTCCACCAACCACAGACTATAGTTGTATCAGGGAAGAATCTGGACTCAACTTAAAAGACCACGTATCTGTCAGGGGAGAGAAGATAAACACTTGTCCCTTTGCTAATTACAAACGGAACACGGTGCTGTCACCAGCAGTCGTTTCTAGCCAACAGCTCCCCCGAGGGACAGGACTGCTCAACCGCCTGTGCCAGACTGAGATTCTGGAGGGAAAGTGGGTCTTAATCCTCTATGAAATCTCTAATATACTTCTTTACACGCAGCAATAATAAATACTGAAAACTTAAACACTGACGATAAACTCAAGGCAAAAACCACATAAAAGACCATTTGTGCTCAGAACCAGGAAGTCACTGACAGACTGTAAATGCGTGAGGTTTTTCACTTGTGCGAGTTGTAGGTCTACAAAACATCAAGGGCAAATTAAATGGCCTTTTGGGGGAAATCTTACCAATATGACCCCGACGCTATTCAGCTCCATAAGGTCCCCGTTGATACTGCTGGTGTTTGTCTGCAGGAGGCTGGATATCAACCTGATCACATTCAGTCGGGTGTTGCCCACGGGAGGGTCCAGCACACCCCACGTAGTTTTCATCACGCTTTTCTGAGGAGGAAAAAGCTTTCCAATTAGCTCCAGCTCAGTAAACAAGCAAAAGGGTGGAGGGGTACGGGCGAATACGCACGCCACGTACACTCCCCCTGCAAACACTGGGGCCTGGAAACCCAAAGCCACTTTTGCCATCTCGAAGATACGATGAAACAACCAAGAGGGGGGAACAATCGAGTCATTTCCCTGGACCGGACACTTTTTAAGAAGCTGAGTATCCCCCTGCTTCGACCACGCAAAGTGCCGCAGGAAGATCGCAGAACGCTACACTCAGGGGGAGGAAGGTGAGACATTCCAAACCTGGCCGGAAATCTCGAAACTAAGGCATGTGACAGGTGATTTTGGAACACAGTCCCCAATCTTTGCAAAATCCAAGAACGAGGCAAGCTCAAAAGCTGTCCCTGGGTCACAACCTTGAAAGAGGATCAACTTCGAACCTGTACCTGCCCATAAAAGGGAGTCTCTACACTTTGAATCACAAGAGACAGACACAGGACACTTGGGACTTTCACGAGTCCCACAGGAAGGGTGGCGAATCCTCAGCCGGCAGTGAGGCCGCCCTTTCCCCACGTCCCGCGCCGCGCCTCACACACCCCTGCTCCTCTCAAGGCTGCGGGGAACTAGAAGCTTCAGCCTCTTCCTCCAGCTGAGGTAGCTCTAAGTAACGACACGTTAAAACCTTCAAGGGTCTAAGTCACGCCGCATCCTCTACTAAAACCACGTACAAACTGACCTCCCGGACTCCTAGCACTGACAGAGTGGAAGTCCGAACGGGAGACCGCCTTGCTTCTGCACCGGGGCCAAGAAGCAGAGTGTGAGAGTCCACGTGACACGCTGCCTTCCTGTCCATGCAGAGAGGAGACAGGCAGGCCAGCAAAGACGCGGGTGGGGAACTTCCTCATACGTCCTCCTTCCCCCACCTCCCACTCCCACCCGGAACATTCTCTCTGCTTCTCCTACTAAATCAATCCCTTCTTTTTCTTTCCTGACTCTGTTTCTTCCCTACGTGTGCCACGAGGGCCGCTGCTGGCCGGAATGGTTAAACAGGGGCACAGGCGCTTTCCCCGAGGGTGAACGCCGAGCACTCTGGCCCGCACCCAGCGCTGGCCGGACGTGTAAGACACGACTCCGGCAGGGACCCTGCCTGCTAAGTGGTGGCGTCAGCCGTCTGAAGAGACCGTCTGGAAGCTGAACTAGACTCCCTGCGTCGTGGACGTAAATAATCGTGTTCCCCTCCACAAAACGCCGAAATACACAGAAAGCACCTAATGCAGAAGGGAGAAAGTAGCGCCTTCGGATTCCCAGGGCCTGGCACGGTAGATGCCACGAGACACGCGTGACGGCTAGGCCGCTGGGTGCGAGGACACAGGGCAGAAGGAAAAAGGAAAGCGGCAGCACCGGGGTGGGCAGGGGACCTCCCGGACCGGACTCTCCCACAGAGATTCCCAAGGGAAGAGCCTCTTACCCTCACCTAGTTCTCTGCTGCGGGAGAACAGCACTCGTGGCCCACAGACGGCTCTCCTCTACTGGGCCTCGGGGTGTGTGACTCGTGCTCTCAGCGGACCGCCCGAGTGAAGTCCCTGCTGGCTTAGCACGCGGAGGCCCCCAGTGGAAAAACGAGCGGAGCCACGCTGCGCCGAGCACTCCTCAAATAAGACATCTACCCATCAGACTGATACGCCACTCCGGCTCGGATTAAGGCAACTCAGCCTCAAAGATCAGTTCCTAAAAGAGGAACTTAACCTCAAAGCTGGGAAAATGACAGGCCACAAGGACTGTTGGATTGGCAAAAAAGCCCCCAGAATTAATAGAAAAGAAGCACAAAAAGCTGAGTATCCTAAGTAGATAAATACTCTGCTTCATTTCAATTCTACCCCATCCACCAGTGTAGACACTACATATATATAGAGATAAAAGCTGTAACTGGCTTAAAAGTAAAACCTCGCTTAACAGCAGTACAGACGATTGGAAGGGCTAGCTTGTGTGTGCTGTTCACAGCCGGTTCCATTTCCCACAAGGTTCATGTGCTTTCTAAGCACTATTTAAACCAAGTCACTGACCCGGCCAGCCGTGATGAAGAGAGCTGCCCTACCTTGGGTGGCTCAAGCAGGAGTTCATGAAAAGATCCAAGTCTTCCTCGGATAGCTTCTAGAACACTCTTGTTGACCGAACAAGCTGAATGACTCATGCCTGGTGGGCAGATCTCTATATGGCCTTCAAATCTTGAAACAAAGCAAGGTAATTTTGTTATAATTTCAAAACAAATTAAGGTGCTCCCTATCAGTATGTAGGTAGATACAGAACAGCTATACAAATATGATTATATCAACATTTCTGGAAGGATGGGAAGAAGGTGTAATAAAACCTCTCCGGGGATAGCAACATGATCGGAAATCCAACGGCCGACAGTTGTCAGGAGAGAAATCACATGCGATTTCCTCCCATTCCCCCACACCTTCCAGCTCCGTATACCTATAATCCTAATAGCAGGTCTCTACCAGGAAATCTGGGAAACAAAAGGAGATCAGGTCCCTGAATTATAGGCCATACCATACCGTGTGCCATTTTGGGATACCGCTAATCACCAGGCCTGCGTCGGTCCCATTACAGTTTTTCTTAGGTAGCCAACGCTGTTTCCGACTTACAAAGCCTAAGTTGCTCGTGTACGTGAAGCTCAAACTATACTCGTTACAGGAGAGGCTAACTAACGAGTAGAATGAGCCATCGGAATCTCAATCGGTGTTAGTGATCACGTGGGAAAAGGGGCCCCCAAGGACATCAGGAGGGGAAGGGCCTAAAAACGTGGGCATGAATTTCAAATGACAGGACAGACCTGGAAGTGGTGTGTCAGTAGTGTGACGTCAGCTGGACGTCAGTGCAAACTGGTGGTTGACCACGCAGCTGCCGAGCCCCAGCCCTGGTTTTTCACTCCCCGGTTGTGCGTGCTACTGTGGACACTGGGAGCCTCTGCAGTGTCTCCCCCAGGCCTGCCGTGAGGGTCACGCTCGCGCAGAGGACCGAGGATGCCGCCTGGCGCACAGCTAGCACCCGGAGAGCAGCCTCGCTGTCATCTGAAAGCCTTCCACACACGTACGCGCTTTCTAACTCAGAGCTGCTGTAACGGCATTTAGCCATTTTCCAGTCTGAGGACACTTTGGGTTGTTTACGGTTTTGTGTGATTATGAATAAAGGTGACACAAACCCTCACAATTTTGTGTCGCACAGTTTTCATTTTACTTGGGTAAACATCTAAGACACTGCTGGATGGTACAACAAATGTCTGTTTAACTCTGGAAAAACTGCCAAACGTTTTCAGAAACCGGTCGTCTGACTTTGCATTCCCAAGAGTAACTTGTGAGCCCTCCAGGTGGCTCTCCACTGTCGCAAGCATGGAGTACTGTCTATTTTGTGGTCTGGCTTAGCTGTGTAGGAGGCTGAAAGGTGGCCTCCCAAAAGATAGGTCTACACCCTATTCCCCAGGGCCTGTGAATGTTACCTTATTTGAATGTAATCAATTAAGGATCCTGAGAGGAGATTAGATTATCCGGATAGCCCCTAAATGACATTTCGGGTGTCCTTATAAAGGACACAATGGGGCACCTGGGTGGCTCGGTCAGTTGAGCATCCGACTTCGGCTCGGGTCATGATCTCGCGGCTTATGAGTTCGGGCCCCACGTCGGACTCTGGGCTGACAGCTCGGAGCCTGGAGCCTGCTTCGAGATCTGTCTCCCTCTCTCTCTGCCCCTCCCCTGCTCACGTCCTGTCTCTGTCTCTCAAAAAAAATAAATGTTTAAACAAAATTTTTTTTAAAGAGGCACAATGGCACACAGAGAAGGGGATGTGAAGCTGAAGGAGGCAGGTGACCACAAGCCCAGAGATGCCAACAGCCACCGGAAGGTGGAAGAGGCTAAGGAGGAGTCTCGGCTAGTGTCCCTGGATGCAGCGCGGCACTGCCGACACCCTGAACTTGGGCTTCCAGCATTCATTGGGACGCAGCGGTGTCTGCTGTTTTAAGCCCGTTTGTGGCTTTGTTACAACAGTTTGTTACAGCAGACACAGGAAACAAATACAATTTGTTCAAAAGGTACGTAATGGTATTTCAATGTGGTTTTAACTTGAATTTCAGTACTGACAAATGATGGGCACTTGTATATTTATTTGCTACACAAATATATTTTATTCATTAAGTGTCTGCTCAAATCTTTTGATCTTAAGAAACTGGACTGTTTTTCTTATTACTGAAGTTTTGAATATTCGTTATATAGCTGGATATAGTTCTTGCTCAGACACATGATTTGTAAATATTCTTTGACAGTGTGTGGCCTGTCTTTTTATTTCCTAAGTAGGCTCTACACCCAGCATGGAGCCCGACACGGGGCTCCAACTCACAACCCTGAGGTCGCTTGTTGATTTCTACAAACACTCCTGCTTGGATTTTGATTGGAACTACATGGGCACTTCAGATCAGATCAGTCTGGGGAGAGCTGACGTCTCAACAATATTGAGTTTTCTAATCCATGAACACAGTATCTCTTTCCATTTAGATTGTCTTTGATTTCATCAATATGGAATGGTTTTCAGCATTAAATCCTACACACACTTTATAAACAGGTATACATTTAAGTACTTTCTTTTTTCTATGTAAATATTTCATAACAATTCCAAATTCCAGTTGTTTGTTGCCATGAGAAGGAAATCCAACTAATTTTTGAATACTGACCTGATGATGTCTTGCAATTATACTAAATGTATTTGTTAGTCCTCGGAGGGGTAGTCTCGGGGCTTGTTTTGTTGGTTTTGTTTTTTCTTGTATTCTTTCGTGTTCTCTGTGAAGACAATGCTGGCATCTGCACACTGATTCAGTTCATACCTTCCTTTCCAATCTGGATGCCATTTCTTTCTTTCCTGCCTTGCTACACTGGCTGGGACTCAGGAGGCTGAACACGACTGGTAATGAATATCCTTGCCACGTTCCTTGATATCAGGGGCTAATCATTTCAGTCTCTGACCATTAAGAATGGTATCGGCTACAGATTTTGTTTTCAGGGGGCCTTATCAGTTTCCAAGGTCCTTTCTATTACTAATTTATTGAGAGGTTTTTATCATAAAGGAATTTATTGAGATGACTACATGGTTTTTCTTCTTTTATCTGTTAGTATCACTGTTTGATTTTTTATTAAGACTTTATTCTCACAGTTTTAAGTTCACAGCAAAGTGGAGGGGAGAGTACAGGGAGCGTCCATGTGCCCTCTACCCCCTTATGTGCAAGCCTCCCCCATTATCAGCATCCCTACCCCCAGAGTGGTATATCCATTTCGATCAATGAACCTACACTGACACAACATAATCACCACAGGTCTAGAGTTTACCATCACAGTTCATTCTTGGTGTTGTGCACTCCAGGGATTTACATAAATACATAATGACACATATCCGTCATGATGGCATCGCACTATTTTCACTGCCCCGAGAGTCCCCTGCGCTCTACCCACCCATCCATCTCCCCACCGCCAACCCCGGGTCTGTTGTCTCCACAGCTCTGCCTTTTCCCGAATGTCACGCGGCTGGAATCCTACAGTATGTAGACTTTGCCTTGGCCCCCTTCACTTAGTAACATTTAAGGTTCTTCCACGTCTTTTCGAGGCTTGACAGCTCATTCTTTTTAGCACTGGGTAATATCTGTTTGGTTATACTGCCGTTTATTTATCCGCTCGTCTACTGAAGGACATCTTGGTTGCTTCCAAGTTTTGACAAGTGTGGATAAAGCTGCCATAAACATCCGTGTGCAGGTCTGTGTGTGAACATCAGTTTTCAACTCCTTTGGGTAAATACCATAATTGCTGGATTATATTTAGTTTCGTTAGAAACTGTCAAACTGTCTTCTGCAGTGGCTGTATCATTTTGTGTTCCCACCAGCCACAAATAAGAGTTCCTATCGCTCTACCATTTTGTCTGCATTTGGTCATTATCACCGATTATATATATGTATGTATGTATGTGTGTGTGTGTGTGTGTGTGTGTATACACACACACACACACACACACATTTTGCGAGAGAGAGTGCATGAACGGAGGGGAGGGGAGGAGAATATAGTATCTCAAGCAGGTTTCACATTCAGCAGAGTCCAATGTGGGGCTCAATCCCATGACCCTGGGATCATGACCTGAGCCGAAATCAAGAGTTGGATGCTCAACTGACTGAGCCCCCCAAGCACCCCACACTGATTGATTTTTGAAGGATGAATGAGCCTTGTGTTCCCAAGATAAGCGTAGTTGGTTATGACATGTTATCTTTTTAATATATTACTGTATTTAATTTGCTAATATTTTCTTAAGGAACTCTACATCTAAGTTCTTGTGGAATCTTGTTAGTTTTTCTTTTCTAGTCTAGTTTCAAAGTAAGGATGGCCTCATAAAATGAGCTGGAAAATGTCCTTTCCCCTGTATTTTTGTAGAGTCCTTAGATCTTCGGTGGAATTCAGCAGTGAAGCGAATCTGGGCCAGGAATTTTCTTTGCCGGCAGCTTTTAAATAGGAATTAAACTTCTTCAAAAGATCTAAGACCATCATGCTAGCTATTACTTTCCGGAGTGAGCTCTGGTGGTACTTCCTTAAGAAAGCTGTCCGCGGCCTTTAAACTGTTGGAACCGTTTGCCAAGTGTTCACAGTGTTCTGTTACTCTTCTAATGTCTGTGGGGAAGGCAATTATGTCCCCTCTTTTACTCCTGTGATTTATAATATGTATCTTTTCTACATTTTCTTAATCTGACCACAGACGTATTCATTTCATCAATCTTTTTAAAGAAAGGGCTTTTAAGTTTCACTGGTTCTTTGCATTATTTCTCTCTTCTCAATCTCTTCAATTTCTGCTCTCATCTTTATTATTTCCTTCCTGCTTTGCTCTGGGTTTCATTTGCTCTTCCTTCACTAGTTTTTCTTTTTTTAAGCATTTACTTAAAATGAGAGAAAAAAAAGAGAGAGAGAGAGCGCTGGGGGGGCGGGGGGCGGACACAGAATCTGAAGCAGGCTCCAGGCTGTCAGCACAGAGCCCGACACGAGGCTCGAACCCACAAACCGCGAGACCATGACCTGAGCCGAAGTCAGATGCTCAACCGACTGAGCCCCCCAGGGGCCCCCTTCTTTTACTAGTTTCTTAAGGTAGTAGATCATTGGCACAAAACTTTGTCTTTCTTGATGTAAACATTTAAGGGGTGCCTGGGTGGCTCAGTCGACTGAGCGTCCGACTCTTGACTTCGGCTCAGGTCATGATCCCGGGGTTGTGGGATGAAGCCCCATGTTGGGCTCTGCATGGAGCATGGAGTCTGCCGGAGATTCTCTCTCCTTCCCTCCCTCCTTCTCTGCCCTTCCCTGGCTAGTGCACATGCAAATGCTCTCTCCCTAAGAAAAAAGGGACAGGAGAGGGGAGGGGAGGGGAGGGGAGGGAGGGAGTGGAGGGAGGGGAGGCAAAAAAGGAAAGGAAAAGGAAAAGGAAAAGGAAAAGGAAAAGGAAAAGGAAAAGGAAAAGGAAGGGTCTTGCTTCATTTCCAAATATTTGGGGATGTTCCAGCAATCTTAAACCCATTATGGTTGGAATAAATACTGTGTATAATTAGATCATTTTAATTTGTTACGGTTTTGTGCTGAGCATCTGGTCTATCCTGGTAAAAGTTCTGTGTGCACTTGGAAAGACTGCGCGCCCTGACGTGGCTGGGGGAAGGCTCTGCAAGTGTCACCTGGGTCACGCGGGCTGCTACTGATGTTCCAGTCTTCCGTGTTGTCACTGGGTTTCCGTCTAAATGCTGTGTCAATTTCTTTTAGAACTGTTTCACATTTACAGAAAAACTGCCAGGGTAACACAGAACGTCCCCACACAACCCAAACCCAGTGTCCCGTTATCAGTATCTTACAACATTAACACATTTGTCACAATTAATACGTCAGTGTTGACACACAACATCCATACTTTATTCAGATTTCCTCGGTTTTACCTAAGGTCCCTCCTTCATTTAAGAATCCCGTCCTAGTCCGTGAGTTCAAGCCCCGCGTCGGGCTCTGGGCTGATGGCTCAGAGCCTGGAGCCTGTTTCCGATTCTGTGTCTCCCTCTCTCTCTGCCCCTCCCCCGTTCATGCTCTGTCTCTCTCTGTCCCAAAAATAAATAAACGTTGAAAAAAAAAATTAAAAAAAAAAAAAAAAAAGAATCCCGTCCAAGACACCACACCTTATTTACTTGTCCTGTCTCCTCAGGCTCCTCTTGGCTGGGACGGTTACCCAGACCTTACTGGGTAGGTATCCTGCAGTCCCTTCACCGGAGTCTGTCTCATGTTCTCCTCGTGACCGCGGGGCCTCTGAGAGGAAGCCCGCACAGCACAGGGAAAACGTCACTTCCATGACGCCACAAGAGCACAGACTGTCAACACAACTTGTCACCGGCTGCCACTTTGATTATCTGGCCCAGGAAGTGTTTGCCAGAGTCGCTGTCAAGGTGCTCTTTTTATTGTCTTTCCACACAGAACTCTCTGGAGTGAAGCCATGGTGCGCGGTCTACGCACGAGAGCGGGCAGTCTTGTTCTTCCTCCTTGAGGGGGGTGTATCCACGTGAACTCCGTGCAACTCTTCTGCAGGGGAGACGTGTCTCTGCCCTTCTGTTTATTGGTATCAGTATGAACTATCGGAAACATCCTACTCTGGGTTAGAAGACGACGCCTTGTGCCGTTGTGGGGGGTGTTGACTGGGCCAATCGGCTTTGGCCAATGAAAGCTCTGGGTGTCAGTTGGCCCAGTGCTCTTCTGACCTAACCCCGGCCACTTACACCGTGGGGTTCTGCAGGGTTTTCTGTACTTCCTAACTTTTACCTGACACGATGCTCCAGACTCCTCCTGCCCTACCTGTAGAACCAGCCACTTCTCCCAGGAGCCCCGGTTCCTTTCCCTGGAGACTGGTGTGAGGGACCGAGAACTGGCCACCGGTCCTTGTTCCCAGCGGCGGGTCACTCCTAGGCCCTTGCGGCTCACAAAGCAAGTCTTTTTGGTTCACCTCTTCACGGTCAGTGTGGGTGATTTCTAACGTCCTAGAGATTCCTTCTTTGACTGCGTCCAACTTCACCAGTAAGCCCCAAGGCCTTCTTCATCTCTGCTGCGGGCCTCAGCTCCAGCACTGTCCGTGTGATGTTCTCTCCCCGCTAAAGTCCCCTCACCTGCTTGCGCTTGTCCATTTTCCCCACAGGCCGTTGGCATACTAATCAGAGTTATTTTAAATTCCCTGGCAGGCAGTTCCAGCATTTTTAAATCTCGGTCTGTTGACTACTCCTGCTCTTGAGTTTTCGGGGTTTTTTAATCTTGCTCGTCTTATAATTTTTCGTGGAAAGGTGGGCAAGTCGCGTCGGGCAGTAAGCACTATTTGTTTCTAGAACACACACCCCTTTCTCTCCAGGCCCTCAAGGCGGGGTTCACCTCCCCCTCCAGTCAGCGGCTGGCCTAGGTCTCGGTTCTGCTGCTGCCATGACCTCAGCCCGCTCCAGACTTCAGGTGTGTGTCCCCTTACTTCGTGTTTACAGTTAGGGCTGGTTCGCCAAGGTCTTCCCCCCGTGACTCTTTAGCTCGGTCTTTGGAGGTTCTACCCTTTAAGCTTGCTCCTGTGCCCGCAGGGTCTCCTTCCACACTGGCCTCTCCTGCCCCATCAGCCCAGGGAACCGGGACTGCCGATGGGGAAAATGTTGTTTTGGTTTAGCCTGTCTTAGGCAGCTGACAGGTCCTTAGGTCTCACTGACCTCGCTTCAGTGCGAGGGGACCTCTAATGGTCGGGGCCCATAATGCGTCCCCGCCTGTCTTGTGGGCTAGAGGGTTTTTTGCGGTTCCTTCTGCCTACTGCAAATGGTCTCCAGCTGTGTCTCTGGGGCTAGAGCGTGTCCTTAGTAGCCAAAGAGCCTCGCTCAGCAGGAGAGAGGGTAGAGGAGGATCCCGGAGGGGGATGGCGCATTCTGCCCAAAGGCCGCTGCTCTGGTTCCTCGCGCCCGGGGCAAAGCGGAGTGTTCTCTCGTCTGCCCAGCTCTGCCTGCCACGGCCGCTGCCGCCGCCACCGCGGCTCCCCGGGGAAGGGCCTGCAGGTGTATGCAAATTACCCTGTGCCTACAGCTCTGAGGTTTCTCGGCCCTCCTTGCCCCCTAGGGAGCTTCGGCAGTGTCACAGCCTACTACTCTACATTTATGGAAAATGTATCTGAACTATAATTTATCACGATGAGAAAAACCGTGAGTGCGCCTCAGTTCCTTGGTGTAAGACAAGAACCGACATACATACTAACTTACCCCATCTCATGTCTTAAGTTTTATTAAAATAATCTAAAATTCATTGTTTTCCCCAACACGTGACTTATTCAAGGATTCTTTCTTAAAAGTTAACCTTCACGTTCATGTTAATAATGCTCACCCCGCCCCCCATCCATTTCATTTATCATCAATTTGACCAGTATTATCCCTTCGAGTTCTTTATTCTAACTTATTTTCCGTTGGTTTCGGCAAAGTACAATCTTCACAAAATGTACCCCCTGAACAGAAACCAGATGGGCACACTGAGGTCACAGAGGCTTTAAAATGGCTCTCCCGCCCCCACACACCAGCAACGGCGCGTCAGGGTCGCAGTCCTGTCCTGCTTTCCGGTATCCAGTTACAATACCCATGGAAGATCTATTCACGTGCACAGAGAACAGGCCTGGCAATCCGATCCGCTTTGTAGTTGACCCACGACTTCTTAGCCAGATACCTTCAGGATTTATCCTTTCTTCTTGGGGTTCAGAAAGCTCATCAGGAAAAGGCTAGAATCTGAGCCCTCCCCCCCTAATATTTAATCTTGTTTAGTATTTGATAAACCTTTCTGATTTGAAGACAAGTTCCTTCTGGTCAGAACTTTCCTCCTCTTACTGGGGTATCTCTTCTGTCTGCTTTAGGCTGCACGGCGGTGTGGTTCTTCTCTTCTATACACAAAGATGCATCCTTGTTCTCAGAAGGAGCCTTCTCAAGGCAGGGCAGCTGGTCTAAGCCACCAACACCGCTTCAGGTGCTTCCAGGCCATTTTCAGAGATGGTGCCACCACCGTGAGGCAGAACCTGCAGGATGACAGTCCCGCGCCACTTGACTGACACCTGAAAAGTTGCCGGTTACGTGACTTGACACAGAATTTACAGAAGACACGGTCAAAGCTGCAGACGCAATCTCCAAATTACAAGGCATTTGAAGCAGGGTTGCCAGACTGCCCTTCCCCGACCGCTAACCAAGAACTCAACAGACCAGGACAAGAGATCAGGTATCTGGGAAGCAGAATGGCTGTCCTCACTACTTTGCTAGAAACCAAAATTACATCGTTAGAAACACATCCAGAAACCCTGGACGGCCGAGACTTTCATCTGCTGACGGCAGCCCTTTTCTGTCCTCTTCATGCCCTCTGCGTTTACCGGATAAATCCAACAGCGAGTGAGAAAACACAAACTCTAATCTCTAAACCACATATTCCTGCAATGCTTACGGATACGTACCTCTTCTCATGCTCCAGGGAACCATCAGAAAACGCTGATGATCACTAAGCGAATTAGCCAGCAGTGGACATAAACTGAAGAATGACACGACGAACACAAATGGCTGGCCCGGGACACACGCTTGGGGGAAGCACACCACATTTCTGGTTCTCACTTTGCTCAAATTTTGCCGTAAAGGCCTCAAGCCACCTGCCCACCCATTTTAAAACAGCCTCACCAGCTGCAGTGGCCTCACATGTGAAGCCCCCAAAGGCTCAATGTGAAGCCTCAAGCTAGCACGAGGAGGAAAGAATCACAAGACAGAAAGTCCCTGAACCGCTGCGTGGAGGAGAGAGAGCTGCCCACCGACCAGGAGAACACCTCTTTTCCATTTTCATATTGAGGAAAGAAGCTTCTCCGCTGTGACGCGTTTTATGACAGCACTTACAGCAACGTTTTCGTAACTGGTACAAATACCCAGACGCTGCCCATAAACAGCGTCACCAAACCATATCCCTACCTACCACATTCACATAAAACTAACTTACAGTTTATGTGGTGGAAAAAGATTCGGCACCTGCAATTCAAGGGCATGATGTTGCACTTTATCAACCAACGACTCTGCACTTTTAGGAAATCTAAAAGCACGACAACATGGCTCGTTGCTGTAAGACAAAAGGAAAGCTTACGTTGGTCGCCGTGTCTCAAGTAAAGTCAGCAATATCTGGATTGCACTGACGATGGCTGATTCATTTTTCTCCTTGTGGAAAATATTTGATAGAAGCTGTTCTATAATTTCTTGCCTGGGGAGACAAATCAACAGTCAAGTGCTAACCGTAACATCATTTAACAGTAACGTCAGAGAACAAAAATCACGCTACCGGTAAGGCAAGTATCCGTTTTACTTAATGTTTTATTTTTAATACATTTATTAGAGCACACAAGTGATCCTGCTTATTAGAAATGCAACTCTCCCACGTACACTTTCCTACTCGCCCCACCCCGCCGCCTCAGCAGAATTACCTGGGCCCTGCTGGCCTTTGCCAATCTTGCCGAGAGCCAACAAATACTTCAAGATTGGCGGTCACCTCCCACTGAGACCAGGGTGGTGGCGGTGGTAGCTGTGGGTGGTAATAAGATTTGGAACTCTATGCCCCACAAAAGAAGGGTAATTTTTCAAAAAGGTAAATAGAACCCACAAGTGTTTTCCCACAAAGGCACTGATGTATAATTAACTAAGATCTGAAACAGGTAAAAGACAAGATCAATTGTTGCATTTTACCCTCTAATTAAAATCTGGTAAATCAAAGTAACATGGTAGCAATGAAATGGATCTGACTGAACTACTGCCCAAAAAGTATTCTCTGCGGGCTGGCTCTTCCCATTACACATTCAAGGTCATGATCAATGTAAAACACAAGGGTAACTCGTTAGGTAAACTTACATGGGTGTTCTCAAGGAAAAATCTCAGTTTCTCAGGATCTCAGTATTTCCGAATCCAGGTGAATTAGAACTGGGGTCTCCCGTACAATGGGGCCTACAGCTGGGGAGCCCCCGCTGCACACCCAGCGGAGACGCCAGTCATGTGGAGGACAGCTGGGCCCGCCGCAGCCCAACACCGCCGCCCTCTCCAGGCTAGGGCAGCAAGCAGGAGAATCTCCTTTTATTTGGGGGAAGCAAATACAACTGGTACCTAACTTCAGAGGACCCCCTTGCTGGAAGGAGCTCTCACACACTCCCAGACCAGCACTGAAACCTCTTGTGAGACCTTGGCCCAAAACAGCACCGTGAACGCTACTCAACGCATGGCAGTCCAGAGAATAAATACTAGGTTTGGGCTTGAGCTCTGGAAAACAGACAGCTTTTTCACAGTAAATATGTCTATTCTTCAAATAGCAGCCTCACCCCAGGGAGAGGAGTATGGACACGGCGACCAACTATAGACGTCCACCTTCTCGTTCAAGTGATGTTCTTACTTAGCAGCTTGAAACCACAATAGACAGGGGTGCCTGGGGGGGCTCAGTGGGTTAAGCATCCGACTTCAATTCAGGTCACGATCTCACGGTTCGTGGGTTTGAGCCCTGCATCGGGCTCTGTGCTGACGGCTCAGAGTCTGGAGCCTGCTTCGGATTCTGTGTCTCCCTCTCTCTCTAGCCCTCCCCTGCTTGCTCGCTCTCACTCTCTCTCTCAAAAACAAATAAACGTTAAAATCGTAAAAAATATAATATTGCTATATTACGCCATAATTTATCAAACATAAACAGGTGTTATACATTACTACCTAACAATATGTCAACTATATACAAATGCTATTACGATTAGTAAGTTTACCAAGCCTGTAGAAGCCTTTGGTCACTGTGCATTTTCTTAATCAACAGACACTAAGAAACCACCATAACGTGGGAGCACGTGTGATATTAAAAGGGGCTGGTTCTCATCTCAAGAAGAATGTGGGAGGCGCTGTTACAGAGTAAGTCTCCCCACTGCTGAGTGCAGTGAAGATTTAACTCAGTGATAGCATGGGACTCCTGACTCCTCGAGTCCACGAATTTGAAGAAATTTACTCCAACTAATATTTAATGATGTCAATTCTGAGTATGTACCTGCATGATTCAATTTATAGCTGATGCAGGGCTAAAGACACAGCTTGAACTTTAAGAGCTAGTCCATACACAGGCTTCATGGGTCAGATTCCACATTTGAGAGGGCTCTGGTGGCGCTGAAACTCCGTGATTAATGTTGGTCAGTCTGACATTCAAGGCGAACCTGCTGTCCCAGGTGGCCAGAGTCAACCACATGAGGCCACTGTACTCAAACTGCAATTAGTCTCAACTGATCTGTCCTAAGTGTAAAATATATGCTGGGTTTCCAAAACTTTGGGCAAAGAATGTAGAATACCTCAATAATTTTTTAAATGAGCAGATGTTCAAATATTTTGTATCAATTAGATTAAATAATTATTACAATTAATTTCACCTTTTACTTGAATGTGGTTACTGGGTAATTTAAAATTGCATCTATTATTTCTGTTGGACAACTGCTGTCATGAACCACAGATTGTTGGTATTCAATATGTTTTTACCCTACTCAAATGGCAATTTGACGTGGTTCAACCTAATACTATGATTACTGGTATCTGAATGTGGAATGTCTTATATTTATAAAAAGAGTACATATGCCATAAAGCCAAGAATAACGGAAACGGGATGGGTAAAATGACATATCACTCAGGAACCAATAATCTGTTTCGCTCCCTCAGAGAATTAGTCAACTCCTTCCTAGTCAACAATACTCACTGGGAAAACACAACTCTGCTTCTCCGATGACAGACTAAAAAAGTTACGACGTCTCTAATTTGTTCCTTGCTCATCTCACACTTGCCAGGTAAGTAATACACACAAGTGTTTTATTTGAATAAAAGGACCTTCCAGGTAGTTAAGCCAAAAGAAGCCACGTGAACGTCAACGTACAGAAGGATCGCAAGAGGACGGGCGAAGTCGTCAGCGAGAACAAGAGCGGCCGTGCACTGAAGCAAGGCCGCCACTCGTACCTCACAGCTAGCGGTGTGTGCACCCTCTCTACTTACTCATCTGAAGGGCGGAAATGCCTGATTCTTCTTTATGCCAACAGCCTGCGGCCGTGTGGATGCAGGTCGAATGTATGCCCAAGCTTGATGGTAAGCATTCTTTCAGAAAATTTGTGAATCTACAGAAACTAATACCTACGGGTTGGCCATTCGCATATTTCGGAACAGCACAGCATCCTCAAGCTATCTTCCACCCAAACAGGAGACGGCTGCTCAAAGGCACGGTCTCAAAGTAAGGGCATGAGCAGTTCAAAGACACAGAACATATAGGGCTTGTGACCCTTCCATCAGGTCTGGTCAGGTTGCCCCTAGTCAGCTGCAAAGATACAGTAAACACTAAGAAGAGCTTCTAGTAAGAACCATGGACTAAAATGGGTCAAATTAGTTTGTGTATAAGACTCTTCACCAAAGACTTGTGGGGCAGTGACTACAGTTCTACTGCGGCCACCCCCTCTTATGATGGCTTTACAGAATTCTAGTTTACAACTACTTGAAAGTTGAAAGTCCACACACAAATGTCATTTATTCACCTTCTTACCCTGTGGGTCTCCAGCGGGCCCCACAGACAGCTGAGGTCAGATAAGCCGGCTCTCCTACCTTCTCCCCCACCCGAGGGGATTTTGCAGGGACACGATTCCCACACAAGGAAGACTTACCAACACTCACAATGGTAACACGTCGAACAGCATCAATAAGAACAAAGAACAAGAACAGACTTTGAAACATACTTTTCTAGAGTGGCAAGCAGGGGATCTGGTTCTGAACTGTTCTGGATCTGTAACATCTGGTCTCTGCTCAGGCGAACAATTTCACAAAGTGACTGTGAAGCATTTGAATGCCGCTAAAGGGAAAAAGTACAATTTTAACTATCAAACACGTCAAATGTCAAATTTATAATAAAACATTAGAGAAGAAAATGCTTAAGAAATAACACAAATTAACACTGGCCATAACAAGCTGCAGTGAACAGAAAGTCAAGCTCAAAAGAAGTCACGTAGGTAAAGACACGAGCAATTTATTCTGCCAGGCTAATGAGCTCCATGTAACAACACTGCACGATACAGATTTCCATGTGTAGGGACATGTGATCAAAGTTCTGGCAAGGAAGAATTTCGACAAGTGAAAACTTGAAAAAAACACGTCCCCAAATACAGCTGACCTTTTAGCAACACGGGTTTGAACTGCACGAGTTCACTTACATGCGGATTTTCTTAATACAGTACCATACTCATGTAAGTATGCATTTTCTCTTCCTTAGGACTTCCTTAACAACACTGTCTCTCCTCTAGCTTACTTTATTAGAAGAACGTGCACGGAACACATCCACAATCTATGTGCTAACTGACGGCTGACCTGATCGGCAAGGCTTATGGTCAATCGCAGGCTATCAGCAGTTAAGCGTCTGTGGAGTCCAAACTTCTACGTGGATTTTCGACTTCGTAGGGGGTTGGCACCCCTCGCCCCTGTGTTGTTCAAAGGTCAACTGTATATACTCTTATTAGCACAGAAGCTCATAAATTAGCTTTTAAATTGGCACTGATTTAAAAAATAAAGACAGGGGTTCCTGGGTGGCTCAGTCGGTTAAGTGTTTGACTTTAGCTCAGGTCATGATCTCACTGGTGAGTTCCAGCCCCGTGTCGGGCCCCGGGCTGACACCGTGGAGCCTGCTTCGGATTCTTTCTCCCTTTCTCCCCGCTCCCCCGCGACTCGCGTGCAAGCACTCTCTGCCTCTCTCTCAAAAATAAATGGACGTTAACCAAAAAAAAAAAGACAAAGCTTCCTGGAATATGCCAATGGGTAAGAAATACTGCATGTTCTCCTCATGTGTGGTGTAACAGCCTGCCAGGAAAGGTCCGAAGTCTCAGCACCCGCGCGCATCACGTTCTGTGGCACGTGACACGGGCACGGTCGACAGCGAGCCTCTGGCACGGATGACGACACGCGCCAGGACAGCAAAATCCACTGAGCAGAATTAGGAGCCTGACGTTTCCTTCACGAACACAAACCGGTCAGTGCCATTTTAGCATATAATGTATCCCACAATACAAAACAGAAGTATCAACAGGACTGTCCAGAGGCAAAATTAACTTTCTTGCAAGGCAAGTAAAGAAGGTGTTAATGCCCCAAATGCTTTGTCCTTGAAAAAAGAAAAAAGAAAGCTGCAGAGCTGGGCTTCTCCTTTATCAGTGTCTCCCGAACCTCGCAGGCAGGTATAACTAACTTCCCGTTGAGTAATCAAGCTCTGCCGTTCGGGAACGTGAACCTGGCGAAAGGCAAGCCTCGTCCACGGACACATACTCCCCCCCGAGTGGCACGGGCCACGCTCCCCGTCACCTCTCTCCACGGCCCGCACTGGCCACACCTGGGTCACACGGGAAGCGTGCTTGGGAAGCGTCCAACCCCCCGGCACGGGAGGGGTGACCACCCCAACCAGACGGTGGGCTCCCGCTGGGCAGGGCTCCCGCACTCGAGCACCCGCACGGCACGGGCGTGCGCGGGACTGTGTTCTGAACCTCGGCAGTGACGACACCGAGGGGAGCGCCAGCTGCACGGTCCCGAGGGCAAGATGGGGAACGAATAGCACCTTTAATGATTAACTTTTTTTTTTCTTGGAAAAGCCCGTTTCAGCTGAACTCCAGGTAGCAAAGGTTTTGAGTGCACCAGAGCAGAAGGGGCTGACTCAACCTCGATAGAAAATTCACCTTTGTGAGCCAGATGTCCTCCGGGGACACACGCCTAGCTTTGTGCTACTCCTCCGTGGGGCTCACTCTTCAAACCAAGTGGCCACCTAGAGGCCTAAGAGAGGGTCCCCCGACCTCCCCGCCTCTACTTTAAAGCAGCCCCTTCACAGACAGCAGGCTGAGCCCCACAGAAGTGCCACGTGCGCGGGGAGAAAGGGCTGAACGCCCGCAATCCCGTGTGGCCCAGCCCCGCTGAAGGTGGCAGCCAGAGCAGCGGCAGAGGAGCAGAGTGACGGGTCCCTCCACGAGGCGGACGGGCTGGTCCTGGGGACCCCTCCCCGACCCCGCACGGGCATCCCCTGGGCACACAGCTCTGTCTTCGTGCTCCAAGCCGGCCTCGACCCTATTGCCAAGTCCGTCGTCGGCACCCGGGACAAAGCCAAACCCTCACGTGAGCGCCGTGAGCCAGGCCAGGAAGTGCCACCGCCAGGAGCCCAACGCTCTAGGGGTCCGGTGGTGGCGAAGATTCTGAGGTGCCGCCCGGAAAGCTTTAGCCAGAACAGAGACAAACAAGTGCAGATGTGGCCACACCATTTGGGCTCAAGATGTGCACGCAAGAAAAAAGGAGTGTGGACGGAGGTCTGCGGCAAAGGCGAGCAGACGCAGCACAAAATCCCAGCTCCGGGAGACGGTGCTGGAACCGGGGCCTGCTGTCTTCCACATTTCCGGAAAAATTCTGGGCAACAGGAAAATGCAGTATTTTTTAAACCCTTCAGTGTTTAGAAAACGGTCAACCTTAACAACACCTGTCCTCTACCTTCACGTCTCGTACAATTATGTTCTGTGCACATAAACACGGTTGCTTTTTAAAAAACAAAACAAGAACATCAAGTTTACAGTCGCACAAGAGAACTTACGTCTTCTTCTTGCGATGGATGAACTATTTCCACAAGCCTCTGGATAATTTGCTCCTCATTTAACCACTGTAAAACACATTGTAGAGGTAATCATAGCAATGCGTGGCTTTTGTTCAAGCCCCAATGAAGATTAACATACTTGGAAATATCCATCACATTTTAAGTGGAATGTTACAGGTTTCTCTGGACTTTGAACACTACAGGAAATTAAAAGTCCCCCAAGGAAAATGCCAGTGAATATATTATTTAAACAGCAGCCAACAGTACCAACTATGCCCCAAATTACAGTTCCCACACATAGAAATTCTACCATCAGCTTCTCGGCCACAGAGTAATTCTCAGACACCACCCACTAAAAGGGTCTGTGTTCTGACTGTTGAGGGGAGGTGGAATTTATACATCTTCTATAAGAGTATGTACATCTTCGCTTTCAGACAGCTTCAGAAACACTGACGAAAGCAGTATTTGGTATCAGGCCTCTGGGTTAAAACATATGATGAACCTTCAGACTCAAAACCAAAGCAGCCACAGGAAGCACAGGGGCAGTACCCCACAGCAGGAGAGTTTGTCTGCCCCGTCACGAGTTCGTAAAGAGCTGGTATCCTGACCAGAACAATCTCCCCTCCACACGTGAGGTACTGCTGGGACTGCCAACAGGAAGAGGAAAGGAGTGAGGAAGAAGAAATCACAAGTCAGCTAGTGGAGTATTAGTTGCGCACGGACAGGAACACCGTAACAAACAAAGCACTCGCAACCGCGAAAGGACACACAAAAACAAAAACAACCCCCAAACGAGCAAAACCCAAAGGTTAAAGGAGACTGGGGACGGGGGGAGGCGTGGCGCCGGGTGGCAAGAGATCAAACACACTTTGCTGAAGGCCCAGCTGTCTGGTCCTCAAGGAGGGAGGTGCCCAAAGGAAATGCACAAGAAGCTACCACAGGGCACACAGCTAGAGGTCCCACTTCAAATTTTAAGACCAGTTTTAAAACGGGGACATGAATCCCCCTCCTGGGTGTCTTGCTCAAGCGCAGACTTTGATTCAGCAGGGCGGGGGGGGGGGGGGGGGGGGGGGGGGAGCTGAGCTCCCGGGTGATGTCTGAGGGGACGGGGCGGAGGGTCCTGACCACCCAGGGAAAAGGAGGGAAACTGAGGACTGTGAGCTAACCTGCCCCACATCCATTAGGAAGCACTTAATACTCCAGGGCGCCTGGGTGGCTCGGTCAGTTAGGCGTCCGACTTCAGCTCAGGTCATGATCTCATAGTCTGTGAGTTCGAGCCCCGCAAAGGGCTCTGTGCTGTCAGTTCAGGGTCTGAAGCCTGCTTCGGATTTTGTGTCTCCCTCTCCCTCTGCCCTTCCCCCCTGCTCGCGTGAGCTCTCTCTCAAAATACATACGTATGTAAACTAAGAAAGGCATTGCCACTAAAACGGACTTCAAAGAAACAAGTAAGTGCTAAGGTTCAAAGTGGAGTATTAAGGATGGAATGGACTGGGGAAGGTTCCGGAAGAAGGCAGTGAAGAGAATGAGAGAGGAGGAGCCGGAAGACAAGAAGAACAGGCAAAGATAAGAGCCCGTGAGGAACTTCATCTTTAAGTTACTCGTTCCACCCAAACTCCACTTAAGAAAGCTCTTCGAGAGGCACACGGATCCGAGAATCATCACCTACCAGAATTCTAAAATGTATGCTTTTGAAAATCAATCTCCATTCTCCCTCTTATCCCACGCTCCTAACTACCCACAAGAAGAAAGTTACTTGTGAAGACGGATTTCCTGGAAACAGCCACACGTGTCCTTGCGGCCAGACCCTGCAGGGTGGCCACGGTCTCAAGGGTGACGCCGTGGAGCGGAGCGGATGCAGACGAGATTTCTCACTCCCAACCTTCCGCTCGCACCAGGGCAGCTCTAAGACCCATCCTCGACCCGTCCCGCCGAGAAACAAACCGGCAAAGGCTGGAGAGCCCCTCCCAAAGCATCCCAGGCACCTACAGATGTGCACACCTGGAAAACCCATCCTGCAAAACCTGAATCTCTTCCTACGAACGACCTTCCTTCCTCCCCCTGCCCTCTCCCCCCACCCCTCACCCCTGCCCCGGTTTCCCAGACAACTCTCCTCTCCCAACCTGCTGGAATCCCTCCGGGCTCCCAGCTCCCAGCAGCCCCGGTGCGGGGGTCATGATTCTACTCACATTCAGAACATCCTGCCTGGGCTGCGGAGGCTCGATGCACGTCAGGAGCCTGAGCAACAAATCCATGATGGCCGAAGTTCCTATGTGCTTTATAATAAGGTCTACAAAATCACGTTTCTTCTTTAAGAAATCCACGATCTAGAGGAGAACAAACCGAAACTGAAAGACATGGAAATGGGCGGAACTGTCAACTTTAGGTCCTACCCCGCCCTGACCCCCGGACCCGCCCCCTCAGAGCCCACCACCACCTTCCGCCGAGGACTGGCAGACACGGAGTCAGTCATCAGACATAAAACCGGAGAGCTGCTGGCTGTTACAGTACGCAAACCCCTCAGGAAAAAAATCTCCCCAAGTATCACGCATTCCTTAATATAAACACATCATAACAGAGTCTTTTTCTGTTCACTGTCATTACTAACTTTCAAAGAATAAGGATAAAGAATTTAATACCCTAATAATGAGCATGAGAATATACCATTTAACAGTTTATGGACATAAATATAAGTCCATTAGACTTTGCACGGAAATGCAGAATATTCAAAATCCTAATTAGACTCCAGCAAGTTAAGAAAAAAAATTCAAAGCAAAAAGCATTTCTACGTCAGTCTAAGTGGCTAAGTGACCTGCTAGAGAAACATCATATCTGGGTTTCATCTGGGTTCACCTGACCGGGTTCCCACAGGGAGGGGGTGAGGGAGGGACGGGCGGCTACACAGAAGGGACGTGGAAACACCCAGAGGCCACCTGGGTCTCTCTTCTGTGCCAGAAGAGGGAGCTGGTTCTGTCCTGCACACCCTGCTGCGCCTCCTGTCCGGAGCCACCCGGGGTCCCTTCACAAGTCCCAGAAGCAACACGACCAGTGTGGCAGCCGCTAATCTCACCGAAACCTCTCGAGAGCCCTCGAGGTGAGGCTGCCCCACTCGGCGTTACAGATGAGGAAACCGAGGCGCAGACCAGTTCAGTATGTCGCCAGGGCCAAACCGCGGCTGCCCTGAGGTTTAAACTTAGATCTGTATGCCACAAAAGCCACAGTCCTGCCACTGTCCCACGTGGAGAAGCCTAAGAGCCAGGGATGACAGAAACCGCTCCACACCACCGGGCACAAGTGCAGGACTAACCATCATACGTTGCTTCTCTAGACACGTTGTAACAGAAACTTTCAAGAAGTTAATCCACTCACAGCTGAGTCACACGGTTTTTAAAAGCACGAGGAGAGGAGCAAAGAGGAAAAAGTCAGATGTGCCCCAAATACTGCAGGATTCAGTGGCAAGGCGCCGGACGTGGGGCCCCAAGGCACGAACTGCAGCCAGTGCCGTGGCCAGCAGAGCCAGGACGGCAACACGTCCTAGACGGAGGAGGACACTCCTGACGTGCGAGCCCCCAACACGGAAGGCGTCCCACGGCTCGACTTCCTGCCCCGTGAGCGAACGAACGTCCGTGTCGGTTAAGCCAGACGGAGTCGACGTGGTTTTCGTCACCTGCAGCTGCACAGCCCCTTCCTAATAACGTATCATGTGATGGGACACCTTCGTTCACACTCTTAGCTCTCAACGGGAGAGAGAGGCGCTAGGTTTGAGCTCTTCCTACAGCGAGAAGAGCAGGGGTGACTCCACTCAGAGTCCTAAGCCAAGAAGCACAACAAACAACAGAGCGGCCAGGCCCGTCTCTCAGCATTTAATCGGCACGTGCCGTCACCTCTGCACAGAGAGGTCTGACCTGGAAGGCCGTGCAAATGCTGAGTCCCAGAAAGCTTCCAGCGCGTTCTGGCTCTACAGTGAAGGTCTGGTGAGAACCGGGACCCGGGGATTCGGACTCCCCCAGCACAGAGGGAAAAGAAAAGGCACGACGAAGGTGTAAAGACCTGTTTCGATAATGGCTACAACCATCCGAAAGGACCAGGAGTAACTGGGGCTGATGGGATAAGACCCAGCAGCGCTGTCACTTCTCCCCAGCAGGCAGAACAGGGAACGACAACCTGGGTTACAGTGATCATGACTGGGGATTCACTCTTTAAGAAAAGAGAACTTCAATCCCGACTCATTTAGGAGGGTAATGCTGCTTAATTAAGAACGTGAAGAGAACAACCTCGTCTTTCTAAACTCTGCCTTGGCACAGACAGACGGACTGGGCCTAAAATAGCTTCAACCCTCTGCTGACAGCAAGGATGGGTCACGGAGCCTGTTTTCCATCAGGAAGGAGGCCAGGCCCGGCCGGCTGGACCAACTGCACCCGGTCATCACACCCTTGCTCGCTGCTCTCTGGCAGATCTGTCTGTACTTGAGCGTCGAGGCCCTCGTGGCTCCTTGGGTGCGTGTTTCCGTAAGCGGATCGTAATCTCCTGGTAAGCACGTCCTTTTTCACACCAATATCCACCACAGCTGTGATTCTCAAATTGTCATCAGAGTCATCCAAGAAGGCTTATTAAAAATCCCAGATCGCTGGGCCCCACCCCCAGAGTGTCTGATCCATTAGGTGTGAGGTGGTTAGAACTTGCATTTCTAACAAATTCTCAGGTGGCACTCATGTCCAGGAACCCTACTTTGAGAACCACTACACATGCCACAGATCCTTAGAATACAAATTTCCCACGCGGATCTGAATTGTTTAGGAACAAAAACAGACGTGAGGGTTTGGGGAGGGGGGACGGGAGGGGGAGGTTCCTGCCACAATAGTAACGTAGGAATTTCTGCCCCCAGCGCTACTGGACAGGAACAGCAGTCTGAACAGAGACGTCTCACGCTAAACACTTAAGTTTTCGAGTGGAATCAGACCATTGGCATAAACTAACCATCAATTACATTTCTAGAAAAGCTTTTTGATTTAAAGCCTCATCTGTTGTGCTCATCATTAGGGGAACGCAAAAATAAATAATAATGATAATTAAAATTTTACTTTGCCAGAGTCACTACGACCCTTCAACCACTCGGTAGGAGCCACGCCGCTCGCTACCTTCGCAGATGGACACCCCACATTCTCATGCTCCAAATATGTCAAAAGAGGAAACCAAAGTAAAGCAAAAAACGGAGCTGTGGGGCACTGGGAAAAGAACATGTCAAGTGGGAACACGCTCATTAACGTGTGAATCGGTGGTAAGTCAGTATATTTCAAGTATACTCTTCCTCTACAGAACCTGGACTTACGGCACACTCAGAACACTGAAGCAACAAAATGACTGGGGGATCATCTCAGGGGGATGATCAGCCCTAATACTTACCTTGTAGAAAATAATATTTACCTGTTCTGGTTTTCTGCTGATAAGAATACTTAGCACCTTGCTGAAGAAACTGGCAAGTAGTGGGTTCAAGGGGGAATCGTTTAGGAGGAAGCTATATAATTTCATTAGCAAGGACTCATCTTCTCCCAGTCTATCATTCATCTGGGAGACATCAGAAGTGAGCAACTCACAAGATATATTTGGGTACCTAGAAGAACAGGACACTTGTATCATCATCTGTATTAACAGTTTCATGACATAAAGTAAAAACACAAATCAGAAAGGCTTCCTAAAATTTTGTGAAAAACAAAATCACCTTTGGGAATTAGAAAAGCATGTCAATCCATTCTGTCCAACCTGTAGATGAAAGTGAATTTTCTACCGTGTCTCAAAAATTACTTCTAAAGCAAGCTGTAACAGGATACGTTTTCCCCAACAAAACTAGAGCACAGCCAGGGCTCGGGAGCCTGGGGAGGCCACGCCGCAGGGCGTGGGCCTTCTCCCACAGGACAGGCCTGGCGAGATGCGGCAGCTAAGAGCCTCGGGCTGCAGCCCCGAGCAGCCTGCTCTGACGTGGGAAGTGGCCCGGCTTGTAGGACGACCACGGGGGACGCTGGTGTCCAGGAAACCGCCCTGCACACAGCACCTTGTAAGTACTCGCTCAAGACACATGCAGGTTCCGAGACCGGCCACGCCTATTTTCACATGGGGTGCAAATGGTACCAGAAAGCTGTTTTGGGGGCGCTTACCAAGTGTCCAGTCCAGGTCACATCTTAAGAGAACAAATCTTGTAACATAGGGAAGTGGAGAGGTGGATGTCAGCCTGAGCTAGCTACCCAAGTGGAGATACGGCACACGGGAAAAGAGCTCTCCAAGCCAGCCTTGCAAGGTGGTCCAGGATCAGCCCCCGTCAGACCTCGCTGCTGTGGGACGCAGACCTCTCCGCAGACCCTACGGCCCTGGAAACACCTGCACCCCGAAAGCATGCTTGCCTCTGCCCACCAGAGCACTCTCTCTCTCTGAAAACCAGACAGCTGATCCGTTTTCTCCACTCACTCCTTTTACCAGTTTCCCGTCTGTTTTCAATGGCAACAAATGGAGACGCCACGGCTGTTCTAGCCCCAAGCTCACTTCTCTGCTCTTACTTCCGCCCCGTCAAGCAGCCAGGATCCAGAACCAACTAGTCCTCTGGAGTGGCAAGTCAAAGGCTGACCAGGATAGGGAGGTAACAGAACAGCCACAAGTGGCTGTAGGACAAGAAAGAGGGAAGGACTGCAGTCTAGAACACACAACACACGCCTCGAGGCGCCCAAGGGCTGCCTGCTGCGAGGCCCCTGGCACACCAGAATAGCCGCAGCCTCTGCGAGGGTCTGGGGTGAGGTCGGGAGACGGAACAGAACAAGAAGAGTGTCCCCAGAAGAACCTTTGTAGGGAAAAGACAGACAACAGAACTGGAAGGCGTGTGGGCATCAAGATCATATTATCAAACGGCTCTCTTCTGTGGCTCAAGTTAAAGTCTCTCTCTCCTACTCTGTGGAACATACGGGCTCAAAGACGCCACAACATAAAGTCACCGTTGTGCCAGGGGCAGGATCATGCACGGGGTGCAGGTGCAGCTTCTGGAGTCGCACCGCCTAGGTTCAGACTCCACCTCTACCACTTACAAGCTGCATGACCTTGGGCACGTTCCTTAGCCTCCCTGGGCCTCAGTTTCCAAGTCTGCAAAATTAAGATAACAGCATTTACCTCACGTGGAAGGATATGACATACGAAATACTGGGAAGGAGGCCTGGAATAAACAAAAGCTAACGGTTTTTATTCCTCTATATTTTCCACTTTACAAAACTTCCGAAATGCTACTACGGGGAACACTGGGGGACGATGTTGGGGGAACGTTGTCTCGATTACCCCAATTTGAAATTGCTGGCAAATAAAGGACCGGTAAAAGGTAGTGGCCTCAACCGTGGCCGCAAACCAAACGTGTAGCGTGTATTCTCCAAATTCTGACACACGAGGTCCAGAAGAGGCCACAGGCATTTAAAAACTTTTTTCAATGAATTTTTCACCTGTTTTTGCACAGTGACTGAGACACATGACCTAGATAAAGAGGCACATGTATGGGCCTGGGCACTATACGAAAGGCTCAAGGTCCTGGTTCTGGACAGGCTGGGGTCCTCTCTCTCTCCCCTTCCCTACCTCTCAAACATTAAACAAGCTTCTAAAACACCCCAAGACCCCCGCCATCCCACCCTGTGGCAAGCGCCACCCTCCCCGCCCCCCCGGCCCCAGCACAGGCTCTGACCCCCGATTCCTCTGTAGCTACAGCCCCACCTACATCTGGGCTCCTTCCTCCTCCCCATCCCCAGGGCCGACTCTGCTCCTAAAGTCTCCCTCCCCTTGTCCTTCTGACCACACGGCCTCCCGCCTGCTTAGGCACAGCACGTCCCTGGATGGCTCCCTCCCTCTGCCCCGTCATTTCCCACTGGACTGCACATGGCCTCACCGGCACAGAAACCCCCCACTACTTCTCCCACCGGGGAGGACACCACCAGCACACCTCTCCTCACTCCTATCTGCCTGCAGCGCCCACTTGCTCTCTCTCCTCCTTTCCAGGGAAACTAGTCAGAAGAGCTGTCTCTGCTTTGCCGCCAGTTCCTCCTCAGAGAGCTGCCGACCGGGCTCTCCCCTCCGCCCCTCCAGAGAACCCACGATGCCGGGGCCCACGTGCTCTGTGCTGCGGACACCAACGGTCACGGGGCCTGTGCGCAGCGGCCCCGACCCACTTGTCCCATCTCTCCTTCCCGAAGCCTGGCTTCCCTTGGCCTTCAGGGCGGCAGCCCCTCCTGGTCTCCTCTTGCCCCCAGCCCCTCTGCGGGAACCTTGACCCAAACAGCAGCACCTTAGCTTTAGGATTTATTATACTACTTAGGAACCGAGGCTTAAAGTTCTGCTGGATCAAATTTCTGCTAAATAGTTTAGGACGGAGGTATCTGTCATTAAAATTAAAAAGGTTAGCACAGAATGACAAACCTTTAACACCTTGTGTATGATCATCAGCTTAGAACAGTGATGAGTTCAATCCACATGTGTGACTAATACAGTTATGAGGTTCACAAAACACAGAAATCACTCCATCACCCAGACTCTATAAAACACTAGTCTAAATTTCCTGAGATGACTCTAAGTCGACCTTAACCCCCAAGAGCTTTCAGGTCCCATCTGAAACACCCCGCTGCGCATCTAGCTATGTGTATTGTGTACCTTACGCACGGCCTGTGGCTCCTCCCAGGCCAGAACTACAGCGGAGAACTCACCTGCCCAGCTCAAGTCAAGCTCCCTCAAGACGGTGCCATCCGGAAGGCCACAAGGCCAGGGAGGCACAGCTGCTCTCGCAACCTCAAAGGGAACACAACAGAACACCAGCATGGCGGTACTACAGAAGCCGTGACTACTTTTCGGTGAACTAAGCACCTTCCAGAAGACGTGCTGTGCCTGCTCTTCCCAGTCACAGAGGTATTAGCTTCGTTCGGCAGGTGAGGAAACCGACCCAGAAGGGTAAGCCCTTTGGCTCAGGCGTTCCAAGAGGGGAGGTCGACACCCCTCCCAGGTGGGCTGGGTGCGAAGCCCGCAGCGCACTGGCTCCCGCCAGGACAAGCCCCAGGCGAGCGGCACCCACACGTGCGGGTTGTTGACCGTGAAGGGAATTCCAAAACGGCTTCTGGGGGACGCGAGTGCGCCAGTGCTCCTGCCGCGAAATTTCTTTCCTCTTCCTTTTCGGGGCACCGACCTGAGCAGAGGCTGTCACCAATGCTAACTGTCAATCTTAATGGCCGGCAGAGAACATAACCTCACCTCCTCGAAGGTCCAAGTCGCTAGCAACTTGAAGGCATTAATAAGTATTATTTCTCTGACAGCAAAATTCTCCCCAGAAAGAAATAAAAAGATATCTGAAAAGAAGAACAGACTGGGGGAGAAAGGGCAAAGAAGGATCTACTAAAAGCCTTAATTCCTCCTATTCCGTTAAGTTTATTTAATGCAGAATCAATGGCTTTTTGTTCCCGAATCCGTCCTATTTTGGGGGGCGGGTGTGGGGGGGTACGGAGTCAAATCTTTCAACACAGTTGGACATGGAGGGACGGCTCCCTGAGACCTAGGTACTTTAAATACACACGGAGTGCTCACCAGGAGTTGGTAGGAGTGTGCAGTCCAAGTGCGGTCAAGACACAGGGATAAAGGACCCCGGCGCACTACTGCTCTGCCGTAAGCAGATGAAACTAGTGATGAGGACGTAAACTCGCCACGGTGATCCAAGGCGCTAGCTAGTTAAATTTAGCTCCACTCACGTTCACCAAGACCCCGTTCCCTGAAGTTAACGAAGGTCAGAATTTATTTGATCAGTAACGGTCTTCATAACCCAAGCTCTGGCTTAGATCTGCCATATGATCTCGGGCAGTCACGTAATCTCTAGCTTCCTATTTGCAAAGAAGAGAAAATACTTACTTGAATCGTCTTACTATTTTAAGAAACTTCATCACTGTTTACAAAGCACGTTGCCCTGCCACAAAGCCTTCTGACTGCAATTTAGAACACTCCTTTTTAAACCCCTATGATTTCACTGGACTTGGTTCTAGAATGGATTACATGCTCCACCGAGTCTGTCACTCTTGACCATCTTAACACTCTAAATGGTCTACGACGGCCCTGGGGAATTGCTGGACAAGGATAAGATTCTACCCCACTTCACTTCAGTCCCACCCTCAAGAGAAGATTGAATTTTCTTACTTGTATCTGATCTTTTCATCCATGTCTTGAGGTGGTTCTTCTATAATGAATGAGACTAAATCTTCGAGACATTCTGCTTTTAACAGAAACTCTATAAGTTTGCGGTTCTGAGCTTTACATTCCTGTAAAACATCTTCCTCATCCATTAACTCCTTCAGTGTTACATCTTCTCTTTCTAGAAGTGTGTCTATGTGGGATGATGAATGAAGATCAAATTTCCAAAACATGCTGGTCTAAACAAAACGCAGAGAGTATTTCAAATAAAATTTCAACTTTACATATTAACTTTTCAAATTTCAGCTTAGTTTCACAGTCTAAAATGCTAACTTGCATCACATAAGTACAGTAAGTTTCATATCGAGCCTATAAGGTACTTGTCTAAATAAGTAAAATTCGCAGGGCTTTTCCTTCTCAGAAAAGAAAATATTTTTATTGAAAACAAAAAATTTTGACTTAAAAATGCTGAAAGAACGCTAAAGCTTGGGATGATGTCAACCTACAATATGAAGCCGTCCATACTTTGCTAAGAATGTAATGCTGGGAAAGGAGGAAAGTAAGCCCTCTCTTACAGGGGAAGCGCACATTCAGACACCGAGGTAGTACCTTCCAGCAACAAGTGACTAGTACTTGACCAAAGCGTCCGGCATTCTTCGGAGTATGAAAGAATTAAGTAAATAACCACCACAAAGCAGCACTTTCGCAGCTGAGAGTCCTAAAACGATCAGATCCGTGTCATTCTTCACAAAGAAACTACACAAGAGGAAGCTAGTTGCTAAGGAGTTAGGGAAACGAGCCACCCTCAGCTATCAGGAAACCCATCTGACACTGACCGTGCCACATGTATACTCCCCGCTCCTCGCCCTCCCACCCCTCCTCAACAGCGAGGGCACGGCCATCTGCAGAGTCACACGAGGTCCTCACTGGTTACAACTGGAAACAGGAAACACAGAGTCACTATGTAATCCGCAGCTGCCGCAACAAGACGCTCTCAGATGCCACTTTTGAGCAACACGTGACAAGATGACAGCATCAAACAAAAGTCCTGATTAGGGTCAGGACTATTCAAAAGTCATTCTTGTGGGTCCAAGATGCTCACTGCAGAATTCCGGAGCCGGGGTTTGGTGAGACACACACTTACTTCCTGTAACACCCCCTCCCCGCCCCCCACCGACAAAGCCAAACCTACCGATCAACTGCGGCTCTACCACCCACCCAGGGCAGTGGCCCGTTACCGTGATCACTGAAAACCACGTTAATCCCCACGCCCGCGCGTGCAAAATCCTGTGCTGGAAGAGCCTAGGTAGAAGGCAGGCAGCTGCAAAGGTCACAACCTATGTATAGCACACATAACATTCTGAGAACTACTTATTTTTGCTAAATCATCCATATTAGATCAGGTAGGAGTATTTAGTATTTTCAGGCACATCCGTCCAAAAAATTTTTTAAATCAGAGATCACGGAGGGCAAGTTTTAGTTATACAGCCAGTCACACCGATCGATCCAGGCACAGAAGACTGTGCACCATGGCAGGTTACTCAGGGACATGGAAAAGTACACCCACTTCATGTGACTTGACTATTAAGTGGACGATCATGGGAGTTTAAAATATAAGCAGTCTTAAGGAATCTTTAAAAAAAAAAAAAAAAAGACTCCTTAAGGGAACAGGTTTTAGGGAAGATTATGAAATATGATGTTATAAAAGTTGTCCCTGCTTAAAAAAAAAATTCTCTATGTTTCAAAAGGCACACATAAGCTCACACCAGTCAGCAGCACGAGGAAGACACAGTGGGCAGAGGGGCTACCCTGACAGTTCACGGAAAGCAGAGCGGCGGCGGGGCACCTGCACGGGGACACGTTCACCACGAAGCTCGGGGGACGGCACAAGAATAAGGCATCGCCACCTCCCATTATGTACAGAAGACGTCACAGAACACGCTAAAAGGGCAGCGTCACAACTCCCAGCACGGTCGGCAACTGCCCCCATGCCACACCAGCGAGTGACCTCTCTGCTCCAGGACCAGGAGCGGGGCGGAGCGCTCGCTGCGACTATAACCCTTGCCAGCGAAGGACAGAAACGGATACTTCAAACACAAGAGCAACCTACTTCTGCTACTGAGCCGATGACAAAGGAAACAGGGCAAAGGTGATAGATCCCTGGTAAGGAACTTCGGGGGAAAAGATGGTGGAAATCGATAAAACCATAAATGCTTTTCTGGTTTTCAGACTGTGGAAAATGGCAAACAGAAAAGGCGTTATTATGCCATTTTGCCCTAATAAAATTGACAACGTGAAAAAAGACAAAACGACAGCAAAAGCTCACTGCAAAGGAGGAAAGAAGGAAGCTCCCCAGGGTAACGCCGTCAGCACCGTCTACCAAGCTTCTGCCGGAGCAACACGGCTCATTCATCCGGGAGTTTGAACCACAAATCCTAAAACCTGTACGCTCTACCGCTCTGCCTCAGACTTGGAACCGAAGTGTACGGGCATGAAAACAGCTGTGTTCTCGCACAGCCCCAGCACACAAGTCCCAGGCCGTGTTCGGGCTCCGAGCACACATTAATCCGCACTGTTCTGAAGGGCAGATATGGGCACTTGGGACAGATAATGGAGCTCTCGTTCGGCTCACGGAGCAAAGGCACCTTACAGAAGGCCAAAAAAAGTAACCATCCACGTCAGTACACCTTGGCCTCACAGTTGATCATGAAAGTTCGATCCCGGGATGCCTACAAACTGAAAGAACAGTTCACTTTACTTATTGTAAGTACTTTAGTGAAGTCACTGACGGAAGAGCTACAGGTGTATTCAAATATTTTCCAACGCTCCACTGACATCAGATGAGTTTGTGCTTATTTTGGTCTGTAAACCAAATTTCTGATCATCTAACAGAACAGTCTCTCCACCTGAAGTCAGAATACTGGACATCGTTACTAATTTAGCCTTAGCCTTAAGTCTTTTTTTTAAAGATTAGTTCTCATTTAAATTTTTTTTAAAATTTTTTTTTTCAATGTTTATTTATTTTGGGGACAGAGAGACAGAGCATGAACAGGGGAGGGGCAGAGAGAGAGGGAGACACAGAATTGGAAACAGGCTCCAGGCTCCGAGCCATCAGCCCAGAGCCTGACACAGGGCTCGAACTCGCGGACCGCGAGATCGTGACCTGGCTGAAGTCGGACGCTTAACCGACTGCGCCACCCAGGCGCCCCAAAGATTAGTTCTCATTTTAAGTAGTATGTCTTTTTTCTTTTTGTAATCCCATACAGAAAGGCGAGGTAAAATGAAGAATACTAAGAAATCAATCACAAAAAAGCAAAGCTGATTACCAAGACCTAATTATAAACAAGATACACACTCACGTCCATCAAGTGGAAACTATAAACGTCCACAGACACGGATAAAGGCACACTCCTTAATTATGGATCAGAATATAGT
This sequence comes from Felis catus, assembly GCF_018350175.1. Lineage (NCBI taxonomy): Eukaryota > Metazoa > Chordata > Mammalia > Carnivora > Felidae > Felis > Felis catus. The sequence goes on along the minus strand of NC_058377.1, from coordinate 110,718,144 downwards.
TATATCCAGCTAATCCAAGTAAAAATGGACTCCCCAAATTTCAACCTTATGAAGGTAACTCATTAAATACTGGATTTATAAAGAAGACTGATAATTAGTCATGACGAAGTAAGAGCAGGAATTGGCAAATTACGGCCCACAGACCAAATCCAGCCCACAGCCTGCATGCTAAGAACGGTTTCGATATTTTTAAAGGGTTGTTTTAGGAAAAGAGAAGAATGTGTGGCAGAGAGCAAATGTGGTCCGCAAAGCCTAAAATATTTACTACCTGGTCCTTTACAGAAGAAGTTTAGCATCCCTCGCTCAGGGGGAAGTCAGGTTCCCACCAACGCTAACTTTCCTCTCCACCATCACTGAGCCCGCACGGACGCCACCCCGGACCCTCGCAGCCCAGTCGGCTGGGGGCGGCTACACGGTGTGGGGCGAGACTGGCTAGAGACCCGTTCTCCGTCCCCGACTTCTCGGGCAGGTAGGGATAAGCGCACGACAACGTCATCCCCCACGTGCCATGAACCATAAAAATCTCCACGCACTCTCCTCTGCACCTGGCTGGATGCCGAAGACAAGAAGGGCTCTAAGGGATGGCAGAGCCAAAAAATGGAAGATGCCTCCGTCCCCAAATCACCACGTGGGAGAAAGACACCTGCCAACCTCAGAGCCTGCCCTGGGCGGTGTTACGACGTGCCGTCACACGCTGGTCTGTGTGCTCTGACGGGGTGCCCTCCCTCCCTGACCTCCCAGCTCCTCTAACCCCCAAGCCTGTGACTTCTTGTTTTCCTATACTTACTTAAGCAAGGGAACAGGAATGCTTAAGCAACTGTTTTAAAATGCCTGAGTCCTTTCGTTTTCCACCATCCTGAATTAGAAGAGCATTTTTTAAAATCGGAACACTCTGAAATATGCATTTCCACAGCGCATTTTCTTTAGACTGGGTATGCTACAAACTTAAAAATAAAATAAAACCACAGTAGACTTCTTAAGCAAACATTATGTATTTTACCTTTTGGTCAAGCAGCAAACTGACTGGAAATGAATGGCCTCAGTAAATTAGTTCGCCTAGCTTCTACTTATGCCCTGTGAGGTAGAAACATGCTAGGTATGAACTGATAAGTTACATACAAAGTTCAACCGCCAGGGCCCTGCAGTAAAATGGAGTCCTTTCAAAAATACAACGAAGATACTCAGAAAAACTGAAAGGAGCTGGCACTTCAACAGCTAATTTTTAGTTAACATACATACAGTTTAAAATCCTTACTAGGATTTAGGGATAAAGGGGAATACAACTTCTGGGGCACCTGGGTGGCTCGGTCAGTTAAGCGTCCAACTTCAGCTCAGGTCACGATCTCACGACTGGTGTGCGTTCGAGCCCCGCATCAGGCTCTCTGCTTTCAGCCCACAACTCACTTTGGATCCTCTGTCCCTCTCTCACTCACGCGTGTGCAACACGTTCTCTCTCAAAAGTAAACATGAGGAAAGGTCAGGGGATACAATTTCTCACAGTAAGCCATGTCATGGGCTGTTATCAGGAGACAAAGAAGGGAATGGTGAATAAAACCTAACTACCTGTCGTCTTTCTTCCAAACCCTAGAGTTGTTTTAGAAGTTGGAGTAAGACGGTTGGGTTTTCTCCCAAAGAACTTGGGTTGGGTTGGGTTGGCGGGTCGCTGGGGAGTCACCTGTCAACTTGTCATAGACAGACTCTGCTGTTCTCGGTCTTCCCCAGAAATGACAACACCAGTGAAAACTACCATCTTATATGCACAAAATGGGACCAAAGGCCATAAACCTATTCATCTCAGATCAACCACTTTAATTACAGGTCCTCTGCAATTATCAAAATAACCTTCCTTCTTAGAGGCAAAATCTGGGCCTTGGTACCTTTTTTCAAAGCAGGTAAGCAGTGACGCTGTTTCTGGGAGAAAAGGTGTCACCCTGTCTGTGACATAGGAACCAAATGGTGATGTGGTCAAATCATTTTTAAGAGGTATGACAAACACATCAGACCTTCTGCAGAATTTTCTAGGGCGCTGCTGGCAGAATATATTCAACAGGGGCTCAACTGTGGTTCGGTGTGAACCGCCTACAACCACTTGCTTTCATCAAATAAACAGCTTTTCCTCCCAAGCCTTGTTCGGACTCTTAGGCACCCAAACGGACCCGGATTCCAAGGCCCGCTCGGCTACGGGCTGGCCCCGAAGCCTTGGGAAAGCAGACCCCCCTCTCCAAACCTCCGTGTCCTCACCGGGCAAACTGGCTGTGAGGAGTCAGTGACAAAGGCCTGCTTCCGGAGCTGGACCGCACGGGCACCTCGGCAAGCAGAAGCTGCTGTCGACAAAGGTGTCGGCCTCTGACATCTGCGAGGTTTAAGCCAGCGCTTCCCTGATTCCCACGGGCACCGGAGACACCTAGGGGTCCTGTTAAAGGGCAGTCTCAGATTCGGACTCAGGAAATCTGGGGTCAGGCCAGAGATTCTGCATCTCAACAAGTCCCCAGATGCTGCAGATGCTGCTGCTACCGCCGCCCTGGGTTTAAACTATGGCTGATCATTTGCAACAAATTGTAATAAGCGTATTCAAAATAATTACATAACTAAGAGAAACAGGAAAAAGGCCGACTTTGCAAACACGCGGCTGTGTTATTTCAGAAACTCCCTGTGGACAAGCTGATATTAGTGGGTTTTCTCTGGACATGACAGATGCAGAGTGTAACATATTATATCACTTTCCAACAGGAGCCCAGAAAGAATGACACGATGAATGTGGTGAAAGATAAACCAGTGGTACCCAGAAGGGAGAAACTGCTAATCATCCTGCCTCCCGATGGCAGCAGTAAGCCGAGGGAACGACAAAGAGCTCTGATGAGTCTAAAATTCAGAAAGCTCCTATTTCTATGAACTGTACTTAAGTTTAGCAAGGATCTAGCCAAGCGGGACAGGCTATCCTCCACGAACCCTACCACCACACCTGCGGAGTACCTGCACCCAGGGCTGGCTGGGCCCAGGGCAAAACGTCCAGGGACTCAAAAAAGGATTCCAAGATTATTACTAAGAACTGCTGAGCTTACGAAGAGCAGCTGAGCGTCACAGCAAACACTTCTGCACGGGGGGACCCGAGACCACATGGGCTGCACAGGCATGAAGGCTGCCTACACCGTTTCATCACTGGCCCCACTGGAACCGCCAAGATTCCATGCTCTGAAGTATTTGCTAACATCCTCCAGGCCTGCAACAGACATGCACCAGATCCTTGCAGTTCAAGTAACTGCAGTCACCTAAATTCACGGAGTAGAAACCAAAGGGAGAAGCAGCAGCCGCTTACGTCCAAGACAACACCCAGGAAACAATCTATAAACAAAATGTGTTATGTTTAATATTTTTCTTTCTACGTGCTACGAAGGGCATGTCTGTACTACAGATTTATTTTCAGAGTCTCAAGCGAAGGCATACAGGCACATGCTGTCGGGAGTTCAAACTCCGGGGCACCTCAGGCCTCCCACCGCACTCCTCCCGGGAGGCCCTCGGCCCGGGGCTGCGGGGCCAGTGCCAGCGGGGCCCCGGCGGACGGAAGGAGCACACAGAGCACGCGCGCCACAACGTGAGACACGTGTGCGTTTACGTTTTCTAGCAGCCACAGCAAAACAGTAAAGCAAACTGGCTACGTTAACTTTAAAAATATATTTTATTTAACCTCATACATCCAAACAGTATTATTTCAACACATAATTCTATTGTAACGAAGCCTTCAAAATCTGAGTGTGTCTTATACTTACGGCACATCTCAATTTGAACCGGCCACATTTTATGCTCAAGAGTCCTATGTGGCCAGTGGTTGCTGTATTGGGACAGGACAGTTCTAATTATACATTACTACAGTTATGGTTCAAAGTTTCTCTCTTGGTACTAAAATAACCACCCTACTCTTGTCCCCGCCCCCCCCCCCCCCCAACCGCCCAATATCCTCCTACAGCCAAAGTCAACAGTTAACCACCTTTTCCACACAGGGCCAATGGGGGATTGGTGAGGAGAGGTTTATACGGGCCAGGTTTTCCCCTTCTGAGACATACACATACACGAGAAATCATGTTTATTCTTGTACATATAAAGCAACTTGGACATTCTTCAACACAAAAAAAGTTCGTCACAAGAAAATCAGAACTGTTATTTAGCCTCTAATATCTAGAAATATTTGCAGCACTAATAGGAAAAGTTTTCATTCCTCACCCTGAAATAATGAAGGGTTAGATCTTGAGTCGAGAGGGCCAGAGTGGCTCACTACTGGTTTAGACATGCCTCACCAAACTGTAGAAGAGGCACATGTCTCTGGGAATTTCATTTCTAAGCTGACTCAAAAATATTGTAAAGAAGAAAAGAAAATACCCCGATCACTCAAATATTTTGGGGAACGATGATGTTTGATCAATGTACCAAAAAACCCACTAGACTCCCCTTCATCTTGGGAGTAAACTGAGCCTTCATGGCCCCCAATTAAATTAATAACAACGTGCTGTTCAACATCACTCATCATCAGGGAAATACAAATCAAAACCACAATGAGATACCACCTCACACCTGTCAGAATGGCTAACATGAACAACTCAAGCAACAACAGATGTTGGCGAGGATGTGGAGAGAGAGGATCTCTTTTGCACTGCTGGTGGGAATGCAAATTGGTGCAGCTACTCTGGAGAACGGTATGGAGGTTCCTCAAAAAATTAAAAATAGAACTACCCTATGACCCAGCAATTGCACTACAAGGGATACAGGTGTGCTGTTTGGAAGGGACACATGCACCCCAATGTTTATAGCAACACTATCGACAACAGTCAATGTATGGAAAGAGCCCCAATGTCAACTGATGGATGAATGGATAAGGAAGATGTGTGTACGTACACACACACACACACACACACACACACACACACACACACACACACTGGAATATTACCCAGCAATCAAAAAGAATGAAATCTTGCCATTCGCAACTACGTGGATGAAACTGGAGGGTACTATGCTAAGTGAAATTAGTCAGAAAAAGACAAGCATCGTGACTTCACTCATACGAGGACTTTAAGATACAAAACAGGTGAACATAAGGGAAGGGAAACAAAAGTCATATAAAAACAGGGAGGGGGACAAAGCATAAGAGACTCATAAATATGGAGAACAAACAGAGGGTTACTAGAGGAGGTTGGGGGGGGGGCTAAATGGATCAGGGGCACTAAGGAATCTACTCCCGAAATCACTGTTGCACTATATGCTAACTAACTAGGATGTAAATTTTAAAAAAAGGAATTAAATAAAAATTTAAAAAAACGAAACCAAAAACACAACTTGCTTATTCCATGAGCAACAGACCCGGTTACCCCACGCCCCCAGCCAAGTTTCCAAGCAGCCTGGGAACGGGACGTGCTGGACGATCGAGCTGCTGCACGGCTGCCGGTGCTGGCTCTGGCTCACCTGCTCCCGCCAGCATCCAGACACCTGGAGTATCAGGGCTCCCCCGGGACCTGGATTCAGGTATTCGGGGAACTCAGGGGGGCAGCGTCCGCCGAGACCCAAACGGGGAAGCGCCGGGCTCAGTAAGGTGGGAAGCTGCTCACGTGGTGCACTGGAAGCTGCGCCGCAAGGAGGGACAGGGAGCCAAGTGCCCACAGATAGGAGCACGCGGTGTCACTCTGAAGGGGGGACGCCTCTGTGCCGTAAGGTAAGGAGAAACTCTCCCTCCTCACAGCAAAGCCGAACGCCGAGGCAAACGTTCTAACTTCCCACGGGGAAGCAGAAACACGGCACCCAAAGAAAGAGCACCAGCGGGCCTCTGAAGACAGCTCTCCCTCGGTAGCAAGGGGGAAGGTCACGAAGGCCTGGAAGGTCCACCCAGGGGCTGCTTCTCCGTTCTCAGCAAAGGCGTCCCCTGCCAACAGCTGCCCTCCCCTGCCCCCACTCAAAGGCCGGGCTAACTCAATCGAAGGTCACACTGCCTATCAGAGAGAGGTATTTCTTTAGAGGGAAGCTTCATTATATTTGGTTTCGCAACTGCTTCTTCCAAAGAACATGCCAAAAGCGATCACGTTTTTAGCACCCAGATACTCCAGAATCGTTTTCATTTTTACTTCGTAATTTCTTTGATATCTCAGCTTGTCTTTGAGAGCGATAAATAAAGGAATCAATTCCATTTAGTGTGTTTTATATTAATTAACAAGTACTTTGACCACAGGAGTAACATGTCAGATGGTCCCAACCCCTTGAAAAATACAAGAAAACTGAGGAAAGAGAAAACGCAGAAAATAAAAGGCATCAATGCCAAACTTGTTCTGTAGAATGGGAGCTCAACAGAGGGGAGCTTGACCAGAAAAGCCTCCCTTAATACGTGAGGCCCAAGCTGGGCCTCAAAAGACCTGCAAGGTTCAGCAGGTGAGGATGCAGCGAAAAGCGTTCCAGGCCAGTAGAAGTTAAGTCTGCAAGCACAGAGAACAGGACAGAGGTTTCCAGGAGCTTCAGGAAACTCATAGCAGGGAGAAGGCCCTGGCAACCAGAGAAGACTTTCAGAAGGCGTGAGGACGAGCTTAGGCAACACGAGACCGGGTCTCAAAGGGCCCCTGCAGGACTGCCCGCACAGCTGCATGGGCTTGCTGCGGGAGCAGAGGGAACCAGTGAGGTTTGTTTTTTTTTTAATTTTTTTTTTTCTTAACGTTTATTCATTATTGAGAGATAGAGACAGAGCATGAGCAGGGGAGGGGCAGAGGGGGGAGACGCAGAATCCGAAGCAGGCTCCAGGCTCTGAGCTGTCGGCACAGAGCCCGACGCGGGGCTCGAACTCACAAACCATGGAATTATGACCTGAGCTGAAGTTGGACGCCCAACCGAATGAGCCACCCAGGCGCCCCGGGAACCAGTGAGTTTTAACTGAGATAAACACACAGTGGAGACACCCACAGTAGAGAGTAAATAATGTATCTTAATAACATCCAGAGAGAACCAATTCTGAGCGGAAGCAGAGGCAAGTAACACAGGAGATGACTGGAGCCCTGGCGGGTGCACTCAACAGAGGGCGCACTCCCAGAGGCCAAGAGAGGGAGAGGTCCAGCCTGTCCTGGGTGCGGCCAAGTGTCTGAGTGGAACTGAAACACAGGACGGGGAAGGGAGTGCTAAAGACAAGGCCACGAAGGTGGACACGGCAGGAACTGCACACGACGCCGACACAGAAGCGGGGGAGGCAGGCGAGACACGGACAATGAGCGGCACGGGGACATCTGTGCTTTACGTACCGAACGGCCCACAAAGCCACAGAGGCGCTGACAGACAGGAGCCTGAAGAGTGAGCGACCCGTGCAGGAGCCTGTGTCAGCACCCCGGAAGGTGGGGAGCCCTGCGACAGCCCCTCCTCCGCAAACCACGGTATCCCCGATGAGGTTTCCCACCGGACGATCGTTCTGCCTCCGACATCAACCTCCAACATCTGCCTCTTCAAAGCCCCGTCTGCAGGTTTCCTCTGATCCTGGCCACACCGTGTGGTATCAGGCGACACAAACTGATGGCTTGCGTCCTAATTCTGAGCTGCCTGGGAAACACACGACCCTCAGAAAGCAAACGCGACCGCCACACTGAAGCCAACTCCAGACCCAGCACTCGGAAGCGAAGGGCAGGGCGAGAGGTACAATCTTGTCACCCGGTTCACTTTTATATTAAAAAAGCCAAGTGCCAGCCAAGGAAGATCCAGTCTAACTTTTGTCACCTGATCCACATTAAAGCAGGTAACGTGTTCCTGCACAAACATATGAAAACTCAAATGTACATGAATCTTCATGCGCAATTTCCACAATCGCAAACACTTCAATCCACGTATATGCAAAAATTTTACTGAGAACAAGTTTTGTGTTTTTTAAATTGCGACTGAAGAGTTAGGAAGAAAGAAGGCAAATAATGAGGGTGACACAATGGTAATCAAGTTTCTGCCAGAAGCCCTGGCAAGAAAGACCCAGCTGCATCTAGGTGGGTGTGTGGGTGTGTGGGTGTGTGGGTGTGTGTGTGTGTGTGTGTGTGAGAGAGAGAGAGAGAGAGAGAGAGAGAGAGAGAGAGAACAAGAGAACAAGAGAACAAGAAGGGGTGAGGGGAGAGAGTGTGTGTGCAAACAAGCAAAGGTAAGAGGGGTGATATAACTCAAAGTCACATCCGAAAATTCTCACGGGTGAGGTGCCCGGGTGGTTCAGTCGGTTAAGCCTCCGACTTCAGCTCAGGTCATGATCTCACGGTTTTTGGGTTCGAGCCCCACGTCAGGCTCTGTGCTGACAGCTCGCAGCCCGGAGCCTGCTTCGGATTCTGTGTCTCCCTCTCTCTCTGCCCCTCCCCCACCCCCAGCTTGCACTCTGGCTCTGTCGCTTTCAAAAATAAACATTAAAAAAAATTTGTTTTTAATTTTACAAAAAGAAAGAAGAAAGAAAATTCTTATGGGCTCCAGAGGTTGATTTTCAATCTCAAGCCCCAGGATTCTCTGAATCTCTGAAACCACACAGGAGCATCAGCGACCTGAGCCGAACATGAGATAGAAGCAACGCGTAACCGGAGAGCACGCGGGGCGCTGCCGTCTCCCCGGCGCCGTGTGCGGACGCGGGAGCCGCCTTCTATTCGGCACGACGGCCACCCTCAGACTTCTGGTGAAGCCCAACACTGTTAAAAAGAGAACGAATATGTCAAAATGAAGCACAACTGGGGGAAACTCGGAGACGCTGACACCAGGGTGCACGGGAGACTCAGGGCCGGCTCCTGGTGCCCGATGCTGATTACGCAAGGACACGAGAACAAGCACGTGCTGCCCGGTGGCTTCCGGAAGCTCCTAGTCCCCAGAGGCAAAGAGCCTGAAGCGCTGCTGATTTACAACAAATCCCACCGTGCACAGACTGCTCAAATGTCTCCTCCAAGAAGCACCACTCCACTGTAGAAAGAGCAGCCCGGCTGGCCATCAGTCCCCAATCCCCAAGCTAGGCTACACAGCCAAGGAAATGAATAGACAGCCCACGTGCATGTCATATTTTATTAGTAAAACCATAAAACTACGAAGAGAGAGAGAGAGAGAGAGAGCGCACGCGCGAGCGCTTTTACCTGGCACTGCACAGAATAGTTTCTGAGTCTGTGGCTACAGGGAGCAGCCCGGCAAGAGAGCAGTGGTCTGAGAACTGCACAGCCAGAAAGAGCTCCCACACGAGCAGCCGGGGTACAGAATACCTAATGTGCCCAAGTTTTACTAAGTAAGTGAAGCCAAGGGACAGGTAAGTTTTGAGTCCTCTAACTTGAAGCAAGTGACAGTGGCCGCTGTATTATTCACATATCTGTTAGACACAAGATACCCAAAGAGAACAGCCTCTCCAAATTAGCTACAAATTCTAGAGCAAACCGAGAATGCTATTAAGATGCTTTTGAAAAAAGGACAGAGGGGCGCCTGGCGGCTCAGTGGGTGGAGCGTCCAACTCCTGATTTCGGCTCAGGTCATGAGCTCACGGTTCCTGAGATCGAGCCCCCAAGTTGGGCTCTGTGCTGATAGTGCAGAGCCTGCTTGAGATTCTCTCTCTCTCCCTCTCTCTGCCCCTCCCCTGCTCTAAATAAATACAGAAACATTTTAAAACAAGTAAAGATGGGGCACCTGGGTGGCTCAGGGTGTTGAGCGTCCAACTCCTGATTTCGGCTCAGGTCAGGATCTTACAGTCTGTGAGTTCAAGCCCCGCATCGGGCTCTGTGTTGACAGTGCAGAGCCTGCTTGGGATTCTCTGTCTCCTTCTCTCTTTGCCCCTCCCCTGCTCTCTTTCAAAATAATCACAAATTTAAAACAATTTTTAAAAGGAAAGAAAAAAAGGCCAAAAAGAAATAGACTGCAGATCAAGAACAAGCTAACTACCCTAGTTAATCTGTAGTCATGACCAATTCTGTGGCAGAGACCAGAACTGGCAAATTGGTCACGGAAAAAGGTGAAGTTCCGTTTTTCAGCTTTGGCTATTAAGCTTCCATCGTCCTTGCCCCGCAAACTTTCAGCAGGCCTCGTTCCCTCCTGAAGCGTCCAGGTCAGGCTCCACAGTCCCCGGGACCTCGGCACCAGGCCGCCATCCTCCGGAGGGCCCGGCCTCCATGTGGTCTTGCGGCCAGCAAGCTAAAGGGCGAGGAAAGAACAGCGAGCTCGGGGGCTGCTGCGCGTCTGCTCAGGAACGAAAGTTCAGAGTCATTCAGAGAACTGAACGGTTCTTAGGATTGTTACAGCTCCTTCGGAAAAACAATCCTGAACCTCTTCCAGCTATTCCACGATAACATTAACCGTCCTGACAGTGCAACCTTCTGTCAGAGGTGGAAACACGATTACTAATGGCTACCCATGAAGTGCCTACCACAGGCCAGACTCGGGTCTGATGCTTTTAGATACACCCTCCCTCGAAACCTCGGAACAACCTTTCATGGCTTTGTTCTTGTTCTGTATACGGAGAAACCAAGATCGAGAGGTCAGAGGACCTACCAAAGACCAGAGCAGGTAAATGCGCTGGCCAGAACTGGGATCCACACCCGCGTCTGTCGAGCTCTGTCTGTGCTCCTCCCATTACAGCACCAGCGTGGGAAGAGCAGCTGCGTGGCCAGGCCCAGCAGCAGGTCGGTCTCCCGGCACGAGCCGGCCCGGGGCCAGCCCGTGTGCGCTCACGCCTGCAGACGGCAGTGCAGCGAGCCGACCCGTGAGCTCTCGGCTCTTAGGACTCGCCAGTCAATGGCAACAGCCTACCTGTGCGTGTGAGGTCAAGACAAGCTGGTTGGACAGCTCAGTCAGAACAGCACGGCTGGGGACACCGGGAGCCCAGCTCTTGTGGCCAGTGACTGTTCTCAGTCAGTTCCCCAAGATGCCACAGGCTCATCAAAATGCACAGAAACACGAGAATCAGTATGCAGAATATTTCTAAACATGATGAAACGAAGAGAAATTTAATCAACATGAGGTACATTTTAGATAAAAACTGAAAAACATGATTGGGGCGGGGAAACACCAGGCATAAGAAAACAGGAAAAGTAGCGAGGGAAACAGGTCCAAAGACTGTAGTTGATTATAAGCTCAACATAAAGTCGAATTCTGACGCGACTAATAAGCAAACCAACCTCAGAACAAAGTCATACATGAATCTCGTCTAGGACCGTGGAAGACACGAATCCTCCTGCGGCTGCCCCGGGCCGCTCACCTCCTTGCCGGGCGATACCATACCTTGTTCGGGGGAGGAAAGAAACTGCTAACCCACATGGCCCCCAAAGAGATGACCAGTCAGAAGGACTCGCCACTTGGGGGATGAAATAACTGGCTCTGGGGCACCCGGGGGGCGTCCGACTTTGGCTCAGGTCACCATCTCGCCATCCGTGAGTTTGAGCCCCACGTCGGGATCTGTGCTGACAGCTCAGCGTCTAGAGCCCGCTTCAGACTCTGTGTCTCTCTCTCTCTCTGCCCCTCCTTTGCTCGCATGCACATGCTCTCTCTCTCTCTCTCTCTGTCTCTCAAAAATAAACATTAAAAAACAATTTAAAAAAATAACCAGCTTTGCATATCTTCCAGCTCTTTTATGCTATCATTTATAGTTTCCCAACATAAAATGAGAGCCAGTGAGTGAAAACTACAGACCACGGGCAAGCAGTTGAAGCAGGAACTTGTTCAAGATCAGGCTAAAGGTTAGGTTCACTAACACAAGCAATGCCCCAAGGCTGGAGGAAGTGTGGCCAAAGCCTGGATGATCCTCTAGGAGAGCGTGAGGAGAAGAAGGCTACACGAACCTCTTCTCAAGCCCGATTGATATAAAAGGCACGGCTTTATCTGGGCCGAAATGGAGCCTCGACAGGAAAACAGAAAGGATTACGCAACCCTCCAGATGTTTACTGGGTTGAACCTCACCCAATTCTCCACTCCTCTGGCAAGTCTAGCAAGACAGCAACAAAGGACAAGGAAAAAGAAACAACGCCGGCAAATTTAGGAAACGACAGAAACTGGAGAAATAATTCAGAAAGTCCAACATCCAAGTGACATAAGTTTTAGAGGAACATATTATAATCCACAACCACCTGCCTCAACCAAAAAAACCTTTTCTCAGAGTGCAAAGCGCAGGAGTCCCCCCCCAGGCCGTGCACGTCCTGTCACCCCGGGTGCCGAAACAGACTTCTACAGCACAGTGTGAAATTCCAGAGCATCAGAGATAAAGACAGTATTGCAACTTTTCTCGTGAGGACAAAACAATCAAAAAAAGGACTGGAAACCAGAATGACATCAGCTTCCTCAACAGCAATTGCAGAAAAGAGCATTTTAAGACACGGAAGGTCGGAAAGATTTATTCATGCTTTCTCAAAAAGCTACTGGAAAATGGGCTCCACCAACGCGTGGCAATGAGCCAGGAGGGGTGCCCGGCTGGCTTGGCAGGTGGAGCGTGCAACTCTCGATCTTGGGGTTGTGGGATTGAGCCCCGTGTGGGATATACAAATTACTTAAAAATTAAAAAAAAAAATTTTTTTATGCTTTCTGTGCCAAGCACTAAACACTTTTTTAAAAATGTTTATTTGTTTTTGAAGGAGAGAGAGACAGAGTGTGAGCAGGGGAGGGGCAGAGAGAGAGAGGGAGACGCAGAATCCGAAGCAGGCTCCGGGCTCCGAGCCGTCAGCACAGAGCCCGACGCAGGGCTTGAACTCACAAGCTGTGAGATCATGACCTGAGCCGAAGTTGGACACCCAACTGACTGAGCCACCCAGGCACCCCAAAAATAAAATCTTTAAGGGGCACCTGGGTGGCTCAGTCAGTTAAGTGTCCGAGTTTGGCTTACATCATGATCTCGCAGTCAGTAAGTTCGACCCCCACGTCGGGCTCTGTGCTGACGGCTCGGAGCCCGGAGCCTGCTTCGGATTCTGCGTCTCCCTCTCTCTCTGCTCCCACTCACTTGCACGCAAGTGCGCGCGCGCTCTCTCTCTCTCAAAAATAAACAAACATTAAAAAAAATTTTTTTTAAGTTAAAACAGTAAAAAGAAGCATTGAGGTGCTTGGGTGGCTCAGTCAGCTGAGAACCCGACGATCCTTGACTTCGACTCCGGCCATGATCCTAGGGTCATGGGACTGAAGTACAGGTCGGGCTCTGCGCTGAGCATGGAGCCTGCTTGGGATATTCTCTCTCTCTCTCTCTCTCTCTCTCTCTCTCTCTCTCTCTCTCTCCCTCTGCCCCTCTCCACGTCTCATGCTCTCTCTAAAAAATAAAAATAAAAATAAAATATTTTCAAAAAGCATGGCAATAAGCCACGAGAGGAAGACAGGGAACACACGGAACTACGGATCCCACACACCGAGAAACAAAGGCGATCCCCAGAAGAAAAGCAACGGGGACACCCGCCCGGAGGAGCCAGCCCGGAGTGAGGCACGAGGCAGAGGGCTCTGAAAAGGACGCGTCCAAACAGGAGACGTGTGTGCAGGATCTATGTGACCACGCAGAGACGAACTGTACTAATGAAGTCAGAGCCCTAGGGAATAATGGACTCAATACACATATCTTTGTACCGATTTTAAGCAAAGTTGTGCTGTAACTATGCTGGAAGACGAGGGAGGGAAGGAAGCTATGCACGTGCAAGGTGAATCTTCACCCTCACTGTTAGAAGTCAGCCAGTTTTGGGGCGCCTGGGTGGCTCAGTCAGTTAAGTCTCTGACTTCGGCTCAGGTCGTGATCTCACTGTTCATGGGTTCGAGTCCCACATTGGGCTTCTGTGCTGACAGATCGGAGCCTGGAGCCTGCTTCCCATTCTGTGTCTCCCCCCTCTCTCTCCGCCCCTTCCCCACTCATGCTGTGTCTCGCGTCTCTCAAAAAATGAATAAATGACAAGGTGCCTGGGTGGCTCAGTCGGTTGAGCATCTGAATTCGGCTCGGGTCATGATCTCTCGGTTCACGAGTTTGAGCCCCGCGTCGGGCTCTGTGCTGCCAGTTTGGAGCTTGGTGCCCACTTCGGATGATGTGTCTCACTCTCTCTGCCCCTCCTCTGCTCGCGTTCTGTCTCTCTCAGAAAATAAACATTAAAAAAAACGAGTAAATGCCAAAAAAACACAAAAGTCAGCCAGATTAGAGAAACAGCTCCCTACAGGCACACAACTTAGAAACCTGGAAGGAGGTAACTGTGCGAGAACAGCTAAGTGACGAAGGTACAAGCTACAGCCCCTGGTTAAGTAACTGAGGGACGAGGAAGGGAGAAGCCAGGAGAGACGGAGGAGACGACTGTCACTTCTCGTTGTGAACCATGCACCTACGTGAACCACGTACGCATACAGGATGGAACACGACGAGAGGAAGGCAGACCGACGGCACTGGTACCACGCCTGGCACTCAGCGAGAGCTCCGTAACGTCACCTCAGTCTGAGATCGGACGCTGTGGAAGAGGAGCTCGCCTGCCGGGGGGCGGGGGGGGCAAGTAGGCGGCGGCCGCGCACACTCACGAGTCTGTATACGAAAGCCGAGCAAACGAAGAAACAGGACCAGCCGACCGACCAAACCAGCCAACGGCAAGAACCACAGCGGCACCTTCTCACAGGTGCCCCATCAGGTCTCGCTTCCACCCCATCCTTTCTGCCATCAGCGTGTGAACCCACGCCAGGGCCCTGGGACACCCAGGCTGCCACATCTGGCCTGCCACCTATTTTTACACAGCCTCTGAGCAAAGAATGATTTTCCTGTTTTTTACTGGGGGAGGGGGGAACCAGAAGCATGACATTCTAGGACTTGTGAAAATTCTCTGCAACTCATGTAAGTTTTCCTGAAACGCAGCCACACCGCTCATTTACATATGGTCTCTGGCTGCTGTCACGCTGTGAAGGCAGTGCTGAGTGGGACAGATCTCTGCGCCGCTCCTCTGCTTTCCAGATCACAATGACAGTCACAACTCAACGGTGCTTTGAGTGCCACGTGTGGAACCGTGACACTGTATTTTCTTATCACCCGTGCGTCCCCACAACGTCCAAACAAGAGAAGAGGAAGTGGACTTCGCCTGCCGGGCTCCTAAGGCACAGCAGGACGAGGACCCCTTCGTCACGAGATCTGCTGGCAAAGCCCCGCGTTCGTTGTGCTACCGCACCACACCTGTGCTAGGAGAACACAATCGACGTCCACATTTCCAGAAGAGGCGGTCACCACAGTATCGCTCATGCACAGGAAGGCAGCATCAGAAAAACTTAAAATTTTTAAATGCTAACCATTTTAGATGGATAGCTTTTATTATTATTATTATTATTATTATTATTATTATTTTTTGCTTACTTAATTTTGAGAGAGAGAGAGAGAAAGAGAGCGAGGGAGGGAGGGAGGGAGGGAAGATGAGCGGGGTAGGGGAAGACAGGGGGACAGAGGATCCGAAAAGAGCTTTGTGCTAACAGCAGAGAGCCCGACGCAGGGCTCGAACTCACAAGCCAACAGATCATGACCTGAGCCAAAGTCAGACGCTTAACTGAGTCACTCAAGTGGCCCATAAAAATGTAAACATTTTAAACATTTAAAAAAAATTTTTTTTAATGTTTATTCTTGAGAGAGAGAGAGAGAGAGGAGAGGAGAGATGTGAGTGGGGGAGGAGCAAAGAGAGAGGGAGACACAGAATCCAAAGCAGGTTCCAGGCTCTGAGCTGTCAGCACAGAGCCCAACATGGGGCTCGAACTCAAACTGTGAGATCATGACATAAGCCAAAGTCAGCCACTTAACCGACTAAGCCACCCAGGTGCTCCAAAACTTAAACATTAAAAAAAAAATTTTTTTTAACTTATTTTTGAGAGACAGAGAGAGATAGAGCATGAGTGGGGGAAGAGCAGAGAGAGAAGGAGACACAGAATCTGAAGCAGGCTCCGGGCTCCGAGCTGTCAGCACAGAGCCCGACACAGGGCTCAAGCTCACGGACCATGAGATCTTGACCTGAGCCAAAGTCGGCCGCTTAACCGACTGAGCCACCCAGCCGCCCCAGAACTTCAACCTTTGAAATGGAAAATCTCGTAACAGAATTCCTTCAGAAAAATAAAAACGGAGAAGGAAACTCCAAGCAAAGCTGGTCTCCAAGTGGCCTGTCAGCCAAGCGCGAGGAGGCCAGTGACGGTTTTCCTTGGATTCTGGCGGAGTTCACGGGCACCACCGATACAGCTCAGCTGGTGTTTACTGGAGGAGTCTGAGACGGTGACGAGAAGCCTCTCGGCACGGCCCGCGTGGCACCACCACAGGAGAGTGTTTTCGGAGAAGCTGAGTGAAGATGAAGTCCCTACAACACAGCGGATCCGTGTCCCGGCTGATGGCAGTAAAATTACGTGTAGAGCAAAAAACAGCTTCGTGGGGCAAATTTACACGCCTGGGAAAATGTAATGTTTAAAGCTTACGGTTATTTCTTTTTACTTTCATCAGCAGGTACTTCGAGAGGTTTTTAAAATGCCTCGTGTGTGACTGAGCCAGTAACGTCAACAGGAACCTCATGTACTTGTGGAGACTTAACCGCCATTAGACCCTGACCTGTCCCGACACACGGCAAGCAGCTCATCACGGGTTAATGGGGTTTTTTTTTTTTGCAACTTCTTGAGCTCAGGGCCAAGACTGAAATTTCCCTGAATGAGAAAAACAACTCTCAACCACTACTAATGAACACCGAATGGCTCTGGAAACCGGCCTCTGGCTGCAATCTTCATGTTTCTTAATCAATTCAACCTAAAACGATAAGGCTAACCAGCACGGATCTGCAAAGTCTCCACTGTGGTTAAAAAAAGGTCATTTTAGCACTAGCTTTCAGGAGTGAAAAGAAGGGAGGTCCCTGTTCTCACACAAGTTTACGGCGGGTACGTTTTCTGCGCTCAAACTACAGTTAAACAGCATTTTTCAGACCTTAACGCAAACATGAAGGAAGCTCTCCTATTGCAAAATCCATACAGCTATACACTTGAGGAAGTTTTTCCTAACTGTGAACTGGAAGCGCTTAATCTACGATGCAACAGAATCTAACAGAATTCCGCAGCTGCTCTCCGAGAGAGGACGAGTGAGGACGCTATGTACCTGTGGACTAGTATCGGAGTGTGGCAGGCGCTATCTGTGTAAAAGGACATTTCCGAAGATGAAATACGTAAACCTCATTACAGATCAGCATTAATAGATTAGATGAAGACGTGCGGTAGAGTCTGAGAGGGGAACCGTGGCTCTGAACACCATTTCGGTGAAAATGTTATCCCCTCCGGAAAGAGAATCCCGTCCCTCTCATCAGCAGATCGGTATTACAGAAAACGGAACTCCAGTATTTTTCTATTTTTAATTCCATCAGCAAGATCTGTGAAAACCTGCTCTCTTATTGTACAAACACTTTATAATATCCTCTTCTTTGCCTCTGGGTCTACAAAACCTACGATATTTCCTCTCTGGGCCTCGCTACCCCTGGTCTAAAGAACCCTATACTTACAGCGCTGTTCCTCTTTGGAAATCCTTCTCAGCCACCTGGCACTGATTCTAGGCCTCCTGGAGACTAATGAGTAACTTCTTAAGAGAAGAGTTCACCCGGCATCAGACAGCATCTGATGAGCAGAGGGAGTGAAAAAAGAAACGGGAGGAATACAGCTAACGGTAAGAAGCGTTCTACAAGCTGCCACGGCTAAGAGTCTTTGTCAGCAAAGAAAAACAAAATTAAAAAAGAGAGCGAGAAAGAGAGGCAGACAGTCTTTAAAATGTTACCGTGAGAAATGGCTCTAAAATTTTAGCTCCTGGGGCGCCTGGGTGGCGCAGTCGGTTAAGCGTCCGACTTCAGCCAGGTCACGATCTCGCGGTCCGGGAGTTCGAGCCCCGCGTCGGGCTCTGGGCTGATGGCTCAGAGCCTGGAGCCTGTTTCCGATTCTGTGCCTCCCTCTCTCTCTGCCCCTCGCCCGTTCATGCTCTGTCTCTCTCTGTCCCAAAAATAAATAAACGTTGAAAAAAAAAATAAAAGTTTAAAATTTTAGCTCCTACCACTAAATAATGAATGATACCTACCATCTAAAAAGTACTAGATACAAAGCAGAAGTCAAAACTCCTTGCTCCTGGCATGTTTAAATCTGCTCAAAGAGAAAAAACAATCCTAAAATAATTTAATGAGATATTCTAAGAGTTCACAAAGGAGTGGCCACAGAGGAACTGGAACAACACAGAAAAGTTTGACAAAAAAGGTAGAAAGAGAGTGGAGCCCTAGAAAAAGGGGGATCAAATACACAGACTAATAGTAAAACCATATGATGGGGGATGGACAGAATGGGTAAAGGAGGTTAAAAGGTACAGATTTCAAGTTATAAAATAAGTAAGTCACGAGACGTAAGGTACAGCATGGTGGCTACAGTTAATAATCCTGTATTATAGATTTGAAAGTTGCTACATGAGATCTTAAAAGTTCCCATTACAAGAAAAACATGTAACTGGGTGGTGACAGAAGTCAACTAAACTAACTGTGCTGATCATTTCACTATGTACACAAATACCAAGTCATCACGTTGTACGCCTAAAACTCACGTTATATGTTAATTATATCTCCATTTTTAACAGGCTAATACGTGTAGTATTATAGAAACACTTCCAGAAATCATTCTTGAAACTCTGGTATCACGATAGAAAAGGAGATGATTGTTACAATTTACAGACAAGGGTCCAATAAACATAAAAAAGATGGTCAGCCTCTAAAATAAGCAGCTGGATTCAAGCTGGAGGGCTCCGTGGGTCCTAAAACTAGTGCCCTCTTCCTGTCACCCCAGCTCTGACCCAGCTGCTGAAAAAGGCAAGACGACAGCTCACGTGCGTCACAAATGATCTTTTTTATTGTGAATCGGCCTGATGGTCGGACCACAGCTTGTTAAACTACGTGGCCCTGACCTCCTCAAATCTGAACCCTCGACATGGGCTGAATTCTTCCCGCAGTCAGAAGCGGAAAAGACTTTACCCACAAGGTCAGAAGGTAGCCCCAGGCAGAGAAAGAGAAGGGCTGGGCCCCAGAACACACTCCCTCCCCTTAAGAAAAAAATGCCTGAGGAGAAAAGGTGCCAAGAGGTGAAAGAATACTTTGGAGAGAATCCTCTCTATGAGGATTTTTACAGAATAATACGGGGGGAAAAGCTGGAGAAATCAGAACCCTAAATATCAGGCCCAGGAGTTGCAGCTTCACCGTGTAAGCACAGAGGGAGGCCGGAGGTTGGAGGAGGGTCATTCAGGAGGGGCTGAAGGAAAGACAGCCCTGGGGATCAGGGGCAGAGACCCTGCTACAACAGAGTAACTACACTGTCTCCTGAGATGACGAAGCCTGAAACGTAGCCGATTAAATGGTTATGCCCACCTTCTCCTCAAGATACAATGGAGCAAGGGGTGTCTGGGTGGCTCCGTCAGTGGAGCGTCCGACTTCGGCTCAGGTCACGATCTCACACTCTGTGAGTCGGAGCCCCGCGTCGGGCTCTGTGCTGACAGCGCGGAGCCCGGAGCCTGCTGCAGATTCTGTGTCTCCCTCTCTCTCTCCTCTTCCCCCGCTCATGCCCTGTCTCTCTCTGTCTCTCAAAAATAAATAAACGTTAAAAAAAAGTTCTTTAAAAAAAAATACAATGGAGCAAATGAAAACGGATTAAAAATAGGTCATGTCCCCCCAAAGACCCTACACTGGGCCATTTTCTGAAGCGCCAACTGAGCAAAAAGTCAAATATGCCAAGTCAACCTCTGGTCCTTAATAAAAACTTTCAGCGAAGAGTTCCAAAATGACAGTAATTAGGACTCACAGGGAGTCAGACGGCTGACTGAAAACCAGAGATGTCCTGTGGCTGGTGTAAAATAAGAACAAAATAATCTCAATTTCTCTCTCTCCCTCTCTCTCTCCCTCTCCCTCTCTCTCCCTCTCCCTCCCTCTCTCTCTCTCTCTCTCTCTCTCTCTCACACACACACACACACACACACACACACACACACACACACACACTCCCTCTCTCGCAGGTAATGTGGGAGCAGCAGCTGGGCATCTACGAGCAGTCTTTCTCTGGGTGCTCCTTCAGCTTGCTAGGCCTGGCTGCTCCTTGGGGCCCAGATTAACCCCCCCTAGGAAACTAGGAAGCCCGCGGGTACTGCGCATTCCAAGACACACCAGAGCAAACTACAAAGGCTGCTATTTAACCTCCTAAAAACACCCCAGTGCCATAGAACCACACTGTACCTGGTCTAGCCCTGGTTGTTCTGGGCTCCAGGGTCTCCCAACAGAACACTGCTCTCCTTGATGCAACTCATGGAAGAAAACGCCTGATGATCTCAATGGTCTTACCTTTCAAACCAAGTTTAAAAATTAAAAGAAAGGTTTTCTTCTCTGTGGCTCCTTGCCCATTACAGGTTATCCTGGTAACAGTTGTCTTCAAATTGACTGCATTAGCAGATTAGCAGGAGTAAAGTGGGACGTGGAAGCAAAACAGAAGCTCTTCTGTAAAGAAAAAAGAGCATATGATCACAGCGTGTTCTGTCTGGGTCTGATGACAGCTGTCAGTAAAGATACTGTTTCAGGGTCCTGATTCACATAGAACTACACCTCAGAAAACTGAAAAGTTCTAGTTAACTGCAATTTTTCTGTGGGAAAACAGGGAAAAAAGGCACTGTCGTCCCCCTGCCTCAGCTTTTAACCTACACTAAACAATAACCCAGAAATAGAGACACCGTAATGTCACCATCTGTGAACAAATAACAAAGAACATACGTATTATCGTCATCTTATGAAAACATCAATAATATTCTTATCCAACACAGAGCTAAGTAATGGCACCATACTTTAAAACACTGAAAGCAAATTCGGGGGTGGCTGGGTGACTCAGATGGTCAAGTGTCTGACTTGGTTTCAGCTTAGGTCACGATCTCAGTTTCGTGACTTCCAGCCCTGCGATGGACCCTGTGCAGAGCCTGCTTGGGATTCTCTCATCCTCTCTCTCTCTCTCTCTCCCCCCCCCCTCCCTCTCTCTACTCCTTCCCTGCTCGCGCTGTCTCTCTCTCAAAATAAATAAACTTAAAAATATAGTAATAAAATTAAATAAAAATAGTAATAAAATAAAAATTTTAAAGCAGATTTTCAAAGTATCTCCCTCTAAATGCCCTCAAGTAGCCCCATGTAATACGTTAAAACATAATGTTTACCAGGAAATGTAAGCAGAATACTGAAGTCACTGAAGTACTGGCTATACAGCCAAATTCTAATGTCAATGAATCAAATACTACACATGAAAGGACTATAAACTGTCTTCCAAGGCACTTCATTTATAACTTAACACTGCAGGAAAAAAAGACTCAAACTATGGACAATATGCTAATGAGAAATCTCGTAAGAATGCAGTCTACAAGGCATTTCACAAAAAATGCTGTTCATGTGATAACCTTTCTTCCATAAAACACACTACACTCGGGTCAATGTTTTCCGTCAAGTAATAAATAGAAACAATGCCAACTGCTTGATAAAATGAATGAAACAAAACAGTAAGAAACCCAGGTTAAAATGAAAAGAACATAAAAATCTGATGTGCTCCACAGGATTTGTGTGTGCACGCGTTCGTGCACACACACACACACGCACACACACACACGCACGCACGCACACACTCTCTTTAGCGTTTAATTTGAGTGGCCGCAGGACCCTCAAAACTAATCCGCAATCATCTTTTCCAGGAGCCAAGACCACCCACCTCTCCTGCTTGTGGGCGGATCACAGGCTCCCAGCAGAGCTGGACAACCTGCCGGCCTCACCCTGCCCCACACGCCCATCCAGGAAGCCAAAAGAAAAAACCCGCTGTCAAATGTACTCCCGAGCATTATGAACCTGAGTGCTTATTAAAGAGGAACAAGTATGCTGAGACTTAATCCACTTTTCTGGAATACGGTCTTTGCATAATTGCTCCTACTCTTTTCACTTAGGCTAATTAGGAAAGGGAGTGGGGTCTATACTACTGATGGCAAGAAATACAGTTGGTCATTCTAAGGTGGGAGAACATGAGAAACAGGACCAGACGATGGAAGACAGAACAGGCCAGTGTCCGAGTGGAGCAGCGGAACTCTGAGTAAAGAGCATATACTGAATACACGTTGAAATGCCTCTAGATCGACAGTAAAAAGACCACCTCGGTTGTTTTGCCTTGTTTTTCAAAGGCACAATCTACAAGGACCAGGAGAAGGCAACAGAATTGGAGGGGTGCTGGAAGGGAGCAGGAGTGCTGCCTGAAGAAATTATTCCCTGAATACTCAGATCCCTAAACACCCTCACCCTCTGTCCCACCCCTGCCAGCCCCAGGAGGCAGGCCTCTGAACTGGGAGACCCTGGTTCAGCTGGGCACAGCTGGGGACAGCTTGCCACCCTGACAACAGAAAGGCTGTGGGAACTGCAGAACAAATGCGGAGACACAGGCACGCCCCACTGCCCACCCCAGCCCCAGCCGGATTCTCTTACTGGGCGCCAACAGTCTTCGGAGCTAACGGAACTTGAGAAAGAAAAGAACCTGAAAGCACCAAGACACTGGGCACTTCCCAACCAAGGAGCGCAACTAGTCGCTGTGCTGGAAAGTTCGTAGCCAACGCACCCCTCTTGTGATGGGAGCCTCCCATCTACTACTGTTAAAACCAAATGTTTTTTTAAAAACCCTTTTTATCGCAAATTTGCAGGACAGTTGCAAGAGCAGTACGAGAAACTCGCAGCGAGCCTCCACTAGTCTCACAAGTGACCACTGGGTCACTTTTGCTTGAACGCTCCACTCCCTCTCCGCGAACATCCCAAATGTTTGAGACCTTTCTGCAAAGGTTTCGTGGACCTTTCCGCAAACACGCCACTGTGTATTTCGTAAGAACAAGGATAGTACGTAACACAAGCACAGTACATATGTCACAGTCAAGAACACAGCACCTGTTGACTATGGAGTAAATAGTTCACTTTCTAATCCTGCCAATGGTTTTATGATGTCGTTCGTGGCAATCTTCCCTCCCCTCCACTCAGGATCCTTTGTCACATTTCCTTCCACTCCTGTCTGAAACAGCCCGCCAGCATTTCTTAGTCTTTCGTTTTTTGATCTTTTTGAAGACTACAGGGTATGCATTTCTGGCAGGAATGAATGAAGTTTTGTTTTTCCCAGAGTATCACATAAGGCAGATGTCAACCTGTCCCTTTACTGGTGACCACTCTGATCACCCAGTTAAGACGATATGTGCCATATTTCTCCACTGTAAAATAACCGTTTTCTCCCAAGTAATCAATTGGTAAGTAATCTGTGGGAAGATATTTTGAGATTATGTCCTTAAAACCCTCACTCAGTAGTTTTAATACCCACTGGCAATTTTTGTCTGAATCAACTGTTACTCTGATGGTTATAAAGCGGTGTTTTCTTGAAAGTCTACTATTCCTTCATCAGATGACATTCTAACTTCAGGAAGGCGGGCCTCCTTCTCCCCACTCATCTTTATTCTGTTAACAGTGTGGACTCATAGGTTCTCATTTTACTTATTAATGCCATTATCCACTCTGATACTCAAGTTGTCCCAGATTCAGCCAGTGAGAATCCCTTCAAGCAGACTCCCATGTGCCTTCCATGCTTTTTGAGCACTTCCTTATTTCCTGGCATAACAACATGTTCGAGATTCATCCTGAACGTTCTCTGTCCCAGCTCTAAAATCATCCATCTTCCAAGGAGCCCTGGTTCTTTTAGTGGAGAATGTAATGCAGAAATGAAGATTTGAGAGCCAAGGACAAAGCTGGGAAAGACGGTGGTTCCATATAATTCAACTGTGTGTGCTATGTGTATCCCTGACTTTTAAATATGAAGGAAAACCAAAGATCGCCAGAATCTCAGGAAATCCTCTAGCATGAAAAGTCAAGGGCAAAACAAACAGAAAAATACAAGCTGGAGTAAAGACTATACAAGGAAGAGAGAATATATAAAAAAAAAAAAATTGTATCCTCAGATGGATAATACATCCATTGGGGGGAAAAAAAACAAAAAACACAGGATACTATTTAAAAGGGCACAGAGAATAATTAACAGAAGGAAAATGATTTCTGACCCGGGAGTCTATACTCAGCCAAACTATCAACCAAGAGTACACAGAAACACGAGTCAAAAGATCTACCTCCTACACGATTTATTCACAGAAAGCTACCGTGCAGAGACTGTGCTCCACTGACACAAGAGGGACAGCCATAAAGAAGACAACACAGAATACAAGAACAAGAGAGTCAATGCAGGAGAGAGGCGGAGAGAACCCCTGGGATCCTGGCAGACCACTGTGCTCCCTGCAGGGAGGGCAAGCAGGGCAGGCTGGAGCGGGGAAAGATTTCCTCGAAAAGATAAGGCTGATGGAATGCTGGCTGAACACGTAACTGACTAAAAGTCTGAGGCTAAAACAGTGCATTAATAGCTTCTTAGAAAAGTGATGGTGGGGCACCTGGGTGGCTCAGTCGGTTGAGCGTACAACTCTTGATTTTGGCTCAGGTCATGATTGCAGGGTCATGGGAGGCGGGAGCCTACTTAAGATATTCTCTCTCTCTCTCTCTCTCTCTCTCCTTCTACCCCTTCTCCGCAGTTTGTGCACTCATACTCTCTCTCAAAAAATAAAAAATTAAAAAGTGATGGGTGCCTGGCTGGTTCAGTTGGTACAGCATGTGACTCTTGACCTTGGGGTTGTGAGTTTAAGTCCCACGCTGGGTGGAGAGATTACATATAAACAAACAAACAGGGGTGCCTGGGTGGCTCAGTCAGTTAAGCATCCGACTTCGGCTCAGGTATTGATCTCACAGCTGGTGGATTTGAGCCCCGCATCATCAGGCTCTGTGCTGACAGCTTGGAGCCTGGAGCCTGCTTTGGATTCTTTATCTCCCTCTTTCTCTGCCTCTTCCCCACTCACTCTGTCTCTCTGTCTCTTAAAAATAAATAAACATTAAAAAAAAAACACAAACAAACATAAAATTTTAGAGGGGGAAGTGATACTATTTCTGGGAAAACCAAAAAATTTTTAGGAAAGGAAAAATATTTGTAATTTACCACTTAACATTAAAGAGCACACAGGGTCATAATGATAAAAGTAATTACTGATTTAACCAAAATTGTAATAAAATTATCAAGGAAAGATGGAGAAGACAGACTGTGGGGAGGGGAGAGGAGAAAGCTAATCCTTATTCCGTATCTTTTCACAGCAGGAAATCAATAGATATGCTTAAAACCAAAAACAAATTAGCATACAAGTAAGCAAATATGAACTCTTCGAATATGTTCTTCAGACATATGGAGGTAAATACATTTTTTAATTGGCCAGAAGAATTCAAAGAACTACAAGCTGCCTTCAGGAAAAGGGAAAAGAGGGTGGGGAGGCTAAAGAAAGCTGTTTTCTTATCCAACCTCCCAGAACTAGCTCACTCTTAACTGTGGATGTGTAAAACACTGACAAAAAAAATTTTTTAATAAATTTTTAAGAAGAATGCTTAACTGGGAAAAGCTTTTAAATGTTGAGACCAGAGAGCTTTAACAACAGCAACTCACTAGCTATGAAACTAAGTCCTCTAACCTGAGTACCCATTTCTTCATCTATGAAATAACGAGTTGTACTAATAAACTCTAAGTGTTCTTCCTGCTTCAGTAATTTATGAATCTGCTATAAAAACAAAGTAATCTAGGCTTTAAATATGGTGCCAGTGGCAGGGCATCTGACTTCGGCTCAGGTCATGATCTCACGGTTCATGGGTTTGAGCCCCCCTGTCGGGCTCTGTGCTGACGGCTCAGAGCCTGGAGCCTGCTTCAGATTCTGGGTCTGCCTCTCCCTCTCTCTCTCTCTCTCTGTGTGTCCCTCCCCTGCTCATGCACTGTCTCTCTCTCTCTCTCTCTCTCAAAAACAAATAAACATTAAAAAAAAAGATTAAAGATACACACACGAAGGATGTCCACGAGGACAATCCACGAGGATGATGACAGGTACTTCCTTCTCAAAAAGGGGCAACTCTCCCCAGGTGTTTAACTTCTAGGAAACCCCAAGGTTTACATCGTAACGAAAGGGCGAAGATGAGAAGGGCCTGGCCAAAGCGCTCTTGAGAGTGCGGAAGCGCGGAACAGCAGCCCGGTGTTGCGGGGCTGAAGGAGGAAAAGCAGGGGTTTGCTAGTGACCGCTACGACGTGCACCCTAGCGGCTGACGTCCTCGTCTACTGAGGCCACTGCAGAATACCACACTGGGCGGCTGATGACAACAGAAATTTAGTTCTTACAGTTCTAGAGGCTGGGAAAGCCCAACATCTCGGTGTCTGGTGAGGACCCGCTTCAAGGTTCACAGGCAGTGGTCTTGTTTGCTGTGTGCTCGCTCAGCAGGAGGGGGCCGGCAAACCTCCGGGGTGGGTTTTTAAACCCCCTTCATAAAGGCTCCACCCGCATGGTCTAACCACCTCCCAACAGCATCACACCGAGGATGCGAGGATGCGTAAGGATTAGATTTCAACACACGGACCTTGAGGGGGGACACCGACATTCAGTCTATAGAAATGAGTATCGTTAGATTCTTCTTTCAGAGGAAATGGATCCAGAGGGCCCCCTTCAAAACAGGAAACCAAGATTTAAGAAAGAGATAATACACTTTTATATTTATTTTTGCCAACCATTCTTTGAAGGAGCCGCATTTTCTTCAACAGCCAAATAGCTCTATCACTGAGCATCTCCTCTTTTCAGTACTACTAACTCTGACCAAGGCCAAGAAGGGGAACTCAAGAACAATATACCTATAAAATTACCAGTCAGAAATGAGGACTGGTTTAGCCTAAGACAGTGAAAAAAAACCAGACTCTCAACTCAACAGTGTCTAAATACGTACTTGCTTAGTCATAGAATTTGAGAACAGCAACAATGAACATCTACCCTTACAAATCCTTTGTGCTAGCATTATGCAAGCATTTTCCACTCTCTTAGGTATTAATTCCTATTTTACAGTTGAGGATAATAAGAAAGGACTTACTCCAAATAACCCTTATGTGAACTAGGTTTTGTTTTTTTAAGCTCACCTTAGGAAAAAAAGCCAATGAAAATCTCTCTATGCTGTCACGTGAATTTTTAATATAGATTCCAAGATATTCCCCACTGATGCAAATTCACAAGAGGAAGTCACAGCTAATGCAGAACATACGAGAAAGCATGTTCTCCTTATATCCTACGTCACGCACAAACAAAACACCTTCTCAAGTACAGAGAGGCGACCCAGCCAGATCACATAAAAGCAAGTCACTTGATGACTTCTTAGCAACATCAGGAAGCTCCAAGGTAGGCCAGCTCGATCAGAGTAAAATTTTAACATGGGTCTTCCCCTCACTTCTGTAAGTATTCATTCTCACACGTGTTTTTCAAAACACCCAAGTCCAAAGAGAGGGAGTATGAGATGGGAAGATAATCCATCTTTGAGGCCTTGCCCATCATCTCATCCTCAATGCCTAGCACAGTGTGAATAATAATTTTAAAAATCCACAAAAACTTGAATGCAAAAATCATCAAAAATGAACGAACAACTCATAATTGGGAGAAATCACCTAACTAAATAATTTGGATGACTTCAGAGGCATCTTTCTTTCTTTTTCTTAATATATAATTATTTAACCCATGACTCCAGTCTTGTGGTGGTCTTAGTGCAACAATTAAGTGTGGGGTTTTTGTTTTGTTTGTTGGTTGGTTTTTTTGAGAAGGGTGGGGCAGAGAGAGACCAGGAGAGAGAGAATTCCAAGCAGGCTCCACGCTGTCAGCACAGAGTCAGCGCAGAGCCTGATGCAGGGCTCAAACTCACAAACCGTGAAATCCTGACCTGAGCCTAAATCAAGGGTTGGACGCTTAACCGACTGAGCCATGCAGGCACTCCCAAAGGTATCTTTCAACGAAATTTAAAGATATATTTGCATGTAAATATTTATACTTAGTATTTCAATATTTATACTTAAATATACACATATACATGTAACTCAGCTAATTTCAGAAACGCCAATCATTTTAATACAAGCCGTGGCAAGAATACCAAGGCTTCTAAATCATCAATCATGGGGAACCTGGGTGGCTCATTCGGTTAAGCGTCCGACCCTTGATTTTGGCTCAGGTTAAGATCTCATGGTTTGTAAGATCAAGCTCCATGTCAGGCTCTGCACAGTGAGGAGCCTGCTTGGGATTCTCTCTCTCCCTCTCTCTCTCTGTCCCTCCCCCACTCGCGCACACACACGCTCTCGCTCTCTCTCCAAATAAATAAACTTAAAAACAATCATTAATGAGAAATCACCATACCAAGAACGCAAAAAAAAAAAAAAAGTCTTTATTAAAGTATAAAACATCCACAGTAAATCCATACTATCACTTTTTAAAAACACAATCACATATGTAAAGTACTTTAGGTAAAAACTTTGGCACCTGATTAGATTACATCATCGTCTGGCTATGCACCTTATGGGATACTCAAATCACTGCAGTCATGCATGAAGCCAACCCAATCTAAGTTGCTACTAAAATGGAGCCAAGTCATAAATTAGTAAATTAGCATCCAAAGGAAAGCCCCAGCTCTGCCTAGAAGATGAGGGCAATGGTATGCAGGGCGACACGATCTCAATCGCCAGCAAGTGGCTCAGCCACGATAAACCATCAAGTTTAATTTGATGTAAAAGCTGAGATTTCCATAATCCAGGATACAACGGCAAGAAACACATCAAAACTTTTTGCAGGACATCTTGGCAACCAAGTGATTAGTAAGTTAAATAAAAGTACAGAGATTGGAAAATGTGCTAAGCACCATGAAAGTGGAAGAATTCGTCCCCTGAGAACTCAACCCAAGAATGGGATTGTCTCTCTCCCTCTCTCTGCCCCACCCAGGTGCGCACACTCATGTGTGTGTCTCTCTCTCTAACTAAATAAACATTTTAAAAAGTTCAACTAGATTATCTCTGTGACTGTAAATAATTTAGCGCAGCGTATAAACGATCTTCGTTAGGCAACGCAACTAAAACCACACCTCCCTCCAAATCATGGCAAGGTACTTCGGCCCAAGGATGCGCAGAGGCCATACTGTATGCCCCACGCCACCAAACAATGGGGAAGACTTAAAAGAGAACACAGATTTGGTTCAGTCAACCTCTGGGCAAGAATTCATCTCTCTAAACTTACCTTATCTGTAAAATGAGAAGATCAGACTAAACTATCACTTATGATGCTTCAAATCCTAGCCTTCTAGAAAATGAAATATAAAATCTAAGTGAAACCAGGAGATTCAAAGAGATGAAGAAAAAGGAACCAATGAGTAACCACAGTC
The DNA here is from genome assembly GCF_018350175.1 of Felis catus. Classification (NCBI taxonomy): domain Eukaryota; kingdom Metazoa; phylum Chordata; class Mammalia; order Carnivora; family Felidae; genus Felis; species Felis catus. The sequence goes on along the minus strand of NC_058377.1, from coordinate 110,688,871 downwards.
AAACTCTTAAGAAATTCAGTAAATTTCAGCAAGATCTTAAAGTATAGAGTCCCGGTAACAGAATTTATAGAGTTGTACAGTATCACTGTATTCTGCTAGGAAACTGATTTGGTCTGTGTCCAGTATTTTCGTTTTGCTTTAAGTCCACATATGGACACACCACCTCCAAGGAAGGCCAAACTGCAGAAAGGTCAGGGGAACAGAGGGCTCACAAAGGTGTGTACGGTCCCTTTCTCCCATAAAAAGTGGACCAAGAAACTCTTCCTCCTACGTCAGGTTATAATCCCCAGTGCCACCTTCAGCGTTCTCCAACAGTACCATAGGCCTGCTTTGTCAAGGACCCACACCCAATACAACTCGATGCCCTTTTGATAGGAGTTGTGGTTATTTGTAGGTGTCGTAAGGTAAACTGGAGTATGAATTCATCCACGAAGCTTATAAGATACCCACACCCACCTTTCCTGTGGTATACAACCCAGTACATATATAAAACAGGACAGGGTCCTCCGAAAAGAATCCCGACGGGTATCTGGAGAACAGGATTTAGATTCACAACTTGCGTGAAACGAGTTAATAGGCAGAAGCTCAAGGCAGAATGAAAACCTTAACACAGCTCTTCAAAGGCACATTTACAAATAGCTTCTGTGGCCTGAACCAGACCTCATATTTTTCTCCATCCTTAAGGGGGGAAAAACCCCTCTCAAAGAGTTTGGTTTATAGCACGGTAGGAAAAAACAAAACCAAATTCTTCTTCCTCACAGAGTAAAATGTTTTACCTGACAGACTTTCCTCTGTATCGCAGTTGCTTTCACTAGGCCACCACTGATGACCGTTTAGTTTTCATTTTTCCTATTATGAAACAACGCCGGGGTTCCCAGGAGTGGAGCTGTCGGATCAAACGTGTGTTTCTAACCAGACGCACCCGGGCAAACGGCTCCCCCGGAGGCCGTGCCATCCGAAGGGCCACCAGCAATGCAGGCGCGCCGTGTCCCCACACCCTGGCCCTGACGCGCACCGTTCGTACGTCTGCGAGCCATTTACACTCCGCTCTTCAGCCAACTGTCTGTCTGCATCCCTTGTCCGTGATTCCACCGGGGCCGGCCTTCTCCGTGACTTGTAGTGGTGACTTACAAGGCAGAGAACGAGCCCTCTGTCCGACCGCATTCCAATCTCTTCAACTCATTCCGATCTGGTGTCTCTATCTGTGCCACTCAACTGAAACTGCTCTTTCCGGTCCCCAGTGACCTCCAGGTGGGGCTAAGTCCAAATGCAACTCCTTCTGTCCTCATCTTGAACTCGCCCTCGGCAGCTTTCAATACAGCTGACCAGCAGCCCCTCCTCATTAGAACATTCTCCTCACTCGCCTTCTTTGGTATTAGGCTCCCGGTTTCCTCCCTGGCTCCTTCAGTCTCCCTAGCCGGGGCTCCCGTCCTCCCCTCCCTTCCCCTCCCACACGACCGACCGCGGTGCAGGCCGCAGGGTCCGGCGGTGCCCGCTACCTACTTCGCTCTCCCAAGCTGACCTGACCGTATTAGCTGGGGTGTCCGCTCACACTTGTTCTATTCGAGGTGTCGCCCCAGCGACCGCAACAAGGCCCGGGACACTTTCAAAAAAAAGTCTTGTTGACTAAATGAAGCCATTTCAGTGGGTTTTAAAAAGGCCTCTACAGGGGCACCTGGGTGGCTCAGTCGGTTAAGCGCCCAACTTCAGCTCAGGTCACGATCTCGCGATCCGTGAGTTCGAGCCCCGCGTCGGGCTCTGGGCTGATGGCTCACAGCCTGGAGCCTGCTTCCGATTCTGTGTCTCCCTCTCTCTCTGCCCCCTCCCCCGTTCATGCTCTGTCTCGGTCTCAAAAATAAATAAACGTTAAAAAAAAATTTTTAAAAATAAAATTAAAAAAAATAAAAATAAAAAGGCCTCTACAGACACAGTTGAGATACAACTTTATACAACCGAAGACCATCTCTGCACTTCAAATGCAGGCACCCAACTGCGGGCCGACATTCCCCGTCGGATGGCTCGAGCACCCCAAAGTCAGTGTCTCCAAAACTGCCTGTCCACCATACACCAACACTGACCGGCCATCAATCCTTTCCGTCCCCGTGTCGTCCCCGTGTCAGGAAAGGCACGCCCCAGGTGTAAAAGTCAGAGCCCGGAAACCACGCTGGCTCTTCTCTTCCCTACCAATCCTATTCATCCACTTCCGTCTTCTGAGTACCTCCCCGCCTCCATTTTCTGCCACCACCAGCCCCCTCCCCCAGGAGAAGAGAAACAGCTTCCTGATCCATCTCCCTGGGTCTCCTCTGGACCGTCTAAGCCACTGTGGATTTGGGTTCCTCGTCAGCGTCCCCTGCCACTCCGTGCGAGGCATGGTAACAATAATTCTGATCCATGTGGTCCACTACAGGAGCCACGTAAGGCTTCGGAGCACTTGAAATCTAGACGGTTTGACGGAGGTGTGCTGTAAGCATAAAATGCACACTTGATTTCAAAGGCGTGGTACAAAAGACAGAAATGAAAATATCTCATTGGTAATTTTTATGCTGACTGCACATTGAAAAAAGTTAAGATCCCATATTGCATTATATCCTATTCATTGAGACATTGTCCTGAGCATTTCACTGAGAGCACCAGCACCATGGCCACCTTTTTCTAACCATGTATGACCACAGCATGGCAAGAGCTGGGCCTGGCACGGATCTGGCAGCAAGATGCTTGCCGAATGAATTATGGCCAGCAGTCAGTATCATTTATGTGCGCTCACTTAAAAACAAAACATTAAACGTGTAATTCTCACTTGGGAGTTGGATGACACTTGTACGACACACTTGGTATTAAGAAAATTTTCTATGTTTAAAACTTTATTCTTTTAAATGTTTATTTATTTTGAGAAAGAGGGAGAGAACACAAGTAGGGGAGGGGCAGAGAGAGGGAGAGAGAGAATCCCAAGCAGGCTCCATGCTGTCAACGCAGGGCCTGATGCAACGTAGGGCTCGATCGTACGAACCGTGAGCTCATGACCTGAGCTGAAATCAAGAGTTGGACGCTTAACCGACTGAGCCACCCAGGTGCCCCTATGTTTAAACTTTAGGTACACACGCATCTTAAGAAATAATTACTTACTTCTTTAATGTGCATTCTAATCATGTCGTCATTAATTTTTCTAATTTCTCATGGCCAAAATTTCTGTTAGAAGGGAAAGACAGACTGGGGAAGACTGGAAATTCAAGCTGGCCTAAAAATAACTTGAAGATTAGGAGTCATCAACTAGTAAAACATTGGTCATCACAACTCGAAAAATCAGCCACAAGAGAAGGAAGGTTGGCGGACCGCACAAGGCAAAGCAAGCAAGTTAAGGATAAACACGCAAAGTCTAGTTAACGAGAGCCGGACTCGTTTTGTTATTCCCCCTGCAACATTATCAAGCCACGGAGAGGGTGTGGGATACACTCACGTTGACAAGCTTTACAGTCTATGTTGTCATTCTGCAGAAAACACACTCTCAGATGGCCTCACAAACCCAGAAAGTGATAGGGTAGAAAGGACAATCCAAATGATCATTACATTTGAAGTACAGAACAACTGTGACCTGAACGAATTTCAACGTGATTTAGGTTGGAAGCCCTTTAAAAATTTAAATTTGGGTCCTCATTCAGCCTCCACAGACAGATCACGACCAAACAAGCACCCCCAGTGAGAGGATGACAAAGTTTACCCCTCAAACAGAGACACAGCTACCGGCGAACAGGACACAGAACACTGTGGGGACCCCACAAAACAACCCAGGCCTTCCACAAATAGAGGGCAAGAGGGGGAAAAAGTGATGAATGGGTAATATACCATTTTTTTAAAACTGGTAGACTTTATGTGGATCCTGATTTGCCAAAATTAGAACACTGTACCAAAAAATTATACTATGAGACAGGTGGAAATTTCACTCTGGGTATTAGATAACATTAAGCAACTACCGTGTGGGGTTGCTTTCTAGATCTGAGAATTTTGTGGTTATGTTATGTATGATTAAACAGCCAAAGGGGGAAAAAAAAGTGTTTTCCTTTGAAAGATAGTACATGTATACTGGCATATTTACACAAGAAACAATATAATTACTTGGGGATTTTCTTCCAAGTAATATGGAAAGAAGTAACCATAAAGGGAAAAGTAATAACGTGAATTACATTCCAAATGACTTCTCCTCAAACGACACAATGCAAAGTCACCGAGCAGGTGAAGACATTCACCACACTTACATCTCCTGAAAAACTCATACCCAACATAAAAGAAATCCCACCAAGTGTCATGCTTGAAAGTATGTCCAAATATTGTGAGACTCCTCCTTTCAAAAAAAAAAAAACGGAGCCCAACTCCCCTCCCCTTGAAGGCAAGCTGGGACACTTTGACTCTCTTCTAACAAAGAGAACTCGGCAAAATTCAATGCCATGTGACTTCTGAGGTCATAAAAATGATAGCTTCCACTTGGTGCTCTTTCCCTCAAATCACTCTCGGGGGGCTGGTGGGGTGGGGGGAGTCAGTCACCATGTCCTGAGGACAGGACCCACAGATCCCTGACACCAGCCCACATGAAAAGGAACCGTGGCCTGCCACCGACAGCCAGGACTAACCTGCCGGGCATGTGAATGAGCCACCTTGGGATGGAACTCCCCACCGCAGTCAAGCCTTCAGACTGGGGGCCAAGACACTGCCCAAGTTCATGTTCTACAGAAACTGAGACAATAAAGGTTTTTTTGTGGGGGGGGGGGGGGGTCTAGGTGGCTCAGTCAGTTGAGCGTCCGACTTCGGCTCAGGTCATGATTTTGAGTTTTGTGAGTTCAAGCCCCACGTCAGGCTCTGTGCTGTCAGCCTGAGTCTGGAGACTGCTTCAGGTTCTCTGTCTCCCTCTCTCTCTGCCCCTGCCCCACTCCCCCCCCCCAAAAAATGAATAAACATTAAGAATTTAAAGGTTTCTTTGTTGCTAGGAGCCACTAAAAGTTTAAGGATAATTTGTTATGCAACAACAGAGAGCTAACACAATAAGAAAAACTAATAATGCAGTGGGAAAAAAAAAGAACAAAAACTTCAAAATATACTCTTTATAACAAAGGATATCCCAGGGGGCACCTGGGTGGCTCAGTCAGTTGAGCATCTGACTCTTGAGTGCGGTTCAGGTCACGATCCCATGGTCGGTCGTGGGACTGGGCCCCGCCTCGGGCTCCGTGCTGTATGCTGGACAGCAGTGGAGCCTGCTTGGGACTCTCTCCCTCCCCCGCTCTGCCCCTCTCCCACTAGTGCACACACGTGCTTGCACTCTAAGTAATAAATGCACTTTTAAAAAAGGGCAGAAAAAAAGGAGAGCCAAATGACCAATAGAAGTATGGAAAGGTGCTTGACTTCACTGCTGCAAATTCAAACTCTCCGAAGACATCACTACACAGCTAGGAGTGTAGCTGCAAAGCACAGCACGGACAACGCGAGCTGAGCTGGTGTAACTGCACTTTCACTCGCTACGAGTACTTCAGGAGGTGCAGCCACAGTCGTCCAAAACCAAATATATGCACGCCTCTAAGACCTGGCAATTTTACTCCCAGATACGTTCCCCAAAGAAATACATGTATCTGTTCACAAAAAAAAAAAAAAAAAAAAAAGACACCGTGAATGTTCAGGGCAGCAGTATTTGTCACAGCCCCAAACAGACATCCATCTAGATGTCCATCAACAGAGTAATTTCAGAGCAACGAGAACAAATGACAACTGCATGTAACGACAGATAATCTCACACAACGCCAAGAGAAAGGACTCAGACACAAACTAACATACCGTAAAGTTCTACTCATTTAAGGAACAAAACGGGGCAGACTAATCAGTTTGGGCAGACGGGAGGACACCGGTGCCTGCGGCAGGGAGGGTACCGACTGGACGGGAACAAAGGGGCATCCGGGGTGCCAACTACCCAGGTGCGTTTCAGCTTGTGGAAACTTCTTCTGATATGAGCCCTTTTCTGTCTCTTCAGTCTACTGAACTATAATTCAATAGAGTTTTAAAACAGTAACGATACAGGAGAGAGGTGAGGAAGGGAGTGAGGCAGGAACGGCCTCCAGTACGGCTGCTGGCGCTCAGCAAAGGAGGGTTCGTGATACTATTCTATGTTTCGCATGTTAGAACTTTCCCCTCGTAAAAAAGACTTTTAAGTTTCTTAATACAAAAGTAGCTGGAACTGCTGGTAAAAGTATAAACTTGCATATTTTTTCTGGTCAGAGACAACAAAAGGTGTTGAATTCTTCACATTCTTTGACCCAATTATTCTACTTCTGTGACTTTATCCTAAGGTGTTTATCCTGAGCAAAAGGTTTGTATGTAACAATGTCCACAGGAGTTTAAAACAGGAAAGAGAAATGTCTACATGCGGAGAACACGGGACACCTAGGGACTACCACGGGACAAATAATCCAAGTCGCTCACAAACACACGGCACCCAACTATGCCATGGTAAACACCAACGATCGAATCTGCACCAAGGTTCTTTTACCCGTCCAATGAAATACAGTTGTTACAAATGATCTCACGGGGTGCCTGGGGGGCTCGGTCGGTTAAGCGTCCGACTTCGCCTCAGGTCGTGATCTCGCGGTTCGTGGGTTCGAGCCCCACATCGGGCTCTGTGCTGACAGCTCAGAGCGTGGAGCCTGCTTCGGATTCTGTGTCTCCTTCTCTGTCTCTCTGCCCTTTCCCTGCTCATGCTATGTCTCTCTCTCCCCCGCCTCTCAAAAATAAATAAACATTAAAAAAATTAAAAAACAAACAAGTGTGTGTACCACTCTGGGATGCGGATAACGAGAGAGGCTGTGCTAGTGTGCAAAGGTGGGGGGAAGAGCGGATACAGGGGAAATCCCTGACCTTCTCCTCAATTCTGCTGCGACCTTAAAATGCCCTAAAAATAGTCTTTAACACGATGTAAACAAAACTCTTTGAAAAAACAGAGCAATAAATCTTTGTGACCTTAGATTAGGCAAAGCCTTCTTAAATATGACACCAAAAAATAAGAAACAAAAGAAAAAAAACAGATACACTGGGCTTCATCAAAGTAAAAATGTGTGTGTTTCAATGACACCATCAAGAACGTGCAAAGATGATCTATGGAATGAAAGTATCCGCAAGTCATATACTTAAGAGGGACTTCATAACTCAATAATAAAAAGCTAAGCACCCAGTTAAAAAATTGGCAAATAATCTCAATAGTCATACCTCCAAAGAAGATAGACAAATGGTGAACGGGCACACTAAAAAAGTACTCGACGTCATCAGCCATCAGGGAAATGCAAATCAGAACAACACAACACCACCAAATACCCACACTGACACGCTACTATCAGAAAGACACAATCACAAGAGGTGACACAGATGTGGGAAAACTGAAGCTCTCACACACTGCTGGGAGTGTAACATGAGGCAGGCACACCGGAGAATACGCTGGCAGTTTTTGCAAAAGTTTTCTCTTAAATACGGAACTACCTCGTAACCCAGCCAGTCCACTCCCGGGTACGTATCCAAGAGGAATGAGAGCGTGTGTCCACAGAAAAATGTACACACAAATGTTCACACGGCATTATTCACCAGAGTCAAAAAGCAGAAACACTCAAATACTCATCATCCGATTAACGAACAAATAAAATGTGGTGTTTCCACACGACAGCGTATTCAGCAACACCGACAACAAAAGGACTGACATACATGCGAATCTTGGACACGTAGCGAAGGGAAGGAGGCCAGTCACAAAAGAGCACACGCTGTACGATTCCACCCATAGGAAGTGTCCAGAATAGACCAACCCATAGAGACAGAAATGAGACTAGTAGTCGCAGGGGCCAAGGGGATGGGCCAAGGGGATGGGGGTTTCTTTCTCAAGTCATGAAACTATTCCGGAATGACAGCAGTGACAGCATGTACGCACCGTGACTATGCTAAAAAAAACCCACATCAGCAGTATGCTGAAGCGTGTGAACCGTCGGGTCTGCGCACTGTGTCCCAACAAAGCTGTTAGAAGAAGAATGATAAAATCTGTATTTGCAAAGAGAGGTGGAAGAAAAAGTTGTTCGCGAAAAACTTCAGAGTCTATACTTCACCAAACGTGTTCGCACACGCTCACTTGAACCTCACGACACTCCTCGGTGGCAAGTTACGTCACTTCCTGCACGTGGAGATTCTGGGAGGCAGAGGCAGTAAGGAAGGGACTCGGGTCCCAAACTTAGGGAGCGGCTAGGCCAGCGGGGCTTGGAAACGCCCCCCTCTTTCTACCACTTGTCGCCTCCCAGAGTGCTACAAACACAGCCAACACTACACGCGAAGCTTCTGCAACAGCCGCACCGTTCGCAGAGGGGCTATCGTGACCCACGTGGTCCTTAAACATTTTTGTGCCTGGCACTTTGCGGGCACTCCAAAGTGTCGGTGAACAAATCACATTTTTCCCTCACAACTCCTTTTACAATTGAGGGCACTAACATTAAGAAATTACGTAACCCACGGCACCTGGGTGACTCAGTCGGTTAAGCATCTGACTCCTGATTTCGGCTCAGGTCACGATCTCATCATGGTTCCTCAGACAGAGCCCTGTGTCAGGTTCGGCGCTGACAGCTCACGGCCTGCTTGGGACTCTGCCTTCCCCCTGCCCTGCCCCTCCCCCGCTTGGGTACACATGTGCCCTTTCTCTAGAAATAAAAACTAAACATTTAAGAGAAATTAAGTAACCCAACAATTATTAAATAGTAAACTTACCTGACATAAATATGTTTTGGGGAGCTTATTATAAGCATATTTCTCAATTACAGAGGTGGGAGGACCATAAATTGAGCCCAGAAAGGAACAATGATATAAAGCACAGGAATCAAAAAGGAACAGGAAGTCCTTTCAGAATACGGGAGCAAACTGAAAACACCAGGGGATAATTTTTGAGTTTATACAATGCCTGGTGAGGAGCCAAGGAAATCGAAACCTAATGGTCAAAAGAGCTGAACAGAGTACTCATTTATAAAAAAAATCAAAACATGGGGCGCCTGAGTGGCTCAGGCGGTTAATCGTCTGACTCTCGATTTTGGCTCAGGTCATGATCTCACGGCTCGTGAGTTTGAGTCCCAAGTTGGGCTCTGCGCGGACAGCACGGAGCCTGCTTGGGATATTCTCATTCTCCTTCTCCCTCTCCCCACCCCCCGCCCCCCCCCACCCCGCCTCGCTCCCTGCCCCTCCCCCACCAGGGGGTACAAGCACACATGCACTCCTTCCCTCTTTCTCAAAATAAATATTTTTTAGAAACCTCAAAACATAAACCAACATGTGAGAAACATTTAGCATGGCTAATTTCTTAAATTAAAAAATCCAGGAGATACTCTTTTTTTTAAATTTTTTTTTCAACGTTTATTTATTTTTGGGACAGAGAGAGACAGAGCATGAACGGGGGAGGGGCAGAGAGAGAGGGAGACATAGAATCGGAAACAGACTCCAGGCTCTGAGCCATCAGCCCAGAGCCTGACACGGGGCTCGAACTCACGGACCGCGAGATCGTGACCTGGTTGAAGTCGGACGCCTAACCGACTGCGCCACCCAGGCGCCCCTGGGAGATACTCTTTTATATCCCATGAATCAGCAAACAAAAAATAATTAGAACTAATTAAAATTGATGGGAGAATGTGGAAAACGGGGATATTCATTTACCACTGATACACTGTAAATGGGCACCAATTTTTTAAAGAAGATGCTATATAAGACTAATAAAAATGACACTACTTTTTGATTAGGTGATCTCATGAAAATTAAAAAGAATTTTATCAAAAAGGGAGAAAATTATTGGTACAAAGGATAAGAGTAACTACGGTTATACTCACTACCATTCAGGTATGTCCTCATAAATATGTCATTCCTACTGTACAAGAGAGAAAATCAAAGCTCAGAGCTCAAAGAACTAGTGTTTGGCAGTATTAGGATTCAAGTTCAGTAGCATTTAAACCCTACCTTACTAAGGTCATAACGGAGTCTGGGACAGAAAGACTATGAATGAGAATTCTCTGGAAACAGCTAGATCCAAAAGAAAATCAGGGATACAGAGATCTGAGCAGATTAGCACATACATGATAAGTTTAGCCATGAAAGTAGGTATTACACAAGGCACAGCGTGGAAAATAAGGAAGGCTGAAGAACAACATGTGAAATGAGTCTGGAAGAAAATTAAAAAGGAGGTCAAGCAAGCAAAGAAGAAGACCAAGAAAATGTCGTGTCAGAGGACTTGTAAATTCTACAAAGAAAACTCTTCCCCGGTTTTTGCTGCCACTAAGATTTAAATAACAGTGGTTTATTTATTTATTCATTTTAATGTTTATATAGAGAGATGAGAGATGGGGGAGGGGGGGCGCAGAGAGGGAGGGAGACACAGAATCGGAAGCAGGCTCCAGGCTCTGAGCTGTTGGCACAGAGCCTGATAGCCTGATATGGGGCTTGAACTCACAAACCGTGAGATCACGACCTGAGCCAAAGTCGGACGCTTAACCGACTGAACCACCCAGAGGCCCCTAAGCCACAGTGTTTTAAACACCTTTCTATAGCTCACAGATAAGCACTCAAAAAGGAAAAACAAAGTCTTGTGCGCTGTTGCTGGAATGTAAAATGATGTAGCTTTTATAGAAAACAGTATGGCGGTTTTGCAAAACAAAAGTAAAAACAGAATTAGCCTATGATCCAGCAATTCCACTTCTGGGTATATACCCCAAAAGAAATGAAAACATAGGGCCAAAGTGATACGGTACACCCATGTTCACAGTACATAAACCAGAACAGTCAGAAGGCAGAGGCAAGTATCTACTGACAGAGGAATGGATGAACAAACTGTGGCAGACACATACAATGGCATCTAATTCAGCCTGAAAAAGGAAGGCAGCTCTGATAGATGCTACAACACAGACGAACCTTGAAGACTTCACGCTTGCAGTCACTCAACAAAAGGACAAATACCATCTGATTCCTCTTCTATAAATGTGTTTATACGAACACTCATATGAAGTGTTCAGAGCAGTCAAATTCACAGAGAGAGTAGAAGGCTGGTTGTCAGAGGCTGGGGGAGGAGGGGCTGGAGAGTAATGGATTTAACAGGCACGAAGTTTTAGTTTGGTAAGATGAAAACAGGTCTGGAGAGGGATAATGGTGCGTGCACTTAATGCCAATGTACACTTAAGAGGGAACTTCCGGTTTCTTGTCCAGCATGTAAGGAGCTTCAAAATCACCTCTTATCCTAGCAGATGGTAGAAAGCTAACAACTTGGAGCCCGTGGGGGGCCCGGTCCGTTAAGTGTCAGACTTCGGCTCAGGTCACGATCTCACGGTTCGTGGGTTCGAGCCCCACCTCGGGCTCTGGGCTGACGGCTCAGAGCCTGGAGCCTGTTTCGGATTCTGTGACTCCCTCTCTCTGACCCTCTCCTGCTCGCACTCTGTCTCTCTCTCTCAAAAACAAACATAAAAAAGAAAAATTAGAAAAAAAAAAAAGCTGAACAACTAGAAGAATCAACAGCTCTTCTCAGATTCATCACAGAAACGCGGTCACAGGGCGCACTGCAGCCCGCAAAGAAAGGGAAATACAGAGAATGACAATTTACCAGACCAGAACCCGTGAACAAAATCCTTCCTCGGAATCTAATGCCAGGGTAGGAAAGCCTGAACGAAAACTGACCAGTTGCTGGAGGCTCAATGGGGACAACTCTCAAGACTTAAAAGACCCAGGAGGATTAAGTTTTACCTCCAGGAGTTCGACCAGGTCCTTAGAGCGAGCATAGGAGAAAAATCTGCTCTGGCGGGGGGAGGGGAAAGGCAACAATTCCCAAACACTCCAGAGCTTTCTGATCTTCGCAAGGCCCGCCCTCAGGAGAAACCGTTTTACCTGAGCCTAACCTCTGGGGTTTTATCGAGGTCTTCCTCTTGGGGAAAGGGAAAAAGTCAACTCTAGCCATCCTGCCGCATCTATACGGAGGGGAAAAAGTGGAGAAGCACTCGAGTTCAGAGGAAGGGCACAGGCTCACCAAGACTGAGATCCACCCACAGGACGGTGGCCCGGCTCCCCCTCCCGGCACGTTACCGGGACGCTTCCAAAGGCCTGTTTACCACAGTCACTCTTACCCAGTGCATCATGTCCGCTTTCCAAAAGAGATTACAAAGCACACTAGAGGCAAAAAACAGTCTGAAGAGACTGAACAAGCATCGGAAAACCACAGTCAGATATGACAAGGACATTGGAATTATCAGACAAGGAACTTAAAAATATTTTCAATGTTTATTTATTTTTGAGAGAGAGACAGAGCACGAGCAGGGAGGGGCAGAGAGAGAGAGGGAGACACAGAATCCAAAGCAGGCTCTGAGCTGTCTGCACAAAGCCCGATGCAGGGTTTGAACTCGTGAACCACAAGACTATGACCGAAGGCGAAGTCAGACGCTTAACTGACTAAGCCACCCAGGTGCCCCTGGAATTTTAAAAAACTATAATGTGCCAGCCAAGCGCGTTAATGGAAAAGACAGGCAAATGAGGTAACGGATAGACAACAGAAAAAGAAGTAGGCATTTTGAGGAAGAATCAAAATGAAATGCTAGAGATCAAAAACACCGTAACAGAAATGAAGGATGCCTCTGACGGGATCACTAGCAGCCTGGACACGGCTGAGGAAAGAGTCTGACTCTCTAGCTATGACACTAAAGACGTCCAAAATGGAAAGGCAAAGAGAAAAACAGGTTGAGAGGAAGAAAACGAAACAGAGTATCTCAGAACTGTGGGACAATAACAAAACACGTAAAAAGGAACATGAAAAAAGGAACAAGCAGTGATGACGGAAATTTCCCCAAATTAACATCAGACACAAACCATAGATCCAGGAATCTCGGCGAACACCAAGCAGGTAAATGCAAAATACAAACAAAGCAAGAGCCCAAAAGACCTACATCAGGGGGCACCTGAGCGTCTCAGTCAAGTGAGTGTCTAACTCTCGATGTCAGCTCGGGTCATGATCCCAGGGCGGTGAGATGGAGCCCAGGGTCAGGCTCTGCGCTGAGGGGGGAGCCTACTTAAGATTCTCTCTCTCTCCCTCTGCACCTTTCCCCCACTCACATGCTCGTGAGCCCTCTCTCCCTAAACTAAATGGTAAAGAGAAAAAAAAAAAAGTACATCGACACATCATATATTGTCTGCCTATTTATTTATTTACTTATTTAAGAGCGCATGAGTGGGGAAGAGGGGCAGAGGGAGAGAAAACCTTCAGTAGGTTCCACCCTCAGTGCAGAGCCCGACGCAGTGCTCCTTCTCACAACTGTGAGATCACGACCTGAGCAGAAATCAAGACTTGGATGCTCAACTGAGTATTCCTTCCAACTGAGATCATGATCTCAGGCTTAAGATTCTTCTCTCCTGTTCCCTCTACCCCGCCCTGCTCACGCGTGCTCTCTCTCAACAAACAAACAAATTATAAAGACGTGTCTTTATACACAAGAAAATGGGGGGAGTCACATCACACTGACGCTAATTAAAACAAAGTGGGGAGTAGCTATTTTAATTTCAGACAGAGCAGACTTCAGAGAAGGAAAGTTATCAGGGGTATGAAGAAGCATTACAAAACGAAAAAGGGGTCAGTACTCTAAAACATGACAACCCTTAATGTTACACACCTAACAATCAGAGCAGCAAAATACACAAATCAGCAAAATAACCTGGGTGGCTCAGTCAGTTGCGCACCCGACTCTTGATTTTGGCCCAGGTCATGGTCCCGGGGTCCTGCGATGAAGCCCCTCATCGGGCTCCAGGCTGAGTGTGGAGCCTGCTTAACAGTCTCTCTTTCTCTCCTTCTGCCCCTCTCCCCAGCTCTCTCTAAAAATTAAAATCATTTTTAAAAAATACATGAATCAAAAACAAAACTGGGGTGCCTGGGTGGCTCAGTCAGTTAAGCATCTGACTCTTGATTTTGGATCGGGTCATGGTCCCGGGGTAATGGGATCCAACCCCGTGTCAGGCTCCATGCTGGGTGTGGAGTCGGCCTGAGATTCTCCCTCTCCCTCTAAATTAAAAACAAACCAACAGAACTGCAAGGAGAAACAGATGAATCCACTATTATAATTGCGGTCTTCAAGACCATTCTATCAGAAATGGACAGATCCCGCAGGCAGAGAATCAGTGAAGACCTAACTGAACTCAACACAGCATCACCAATCAACTACGTATAACTGACAGGTACAGACTATTTCATCCAACGTCAATTACACATTTTTCTTAAACTCACATGAACACTCACCAAGACATACCACATTCTAGGACATGAAACACACCTTAACAATTTAAAAGAAGAGACATCACACAATGTCTGCTCTCAGAACAATGCAATGAAGTTAGAAATCAGTAGCAGAGATCTGTAACATCCCAAAGTACTTGAAAATTAAACAGCATACTTCTAAAAATCACATGAATCAAAGAAAAAAAAATCTCAAGAGATCTTTAAAACTTTTTGAACAAAATGAAAATGAAGATACAACGTTTCAAATTTGGGAGATACAGCTACAGCAGTGCTTACAGGGAAATTTATAGTAGTGAAAACACATTAGAAAACAAAGATTTAAAATTAATACCCTAAGCTTTCATCTTGAAAATATAAAGAGCAAATTAATTCCAAGGTAAGCAGAAAATTGAAATAATGAAAACAGAACTCAATGAAACCAAAAGCAAGAAATCAATAGAGAAAAATCGACAAAACCAAGAGATGGTTCTAAAAACAAACAAACAAACAAAAAATTCAATAAAATTTATAAGCCTTTCTCCAGGCTAACGAAAAAAGACCCAATTGCTAATATCAGAAATGAAAGAGGGGCTATCACTCCAGATCCCATGGACAATAAAAGGATAACAGGGTGGGGCGCCTGGGTGGCGCAGTCGGTTAAGCGTCCGACTTCAGCCAGGTCACGATCTCGCGGTCCGTGAGTTCGAGCCCCACGTCGGGCTCTGGGCTGATGGCTCAGAGCCTGGAGCCTGGAGCCTGTTTCCGATTCTGTGTCTCCCTTTCTCTCTGCCCCTCCCCCATTCATGCTCTGTCTCTCTCTGTCCCAAAAATAAATAAACGTCGAAAAAAAAAAAAAAAAAGGATAACAGGGTGCCTGGGTGCTTTGTCAGTGGAGCATGTGACTCTTCATCTTGATCTACACTGGATGTAGATAGTAATTAAAAGTAAAGTCCGAAGGGGCGCCTAGGTGGCTCAGTTGATTAAGCGTCCATCTTTGGCTCAGGTCATGATCACGCACCCCATGCGTCAGGCTCTGTGCTGACAGCTCAGAGCCTGGAGCCTGCTTCAGATTCTGTGTCTTCCTTTCTCTCTGCCCCTCCACTGCTCGTGCTCTGTCTCTGTCTCTCAAAAGCAAGTAAAAATGTTTAAAATTTTTTTAAATAAAATCTTAAAAATAAAACAAAACAAAAGGATAACAAAAGGATGAACTGTATGGCCACTAATTTCATAACCAAGACGAAATGGACCAATTCCTTGAAAGATACAATCTGTCACAACTCACTCAAAAAGAAATAGACAATCTGACTAGGCCTGTATCAACTTAAGAAAATGAATCAGTGATACATAACCTTCCAAAACAGAACATACCATGCCCAGATGGATCTACTCATGAAGTCTATAAAACATTTAAGGAAGAAATGATACCAATTCCCTATAATCCCTACCAGAAAACAGAAGCAGAAGCAATACTTCCTAACTCATTTCTGAGACAAGCATTAGGCTAGTACCCAAACCAGACAAAGACCTTATAAGAGAACTACATACAGTTCAGTATCTCTCATAAACACAGATGCAAAAATTCTCAATAACATATAAGCAAATCAAATGCAACAAGGCATAAAAAGAATTATAAACCAAGCAGGATTTATCCCAGGTATACAAGACTGGTTTAATATTTGAAAATCAATCAATGTAATTCATATCAACAGGCTAAAGAAAAAAATCACATGATCATATCAATAAATGCAGAAAAGGCATCTGACAAAATCCAACACTCATTTGTGTAAAAACTCCCAGCAAACTGAGATCAGAAACAATTCAATTCAAATCCAATCAAAATCCCAACAAGTTACTTTGTGCGTACTGACAAACTGATTCTATGGCTTACATCAAGAGACAAAAGACCCCAAACCACTAACTCCATACCGAAGGGAAGGAAAGGAAAGAACGAAGTTGGAGGACTGGCACTACTGACTTTCAAGACTTACTATAAAGCTACAATGATCAAGATGGTGTGGCGCTGATGAAAGGACAGACAAATCAGTGGCACCGGATACAACGACGGTCAACTGATCTTTGACAGTGGTGCAAAGACAGGTCTTTTCAACAAATGGTGCTGGAACAGCTGGACAGCACACGCAAAAAAAATTCCCGTACTCTTCACAAGTTAGCCCTAAATAAGGGGAACTTGGGTGGCTCAGTCACTTAGGGATCCGACTCTCGATTTGGGCTCAGGTCATGATCTCACCGTCTGTGAGACTGAGACCTGCACTGACAGCACGGAGCCTGCTTGGGATTCTCTCAACCTCTCTCTCTGCCCCTCCTCCTCCTCTCTCTCCCTCAAAATAAACAAATAAACTTTAAAAAAAAAATGTTAAAAAAAAGAAAAATTCACAATCTCCTACCCTAGTCAAGATTTTAAAACCAAAGCCAGCAAAAGTTCGTCAAATAAGCCATTAGTCATTAAGAAAGTCAACTTGTGGCCTGAACCACTTGTTCTGTGAGAAAGTCTGCGACTTCTACCTAGAAATTAGAACACTTGCAAAAAAAAGAAGTAAATAAACATTCAAAAATTCAAATTCCCCGAAGTTATTTTCTATGGAAAAAGGAGCACAGCTTTAATCCCTCCATACTACGTGGGAAGAAACTGGGGCTCAGAATGGGGAAAGAATCTGCCCAAAGTCAGCCAGCTAGTCTGGTCGCACCGAGGTTCCAATGCAGTTCCCATCAACTAAACAGCCCTTTCTCGGAACCATTCCGGCCAGACTGCCTCTCTCCCTCCCACAGGCTCCTTCTTCATATGAAAGATGAACATCCTACACTCATCTTGGGGGAAAACTTAAAAATAATGCGTGTAATGAATCAAACACAAGTGACAACTGTACTAACAGGCACAGGGCCAACAAACTAGGAAGAGACGCAATTTACGCCTACCAGGGTGAGGCAGGTAGGGTGAGCTTGGGCAGACTGAGGAGGGTTTACACTGAACAGGAGGCAATTCAGCAGTAACTGACATGAAGAATCGAAAAACAGGCCTGACAATGCGGCAAACAGCAGGAACGGACGTTCTCTATTTTTTTCTGGAGACACATACAAACACGCCCAATACTGTTTATTTTTGATCCTTGCAACAATTCTGCCAAACCAGCTCTCTCTCCACTCCGTGCCCCCTACAATTCTTTCTCATTCTTTCCTCAATGCCCTGGAAGATTATCGAGCTTTGGTTTTTGAAGTTTGACGAAAACAATGGTGACACTGTCTATGCATTTCAAACTCTTTGTCCTCAGTGAAACATCACTGGGACAGGACCAGAAGCCGCTATTAGGTCTTTGTTCCTGACGTCGGCTGCCCTCTCCGAGAAGGGCTGTGGTGGAAGCAGGACCACAATCTGGGGGCCTGTGAACCTCAGGGCCACAAAGCGACGTCAACCCTAGCCCAGCCTACACACCCTCAGGTCCACTGATGCCTCTTTTGTTTCTGATTGTCCCTCTTTCATTCATTAGTCAAAGTAAGAAAAGACTTAACGTAAAGAAATAAGTGCACATCGGTCCCTCTCTCCCTCACGATAGGCCGTGTGTTACAAATGCTGAAATGCACTCTTTCCTTTTTCTCTTGGCTCATTATCTGTTTTGATCCATTACCCCTTTTCCAGATTATTTTTGGTGTTCTGTATTATTGGCCAGTCACATTTAAGGTTCACACAAATGTTTTCTAGCAATCAGATGATTCCACATTAAAAAGGTAATTATCTTTGAAGTCTTCCCCATTTCTGGATATAAAAATGAGCTAACTAATGTGAAAGAGTAGAAAATCTCTAAGAAATTCCTTACTGACACAGGACCACTCCACACTAACAGAGAAAAAAGTTCACATCTGCCAGCTCTTAACAAAATGAACATCTTATATTGTAATTTCTCAGGTTTTTTGAATACTGACCAACATGTATGCAAACACGTGTTTCTGGTACCTGGTTATTCAGAGGTAACAAGACCAAAAGAATAATCCAAAATAAAAGATAATGCCACCAACCTAAAAATGAAAGACACTAAACACAGCTGCTGAACTGACCAACATAATGAGTGTTTTAGGAACAGAACACCTCAAATTCCCGGATAAGGAACAGCTGACCGCTAACTTCCAGCTAATCTCAAAAGCAGCAATGGTCAGGGCACCTGGGTGGCTCAGTCCGTTAAGCGTCCAACTTCAGCTCAGGTCATGATCTCACACTCCGTGAGTTCAAGCCCCGTGTCGGGCTCTGTGCTGACAGCTCAGAGCCTGGAGCCTGCTTTGGATTCTGTGTCTCCCCCTCTCTCTGCCCCTCCCCTGCTCATGCTCTGTCTCTCTCGGTCTCAGAAATAAATAAAAACATTTTAAAAAAAAAAAAAGGAACAATGGAAAAAAGACAGGAAATACTGTCAAAGTGCTAAGGGAAAATAATCATCAATCTAGAATTGGGTATCAGACAAAAAACTGCTTTTCAAGAATAACAGTATATTAGGGGCCCCTGGGTGGCTCAGTTAGTTGAGCGTCCGACTTCGGCTCAGGTCACGATCTCACAGTTTGTGGGTTTGAGCTCCGCATCCAGCTCTGTGCTGACAGCTAGGAGCCTGGAGCCTGCTTCCGATTCTGTGTCTCCCTCTCTCTCTGCCCCTCCACTGCTCACGTTCTGTTTCTCTCTCAAAAAATAAATAAACATTAAAAAAAAAAAAACACAGTATATTAAAAAAAAGTACTGTCTCATCTGTGGGATTTTAAAAGCAGCAAAATGAAAACTAGGTTACAGCAGCAGATTAATCGGGAAGGAATGTAGACCAGAGCATTCAGAGGTTCTCATAAGGGTAAGAACCTCCGAATGAATGCTCTAGTCTACACTCCTTCCCAATTCTTTGTCAGGGCAAAGACATCAATTGACGATAGGCTGTTAAATATGAAACGTCCGCAGTTACCAAGAAAAGAGTGTCTAATCTCCGTGTTACTGGGAATGGGTACAGGGGGTAGACAGGAGTAAAGAAAAAAAAAATCCTGTAATACACAAGGGAAGAAAAGAAAAAGAACAACAAAAAGCCAAGTTAGAAAGCAGAAAATATGGTAGTAGAAATAAATATTTCGATCACAATGAACATAAATGGACTAACTCATCACTTTAAAGTCAAATTATAAAAATGTAATCTAGTTGGTGCTGCTTTCAAAAAAGGCACATCTAAAACATCAAAGCCACAAAAAAACCTGTTGGCGAAAGGGCAGAAAAATAGGTATCAGGCGAACATTAACCAAAGTCACTGTGTACAGCTATACCAATGTGACAAAATATCCTTTAATGGAAAAGCATTCTGAGAGATTCACAACAGAATGACAAAGTGTGCCAGTCACTGGAATTTAATGAGTCTAAACTTACAGGCACAAAGCAAAATCAGAGAGGGCTGCAGAGACGGGACCAGTGTCCCATCATTAACAGGGGCCTTCAACCACACCCTCGTAACTGACATGACAGCAGACAACTCGTTAAGGTTACCAGTTTGAGTGTGAATTCAATTACTGTACTTCATCTAATACGTATGAGGAAACCTCACCTTAAAAACAGAAACACACCCCAGCTTTTAAACACGCTGGAGCAGTGATAAAAATCTGCCACAAACCGGACACCATTAAAACAGCCTCAACAAAATTCAGAAACATCAAAATCACACTGGACCATGTTTTACTAACACAGTATGCTAGCAATCAGTAACAAAGCTTTAAAAAAACAGTAACAAAGCTTTAAAACAACACATACATACACCAAAAGTTTTCAACATACTTTTTCGAAGCTCTTAAGTCAAGGAAGAAATCATAATGAAAATCTGAAAACATTCAGAACTAAAAGAAACTCTACATAGCAAAACTTCTGAAATGTAGCTAAAGTGCTATTTGGCAGAAATTACTACTTTATTTAGAAATACACGTATGCAGGGACGCCTGGGTGGCTCAGTCGGTTGAACGTCTGACTTCAGCTCAGGTCATGATCTCACGGTCCGTGGGTTCGAGCCCCGTGTCGGGCTCTGTGCTGACAGCTCGGAGCCTGGAGCCTGCTTTGGATGCTGTGTCTCCCTTTCCCTCTCTGCACCTCCCCTGCTTGCAACCTGTCTCTATCAGAAATAGAAATTTTAAAAAATACATGTACACTTAAGCATATGAAAAAGCTGAATATTAACGACATAAGCATCCTGTTTAATAAACTAAAAATCAGTGGGGTCCCTGGGTGGCTCAGTGGGTTGAGCATCCAACACTCAATCTCAGCTCAGGTCTTGATCTCAGGGTCATGAGTTCAAGCCCTGCACTGGTGGAGCCTATTCAAACAGGTAAAAATATAAGTTAAAAATTAATGATGAATTACACATAAGGCAGAGATTCAAAAGAAATTAAAATTTAAAAATTTCTGCCAATATATTTGAAAATGAAGACAAAACAAACAGATTTTAGAAAAATGTAAATTACCAAATGGAACTCAAGAAAAATAAAGACGCTAATGATCCTGTAAATATTAAACCAAACAAATCAGTGATTTTAAAATGTCAGACAGAAAACACCAGGCAGGCTTTGTTGGTTTTATAGGCAAATGTTATCAAACACTGAAGGAACAGGTAATTCCAATTTTACATATAAACTCTCTGAGAACAGCAGGAAGTACTACAGCTTATCTTATTAGACGAGAAAAGCTTTGATGGAATTTACCAAACTCGATACAAAAAAGGGAAATTGCAGACCAACAACAGACCAATCAACAGAGATCCATAAATCCTAAGATATTAGCGAGTCAGAAACATTTAAAAACACCAAAAAAAAAATTTTAAGACAGTATTTTTTCAGATATGTCACGATCAAGATGGATTTATTCCAGAAATGTAAGGTTAATTTCAATATTACCTTAATTTCAAAATTACCGTATTTTTCTCACCTTACCAGATGAAAGTTGAAAAGTCCTATTATCATCATCTTGGTAAGACACAGAAAATGCATTCAACTAAACTTGACACTCACTTGTGATTCTGTTTGATTCTCCACAAACAAATCCCGAAGGAATCTTCCTCAAGTTGCTAGAGGAAAGAAAAAGTGCCATACATTTCATCTCATAGTGGAAGATGAAAGCATTTCCTTTAGACCCAGGAACAAGACAATCATGTCTGCCATCACCATTTATCGTCTCCATTGCAATGGCTGTTCTGAAGCAGCGCATTAAGACTAGAATAAGATATAAAGAGAAAAGTACTGGAAAGAAACGAACCGCCATTATTTAAAGATGAGATTACCGTCCACATAAAAACCCCACAAGAGTCCACAGGCACATTATTAAGTCAGAGAAGTTGCTGCACAGAAGAGCTGCATATAAAGGCAACCGCAATGCCATTCGGCAGCAAAGAGAAAACTGAACTAAAAAAAAAAAGTCATTTCACGAGGCACCTGGGTGGCTCAGTAGGTTAAGCATCTGATTCTAGGTTTCAGCTCCGGTCACGATCTCACATTTCGTGAGATCGAGCCCTGCGTCAGACTCCTTGCTCACAGAAGGAGCCTGCTTAGGATTCTCTCTCCCTCTATTGCCGCACCTCCCCTGTGCACGTGTGCACGCTCTCGCGCGCGCACTCTCTAAGATGAGTAAATTTTTTAAAAAATTTCCAACAGCAACAAAAACTATAAAAGTATCCAAAGAATAAACCTAACAAAAGATGTGTAAGACTTGTAGGGAGAAAAACCACAAAACTTTTTAAAAAACAACTACCCAGGGGCACCTGGGTGGCTCAGTCAGTTGAGCATCCAACTCTGGCTCAGGTCATGATCTCACAGTTCATGGGTTCAAGCCCTACGTCCGGCTCTGTGCTGACAGCGCAGAGCCTGGAGTTTCAATTCTGTGTCTCCCTCTCTCTCTGCCCCTCCCCTGCTCATGCTCTCGGTCTCAAAAGAAAAAAATAAACATTAAAAAAAATTAAAAAAATAAAAAAACAACTACCTGTAAACTAAAAGTCTGTTTCCTCTTCTATCTGACCAGTACAGTGTCAGAAGACACTGACATCCTGTTTTGTCCTTTAATTCCATGCTTTCAATAAACACTTTTTAAAAAGTCCCACAAACACAGTAAAAAGACAAGTCACAAATTGGGAAAAGACATTTTTCCCAATAATCAAAGATTATTAATCAGAATACACAAGAGTTTCTACAGGGGAGACTGGCTGGCTCAGTGGTGGAGCGTGCGACTCGATCTCAGGGTCGTGAGTTCAGGCCCCACACTGGGTGTAAAGTTAACTTTAAAAAAAAATGAGAGAAAAAAGAATTCCTACAGATAAGAAAAAGCAAACAACTCAGTTTAAAAAAAAAAGAAAGAAACAGCCATTTCACAGAAGTGGAAATCCAAATAACCAAAAAGATGCTTAACTTCATCAGTAATCAGAGAAAAGAACAGTAAAACCATGCGAAAATGAGGGGCGCCTGGGTGGCTCAGTCGACTGAGTGTCTGACTTCGGCTCAGGTCGTGATCTCCCGGTCCGTGAGTTCGAGCCCCGTGTCGGGCTCTGTGCTGACAGCTTGGGAGTCTGGAGCCTGCTTCGGATTCTGTGTCTCCCTCTCTCTCTGCCCCTAACCCACTCACATTCTGTCTCTGTCTCTCTCAAAAATAAACATTAAAAAACAAAACAAACCAAAAAAAAAAAACCTATGCAAAAATGAGAATCGGAAGAGACTTTCTTCTAAGGGATGGGATGGGACAGCCAACCAGCCAGTGAGCACACGTGGGCCTGTCCACCAGCATGAGTCATCGGGGAAGTGCAGTTCAAAACCACAGGGAGATACCACACTCCACACCCACTAGGCTGGCTATTAATGTTTTCAAAACGGAAAATAATAAATGTCAGCAAGGACACGGAGAAACTACAATCCTGATACAGTGCTGGGGGGAATGTAATATGGTGCAGCCACTTGGGAAAACAGTTCGGTAGTTCCTCAAAATGTTAAATATACCATTACCACGATCCCCAACAATTCCACTCCCAGGCATACACGGAGGAAAATAAGAACGTTATGTCCGCCCAAAGACGTGCACACAAATGCTCTTAGTGGTACTACCCACACTAGTCAAAAAGCAGAAACAACCCACCGGATAACAACACGTGGTGTATCCATACAACAGAACATCACTGGACAATAAAAAGCAACACGCTACCGATACTGACACCTTCTACAACGTGGACGAACCTTGAAAACGTTTTGCTAAGCGAAAGAAACCAGACACGAAAGAACTCACGGTGTGTGATTCCAATCACATGAAATGTCCAGAACAGGCAAATCTACAGAAAGAGAAGGTGCACAGTGGTTGCCAAGAGGTAAGCAGAAATAGGGAATGACTGCTCGAGGGGACAAGGTTTCTTTGGGGGGGGGGGGCGAGAGGGGGGATGAAAACGTTCTAAAATTAGGCTGTGGCACTCATGACACGATTCTATAAACACACGAAAACCTGTTAAATTCTACACTTCAAATGGATGAAGTGTATATGTGAATTCTATCTCAATAAGGTTGTTATATTTTTAAAAATGAGATGTAGGTTCGTACCCACCAAATTGGCAAATATGAAAGTGTGACAAAGCCAGCGCTGGCAAGGATGCGGGACAACAGTGCCTGCAGAAGGCAAGTGGAAGAGCCTCCCTGGAATACAATCTGCAGCGTTTACGCAAGTTAAAGATGTTCAGGTCCCGCACTTGTACTTCGCTGCACTCCTCTTCAAGGCCTGCGCCCTGGAGAAACGCTTGCCTTTGTTCAAAGCGGCACCAGCACCGTTTCTCTACTGGAAACAACCCTATCCTCCAGCGCTGGGACAAAGACGAGATGAGACGTATGTACGCGGTGAGCAACAGGACAGAGCACAGAAGCTGGGAGGCGTGAAGCACGGCCACGTGCCCAAGGGTGGCCGCAGCTGCCCGTCTACACACGCTCACTCCCCCCCCCCCCACCAGTGGCAGCTCCGTGGCCCCCACGACAGCCCCTCCCCTGACCTCCTCTGGCTTTGCCACTTAGGCTCCAGGAAACTCACAACCCCACAGGGCCTGCTCGTGTCTGGTAAGACAAAGGCAAGTGCAGGCGCTGCTCTCCCCTGAGCGTGGCCCGACTGTCCCTCGGCTTCCGCACCTTCTCTCCTCTCCTCTCGCCCCACCAGCCGCCACTCACCCTAACGTTCACGGACAGCTGCTAACTTCCTATTTCCCCAAGAGATGAAAGAAAGAGGGAAATGCCCACGTGCTCCCACTGCCCTGCGCCCCGCAAGGAGGAGCCCACGGCTCTGGCCCGTGTCCCCCCCGCGTCACCGGTTGCTCGCTCTCTGAACAATCAATCGTGTCCCCCGGTGTTACAAAATGCCGTGATTTCTCCCATCTCGACAAAACCTTCTCGGGGTCCCAAATGTCCCTTCGGTGTCCCAGCACACGCCCAGAAAGAACTCTACCTGCTCTCCTCTTCTCTCCATCCTTCGTGAACCCTCCTCACCAGGCTTCTCGTGCACCGCCACGTAGGAACTGCTCTCGTCTAGGTCATCGACAACTTCTGTGCTGCCAAAACCACCCAGCGAGGCCTGGGCCTCATTTCACTTGACCAGATGCAGTAGCACTGGCCGCAGGTCCCCCAGCCCGGTCCTCCTCCTCCGCCTCGGAGGCCGTCTTCCCGTCGTGCCTGCCCACTCGGTCCTCATTCCTCAGTGTCCCCATTCCACCTTGGGGCTCCCAGGTGCCCTCACAACACAGAAGACCAACATTTCCGTCCTCAGCCCAGACCTCTCCCCCCAAGTGCAGACAGCCGAACCCTACACGTGTCCAGCTGGCCCTCTAAAAGCTCCACAAACTTACCAGGTCCGAGCTCTCCCCAGCCTTTGGTAAGATGTCCGCACCCTGCACCTCCCGTGGTCTTCCCGTTCTTCACAGGTGACAACCCCCACGGCCAGCAGAGCCCCGCACCCTTCACTCTGCTCCCACGCTCCCATTCCATCTGCCCACAAACCCCGTCAGCTCTACCTTCAAGAGGCATCCAGAACCCACCCACTTCTCACGGCCACCCAGTGCCCCTCAGTCCCAGCTGCCACTACTGCTGACGGGTCCTGTGGCAGCACAGGGGCAGCTGTTCTCACAGCTTCGGGGGACTCTCCGAAAACATAAGTCAGGCCTCATGCCACACTTCTGCTCCAAACACTATGGGGACCTCCCATCTCATTCAGAGGAAAAGATAAAATCGTAATGCTGGCCCGTGTGACTGGCTCGCAACCAGCACCTCTGCCACTCTCCCCCGGGCTCTCCCTCCAGCCAGCGGGCCTCCCCAGTGTCCCTTCCACACAGCAGGCACGACCCTTCTTCGTGCCCCCAGCTGACTCTCTGCCTGTAAGGCTCCTCCAAGCCCCGGCTCCAGGGCTCCCTCACCTCCTTCTCAATGAGGTCCACCCTGACCCCCTTTCAATCTTCAAACAGCCTCCACCATCCCACCTCCCCGCTTTACTTTCCTCCCTACGATATCACTCACCATATCACTGCCGCAGCTTTGACCACCTGTTAACTATCTTTGCCAAAGAATTGTAAGCTCCATGAGGACAGACTTTTGTCCGCTTTACTCATGCCAGCGCACCCAGCATCAGAACATAGGTCTTAGCGCCTAAGACATAGTAAGTACTCAAACATTTGAATGAAGGAATCTCAAAACACACTGTGGGGGAAGGGGGGAGTCACAGAACAAAATGATTCAATTTGTATACTTTAAAGATTGCAAAAAATTAAGTTACATTATATAAGGATACATTCACATATGGCAACACCACAAAGAAAATGATACATGTAGGGTAGTGCTTGCCCTCCTGAGGTCAGAAGAAAAGGGGGTCAGAGAAAGACCCAGAGAGAGCCACAGGTACTGGCAACATTCTATTCCTTAAGCTGGTTACTGGCTACACAATTGCTGGTTTTAACATTTACCATCTACACACCCTGCTCCACTCTCTCTGAATTGATGATCTCATAAAAAATTAAAATACAAAAGCAGGTTAGAGCAGGACAGCCCACCACCTGTCTCTTGTGAGGTTTTAGCTTTTGGAATAGTTTTATTATTTTTTCACTAGCATATAATTGACAAACAATATTATCCTAGTTTGAAACGCACAACAGAGTGATTTGGTACTTACACACTCCACACTGTTTTTGTGAATAATGTTCCACTGGAAGACAGCCAGCCTCATTTGTTTACATGTTGTCTATGGCTGCTTTCATATGCACAACGACAGAGCTGAGTAGTTACAGAGATTCTACACCCCGCAAAGCCTAACATATTTACTAACTGGTCCTCTACAGAGAAGAGGTGTCTGGCTGTGATGCGGAATTTGTAAAGAAATTAAGTGCAAAATAAAGAAAGATCCAATCGTATGTTAAAGCACATCGATCCCTCAAGGCCTGTGTGATTTTCTTCAAGAACACAGTACGCCGAAAAATACAGTTCTACGAAACAGAGGACACTCTAAAGCAAACGGAGTTACCTTTACAATGTCGCAAGTGCCAGAGGGATTTTAAAGACTGTTTTAGAGAGCAAAGTACAAAACCTCAAATATATGATCTCTATTCCCATCAAAGAAATATGATATTTACCTAAGCATATATAATATAATCCAGATGTGAAAAAAAAAAGTGCATATCAACACTAACGCCATAAGCCCCCCTCATCCGTATCACTATCACCCAGGACCACCCCAGAGCAGTTCGTCGGACCTCAAAGTCCTCTAAGATCCCTTAAAATTCCATTTTACCTCTTTAGAGCATTCACTACACCTTATATTAGAGACATTTCTGTACTTACTTCTATTGTTATTATGAAGAAGATTGAGAACAGTAATACCAATACAAAATATTACTCTGTTCTAACCATTGTGCAAATGAGTTTCTATTTAATATTCATGTCACAGATAAGGAAACTAAGGAACAAAGATGTTGTCGGATATTAGGGTTACACAGCTGGGAAGACTTTGGGAGCCAGAACTCAAAGCCAGCTACTTTAGGTCCTCGCATACTCTTGACCTCCATGATATACTCTGAATTGGGGAAAGAGAACAGTATTAATCTGTGAAACCCCCTTAGTTTAAAATACTATGCCATGACAGGCGCCAAATGCATAGTTGTTGAATTCATGTAAGGGTGTAATAAATTGAGGACGAGAGGTCTACAAAGGGAAGGGCATGTTTTAACCAGAAGGGACAGGGTCTTGGCAAGCAGGCACCAGAGGCAGGCGAGACATGCCCCATGCCCGCTGTCCAGAGGCAACAGAAAACCTCTGTATCTCCAGGGAGACACTATCCCCTCGTCTACTACAATGACAGAAAACTGACAAGTACTACCACCAAAAGGAAACAATGCAGAAATTAAGCATTTATTCTTAATTCTCAGTGAGATCCAGTTGTGATGTCACTCTTGAAACAAATGACACTAGAAACTGTGGTCTAGTGGGGCCACCAAAACCCGAAGGCATCACCCAGGAACAGAGAGATCTGTCTGCTGCCTATGGGTCCGTTCTCCAGCATGGCCTACACTTTAAGAATCAATGACCTCGAAGTTTTGTTCCAGCTCCAAAACCATGACTTTCAAGAAAGGAAACCCCAAACAGCCAATCAAGTCAGGCTTTTCAATGTTCCTCCTGCCACTGCCCCCATCTAGAGACAGAAAGCCCAAATCTCACCAAGGCCCAGCCAATGCATATGAACCACCAGGCCACCATGGAGCGTGACTTAGCGGGGAGTGTAGCACGCCCACCTTACTTGCCCCGATCAGGGTCTCGGGGTGCCTCGCATGCTCACCCAAGCTCTCCTTTCTCTTCCTGCCAAGCACGTCTCTGGTGCCAGCACTGCTGTTCTGATTTGTATCCAGGGAACTCAAGGCTCCAACCAGCAATCTGAAGGGCGTTCTCCAAATCTGACTCGACATTCAGTCACACTCTTACTTCCGCAGCCTCTGTGTTCTACTCTCTAACTCCAAAATAAGAATCTGTAATTCATCTTGCCTTTGGGTTACCAGATTTCATGGCAGTCAACCTCTGGGGCACACAAGCCATTCAAGTCAATATGTATTCCCACCGAAAGAAATGCCACCCTAGTCTTCTCCAAAGTCACCAAGAAGTACAAAACCAATCAGAGCTTCTTTATATTAGTAAAAAGACGTTCAGAACCAATCAAACTTCATCTGTATAAATTCACAGATGACTGTGTAGTCTTCACTAATACTTATTGCAAAGCAGGTCAACACTAGGCAGCTGTGAGTGACGAGTAGTAAAACACTTCTGCTCAGAGCTAAGCTCAGACTGCTAAGTCCAGGACATGAAATTGTCCCCATTAAGGTGAGAAGTCTTTCAACTACTACCAAGGTTCCTCCTACTTGCTTCTTCACGAGCTGATCTTCCTGGTATCCAGAGGTCAGTCCACAATCATTTAAGCCCTGAAATAAACTGGGTATTGATCTGACTAGTAACCATCAACCCTCTCCAAGTAAAGAAAAATAAATGGGGAGTGAGAGAGGAAGAAAGGGGTTTTCCGTGGCAACTAAATCTAAGCCAAAGTCAAAAGGCCACAGAAACAAACCTCTAGTCAGCCTAGACCCAACTGCAGCAGGAAAAACAAAAAAACACTCCCATCAGAGACACGATCAATTTCAAGGATGCTCAAGATGTTCATTCAGTGAGAACCTACACAGAGCCTCTGATCGGTACGGGAGCAGTCTGCGTTTCCAGTTTGACCAACAACCATCATCTATGGAGCAAAACCGAATACAGACCGATCCCATTCGCCATTAAAAAACAGCTTCGCCAGCACAGAAACGGCACTGCTTTCTAAGACACACCAACCAAAGAGGCAAGGCAAAGTAACCACTTAACACACATAACAAACAAAGGTGTAACTATTTTCTTAAGTGGCAAGAGACTTCTGGCAAATTCAACCCCCAAGGAGCAAAACCTAAGCTCTTTCTGCCCAGGCTTGTAGGGCCTCCCTGAGGAGCCTACTTACCTACACCGTGGACAATTCCAACCAGCTTTGTTACCTGGCCTCCCAGCCAAAACTGCACCCCTTTTATAATTGCTACCTCTCCCTCCAGAGTGCAAGTCCTTAAGTGCCTGTTCGTGAGTCCCTAATACGGCTCCTGGCAGAGTAAGGATTCAATTACTCTATTTGCTGATCAAATAAACGAAGATTAGAAGAAGTTGATGGGGGAGGGGTCGTTCGACCTTCTCAACAACAGCCATAAGCTGATTTCAGGAAGAGAGATTACAAAGTGCCACCATGATCTTCTTTCTCCCTTTTAGAAGCCCAGATACTAACATTCAATTGCTGGAAATCTGTAGTTTTTAAACCAGTATCCTTCCATTCAACAAACAAGACGATCCCTGCCCTTCTGCTAACGCACCTCTTCCCCCTCCCCGACTCCACCGCCCACCCCGCCAGGAAGAGAAACACTCCCCCATTTGGGTCAGAGCACAGAGCACAGAGGAGGTTCCTTTCCTAGCAGGCAAGGGTCTCTGTGTTAAAATGTTACGCATGGAGTATGCCTCTCTCTTGCCCTAAAAAGGCAGAACTGGCAAAGAGATCCAGGGCTAACTCTCTGCAAGTAGGCCTTCGTTACAAAAGGAAAAAAGAAAAAAAACAACAACAAAACAACAAAAGGATAATGATGAAGCTTGCATCTAAAAACAGAATTGACAACTGACTGACAGGATGGGAGCAAAGGATATAAAACTCAAAAATCACGTTCTAGGAGTAGGAGCAAACAGCCCTAAACACCTGAGAGCTGCACAACACAGTGATGTATTCTCACGAGGTAAAGGAAAAGTTTCTGAATTGTATTATAAAATCTATTCACTTAAAATTTCTTTTAAAGTTCAGTCTTCAGGGACGCCTGGGTGGCTCAGTCGATTAAGTGTCCAACTTCAGCTCAGGTCATGATCTCACAGTTCGTGGGTTCGATCCCCACGTCGGGCTCTGTGCTGACAGCTCAGAGCCTGGAGCTGCTTCCGATTCTGGGTCTCCCTCTCTCTCTGCCCCTCCCCTGCTCGCGTGCTCGCTCCCTCTCTCTCTCTCAAAAAAATAAGTAAATATTAAAGTCCAGTCTTGAGGCACCTGAAACTAATGTGTGTACACCAACCATCCCCACTACTAAGTGATCTCCTAGGTAGGATCTAGGTGCCACAAAGACAGAGCTCACAGGTCACCTGAAGGATTCCTTGGCCAACAAGTAGTCATTACTGTCTGTGGTCTTGAGCAGTGGTTCCAAAACCTAGCTACACTTCATCATTACCTGGGGAGCATTCTAAAAATATATTCTTGGGGCCCCTGGGTGGCTCAGTCAGTTGAGCATCTGACTCTTGATTTCGGCTCAGGTCATGATCTCATGGTTCATAGGATCAAGCCGTGAGTCGGGATCCACGCTAACAGCAAGGAGCCTGCTTGGGATTCTCTTCCTCCCACCGCTTCTCTGGCCCCTCCTGGCTCATTCTCATTCTCTCTCTGTCTCTCTCAAAATAAATAAATAAAACTTTAAAAAATATATTCTCAATACCACCACAAATTTCCAGAGGTGGGGTCCATCATCCTTGGTCTTAAAAATGTCCCCGGGGCACCTGGGTGGCTCAGTTGGTTAGGTGATCAACTCCTGATTTCAGCTCAGGTCATGATCTCGTGGTTTGTGGGATTCTCCCTCCCTCTCTCCTGCCCCCCGCCCCCTTCCCTGCTCACATACACACAGTCTCTCTCTCTCAAAATGAAGAAACATTAAAAAACAACAACAACAAAAAGTCCTAAGTGATTCTAATGCGTGCCAGTCTAGCATCTATCTACAACAGAGTTTCTCAACTTCTACACTATTAATTTTGGGGGCTGGGTAATTTTAGGGTGCTATCTTGTGCATTACAGACCGTTTAGCAGCATCCCTGGCCTCTTATCTTCTAGAAGCCAAATTGCACATTGCCCACTCCCACAGGCAGGACGTGCAAAAATGTCTCCAGACATTGCCAGATGTTTCTTTAGGGGCAAAACTGCCTCCCAACCATGGAACACATACCTAGAGCAAATCAAAAACCAGTTACTTGAGATTCTCTTAAGAAAAAGAAGAAATAAGACAGATGCTTAAAGCCAAGAGTCCAGGTTTATTTTTTTCAGTCCATCTCACCTACGAAAAGTAGCTAACACACTACTCAGCCCACACAAGGACTCAGATCTTGACTTATGAGGACCAAAGCACAGCTGCTTCGGCTTTTTATGAAATAAACTCAAGGCTGAGTTTTAGGTAAGTAGATAATTAGAAGAACTGCATTGCCACTACCATGTATTCTTCTTAGGGGTAATAAAACATTATAAAATTTGGACCAACATATACTGAAGCTGCCTCTCAACTGCCCAAAATATGAAATTTCAAGAAAGAAGTTCACAACGGCAACAAACTAAATACCGATCCTGACAAATACTGTTGTTTTTTCTTAAAACTTTTTTTTGTAACATTTACTTACTTTTGAGAGACAGACAGAGACAGAGCATAAGTGGGGGAGGGGCAGAGAGAGAGGGAGACACAGAATCCGAAACAGGCTCCAGGCTCTGAGCTGTCAGCACAGAGCCGGATGCGGGGCTCGAACCCATGAGCCACGAGATCATGACCCAAGCTGAAGTCGGACGCTCATGCGAATGAGCCACCCAGGCGCCCCAGTGACAAATACTGTTTTAAGAAAGAGGTTTTTGTATACTAACTAACTGGAATTTAAAACTTGAAAGAAAAAAAAAAGAGAGAGAAAGAGATTTTTGCCTGTGATAAGCACAATGCCTTTGCACCAATGCAATGCAAAAGTTACCTTAAAGGAGCGAACGTCACTCTGTCAAATCTTACCACCATTCATTTTCTGTCCAGCTGTGGTCTGATTCTCAAATTCTCAAGTAGTTAATTCAAACCAGGAAGTTTTTGTTTTGTTTTGCACACTTCACACAAAAGCTAAAGTTTTCTAATCCAAAACCCTGTTCTTAAGTTACCCCAGGCGAGATGCCCACCTCTACTTAAAAGTGCACAGGGGAGGGGTGCCTGGGTGGCTCAGTCGGTTAAGCATCCGACTTCGGCCCAGGTCATGATCTCACGGTTTGTGAGTTCGAGCCCCAGAGCCCCACATCAGGCTCTGTGCTGACAGCTTGGAGCTTGGAGCCTGGAGCCTGCTTCAGAGTCTGTGTCTCCCTCCCTCTCTCTGCACCTCCCCAGCTCATGCTCACTCTCTGTCTCTGTCAAAAATAAATAAACTTAAAAAAATAAATAAAAAATAAAAAATAAAAAAAGTGCACAGGGGCACCCGGGTGGCTCAGTCGGTTAAGCATCCGACTTGGGATCGGGTCATGATCTCGCGGTCCGTGAGTTCGAGCCCGTGTCGGGCTCTGTGCCGACAGCTCGGAGCCTGGAGCCTGCTTCGGATTCTGTGTCTCCTTCTCTCTGCCCCTCCCCTGCTCATGCTCTGTGTCTCTCTGTCTCAAAAATAAATAAATTAAAAAAAAAAAGTGCACAGAAACACTGCCCCAGTGCAAGCGAAGCACGCCAGGTCCCAAGCAAGTAACACCGAGGGAAGGGCACCACGGTTCCGAGTACCAGGGATTAAGAGACTGTGAGTATGTGTGTGACCCAGCGGATGGCATTCTGTTATTAGAGGCTCCAGACCCCCTCATCAGACACACCGAAGGCAAAACACTTCCGAAGCATCCGCGGGAGGACGGTGACTTCCCAAACGAGGCTTGCTGAAGTACATCTCAACACGCAGCACCCTCGCAAACCTCGATAACCCGGAGAACACGGACGAACAGGTACCGGGACCATAAAACTGGAGTTGACAGACATGGGGACCAATCGCACCGAGGGCCTCGTGTCCCCAGGCAGGCAGGCAGAGACTCGGACCCGAGCTCCCGACGGGCTCTTCCTCAATTAACCACCTCTCAGACAAAACACTCTGAAGCACCACTTCAGGAAACACTGGTGATTTAACGAATCTTCAGACACCCCTCTCCTGGAAAAGTTAAAATAACGTCCGGCCTCTTTTCTCCGCAAAGCTGACGGTGAAATAAACACACAGCGCTTTCCGGAGACCGTCACCGAGGGCCAGGGCTTACACGCTCACTTGACTTCCTAATGGTAATCCAAAGATTTAAACATCAAATTTAAATTGGTACCAACAGCCACTAATTGCACCAAGCTGATTCTGCGCGCCAGGCACCGTTGCTAACTCGTTCCCTCCCCGCAAACTCGCGACACGGACTCTTATTATTGCCGTATGACAGGGAAAGCAGACAAGCGGGGTAACTTGTCCAAGGTCGCAGAGCCAGCAAGGGGTGAAGGCAAGACCTCGAGCCAGGCAGCAAAGGAAAGCTGAAATCCCACCACCGCTTAGGAGACCTTCATTCGAGTGGCTGGACACCTGGAGCCCCTCTCCCACTCGCCGCCTCCCTGCAACGCGACCTTGAGGACAAAAATCAAAGTAAACTTCCCATTAGCAAAGCGGGACGACCTCCACGCCGACGGGTGCTGTGGGGACGAAAAGGAAACAACCACGTAAGAAGCAAAACATAAACAAAGCTCTAGCCGACCCGCCAGAAAGCGTTAAGAAGCACCGGGAACGCCGCGGGAGGCTCGGAGGCTGGAGCGTCGGGGCACAGGGATGCTCGCCAGGGCTCATTCCGCGCCCTTACAACCGAAAAGTCCAAGTTGAGATGGGAGCGAGCGGCACCCGGGAGGAAAGCCCTCCAAGCCCGCAGCGGACGGGCTGCTTTAAGAGGGAGGTACTTCCAGCCACACGAAGGACCACCCCCCTCGCTCATATTCGCCGGGGAGGCGTTCGTGACCAGGTCTACCTTCGAGTCACAACACGGGAGTTAAAAAGCCGCTCGGAAGGCTATTTACATACTCCGAGCCGGCTTCTGCGTTGTCCCGATGACTCTGCGGCCGAAGAGCCCAAACCCACAGAACTTGTTTCCCGCAGAACGGAGCCCAACAATGGCCTTCGAGAGTCTGCGGCGAGCTGCCGCCTCAACTTGACACGCTCGCGGGCCCGCGCCCAGAGAAGTTGTCCGGGGCGGGCCGGAGCCGAGCGGGGCCCGGCCGGGTTAGGGGCGCGCCCCGCCCGCCGCCGCCGCCGCCGCGCAAGGCCGCGGACGCCAACCCGGGCGCAAAGTTCGCCGCCGGCCCGCGGCCCGCCCCGGCGCCCGGCGCCGCCAGGCCCCCGCGGGCCGCGGCGGGCGAGCCGGCGGCTGACAGGCGCGGGCGGGGACGGGCCGCGGAGCCCGGGCGCCGCGCCTCCCCGGCCGCCGAGCGGCGAATTCCGGGGGGGAGGGGAGGGGGCCGGGACGCTCCCTCCCCGCGCCGCCGAGGCCGGGCGGAGGGGGCCTCGCCGTCGCCGCCCGCGCGCCGCGCGCCCCCCGCGCCCCCCCGCGCCGCGGCCCGCTCCGCCGCCCCCACCCCCACCCCCATTACCTGGAGGTGCCCGCGACCCGCCGCTAGTCGCGCTCAGGCGGGAAACGCGCTCACCGACACCATCAGCGAAGCGCCCAAAATGGCGGACGTATCAAGCAGGCCTTGAGTTCCCCCCGCCCTCCCTCCGGCCGCCTCGCAGCCAATCGCGACCCTATCTCCGCCCCCAGGTCCGCGCTCATTGGCCTTCCTCTCCCGCCCCCTACAGCCTATTGGATCGCCCGGCGGCCCGGTTGCGCCTACGCCGATTGGCTCACGGGCCCCGTCAGTCAAGCGCGAGGGGAGCATTCTTTTCCCATGGACTTGACGGATCCGGAACCTCTAGGACCCCGGAGTCTGGAGAAACAAATCAGAAACCGGGAGAAACCTGGCCGGGTCCCCCTACGCCGTAGCAACAGCAGGGCCTCCGCTTGACGGACGCTGCGGACCACCAATCCGATGGCCAATGCTTTTTAAAACTAAACGGAGCCAAACCAATCCTGGCCATGGAGTTGGGAGCAGTAAGGGAACCAATGAGGTAGCGAGAGCCGCGGGCAGGCGGGCTGGAGGGTCAGGAGCCGACCGTGATGACGTGAGCCACAATACGTCCCCGCAGTGGAGGGCGCCCCGAGCTGGGGAATTAGCTCAAATGGTAGAGCGCTCGCTTAGCATGTGAGAGGTAGCGGGATCGATGCCCGCATTCTCCACAGCTGCATTTTATAGGGAGGTGGGGTGGGGTCGTGCGTTCTCGGCCCCTTCCTCGCTCAAGTGGTGGCCGGGCCGGGAGTTGGGGTCAAGGTGAGGGGATGGCTGCTGCCACCCCCGGCGTCCCAGGGGGTCTGTGACCCTAGCTGTGCGTCCACACCCGCGGGAGTGAAGTGCGCGGTGGGGGGCGTCCCTTTTGCCTTACGGAAGGATTTACACCGGAGCCTCTTCCAAAATGCTCGCCCAGGGCCCCGCATCCACTGCTCGGCCTCCCCGGCAGGGAGGGGCCGGGACACTTTAGAGTAGCCCACCTTGGCCCATCTTAGACACCTTCTAATAACCCGTCTGGCTTCTCCGTAGGTGCGGAGCTCTGTCTAGAGTCACGAGTAAATCGACAGGAGGGCGGAAGTTGGCGGCAGGGCTGAGCAGCGCAGGCGAGGTGAGGGTGGTGTGGAACCCAGCCCGAAGCCGGCAGAACGCGAGCGCGCGCGTTCGCGAGGCTGCCCCGGGGGGAGTGCTGGCCTCTCGTGGGCAGCTCTCCGGCGAGCGCTGTTCTGTGCCCGGCCTGCACGGGTGCGTGGGGAGCAGAGGGTCCTGGCTCTGGCGGTCTGTGGGGGACGGTCAGACACCCCTTGTAACACAGGCCGCAGAGTGGCGGGGGCCCCTCGGGAGCAGGTGGCATTTCAGCCCCCGAACAGGGAGGACAGAACCGTGGGTTCCTGGGTCCGGGTGGCGGGGAGAGAGACCAGAGACCCCAGGGCGGAGCTTTGGAGGGCTGGGGAGGCAGGCACGATTCGGTTGTGGTGGGAGAGGAACGTGGCAGAGAGGAGGTGGCCGAGGTGGCTGCGCGATGCAGGGCCCTGCGGACAGTGCCACCGTGCCCAGGAAAAAGCAAGAATCCCTAATGCCCAGACTTGGGTTGGGCACCAGGCCGGGCGTCATAACAGGGGCTCCATGCAGGGAGGCTGGAGTCTTTAGGGCAGCTAGCTGACTCCAGTGGTGCCAGCTTGGCCACTGCAGCTCACGGAAGGCTGGTTTCTGTGACCTTCCCCAAGCCTCCTGAGAAAAGTGACATAATCTGGCCCCTGCGGGTAGGGAGGGCAGGCCCAGGAGAGCGGCCGCCAGGTTGCCTTGCAGATAGATGCTCACGATCTTTCTGTGCCCATACCCCCACCCTTGGCACCCACTCAGCCGGCCCCCAGCTCCCTCCGTCTCAGGGACTCAGGCGCCCTCTGAGCCCCCATGCCACACAGGGAGAATGAAAACCAGCGAAGCTGGGTCAACCCCAGTGCCTGGAAGCTGGGCCTCTGGTGCAAACATGCCTGCCCCTCCCCCAGCCCACCGCTTCAGCAGAGCCTGACGCTGATTCTCGAAAGACGTTGCGGCGGGTGGCTCTATTACGGTTCGGTATTATTGTCCCCATTTTATAGATTGGTGAACAGAAGCCCAGGAAGCATTCAGGCACCAGGTGTGGGCCGTGTTGGCTGAGTGAGCTCGGCTGGGTGATCTCACCTCTCTGACTCTCCAGTTCTCATCTGTAAAGTACAGTACTGATGATACCTACTAACCTGTGTCCGTGCCCTGAAGGGAGCTGGACGTCTAGGGAGGTAGCAGCCAAGGGCAGACACTATTCACCATTGATCCTGCTGCTCAGAGCGGCCGTGGGCCTGGCCAAAGGCCACACAGCTAGCGAGGAACGCAGTCGACGCGGTCGAGGTTGAAACCGGTTCAGGTGTGCTGGTGCGGAAGGGTAGGGGGAGGAGACATATGCAGATAACCTGGGGTGGGGCCGGAGCAGGCCGGCCTGGCCGAGGAAACTGCAGAAGGTGCAGAGGATCCGGTAGGGAGGACTGAGGTCTGGGCGAGGAGACTGGGAGGGACTCCTGGAGGCATTGGAACTTACAGTTTCTGCTGGGAGACTGAGGGCCGGGAAGAACTTCTGAGTTAGAAGGGGCGTGTTCAGGGCTGGCCCCACCTTGGAAAGGACGGACAGAGCAAGGGCAGCAAATCTCTGCTACAGAAGTCGCACCCGGGCCAAAGGGCCAGGCCCCAGCCGCTAGACCCAGCAGCCCGGGAAGAGGCCGCAGGGAACCCCTGGACAGGGGGGCGGCGCCTGAGATGAAGGGCTGGGCCAGGGTTGGGAGGCTGGGGAGAGCCCAGCCACACACAGAGATCCCTTTACTCATCATCATCAG
The DNA here is from genome assembly GCF_018350175.1 of Felis catus. Classification (NCBI taxonomy): domain Eukaryota; kingdom Metazoa; phylum Chordata; class Mammalia; order Carnivora; family Felidae; genus Felis; species Felis catus. Next base: position 110,651,225 of record NC_058377.1, on the reverse strand, counting down.
AGGACTTGCCGGTACAGGCTTCAGGCTCTTTCACCCCAGACCCTGAGGAGGGTCACAGGGACATTTGCACTAGAATTAAGTGAATGATGCAGTACCTCCCCCAACATAAGTGGGCCCCCAAAGTCTCCAATTATGATGAGCTAACCTAACAGGAAGGGTTGAAGTCAGGGAGGACTTCCTGGAGGCATCTGAGCTCAGCCTATCTCCTGAGAGCCCTAGGGAGCCATTGACAGGCTTTAAGCAGGAGAGTGATTTTGAACCTTTGCATTGGCCTCAGTATCCTCAAACTTCTAGAGTTCGTGGATCACCACCTTCCCCTTTTCCCCCTAATCCTTTTATGGTTTCATTTTCACTGTTTAAATTTTCAATCCATCTAAATTTAAAAGTGTAATGAATGCCCACATACCCAGCTATCACCCCCTTAGCTTGTGGGAACAGACACAGAGCTGCCAAATTTCAGTTCTATCAAGTAATGATTTTTAAATAAAAAATTTTTAGGTAGTGATTTAAAAAAACACACACCTTATGCTATTACCATGATTTCATGAAAGAAAAGACATTTTAACCCATACGTACACTCAGAAAAAGGCTTTAAATCGAATAAGCTCAACTTGGGGGAAACGCCCCCTCCCCCATGGTCCTTCCTAATGTCATGTCACCAGGGCTCAGACCTGATCTAAGGGCTGGAGCGAGGCCACCCTGGCAGAGGACAATGCCTCGAAGGCCAGGCTGGTGCTCGGCCAGGTCATGTGTTGAGGCTGGAGGGCTGTGGGGCCAGATAGAGAGCTCTAGGAGGTAGGAAAGGTCGACCCGTTTTAACATGGAAATTAAGTTCTTCTGTTTAGTTTCTCCTCCTTTTTTTCAGCGCGTTAAGATTCAGTCTGGGTTGCCAAGGAGGGGGAGTGTTGTACTTCCTACCAAGGACTGTTCGTGGCCCCAGGGTTGGTAGAAAGGGCGGCCACTAGCATTGCTAATGATCAACCTGTCCAATCCAGCAGGGAAGAAGAGAGGGCATTTGGGGAGACGGAGTGGGGGGGGGGGGGTAGGTATGGGAGTCTGGGAGAAGCCCCCAAGGGAACAAGCCAGCAAGAGCCGAGTCTCACCCAGCTCCCCAAAACACTCAGGTTTCTTGGGGACAGACACTTCCACACCTGCCAAATCCCGGTTCCCTAGCGTCCTGCCTGGCGGCGGACATGGCCAAGATCTGGCCACCTGGATTTTGTTCAAGTGTCCAGGGCAGCTGTAGACCCACGGGGGCTGCTGGACCCGGGGCAAGGAGGAGCCCCTCACCCATTCTGGATGAGGCGAGGGAGGGCTGAGCGGAGCAAATGATAGGACCAGTGAGGCGTGAGACCCCGCAGGACTCGGGGGTGGGCGACAGAGACTTGGGGAGTAGTGGGTGTCACTGCAGAGGTGAGATGGTTGGGAAGGCTTGGGCACATTGAGCAGTGTCTGGTTGTCAGTATTGCTTGTTGTGTAAAGAAATGATTGAACAAATTAGTAAAAAAAAAAAAAAAAAAAAAAAAAAAATCTATTTTCTCCCAAGCCTTGGTTTCCTCAACTGCGAATTGGGGACACCATCTACCTAGCGGGACCGTTGTGAAGTTTAAATGAAATAAGCCAGGTTAACTTCATTTAAGACACAGCTTAGACAGCACCTCTTCCAGGAAGCCCTCCCTGCCCTCCCATCTATATAGGATGTTCTCTCTGGGCCCCAGGATATCTCAACACAATGCTCTCTCCCCCTCAGCTTTGGAAACTGTCGGCCGCGCCTTCGACAAGCCAGCAGGTTGGCCCCCCTTCCTCCTAGCTGACCTCATGGCAGCAGAGGGTCCAGCAGAGTGGCCTCTGGAGACAGGCCTGGGATGCCAGGGGGGTGTCTCAACCCTCCCCTCAGCCCATGCAGGCCGTCACCAGCAGTCAGCGGCACAGGCCACTTCTCTTCTTGCCTGACCCTGGCTGGCCCTAGGAGAACGGAGGGGACCCTCAGAATGCACGACTGAACGGAAGGGCAGGACAGTGGAGGGGGTCCCGGTAGCCCCCCGTGATGCGGCTCCTGCTTCTGAGTCGGCAAAGTCCCCCCACCCCCCACCCCCTCTGCCCACGTTGAGATTAGGGCTTTCATTGGCACCGCAGGGCTTGTGGCCCAGCCTGGAAGAACGGGGATCCTGAGTGCTCGGGAGGCCCCAACCCCCCCGCAAGAAGCTCTCTGGGGCTGGGCACCCCACCCTGGGCCTGAGAGCTCTGGGTGCACCCTCTAGGGCTGGTCCTTAGCGGTGTGACCTTGGGCAAGCACGTCATGTCCTCAGGGGCGGGTGACAGCACCCTTCCTTACCAGATGGGGCCAGCTGAAGTAAGTGAAGCTGGCCTTCCCAGGAAGATCCAGTCCCTCCTTCTGCGAAGGGGCCTTGAGCACAGGTCCCCCCTCCGCCCCCCCACCCCGATGGCAGCCCTCTTGGTCCCAGGGGCAGCAAGAACCAACAAGTCCGCCAGCCAGTCCCCTTCACCGCCAGTGCTGACCATGACCTCCGGGAACTCCTGGACAATCAGGAAGCAGGGGAGACAGTTCCCCGAAAGTCTCAGGAAACCAGCCTGGCAGACTCATATGCCTGACACCCCAGCTATGTCCCCTGGTCAGGCAGTCTGGGGAGCCCCGAGGGCCACCACCTTTCCCATTCCGCCTCCCCAGCACTGGGGCCCCAGGGTCTGAGTGTTCTGGGGTTTCCTCATCTTGGAGACTGTCACCTCCACATTCCGGGCCCTGGGGGCTGGCCAAGGGTTCGATCTCCAGTCCCAAAGGGAGGCCCTTCTTCCAGATCGCTGTGCATCGATTCTTCTGAGTGTGTCCCCGGGACTAAAAATGGTAGTTCTCCTCTGACCTCCCTGTGACATTCCAAGTGAGGTTAGTCCCTTCCTGCCTGGCACCTGGGGAACAGCCTAACTTCCTCATGACTTGCCGGCTGCTCAGTCTCCTTCAGCAGGCTGGGGAACCCCCATCCCCCGGGGGCGGGGAGCACGCCTTATCTCTCCGACGCCCCCTGTACCGACCCAGTGGGTACAGGCGGGCCTGGGGGCAGTGTTGACCGACTGCCCTTGCGGGGACCAGGCTCTACAGGGCCTGTGTGCTGGAAAGGACAAGATGGAAACGGGGGAGGGCACAGGGGCTGGGAGGTTCCCACCGGACCCTGGCAGCCCCATCCACTGGGGGTCCACACGGAATACACAGCTAGGAGGGATCCCCCTCTGTCCCTGCACCATCTCTGTGGACGGCAGGCGGTAACTGGGGCCAGCTCGCACAGAGGTCAGACAGGCCGAGGAATAGCCCGAGGCACGGGTACGTAATCTGTGGAGCCCAGGGCAAAACGAAACGCAGGGTCTCTTTCTTAAAACCCATTTAGAATTTCAGGATGGTTAACAGTGGGGCCAGGGCCCTTCACGAGGGCACAGGTCAGGCATCCTGCCTGCCCGCCTCTGCCCAGAGGCTCAGCCCGCCCCGTGGGGGCCTGACGGGGACCCGCGGTGCTCAGGAGGATCAGTGCACAACTCTGACAGCTGTCCCAGGGAGGGCGGAGGGCGGGATTCGCCCCGTGGGGACGCTCAGCTCAAAAGCACACGTGGCACAAAAGAATGGCAGTGACGTTTAAAAAAAATTAAGTTTATAAATATTTTCTCCACTGTACAAAGTTTTCCCCGGCCCGGCCCACCCCATCACTGTTCACATTTCTCGTGTTGTTGTTTTTTTTAAATCCCAACTATATTTATTTTTTTTAAATCATAAAATATATTTTTTTCTTTGTTCATATTTAAAACTATTTACAAGGGCGCAGAGAGAGGCCAGGGTGGCCCGGCGGGGGTCAGGACGAGTCCGTGCAGGGGGACGGAGGGGGAGGGAAGAGGTGAAAATAGCTCCTCTCGGTGGCAGGCGAAGGCGGGCAGCTGTCCTCCGCCGACAGGTACTGGCTGTGGGGTGTGGGCGGCGGCGGGTAGGGGTCTGAGTCCGAGTTCAAATCCAGGTAGTACTTGCTGGCCTTCCAGCGGTTGGCACTGTAGTCGCTGTCACACACATCCGTGCTGCAGGGCGTCGTCGGGGGTGCCATGCCGCGGATGATGTAGGGCCTGAAGGGGACAGAGGGGAGTGGCACCTCATCTCAGGGAGACCCCCGGGGCCCCTCAGCTGTGTGCTCCCTCTGAGCCACATTCCCCACGTCCAAAGTGGGCGTGTCTGCACCAACACACCTGGGAGCCACACTTGCCTTTTTTTTTTTTTTTTTTTTTTTTTTTTAAATGTGTAGTTAATTTTGAGAGACAGAGACAGAGCATAAGCCGGGCAGGGACAGAGCGAGAGGAAGGCACAGAATCCGAAGCAGGCTCCGGGCTCCGAGCTGTCAGCCCAGGGCTCGAAGTGGGGACTCGAACCCACGGACCGCGAGATCATGACCTGAGCCAAAGTCGGACGCTTAACCGACTGAGCCCCCCGGGCGCCCCTTGCTTGCCTTTATGGAGAACAAGGCTTGCAGAGCCTACCTGGCCTGGGCAGCTTACTTAACTTCTCTGGGCTTCAGTGTCTCATTGGGAAAATGGGGAGGATAAAACAGTACCCAGTTCAAAAGAGGCTGGTGAGGATTAAATGAGATTCTTCGTGGAAAGTGCCAGAAACAGTGCCTGACACCAGAAAGCGCTGGACGACTGTGCCCCATTTTATCATTATTACTGTGAGTGCCAGAGACCAGTGAGCCTGGAAGTCTAAAGCCATCTGACCCAGGCGGTGCCTCCAAGCGCCCCGTGACGACGCCTCCCAGACGTCTCCTGCACCGGAAGGTTCTGTCAGGGCCTGAGCTGGGGGTGGGGATCGCGGTGTGTTTCAGGGCCCCAGAGGGCTCACGGAGGGCAAGAAGGTGGAGCCAGCACCCTGGGGCCGGGGAGGGGCAGCGGGTGCCGAGAACATAGAGCAGGTGGACAGGCCTCATAGGACCCCAGGGGCAGGAAGGGACCCCGAGAGACGGGGAGGGAAGAGGTGCTATAAAAATAGGACATAATGAGAAAGGCAGGACGTGGAGCGGGGACTGAGGGGCCTGGCCAGCGTGGATGTGACAGCCTGGGGACAGCCACCCACAAGGCTGCTGGGGACACACTGGGACGCTGAGGCACTGGGGGCAGGGGGAGCACTGCGGGCCCTTGACTAGGGCAGTGGCTCGCTCTTCTTCCGGCCCGGAGTCCCTGAAATGGCCACCAGAGGGCAGGCGCGACGCGCTCTGAGGCTCCCCCGCTCCAGGCAGCTCTAGGGAGCAGGGAGGTGCGGGCCACTCTCCAGCTTCTGCCTCCCCCTTGGGGCGAGCGGCCCCATGCACCTGTGTGGTAGGCCTGTGGGCTAAGGCCACCGGGCTGGAGGTCACCCCAGGCTCGGACCTGGCCCCTGGACAGAGGCCAGCACACCCAGATGCCTCTTCTCAGCACCCTCAAGGGCCCCCTCCCAACCCAGGGGGGTGGGGTGTGCCACCCCAACACGGACCCCCCGGGGGGCTGAGAGGATCATCCCAATCAAGGGCCCTCCGCGGCAGGTGCCACCCCTGCACTCATGAGACTTGGGGCCCTTACGGGACGGAGGCGGCAGAGGTGGGCATCACTGCCAGAGTCCCGCAGCTGGATTCAAACACAGTCAAACCTTGGCCCCTGTGCACGGGCCTCCCTAGGCAGTGGAACCTGGCTATGCCACAGTGGGAATCCCCTGGTGGCGCCATTCAAGGCCACGCCTGCCCGGGCACGTCCCGACTTAAAAATAAAAAAACAACCCAGAGCTACGTCTACCTTCTAGAGCCTGCTCAGAACACGGGGTTCGGTTCCTGGACTCAGCAGGTAGGCCCGGCTTGCCCCACGGGGAGGCAAGCCAGGTATGGTCTGAGCGGCTGGGAGAGCCCACCAGCCCCCCAAACCCCTCTTCCCAGGTTTCCTGACCCGGGAAACGGGGACCGGGGGTCCTGCTCTATCACAGGCTTGTCTGGAGGCCCAGACGGCCACAGGTATGGAGGGCGGTGGCAGGAACTTCGTACCTGTAGGGTCTCGCAGCGGTGGGAATGTTGGAAGAGTAGAACATGTCCACGTTGTACAAGGAGGGGTCCGTGGCGGGGGACGGCGGCGGGTTCAGGATCTGAGGAAAGCAAGCAAAGGTTACGCCAGCCTGACGGAAGCAGGCACTCCCTATGGTGCGCCCACCCCGGCCCGAGCAGGCGGGCAGGGCTGGGAGGGGCCCGCTTGGCTCCGCAGGCCCCTCACGGTCTGTACGGTTCCGAGTCGGCGTTCGTGAGACTTAGGGAGTGGACAGGAAGCCACAGCCGTCCCCCCTGAAGGTTGTCACGGTGAGAGGCAACCCCGCCTGTGGCCCAAATACCACCCCGCAGACCAGCCGTGACCCCGGGCCCACACCTGAAGGGCTGGAGTCTGCCAGGTCCCTGAGGGCAGCAGAAAAGGCCTTTGTGGCCAGGCAGATGTGTGTGGGTCCTCCTGTTCCATCACCCCCGCAGCTGCAGTGTGCCCCCGCCCCCCAGCGGTGAGGGACCTCAGCTCTCTGGGCCTCCACTTCCCCATCTCTAAAGTGGGCCCCTTGGTGACACGTGGTAAGTAACCTACGCTCCTTATTCTGCGGAGGGTCCTCTTCAGCCCAAATAGCCAGCCTTGGGGAGCCTTCAGGATCTGACCCCAAAGTTGGGAGGGCACGATACTGAGGGGGGTGTCATTCAGAGCGGGGAGCAGAGACCAGGCAGGGAAACCTAGCGGAGAGGGCCTCCCAGAGGTGCCCCCACACCCCAGCTCTTGGGGTCCCGTTTCCTCTTCTGCCCACGTATCGGACTAGAGCTGGTTCCCCCCAGCGCACTGCTGACGGGCTGGTCTTCCCACGTTCCACGGGCGCAGCCCCTCAGCGACTTGGGCTCGGGAGAGCGCTTCCTTCTGGTCGGGTCAACGCGGCAAGCGGTGTCTCTACGCTGTGGGACACTACGATGGTGGCTGTGGGTCACCGTCCACCTGTCCGAGCCCGCAGAATGTACGAGAGCAAAAGCGAACCGTACTACGCGCTCTGGACCTTGGACGGCTGTGACGTGTCCACGGGGGTTCATCAATGACTGTTATTCATCAAGCACTACATGACTCTGGCACAGGATGGGCAGGAGGCGTGTGGGAAATCTCTGTACCTTCCTCTCAATTTTGCTGCGAAGCTAAAATTGCTCATACGCAAAAAGTCTTTGGGGCCCCTGGGTGGCTCAGTCAGTTGAGCGTCCGACTTCGGCTCAGGTCATGATCTCACAGTTCATGAGTTCGAGCCCCACGTCGGGCTCTGCTGGCAGCTCGGAGCCTGGAGCCTGGTTCGGATTCTGTCTGTCTGTCTGTCTGTCTCTCTCTGTCCCTCCCCTGCTCATGCTCTGTCTCTCTCTCCCGCAAATAGAAACAAACATTCAAAAAATTAAAAAAAAAAAAAAAAAAAAAAAGGAAGTCTTTAAAACAAAAAAGCACATTTCTAAAACTGGTGAAGTCTGAATAGGGCCAAAGAATATCACACCAACGGCCCAGTACTTCCGTTGTGCTGTTACCATAGACTGAACGTTTGTGTCCCCAGAGGTCCTATGTCGAGTCCTGACCCCCGAGTGATGATAGTGGGAGGCGAGGCCGTCGGGAGCTGATCTGGTCCTGAGCGGGGAGCCCACGTGAGCCCGGCCGCCGACCTCGCGCGGCAACCTCACCCCTTCCGCCGCGTAGGGAGGAGACGGCCGTCGGTGATCCAGAACTGGGCCCCCGCTAGATGCCACGGACCCCAAATCTGCCAGCGTCTGGATCTCAGACTTCCCGGCCTCCGAAACTGTGACAAGCAGGTGCTAAAGCCACCCAGCCGACGTTATCTCTGTCAGAGCAGCACAGAAGGACTAAGAGGACGTTAGTTACGCGAGGTGTTACCTGTGGGGGAATCCGGGTGAAGGACAGAGGAGGTCTCTGTTCTTACAACCGCACGTGAATTTACAATGATCTCCGAAAGCCAAACTATCACCCTCTCGGCTGGGAAAATAAAGCCCATACTCTTGGATACTTGCCTGTGTACAGATTACCCCGAGGACACATAAGAAACTCACCACGGATGTGCCTCTGGGGGGCAGGGGTTCACGCTCAGCGTGAGGGGGTGACCGTCTTTTCACTGTACGTTCTACGGTACCTTTTGAATTTTGTACCATGAGCATATATTTCTGATGTGAAACAATATAGTTAATTTATTGTTTGTTTTTTTGAGAGAGGAGGCAAGCAGGGGAGGGGGGTGGCGGGGACAGGGGATCCAGAGAGGGCTCCGTGCTGACAGCAGTGAGTGGGACGTGGGGCTTGAACTCACGAACTGCAAAATCATGACCTCGGCCGAAGTCGGACACTCAACCGACTGAGCCACCCAGGTGTCCCTTGTAGTTATGTTACAAATAGCTGGCTTCGTGCAGGGTCTGTGTTTGGCGTGATGAAATGTGCTAAAATCTACGGTGGTGATGCTCGCACGTGTCCGTGAATTTGCTAACCACCGCCGAATTCTACCCTGTAAGCGGGTGATTGGTGTGGTATGTAAGTTACATCTCAACAAAGTTTTTAAAACGATAGCTGGGGGGGCGCCTGGGTGGCTCAGTCGGTTAAGCGTCCGACTTCGGCTCAGGTCATGATCTCACGGTTTGTGAGTTCGAGCCCCGCGTCGGGCTCTGTGCTGACAGCTCAGAGCCTGGAGCCTGCTTTGGATTCTGTGTCTCCCTCTCTCTCTGACCCTCCCCCGTTCATGCTCTGTCTCTCTCTGTCTCAAAAATAAATAAACATTAAAAAAAAAATTTAAAAATAAAAAAAATTAAAAAAAAAATAAAACGATAGCTGGGGGCGCCTGGGTGGCTCAGTCGATTGAGCCTCTGACTTTGGCTCAGGTCATGAGCTCACGGTTCGTGAGTTCAAGCCCCACATTGGGCTGTCTGCTCTCAGCACAGAGCCCACTTTGGGTCCTCTGTCCCCTTCTCTCTCTGCTTCTCCCCTGCTCATTCTCTCTCTCCCCCTCTCTCAAAATAAATAAGTTAATTAATTTTAAAAAATAGCTGGCTGGGGGCACCTGGGTGGCTCAATCTGCTAAGCATCCGACACTTGATTTCAACTCGGGTCATGATGTCAGGGTTCATGGGATCGAGCCCTGCCTCAGTGAGGAGCCTGCTTGGGATTCTTTCTCCCCTCTCTCTCTGCCTCTCCCCTGCTCATGCTCTCTTTCTCTCTCTCCCTAAATAAACTTAAAAGAAAAAAAATAGCTGGTTGGTAATAGTGTCATCTCTTGCTAATAAGACCCCCTCCCCTCAGCTCCCAGCAGAGCCAGAGGACCGAGAAGCCAGGGGACTGAGCCTCCCGGTATCTGCATGGGGGACCCAGGGGGCTGTCCTGGAGTGAGCTCGGCCTTTCACGATCGCCAGTATTTCCAGCTGGTCATGTGGCACACGTGAATGTCAGGGGGACAGGAGCGGCAGAGAGGACCAGGCGGACGGTGGGGAGTATCCTAAACTCCAGGCTCTCGGCTCTTGGCTTCTGCTGCCCCTAGACGCAGCCCCGGCCTGCAGCCTCCTGGAGACGCGGTTCCCAGCAGGTGAGGCCGCGACAGCGACCCTTGCTGCCCCCTTCCTCCCAGACGCCTGCCAGTGTCAGATGTGCTAAGGAGGGGACGGCCCGGACATGAGAGACACAAGAAGGGCAGCAACACCCAGCCCTGGCGGGTGGGGCTTCCTGGAGACCCCCAGAGAGAGCGCAAGAGGCAGAGGTCACCTTAGAGGAGCATCTGTTGCAGGAAGTTGGGTTTTTAAGGATCAAAAAGCACAGAACCACGTAACGTCAGCCCTGATGCTTGTATACACAGATTCACACTCACGCATCAAGCTCGCCCCGTTCCCTGGGGCTCTGCCCTTGGGAATGTCCTCCCCAGCCTCGGGAGAGGTCCCCTGGCAGGAACCTGTAGGGGGCTCGGGTGCTGGGGGCTTCTGTGTGTCACCCTCTGCGTGACCACTTCTCTCTAGCGTGTGGCTTGCCTCGGACTAGGCCCTCACCCACTCCGGCTCTGGAAGCTCAGCCACAAAAGTCACCTGTGAGTGCCAGCCCTTTGGAAAACAACCCAGCTGTTTTCTGGGACCCAGCAAGGGCCTAGGAGGGAACATCGGGTGCTCTTGGCAGGGACAGCAAGGAGAAAGTCACACAGGCACACTGGGAGCACCCCGTCCAGACAGGCCCTACAAGAGACACAGTCACGGACAGGGTGGGCCTGAGAGGGTCAAAGACAATCTCCGGGACACTGAAATGCCCGGCGGCAACCCGGGAGGTGGGGTTATGGGGGAGACTCCGCCCTTGATATTGTTATGGGGTTTCCAGATTAGCCACCACGAACAAGGAGCACCCTTTCTAAACAGGAAAAAAAAAAAAAGTCACAAGGGAAAAACGACAAGATGTGCAGAGAGGGGAAAGTGAACGCTGTCACCATTCTCTGTGACGGCGGGACAGCTGATAATTCCAGAAATGCCGAGGTCACAGGAAGGGGTCCGCCTGGCCGGCCACCGATGGTGGGGACCCCCCCGGATGGCCGGGCCTCCTCCCGCGCCCACTCACCGGCGGGTACAGCGTGGCCTTGGTGCTGGATGAGCTGCTGGACGAGGCCCCGGTGACGTGGTTCCGGTCGTAGAGGGGCACCCCGCCCCGGCCGCCCATCAGGCTCACGGAGCTCATCACGGACTTGCCGCAGGAGATGCCTGCCGCGGGGGGAGGGACGAGGTGGCTCAGGGGCCGGGCCACCCCCCCCCCCACAAAGCACACCCTCCTCGGCTCCCGCGGCCCCCAGGCCCAGGTTCAGGCCCCTCTGCCCACCGCCAGGGTGCGTCTTCCCCGCTCACCCCAGCCGTGCCCAGGGCCCTCGCGCACGTCGGCTCCTCACCTGTGAAGGGGCCGTGCTGTGAGCCGCCGGGGGCTATGAAATGCAGGGGTACGTGGGGGGTCCCGCTGACGTACTCATGCGGGAAGGGCCCGTTGGCCCCCGTGTAGCGCTGACACACCACGCGCTGGCAGACGAAGTAGACCCCGCCCATGACAAAGAGCGAGAGGATGATGCCCACGACCGGCCCGATGGCACTGCCGTGGGCCGGGGTGTCGTCGGAGGGCGGCTTGGTGATCTCTGCCAGAGGACGGGCGGGAAGAGACGGTCGACGTTAACCGAGAAGGACAGGCCCTCCCGCGGGGGGTGGATGCCGTGTGCCCTGGAGGGGCCGCTGGGGTCCAGGCACAGCACCCGCTGGGGGAGGGCGGGAGGAAGGGAGAAGCTGGGTGCTGGGGTGCCACGCCGCCTCCCCCCCACCCTGGCCTGCCCGGAGTACCCTCCCCCCTCCGCCCCACCCCTGGCGGAGCTCTCCACGCTGCCCGACAAGCCCTCAAGAGCCGTCTCAGGTTCATCCCCCAGGGTCCGAGGGCTCTCTGGAGGCCCGGTGACGCCCCAAGTCAGGTGGGCCAGGAGACCGCTGGAGCCGGTCACCAGGAGCTGACAGGGGCCACGGGGGTGGGGGCAGGCAGGCAGGGCCCGGGGGCTCCGAGCCGCGCCAGCGGGGGACTTGGCCCACGCGCAGGGGCAGAGCTGGGCTGATGGAGACCCTGGGGGCCGGAGGCCTTCACCAGCAGGGCTTGCTGAGCCCCACGCGCCTGCTGACACAGAGGTCCCAAGTGAGGGCAGTGTGAGGGGCAGGGGTCAAGCCCAGGCTCGGGGGGCCCAAAGGTCTTTCTGGGCATCCTGACGGGGCGACGAAGGCGGGGGGTGGGGGGGTGCTCCTCAGGCTGCCCCCCGCCCTGGGGAGGGAGCACGGAGACTCTAAAGTCAACTTCGGCGAAAAGAACGTTCACTTTCCCATCAGGCCCAAGGATTCCGTCCACCACGTCCCCTCTTGCCAGCCAGAACCCAAAGCAGAGGAGGCAAACCGCCGGCTTGGGCGACCGGACCAGACTCTGGGTAAGTGTTGCCCCTGACACCGGAGGCGCCATCATGCCAGAGGCTGAAGAGAGACACGGCCAGACTGGCGCCTGCCAGCAAAGGGGTGGGGGCGTGACCCCCGGTGGCACCCACGGCCGCCCGCCGGCCCCAGGTCACTCACTTTCTTGAGACGCTAACTGAGGTGCCTCACCTCGCTTCACACGAAGGGACAACGTGCTCAGGGAGCCCTCCTCCTTCCCTGCTCTCAACACCCCTCTCCCGTAGTCAGCTCTCAGCCCAGATACCTCTACGGTGAATGCAGAGCCCACGTCCTCAGACGTGTGCACACATTCCCACTTCCTGTCTGAGACTCCGGCTCCCTCCCCGTCGGAATCAAAGACAGCCCTTCAAGAGCCACCACCTCCAGGAAGCCTCCCTGACTGCCCTGGCCTCACATCCCATGGCCGCCGTACCCCTGACCGTACAGGCCACGTCACTCACGGGGCACGAAGTACCATGCGCCTCCTCGCCAGAGAGCAGGCTGGCAGGGAGAGGGCCACCCCGACCCCCATCCTCTGATGGGGATGCCTGACAGAGGCTGCCGAGTGAGGTCCTGGCGGGCAGAAGCGTGCCCTCTCAGGCACAGTCAGCCCCAACCACAGGGGCCTGTCTCCGTCACAGCCGGAAATACCCCCATGGGCTCACGCGCCCCCCTCCCCCTCCCAGCTCAGCCCCACAGCTGCCCCTACCTCCAGGCAGGCTTCCCTGCCGGCCTCCCCCAAGGCCAAGTGCTCCCAACCTCCCAACCTCCTCTGTCCGTGTACCAGGCCCCCAGCATATCTTCTCCCTCTAGACCCCACACTCGTGGGGAGCACCCCAGCCCAGGGTGAACCCTCCACGGGAAGCTGGCTCACCGCACATGAGCTCATCCGAGCCGTCGATGCAGTCAGGGAAAGAATCACACTGCTGCTTGATGAGGACACACTGGCCACTGGCGCACCGGAACTGGTTGGGCAGGCAGACGGCTGCAGGGGGAGAGCTTGCGCTCAGAGAGGCTGCGGGGCGTGACGCCGCCAGGAGGGCGAAGTGGACAGCCGCCAACCAGCGCTTCCCGCCCCGCCCCCGAGACCCAACGGAAAGGTCTGGGTTCCAAACGCAGAACGGACAAACAGGACTCTTTCTAGGATGGGTTCAGGGAATGGTCACAGCAAATGCGGTCTCCACCCTCCCCTCGATGACCCCTATTCCAAGGTCTAGGCACGGCTGGCAGGGAAGGGACCTCAGTGACTCCCAGGAAGTACTTATCAGGCTCCTACCACAGCTCAGGCCCACGCAGAGCCAGGACTAACACAGCCCCTGCCCCGAGGCTCTCCTGAGTTATGGGGAGGTGACAGCCAACTAGAGGAATGACCTAGAATGGGTGGGAGCAGGGGCAGGTGACATCTCAGCAGAGCTCCCAGGGTGGAGGATTAGGAAGGGGGAGAAGGGCTCAACCAGGAAGGAAAAGGCAGCTCACGGCCTTTTAGACTAAGAGGAGGAAGGCTGGGTATGGCCTGTTTCCCTCGTGTTCCAGAACGCCAACCCAGAAGGAGCTACCGTTGCAGAGGAGGGCACTGCCCAGGGGACTCAGCCATCGCCCACCCCCAGTGCTTGCTATCCAAGCTCTCCAGCCACCCTGCCCCACCCCAAGCGCCCCTCCCTGGGAGCCGGAGGTGAGAGGACCCTGTCCTCGCAGCGGGTGGGACAATTTGTTGGTAACAAAGGAGAGGAAGCTTCTGAAAGAGAAGGTGCAGCCCAGAGCCCGAACTAGGGCATGCTGTGGGTGCTGCACGTTGCTCCCAGAGAAACATTACAGGGGGAGAGGCGGGGGGGACGGTTCCCAGCCAGGGCTCCTGCCATCCTCTGAGACGGCCACCTAAACACTCGTGCTAGGGCAAGGCTGTATGGCTGGGCTCAGCAAACGTCTCTGCAAAGGGCCAGGCAGCAGGTATTCAGGCCTTGAGGGCCATGGGTCTCTATCGTTTTAGTGCAAGTAAACAAGCGAGCCTGGCTGTGTTCTCACGCAACTTTACGAAACCTGGTGGCGGTCTGGATCTGACTCTCAGGCCGCGGTTTGCCAACCCCTGGCCTCCCACCTCCATCAAATTCTCGGAGGGTCCATAAGCTGCAAAGACTTAACATCTGCGGCTGTACAGGACCCGCTGAGGAGATGAGCCCCCACCCCCGGGCCTTCATCTTCCGTAAACGGCTGCTCATCACGAACGGGGACAGTAGACGGTGATCCACCAGTTGTGGGTTATCTCACAACAGCAGCCGGTGGCTACGGGGGAGGCAGAGCAGCCCATCAACAGCTCGGCGGCAGTCGTGGGGCCGTGGTGCTGACGCTCTGTGGCACGAAACCACTGAGCAGGTCGTTTATAAAAGGGAAATTCAGAGAACACCCAGAAACAGAGGTTAAGGTTAAACAGAGGTTAAGACCGCACTGCTAAGGTCTAAAGGAAGATCCTGCTGGTCAGAGTGGACCAAGATGACTGAAGCACATCTTTTTGTCACGTTCAGCTCACCGGGTTGCTAGAAACCACCCAGGAACAAGCATTATCCCACAGACTGCTCTGTGGAGGGCAGCGCTGCCTTTGGGGACGGGGATTTATCCAGCTGACTACTGGATTTGCCTGGGGTTTTTGTGAAACTCTTGAGCCAAGGGCGGAAGGCAAGTGACTCTCCCAGCCTGCCTTCGAGCCAAACTACTTGGCAGGACAGGGTGGGTGGCAAAGTTTTCCTCCGTGGGCCTACGAATAACATTTTCCTCTCCCAACCTGAGGATTTAGCGATTTCGCTGCGGACAAACGTTCTACCCTACTCTTGCGTGGCCAGCCTGGGTTCACGCTCCGGGAGGACGACAGGGCAAGTGGCTTGCAGGGGGTGGGAGAATCTCAGGAAGGGGGCAGCCAGGATGAGGCCGGGGAGGGCGGGGTTGGGGCAGGGCCTGCGAGGGTCCTGGTCCAAGCCAGGGTCGGGCAAAGGCGGGGGCGGGGCCAGCGGGCAGGGGCGAGCCAGTGGGCGTGCCCATCCCAGGGCTGCCGGGGGCGGGGCCAGCGGGCGAGGGCGGGGCCGCTCTCACCGTCGCAGTCCGCCTCATCCGAGCGGTCCTGGCAGTCGGCCTCGCCGTCGCAGCGCAGGCGCAGGTCGACACACTGGCCCCGCGCGCAGGGGAACTGGGCCGCCGAGCACACCGGGCAGCCCTCCTCGTCGCTCTGGTCGTCACACTCGGGGAAGCCGTCGCAGCGCCAGGCCCCAGGTATGCAGTCGATCTCCCCAGTGGCACACGCGAACTGGTCTGGCGAGCACGTGGGAGGCTCTGCAGAGAACAGGAACACCATCACGCCCCGCCCCGCCGGGCCATGCGCCGCGGTTCAATCACGGTGCGGCACCCGAGCGTCTCCACTGCAATGTGACCTGCCGCTGTGAATCTTCTTTGTTGCCTTTTTTTTTTAACCGTAGAGGGGATGGGGGGTGTTCGGGAACCTGGGCTTGAAGCAGCAGGTACTACACCAAGTTGAGCAGAAAACGCTCTGGGCTGGAAACTCGACCCCGACCGCTGAGACGCCAGGGCACAACCGCTTCGCGTGAGTCTCCATCCCCTCCCATGCAACTCAGGGCACTGGGCCAGGTCTCTGAGGATGCCCACGGTACCCCCCAACTGGAGCCCTGCCTTTACCTGCCTGGGGTCCCAGGCTGGGCTGCCAGTCTGCTGCACCGTGTGCACGTCCGCCTGGCCACACCTGAGTGTCCATTGTGCGCACACACGCACACGCACGTACACACGCACACCCCTTAGGAGATGAAGGGTCAGAGAGCAGGTGCTCAGGACCAGCACCTGTTACAGGTCTGGGGCAGCTGCTGCAGTGGGACTGGGACTTCGTGGGACCCACGGACACGGCGGGGGCCGGTGGAGGACCTGCAGGGTACCTTGCTGAGGAGTGAGCTAAGGAGAGGCAGGAAGGCGAGAATACCACGGTGAGGGGGTGCAAGGAGGAGTAGGAAGGCTCCCAATGGAGGGAGTCACCTGAAGATGGGGAGCTGGGTGGGTGGAGAGGAGACCTGGGGCCACCTCCTACCAGCTGACCACGGTGAGTCGTTCCACTCCTCAGATCCAACTTCCTCAGCGCAGGCCAAGTGCAAGCCAGGACATGGTTGGGGCACAGGGTGGGACAGGAGGGAGTTGGACAAGTCTGGGGTTGAACCTAGCCCCCCTCGGCAACCGTACAACCAGACAACCCCCCCCCCCCAGCTCCCCCGATCTCCATTTCCTCGTCTCTGAAACAGAAGCAGCAACGCTAGACCCACGCCCCTCACAGGACAGCAAGGTGAGTGTAGATGTGTGTGGCCGTGCCGACTTGGGAAGGGCTCAAACAGCTTTCATGATGGTGTGCTGAGAATGCTGTCTGGCTCCTGCCACTTCACGAGGCACGAGGGTCCACGTCACCCCTGAGAGCCCCTCGGAACTCTTATCCTTCTGTGCTGTCCCCAGAGAAGTAGCCAGGCATCAAGTCTGAAGGGCCAACGGCAGGGGAGGGGCAGAGGGGCACGTCATTCAGGAGCCCCAAGGCTGTGGTCCAAGGGAGAGCACAGCACTCTGTGCAGCCCCCTCTTTTCCAGGGCAGCCTGGACATCTGTGGGAGTGGCAGAGCCACTCAGGCCACAAAGCCACTTGAGCCCTGGGGCTGGAACCTGGGAGAAAAGCCATAAAGACGCTCAGGAGGGTCAAAGCGGCCCCAGCAGGGACAGCCAAATGTCCCCTCTGCTCTCAGCAAAGCTCTCTGGGGTTCACAGTGTGAGAAAGGACCAGCGAAAGCTCCTGTGGCCCTACCCCTTGAGCTCCTTGGCAATGGACAGTCTCTCCAGGGGCAAGGCCAGCTGAGGACAGGCATCTGTGTTGTACTGGTGGGCATGTGCTGACTGTCTTCTGTGTAAGACACAGTGTGGGTGCCGTAAGGGGTGAGGATAAGCAGAAAAGGGGCAGGATGAAGACCAGCCCCCAGGAGCTCACAGAAGAGAAGGGGAGATGAGAAGATCCAATGTGACCTGGGGGACACTGAGGGCAGCAGAGAGGAAGCCCCAGGATTTGGGCTTCGTCACAAGTGACAATAACGGTCGTCCCTTTTTGTTACTACTGCCCAGTGTCCCACAAGTAATAGCAGCTGGCATTCCCGTGTGCCGTGTCGGGGACCATGCAAAGTGCTCGTTACTTAACGTCACAACAACTCCAAGGTAGGCACTCTCGACTGCTCTATTTTGCAGAAGAGAAAGTGGAGGCTCAGAGAGGGCAAGTGACCAGCTCGGGATTGCTGGGAAGTGGTAGGGCTGGGATCTGAACCAGGTCTGTCTGACCTTAAAGCTTATATTCTTGACCACTCCCCACTCAGCTTTAGGGAAAGAAGAGAATCAAGCATGGAAGGAGAAAGAAAAGATAAAACTACAAAAAGAAAACAGACAAGCCTGCTACTGGAGTTGCAGACTTCAGCACCCCTGCCTGACAGCTCACAGGCAGTCGGGGGGAATACAGACGGCTTGAACACCACCATCCGTCAACTGGATCTAACTGATGTCTACAGAACACTTCCCCCAGTAGGAGTAGATGACACACTCAAGCTGACATGGAACACTCACCAAGAAAGATCACATGCTGGGTCATAATATTAAAAGGATAGAAATCATAAAAAGTATGTTCTCTGACCACAGCGGAATTAAACAGAAATCAGTAACAGACTAATAGCTGGGAAATCCCCAAATATTTTGAAATTAAACAACACACTTCTAAATAACTCAGGGGACAAAGAAATTGTCTTAGGAGAAATTTTAAAACATGTGAACAAATTGAAGAAGATATAATTTATCAAAATTTGTAGGATGCAGCAAAAGCAGTACTTAGAGGGAAATTCATAGCCCCGAATGCATACCCTGGAACAGAAAGGCAGGTGAAGGGAGAGTTGGCCCTGGAGAATGGATGCCACATTGAGTGTGACTTTAAAAGGATGCTGGGCATGGGGCGCCTGGGTGGTGCGGTCGGTTAAGGGTCCGACTTCAGCCAGGTCACGATCTCGCGGTCCGTGAGTTCGAGCCCCGCGTCGGGCTCTGGGCTGATGGCTCGGAGCCTGGAGCCTGTTTCTGATTCTGTATCTCCCTCTCTCTCTGCCCCTCCCCCGTTCATGCTCTGTCTCTCTCTGTCCCAAAAATAAATAAACGTTGAAAAAAAAAAATTAAAAAAAAAAAAAAAAAGGATGCTGGGCAGAGACCTGGCAGGCAGGGAATCAAGTCCCTGTCCGGTGTCCCAAGAGAAACTGCTGAGGTCACACCTACCACCACAGGTCAGCAGGTTCTGCAGGAGCACGAGGTGGACTGGGCATGAGCACCGTGGTGTCCCGTCACCCTTGGCAATGCAGATGTGGGAGCAGCCACCGTTGTCCCGGGCACACGGGTGGGCCGCTGTGGAGACAAAAAGAGAGAGGGGGTCAGGCTCGGCCTCTCACCTCAGGACTGTAGCCCCAAGGGTGCTGGAAACTAGGGCCAGGCAAGAACTCACAAGAATGGTCACTCCTATAGGCCAGGCCCCTGCAGTTAATCCCACTTAATTCCCGGGGCAGCTGACAGAGTCTACTTCCATTAACGTGCATTTTAGAGACAGGAAGACGAGAGGCTGAAAGCACTCACAGAACTGGCCCAACATCACACCCTAGCCCGTCTACACTAGCTCCCACTGCTCCCACAACCATCACTCTACACTGCCTGTCTCTCATGGTGTAGTGCACCACCCCCCACAAACATATGTCCACGTCCTAATGCCTGGAACCTGTGAATGTGACTTTATTTGGAAAAGGGGTCTTCACAAATGTAATCAAATTAAGGCTCTGGAGATGAGGTCATCTTAGATTTTCGGGGTGGGCCCTAAATGCAACAACAGATGTCCTTATAAGAGCCCCAGAAGAGGTGAAGACACAGACACAGGGGAGAAGTCTGTGCAGGGACTGTCTCTCTCTCTCTCTGGAGCCCCACTGGAGCCATGTGGGCCCAAGGAGCACCTGCAATCACCACGACGTGAAGGACACACAGAGCCGCCCCAGCCCACAGCCCCCAGAGCGGGCCACAGGCCTGCTGACACCTTGACCTCGGACGTCTGGCCTCCAGGCTGTAGGAGAACACACTTCTGTTGCGTTAAGTCACCCAGTTTGTGAAGACTTGTCATGGCCGTCACAGGAAGCGAATACACATGGGGATAAATAGCAGGACGGCACATCCCCGGGGAACTTGCGGTTTTCGATTCAATTAACCGAATTAACCAACACCTGAACAACAGGAAGACGCCAAGGAGGGTGGCTGCCCTCCCCAGGCGAGAGGAAAGGAAAAAAAGCACTATCCCCCACCCCACGGAAAAATCAGTGTCCTGCCTCAACCTCGGGGGTTAAGAGTTTAAAGTGACAGAAGTCACGGTTTAGAGCAGGGGTCAGCAAACTTTCTCTAAACAAGAAAGTAAAGGGTTTGGGCTTGACGGGCCAGACCATCTGTCACAAGTCTGCCAGCTGTAACACAAGGGTGGCCATGGGTGATGCACAAACCAATGGGCGTGGCTGTGTGCCAATAAAACTTTATTATAAGATCAGGTGACATCCAGACGGGGTCCAGGGGCTGTGGAGCGCCATGCCTGGTTTAGAGTTTAGCTGTAGAATTTCGTGGGTAAGCAGGTTGGGTGCTCCACGTCCCAGGTAAATATGGGAGTGCTCACTCAAGGATCTCCCACCCTCACCCAAAACAAGGAGCCTCTCCCTAGACATCACACGTTGGCACTCATGGGGACATCCCAGTTTCCAGCTTCATCCCTGTTTGTTAAGCATTTCCTGGCTCTCCCAGCCCCTCAGGTCCAAGGACCTGCTGGTCGGCCTGCCTGGCTTTCTGCCAACACCGGCAGGTCTGGGCGTTCGTGGGCTCAGTGTTCACCACGCTGAATGGTTCTGAAGGCTGTGACACCCAGTAATCAGTGGCTTCCCTGAGAATGGTGTAAGGGGCCAGGGAAACTCAGGCATTCTCACCCCTATCCATTGGGTGCCTCAGCTATCCGGAAGCCGTTGGCCCAGTGACTTCACTTAGGCAGGACCTGGCCAAGAACCCACAAGGACAGAAACCAGCCGCCCGGCAGTCAACACAGAAGTGACCAATTCGCTCCATCGGAGGTCACGCCCCCAAGCTCAGAGCAGGGAGCCTCACGACCTCACTCAGAGCCACGTGTTTGGACCCCACACATAACTCTGATGAACTCGATCTGCCCAACCCACCGGGGGTAAGCTTCAGAAAAGCCAGTGAAGAAACAGGGGCTCTGCCCTCAGATCCAAGCCCTGCCGTGTTGATCAGCCCGTTGACGGGGGAAGTTAATACCCTTTCTAAGCCCCACCCTCCTCAGAGGTAATGCAGAATTAGGGCAAAACAACACAGGCAACATAGTGATGCACTGAGCACAGGGCCTGGGGGCTAAACAGTCAGAGCAGCTTTGCAGAGCAGGGAGGCCGAGAGAAGCTTACCCACGCCAAGTGCCACACCTGACCCTGGGTGGGGGCCGAGGAAGTAGCAGGAGTCACTCAGAGCAGAGGAAGGCGAGCAGAGACAAGGACTCCAGGGACGGGACACGTGGCCAGCGGGAGCGTGAGGGGCCCAGGTGAGGCGGCAGGTGGGGCAGCCCCCCCCTCCCGGGCCTTGAAAACAGGGAGCTCGAAGGTGGCCAGACCAGGGGCATCGCAGGACAGGGACAGCGATGGCCCTGCTCACCGCTCTGTCCACGCAAAGCAGCTGGCAGCTGGGGTGTATTTAGTGAAAGCAGAGTGAGAAAGACAGACAGACAGACACATTTTCCTGTGTCCACCTATAGTCCTACACAGAGCGGGTGGAGAAACCAGAGGTCCCAAGTGTAGGGGTCCTGATCTCCCAGCCCTTGGGGACAGCCCAGACTGTCGGAGGAGAATCCTAAAATGCCTCCAATCTCCCAGCCTGATCCCCAACACGGCGGATGGGGTTCTGCTGGAGTTAACGAAAGGGGACGCTAATTTGAAAGTGGGTGACTCTCACGGGACCCTGGGAAAGCCGAGCAGATTGTAGCTGGGAGCAGACGAGGAAGTCAGGTTCGGATCTGTTGCTGAGATGGAGAGGCATACTGAGGACCCGAGAGTGGCCTCGAGGACCCGAGAGTGGCCCCTGCCAACAGCCGGTCAGCCCGCAGCCCTCACACTGGCCAGCCTCCTACTTTCTCCGAGGGGCCGGTTCAGGGCTCTGCACAGGTGCCCCCCCTCCGGTCGGTCGGGGACCTGCCCACGACACTGCCCACCCTCCACGTACAGAACTCCTCCAGGCTGATATCCTCCACGGCGTGGATGCCGGTCAGGTGGGCCACCCGGCCCTGGACTCGAGTCCGCTTGTCCCCGGTGGTCTTCTCCACACGCTCGATCATCTGCTGCTGGCGGTCAATCCAGTACAGGTGCTGGCCCAGCACGGTCAGGCCCACGGGCTGCACGATGCTGGCATCCTCCAGGGTCAGGCGGTTGGCCCCTGCAAGTGGGACAAGTGCCCCCCGAGTGGCCGCTGACCCCGAGCGCTCAGCCCATGCTCAGCTTGGAACGCAGGGCCGCAGGGAGCCGGGGCGGGGGGGGGGGCGGATTCTGTGCTCTGGCCGGGGCCAGGAGCTGGAGTGGATTCCCTGGAAGCTGGCTGACCTGGCACCTGGGCTGACCCCTCTCTGCAAGCACGGTGCCGCCCCCTCCCCTCCCCCGCCCCGAGTATGGAAGAAAAGCCCCTCTAAGCAGGTCTCCAGCCCAGAGGCATCCGGGTCTAAGGCGGCCCAGGGCAGAGCGGCCACAGGGGTGGGTGCTGGAGGCAGAGGGGTCCCGGCCCACACTGTGGGACCCTGGCAGGTCACCCATCCTCTCTGAGACGCCTCTTCTGCCCCACCACACGGGGATCATTCAGGACCCACGTCCTGGAACTCTCAGATGATAATAGTACTCCGTAGACATAAAGCCCCAGCATGATGCCCACCTGACGAACATGGAGGCTGCCCCCACTGTTCCCAGTGACAAGGAAGGCCGGGTGTCCCCGGGAAGGTCAGACGTGTGGGTTGCCGAGGGGCCCAATCCCTGGGGAGGCCCCGGGGCACCTACCTGACAGGTCGCAGCTTTCGATACGCTTCAGGTCCGCGTCCACCCAGAAGAGCTTGCCCAGCCTGTTGTCCACCACGAGGGCCACGGGGCGGATGAGGCCCGTGGTGAAGAGGACCTCACGCTCGGTGCCGTCCAAGGCCGCCCGCTCAATCTTGGCGGCTCGGTCCTGCATGTTGGTGAAGTACAGGTACCTGGGGGAGGGGAGCAGGTGAAGGGTGTTGAGTTCCCCCCATCCCTCACCGGGAACGAGCTCACGAGGCGCCAGATAGACCAGCCCCTGACCCCGCGGCCATCCAGCCGGGCTTTGGAAAGTCACCAGGCACAAGGCCCCGGCCTCTCAGGGCTCGCCCCCCCAGGCCCTATGGGGTTCAATGTCCCCCCAAGAATTCCCATCCACCCAGAACCTCAGAAGGGGACCCATAATTGGAAGCTGAATCTTTGTAACGCAGTTACGGTGAGGCCATCTGGTCAAAGAACACCCGGGGCCCCCAGAAGCTGGAAGAGAGACAAGAAAGGATCCCCGCAGAGCCTCTGAAGGGGGCACAGCCCTGCCACCGCTTGACGTTAGATTTCTGGCCTCTGGAATCGTGAAAGAACAAACATCTGTTCTTTTCACCTCCCCCGGCTTGTGGTCAATTGTGGCGGCAGCCTTGGGGACCAGCGCCCACCCCAGCGGCTGCAGCAAAGGAGCCCCTGCCTCCGTGGATGCCAGCCTCGAGGGAGACTCATCAGCTTGCGGAAGAGCCACTAGGCTTGTGCTCCCTGAGCACTTGTGTGCCGCGGGGGCTGACATCACCATCGTCCTTCTCAGAAGAAGACACCGCACCCCCGAGGTCACTCCACCTGCCTGGGGTCACGGGGGCAGTAAGCGACGGGGTCAGGATTCCAACTTGGGTCTGCCCGGCCCAGGACGCGGGGTCGCGCTGGCCGTCGCCCGGCACGAGCTCCACCAAGCGGAGCCCCCAAAAATCTGACTCCCGCCTGGCGTGGCGGCCGTGCACGAACCTTCCTGCGCTCAGCCTTGTTTCTGAGCTTTACGGCACGTGGCTTTAAGGCTCCGCCTCGCCCTGGTTATTATTCCCTTTGGGACCCTCCACGTCTGTCTACCTCCTCGTGGAAGGAAGAAGCTCCCGGGAGTGGAGGCTGTGCCCAGGAGGGTAGTGAGCTCCCGGTGGTGAGACGTATTCAAATAGCCAGCCCCCAGCTGGGATGCTATGGAAGGGATTTTTGCTCAGGGTTCAAATTTGATGGGGATGGTCCAAAGCCTATGGATTAAAACTTCTATCCTTCCCGGGTCTCCCTGCCCCGGGGTGCAGCACCCCACACCGCGGTGCCCGCCCACCCCACCGCCTCGCACCCTCGCTCGGCGTTGACGACGATGGCCCGTGGCTTGTCGCGGTCCCCACGGAGCACCACACCCATGGCGTCTCCATTCAGCCGGTGGACGTTGATGGTGTTGGTGGCCTCACACGTCCAGAACAGCGTCCGGCTGTAGATGTCGATGCTGAGGTCGTGGGGCTGCCTGTCCGGGTTTTGGCTCTGGCTTGGAGAGGTCAAAACGAAGGGCTGCACGTAACACAGGAAGAGATGGGCGTTGGCTACGGGCGTCCCGGGAGGGCAGAGGCCTCGGTGCCCGAGTTCAGACTGAAAGTCAATCTCCGACCCTGCGTCTCGACCTTTCCTGTCGGATCAGCACTCCCCCACGTGCCCGCTTGAGAGGGAACCTGATCACGGAGAGGTCCTAGAAGGGCCCTCGCCCCTCGGCTCGGATCTCCAGCCCACCCCTCGGCAAACTCCCGGCGGACTGTCGGCTGCCATGCCCTCCGGGTCCCGTTCCTGCCCCGGAAGGGCCGCCTGGTGGCTCGACAGTCAGCCCAGGGTCACAGCCTCCTTCTCGAGAGACATCTTCTCTTTTCTCACTCATCGTCTTGGGCTCATGCTTTGGGAGTAAGACCTTCAAGTCTTGTTATTTGTTCAACTCAGGGTGACAGGACCACAGGTGTATAGAACACAGTTCCACCTCTCACGGCCCCTTCCCTGAAGGAGAGGCTGGGGGTGCGGGCCCGGGTGGGGGTGCGTGATGACACGCAGTGCCTGTCCCGAGCAAGGGGCCAGCCGCCCCTCCCGGCAGTGGTTCTGTCTACACTCTCTGGGTCTCTGCCCTGCCGGAGAACTCTGCCTGACTCTGTGCCACCTGCTGTATCTCAGGGGGTTCCATGAAATGCCGCGGAGGAAGGGAGAGCCCGAGGTCACCCTCATCTGCCTTACAGACCAGAAGCCTCACTCCCTGGTGGATCTGGGCCCCTTGGGTCACCCCGAAAGACCGTGTTCAGGTTCTCAGGTGATCTGAGCTGGTGCAAGGCGGGCTTCCCTGGAGTGCTACCAATGGTTTGGATGAAAAGTCCCTTCCTCTGAGGGCATCCTTAAGATGATGCTGTCACAAGAGCTCATTGCAAACTTCCTTTATCTCTTTGGCAGTCACTGAAACGAAGTCCCCTGGTGGCAAGAAGGGGCTTGCAGCCAAAAAGAAGCCCCTTCACCAGGCCCAGCCGCTTGAACCCAGCTGGAAGGGTACACCTCCCCCCCCCGCCCCGACACACACACACACACACACACACACACAGTCCCACTGGGCGGCTAGCAGTGTGTGACTCACATCTGAACACAGAGCCCTTCTTTAAAGGGTCGTGTGCCTCTGCAGGTGATAACGCCCACCTCCCCAAGAGCTGGGCGCTCTGGGAGCCGAGCGTCTGCTCCAACTGGGCACATCCCTTTCCCCCGAAGCACAGACTCTGGGCCCTGAGACCACAGCCCAGGGCAACTGACGGGCTGGGACTGAAGCAAGACTGCAGCCCGGCCCTGGCCGTGTCCCGGGCATCAACCCTGACTTTGGGACGCCAGCCATCAGAACAGGCAGCTGAGAAATGCACGGGGCGTGAGGTGACACGCGGCCCACACCTGTCCTCAGGCAGACGGATGACTGTCCGGTTATAAAACCGGAACTCCACGAATGCAAGATTTCTTCTAGAATCCTATTCGAGGCCACAGGCAACACCCCACCTCCTCCCCAGGACAGAGTAGCACCTAGCCACGTGGGGGCATCCACAGGGGTGCTGTCACAACAGCCCAAAGACCCAGCGTCCATCAGTGGAAGGACAGAGAAGCAAACCGTGGTCCACCCACACAATGGAGCGTTTTCAGCCTTAAGAGGAAGAAAATTCTAACACCTGCTCTGATACGGAGGAACCCTGAGGACATTATGCTAAGCGAAAGAAGCCAGTCACACACACACACACAAATAAATAAACACTGCATGATTCCCCTTATACGAAGTACTCAGAATATAGTCAGATTCGTAGAGACGGAAAGGAGAAGGGAGGTTGCCTTAGGGTGGGGGAGGGGGAGGGGGAGTCAGTGTTTCATGGGGACAGGCTTCCAGTTTGGGGAGATGACCGAGATCTGGAGATGGTCGGGGGTGACGGCCACAGGACAATGTGTGCGCTTCGTGCTGCTGAGCTGTGTCCTTGGAAATAATTAAGATGATAACTTTCGTGTATATTTACTACCCTGAAAAAGTTTACTAGGAAAACAACTTAGCCAAAGTAGACAACAACTTACAACGTCGTCTTTGGGGCTCAGGGATGCCCCTCATAAAGGATCAAAGCCACTAGAGGGTAGAGTTTTGCAAGACGCACAGGGAGGGAAACAGATGTTTTCCAAATGAAGTAGGAACCCAGAAGGTGTTTCTTAAAAGGACTCGTCCTTCAAAGTCTTCCCTGGCATTTGTAGGACACCATGAACGAACCCTCTTGATGAGACTTTCAGGCAATTTGCGCCTGGTACCTTTCTCAGCAGGAAAGCCACCCATCATCAATTAACACCTCCCATTCTCCAAAGGACTCAAAGGGACTGTCACCTGCATGGTGGAGGGAAGAAAGGAATATATGCCCACCATTTCACCAGCTCTGCTCCCGCAGAGATGATACACAGCTGCCAAGGCCCTGCTGGAGCTTTTTTTTTTTTTTTTAAGTTTACTTATTTTATTTTGAGAGGTGGGGGAGGGACAGAGAGGGAGAGAGAGAATCCCAAGCAAGCCCCATGCTGTCAGTGTAAAGCACGATTCAGGGCTTGATCCCATGACCCTCAGCTCATGATCTGGGCTGCTATCGAAAGAGTCGGATGCTTAACCGACTGAGGCACCCAGGTGCCCCTCGGCTGGGGCTTTTTATTTTATTTTTTTAATGTTTCATTTATTCTTAGAGAGACAGAGCACGAGCAGGGGAGGGGCAGAGAGAGAGGGAGACACAGAATCGGAAGCAGGCTCCAGGCTCTGAGCTGTCAGCACAGAGCCCGATGCGGGGCTCCAACTCATGAGCTGTGAGATCATGACCTGAGCCGAAGTCGGACGCTCAACCGACTGAGCCACCCAGGCGCCCCTAGGCTGGGGCTTTTATCACTGACCAAGAACACAGACCTCAGAGGACAGCCTGTTAACTTCACATCGTCGTTGGATGCAGTACTTTGCCAGAAGCGATGCTGAGCCCGTACACACAGCCCTAGCACCCAGTTCGGGGTAGAAAATGGCCAAGTGAACCTTACTGACACCAAAGTCACCCCAAAATCTCCACCGGCAGCATTTCTCTGCATCGCTGTCGTAACAGTGCCGAGATTTCACCGTGACAACCTACGTGCCTACCCCGACCGTGGCCACGGAGCAGGTCAACACTTGGTTCCGTGGCTTCTGTAACAGGAGTCCTTGAAAACAGGCACGGTTGGGGCGCCTGGGTGGCGCAGTCGGTTAAGCGTCCGACTTCAGCCAGGTCACGATCTCGCGGTCCATGAGTTCGAGCCCCGCGTCAGGCTCTGGGCTCATGGCTCAGAGCCTGGAGCCTGTTTCCGATTCTGTGTCTCCCTCTCTCTCTGCCCCTCCCCCGTTCATGCTCTGTCTCTCTCTGTCCCAAAAATAAATAAACGTTGAAAAAAAAAATTAAAAAAAAAAAAAAAAAAAAGAAAACAGGCACGGTGAGCCAGGCGCGTCCGTGAGCGAATGCCACACGAACGGAATGCCGGCCACCGCCGCCTGCCACGTGGAGACTCTGAGGGGGCCCCGAGGCTGCAGTGACAACGTCCTTCATGGGACAGGCCACAGAAACCTAGCACGGAAGCCGTCCCGTTGTGCTGGAATAAGCATTCTGAAAAGACGAATCTGTCGGGATCAGTGAGTGATACGCCGGGGACGGCTGGAGCGCGACAGAGATTTCACACTTGCCAACGCACAGGTCGTCCGTGAGAAACGCTCGGGGAATGCAGAGAAGGGCAGGGATACACGAGCACACACACCCCCCCCCCCCAACTCCCTCCACCTCCCGTGGGCGGCGTCACGCCTGTGAGCGCGGGGCTCGTGACTTCCCGCCCGCCGTCCCGTCGGTTCACGCACACCCACAAGCTGCAGCCCTGCGCCCCCGCGTCCTCAGCAACTTCAGGTCTCTTCAAGGTAAAGCGCCGCAGTCACTTAGGAGTTCCGTCTTGAACCACTGAACGTATGCAGAAAGGTGCACCTGTATTTACGACGTCCCTATCTTTTCTTCACGTGTCACCGGTGAGAGTTCAGAGTGCAGTGCGCCTCGCCCCCTTCCCCCATCGCCCTGTGGTCTGCCTGTGTGATTCTGCGTCGTGCAGTGAGTTTTAGGAACGTAGATGCTGCGTTAAAGCAAACAGACCGTACGATTCCTACGAACTAAAAATAAATCCAGAATAACCAATACCAACCAGGCTTGCGCGAAACCACTGTGGGAAGAAAAAGAAAATCCCATTTCTGCATATAATCTAAGGGTTTCCCACTGCTCAGGATTATACCCTGCGATGGCATAATTAGAACCCAAGCCGTTGTTGACGCAAGCCGTGCTCTGTTGGCAAAGCAAAGCGGGGGAGGGGAGGGGGGTGGGTTCCTCGCGGAAGCGATCCCCACGTGCCCCAACGGGTTACACTTGCCTGGGTCCCGTCGTCCTTGGCTCGCTTGATGTTCTGGCGCCCGTCCACCCAGTAGATGAACTTGTCCAGGGGGTCGTAGTCGATGGCCTTGACGTTCCTCAGCCCGTGCAGGGGTAGGATGAGGTCTGGGCTGTGCTGGTCATCGGGGATCATGCGGCTGATGGCACATTTCTGGCTGAACAGCAAGAAGGTGGTGGGCGCTAGAACGAGGCAAACAGATGAGGGGGCTGCGCGTCAGCATCCGGAGCCAAAGACGGGGTCGGCGGGGATGGACCGCGTCGCCCTTCGCGGCGGGGAAAGTGCCGGAAGGACCTAAAAGTACTTCCAGGGGGTGGACCGTGGGGAATTTTCCTCTCTGCACGATGCGTGTCTCTGCTGTTTCGGTATCTTGTGAGTGCATGAGTTATTTTAAAGCAGATAGCAACTGATTTTTAACTTCTCAAGACTTAAGACGGAAGCAGGGAAATAGTAGCAAATAGTCAACTCCCACCCACAAATGTACTTGCTGCCTGGACAAGTGTGTGAGTTGCCGTCGGCCCTCAGGTGGTCAAGTGAATGGTATGAGGTGAACGTGGGAGGGGTCACCTCGTGGGGGTGTCAGTGAGCAAAACGGCCTCAGTGCAGAAACTGCACCGCTCGGAACGTTTAAGAGGCCAACAGCCACAGCCTGTCAGAATTCCAGTTGGGTGGCTTGAAACAAAGTCACGGCCCCCAGTCTGCCGGCCACAGGAGCAGAGACTCGAGTTACGGGCATCCCTGCTGGGTGATGGGTCACCTGCACCACCTGTGCTTGACCCCGCGAGGTCCTGGCCCCCAGGGGACGGGGACAACAGGACCAAAGGGAGCCCAAGAGTAGGGAGGCCCAGGCTGGCCAGAGGACCCACTACTTCATCAAGATACAAACACATGGGCCAAGCCCTCGGCTGAGACGTTCCACGGGAGGATCTTTGGACATAAAACACCGTCACTGGGGAGAGTACTCACTCACAGAGCCGGGCCTAGGCCTCTAGGTAACAGGCAGTGTATACAGTGCGAAACCTACTCAGCCACCCGTGAACGCCGAGGCACCCCGGAAAAGGAGCTCCTTTCTAGGGGCACCTGGGTGGCTCAGTTGGCGAAGCATCTGGCTCTTGATTTTGGCTCAGGTCATGATCTCGCAATTGATGAGTTCAAGCCCCGCGTCGGGCTTGTGTGCTGCCAGCTCGGAGCCTGGAGCCTGCTTCGGATTCTGTCTCCCTCTCTCTCCGCCCCTCCCCTGCTCGTGCTTTCTCTCTCTCTCTCTCTCAAAGAGAAATAACAACGTTAAAAAAACAGATAAATCGATAAACATTAGAAGGAAGAAAGGAAGCGTCTCTCTCCCTCGGCTCCCAGAACCAGCCTGATTTAACACGGGCGAGGGGCGCGGGAGCCAAGAAAGACACTCACGGCTGCAGTTGCGGCTGCTGGGGTCTAGGGTATAGTGGGAGGCGCAGCCGCAACGGTGACCGCCAGGGATGGCGAGGCACAGCTGTCCACACTGCCCGTTGTTGTGCGTGCAATCGTTGAGGCCATCCTGGCGGGAGGAGTGGAACACCAGGATGTCCATCACGAAGTCCAGGTGGCCCTGGATGAGGGTGCGGTTCCGGCCACTGGTCTTGTCGGCCCTCTCGATGCTGTGCAGGTTCCAGTCCGTCCAGTAGATGTAATCGCTGTACTGGGTGAGGCCGAAGGGGTGTGGGAGGTCGTCGGCAATCACAACCCGCTCCTGACCTGCGTGGAGACACGCAGACGCGGCATCAGCAACACACGGCCGCCGACTGGTTCAAAGCTGCCCGGCCACCCGGGTCAAGGTCCAAGTGTTCAACTGCTTTGGAAAACGAGCAGGGCCGGCTGAAGCCGGACGCCACCCACCCCGTGACCGGGCAACTCCCCTCCTATCCCGCAAGAGGAGCGCACGTGGGGTCCGCTCGGGCACGACATCGATGCGAGTGCGCACGGCAGCAACTGTAAGCCGCGAGCGGGAAACAACCCAAATGCCCGCCCATCAGTCGTGCGGGTGAAAAATGCTGGGCAGCTGAAAGAAGCCAGACCCTAAAGAGCACGTGCTGTATGATCACCAGGATAGAAAGTTCTAGAACAGCAAAACCGGCACCTGGAGACAGAAGCCGGGGCAGCAACCACACCCCAGCAGCGGAAGACCCTTGTAATGAACCGTGGGGTAACCCAACGATAGCATGGCCACGTGCAGAGCCCGCACATGATGCACCACGGGGGCTCCGTGTCAGCGTGCAGATTACTTAAAAATAAAATCTCAGAGGGGCGCCTGGGTGGCTCAGTCGGCTGAGCGCCCGACTTCGGCTCAGGTCACGATCTCGCGGTCCGTGGGTTCGAGCCCTGCGCCGGGCTCTGTGCTGACAGCTCAGAGCCTGGAGCCTGTTTCCGATTCTGTGTCTCCCTCTCTCTCTGCCCCTCCCCTGTTCGCGCGCGCGCTCTCTCTCTCTCTCTCTCTCAAAAATGAATACACGTTAAAGAAAAAAAATAATAAAATAAAATCTTAGAAACGTTTTCTTTGAGACTAGGAAAAAACATGCCGCCACGTCAGTATTGGTTATCACGGGGCGGTGAAAATTAGGAATAATTCGCGTTTCTTCATATGGTTCTGTATTTTCGGAAAGTGTCTACGCTGACTATTTTGCCATTGGGAGAACGCCAGTTATTAAGGGGCTCCCCGACTGCTTCCATCAAATGCACATGTGCGCTCCCCGCCCCCCCCCCCCCAAGGGCCCTGCTGCAGGGACAGGTGTCCACAACCATCATGCGTGAGACACACTTTTACCCCAACAGCCCCAGGTCCGTGCTCCAGGCGCTGCTCGGCTCTCAGAAGCCCCATGACCCACACTTCATCCACCCGGGGGCCTCACTAATCGAGTGCTCGGTAAATGTCTGTGGCATTCAACGGAACGCGTGCCACAGCAGAGTGCCAGCCAGGCCCACGACACGTGGCCACCCTCCGTCTGCAGGGTCCTGCAAGTCTCCAGGGTTTCCGTGATTTCCGCCCGAGCGTGTCTCCGCTCTGGGGTAATTACTGAGCTTAATTATTTCAGGCAACCGCAGCTGTTCGGTGACTGGTTCCCCACATGCACCAACCAGCCTCTTGTCGTTCACTGCGGGCCTGGGGACACATTCAAACCTTGCCGTTGGCCTCAGATGCCAGCACGGTGAGCGTGCAGGGCTGGGCGGGGGGGGGGGGGGGGGGGGGGGGGGTGGCGGCGGCGGTGGTGCAGCCCGTCTGGAGCGGAAACCAGGATGCTGGGGCTGGGACAAGCCATTCAGCCAGCCTGTGCCTTGGTTTCCTTACCTGTGAAATGGGCACAAGCACGCCCACCCCAGGGAGCAGCAGCCATCAGGAAATCAAGTTCTCCCCCTCACACAGGGCGGCCCCATCACCTGGTGCGTTACCGAGAGAACTGACATAACCACTCCCCTCCAGGGGAACAGAGTCTAGACTTGCACGCCCCGCCCCTACTGCTGGGTGGCTTGGAACGAGGCATTTTTTTTCTCTTTTTTTACCTAATCCCAGGATGTTGGGTGTGGCCCGTGAGTGGTCCCAGCACAATGTCCGGCACGCAGTAGGTGCCCAGGGTCCAATGGAGATTAAACGTGCAGCCCTGGAATCTCTCTGTGACCTTGGGAAGATCCTGTGACCTCCCTGGGCCTCAGTTTCCCCATCAATGACAGCCTACGCTGTGATACTGAAGGATCAAACCGGACTCCTGGCACACGGCTTTGCTGGGACACGGCTCTCAGCAGGTGTGCAGGAAAGAGCTGTCACCCGGGGCCTCTGTCAACATGCCCACGGCAACAGCACCAGGGGGTGGAAAGGGACAACCCCAGGAGAAGAGAAGGCTGGACGAACAGCCAGGGGTGTGTCCACACCTCCTGTGGGGCCTCGGGACTTGCAGGCCAGAGGGGACGGCGCAGCGGGGGCTGAGAGACAGCCAGCGCCCTGGCCCAGGGATGTCCCATCGCCGCAGGCCAAAGCCCCCGGCCCAGCAGGACCCCGCCTGGCCCTCACCCAGCATGTCAGACGACTCGATCATGTTGGTGTCCAGGTCCGTCCAGTAGAGACGCTGGTCAGCGTAGTCGATGGTGAGGTCGTTGGCCCGGCCCACCTTGTCCACCAGCGTCATGCAGTTGGTCCCGTCCATGAAGGCCCGCACGATCCTGGGCTTCCCGCCCCACTCGGTCCAGTAGACGTACCTGGAAGACACAGGGAGGGCAGCGCGGGCTCGGGTGCGTCCTCTCTCGCTGCAGGGCAGCGGGGGGGAGGGACACGACCACCCCATCTCCTCTGCGTGGCCCCCACCAGCCTGGAGGAAGCCACATCGGTGACATCCCTTCACGAAGCAGGGACGGGGCGATGTGCTCGGAGCCCCCCACGACCCTAACATCCCTCCAGATGCCGTCACCGGGCTGCCTCCTGAATTCCCACAGCAGCGCACCTGCAGGGTTAAGTGCGAACGCACCCGTTTATGGACACCGACTGGGTGCACAGATGGGGTGACCACGTAACCGAATATCCAGGCTGGGACACTTTGGTAGCAGAGACAAACGCGAATCAAGCTGGCCGAGGACGCCGCGGTGACAGGGGAAGCCAGGCTGGGCAAGATGTGGGCAAGTCAGGGTCCCTTACTCAACGAGGGCGGAAGGCAAGCGTGCGGGGCCGGCAGGCACTGCGGGGCCAGGATTCAAACTCCGCTCTCCTGCCCCCAGTGGGCCCTCCTTCCCTTTTCTGCAGCAGCTCCACAGAAGGAAGCCCCATTCCAGAACCGTGTATTACTTGCCCTTCCGCGAAAACCTGGGCCATTTGCTCTGCGCTGTCGTCCTAAAATCTCTCCTTCCCTAACAGAGCGTGTGACAGGCAGGGTCTGGGGCGTGCCATACGCATCACTGATGCTTTAGGGGCGAGCACTGTGTCCGTCTGCACTCTGGTGCAGAGGGAGACGCGACCCTGGCCCCTCTGGCCCCAGTGCCCAGGGCAGGGCCCCCAGGCTGCTGGCAGATAAAAGTGGGTGCCTTGCGAGGCAGGTGAAACTCTGCCCAGGAGGCCTGCAAGACGCCCTTTGCGAGCAGACTGGAATCCAAGGACCTCAAAGCCAGCTCTGAGATGGAAAAGTCCGGCGACACGTAGCGGGGGAAGGAGCCCAGCTCTGCTCTCCCTGGCTACGTGACCTTCAGTAAGTCACTCAGCAACTCTGAGCCTCGGTTTCCACATCCGTAAAATCAGGGACAAAGACACTTGCCCCTCGCAGGCCCCCCCAGATGCTGTGCCGAGACAGCTCACGTAAAAGTACCCAGCGCGGCACCCGACACGGTGGCCGCCACTCCTTCCCTCGGCCTCAGTTTCCTCTCTGTGAGATGAACTGGATACATCCAAGGGGCCTACCAGCACCGGCCACCTCAAAGCTAGCGGGGGTCATTACCGCTCGAATCACAGAGCGCCCGCTGGACAGCCACCTCCTTCGGCCACGGGTCATCCCACGCCGGCTGATGGACAGAAGTGGGAGGGGACAGAGACGTGTGTGACAAGCAGAAATGGCTCTCACCCTTTGGTGGGGTCCAGGGCCAGTGACCTGGGGTTGTCCAAGTCCCTCCACACGAGGACCTGCCGGAACTGCCCATCCAGCCGGGCCACTTCGATCCTGTTGGTCCCGGTGTCCGCCCAGTAGAGGTTCTGGCCCATCCAGTCGACGGCCATGCCTTCCGGGTAGTCGAGGCCAAACTCGATCACGTGCTCCACGGAGCTCCCGTTCATGAAGGCTCGGCTGATGGTCTGGGGACAGGGGAGGAGGCAAGGGCCACGGGTTAGGAAGCGGCATGTGTGCAGACCTCTAACCAGGAGGTGCTTGGCCCACCTGGAACACGATACCGACCACGTCTGGGGCCAGATCGTCACCAGCGACAGTTTTCAAATAAACGCTTGAAATGCAGCCAAGTACAACTTTTTGTTAGGGGGGAAAAAAAATGATTTGGTGATGTTTACACATTGACGTTTTATCCGCGTATGTATATAGACACGTCCTTTGATCCGAACATCTACGTCGTGAAATTTTATCTGGAGGAACTAATGTCACGCAAAAGATGAGAAACTGTTGAAACGTCAGTGAGGCTTGTGCACAGAGGTGTTCACGACCGTGGTAATGGGGGTGGGGAAATGGAAGCCACCACAGCATTTAAAATAAGGGAATGGTGGGGTGCCTGGGTGGCTCCGTGGGTTAAGCACCTGACTGGGGCTCAGGTCATGATCTCACAGTTCGTGAGTTCGAGCCCCGCGGCGGGCTCTGGGCTGACCGCTCCGAGCCCGGAGCCTGCTTCGGATTCTGTGTCTCCCTCTCTCTCTGCCCCTCCCCTGCTCGTGCTCTGTCTCTCTCTGTCTCAAAGATAAATAAAAATGTTAAAAAAAAAAATTAAAAAAAAAAATAAATAAAAGAGAACGTAAGACCTTTGAGGCAGGGCCGTCACAGGCAAGGTGTTCACGGCAAAGCCGTGCGCGTAGGACCCCTTGCAGACTGTACCTTCAGGCTGACGTCCGTCCAGTAGATGTGATTGTTGGACACGTCGAAGTCCAGCGCGGAGGCCTCCTTGACGCCCGTGAGCGGGATGGCCACGTCATTGTTGTTGGTCTCCAGGGAGATCCTGTGGATGGCGGCCCTGCTCGTGAACACCAGGAAGGCCTCGGGGACGATGCAGGTCTTTGTGTCGCTCAGCAGCTCCAGGCCGATGGGGCAGCCGCACTTGGTCGCGCGGGGAGTGAAGAAACACAGGTGGCTGCAGCCCCCGTTCTTGTCCGCACACGGGTTGGTTCCTGGAAGGAAGCACAGCGGCTCTGAGCACGGGCAGCCCGGAGAGAGAGGCGTGCCTCGATCTGCCATCGCACGTCCCTTCATCTCCGCTGGACGTCGAAGGGGGACACCAGGTGGGGATGACGGACACCGTCCAGGGAAGGGGCAGTAACAATGACCCGGTGTGTCCGAACTCACGCCGTCCGGCCAGCAGCCTGGGAGGTGGGGGCTGTGCCCACCCCCGTTTTTCAAGCAGGGAAACTGAGGCCTGGAGAGGGGACAGGTGACACAGGTGACACAGGAAATAGCACAGATGTAAGAGTGCCACGTGACGGGACAAGTTACCCTTCCCTGGGCCTGGACTCCTGGCCCGCGGACCGGACCGATGCCCCGGACGGCCCCTCCAGTTCACCAGTGCTTTGCAGCCTCCCAAACTCGGGAGTCGCCCAGGGCCGCCAAAGGGGCCTCTTCTTTACGAAAGCAGACGGCACTGGGCATGATCATTTATTTTTGGCCAGCCTGTTACTCTCACCTGCTGAGGTGCTGCTAAAAATCGGCTTTTAGTGTTAAGTGTTTCAGCTAAAATGAAAGAATCCTTTTCCCCATCCCTCTCAGTAAATCCTCGGATGAGAGAGAGACAGAGAGATGAACCCAATTTCTCAACTTTAAATCATATCCCACGGAGACACCTTTTTTCCTAGCTGTTGGGTTTCATTTTTTGTTTTCTTTTGTTTTCTTTTTAAACACTCACAGGCGGGCCTCACCTTCGAAGGTGGATAATCAACGTGTTTCAAAAGGCGACTGGTAAAACTAAGTCCCATTGTCTCTTTACCAGGAGTGCGGGTCGCCGGACAGTAAGGCCCACCCCAGGGACACAGAGGCAGCCCACACCGCCTCACCTCGCCGCCAGGCCGCTGCCCAGCTGCCCCTCTGCCAGGCAAACCTTGCCGCCCCCTGCTCCCCAAATTCCAAGCTCAGGTGACCTCCCTCGTGTTTCCAGGCCAGGCATCCCTAACATCCCAGCTCTGACCACTGCCTGTCTGCAGAGCTAACTAAGGAGGGTCTCACCACTAGACTGTGAGCTACTTAAGGGCAAGTGATGGATCCTCATTCATTCATTCATTCATTCATCCCCCAAAGGTCTGTTGAGCACCTCCGAGGTAGAGGTGCTGTACTAAGTACAGAGCCCCTGCCCCCATGGAGCCCAGAGACCCGCCCCTCCACCTCCCCTACCACACCCGGACGCTACTCTCTCCAATGCAGCCTACTGACCTGCATCTGGAATCCTTTGCATAAAGAGACAAATCGCCACGTTAAGTGAGATTCGGCAGATCCTGACTTTCAGCTAAAAGGTGTGCATCTGAGTGAGGGGCCATGAGATAAGGATCACAGCCCACCCCAGGGATGAGGCGAGGCAGACCCAGGGTGAGTCCTGAGCTCAGCCACTTCTCGGCCATGTGGCCATGCCTCCTTCCTCCCAGTGCGAATGGGGCAACACTGTACTGAGCATATAGGGCTGCTATGGGCACTGAGGCACTTAGCCAGAGCCTGGCACACAGCAGGCACTCAACGAACATTAACCATTATGACAATATTGCCAGAGAGGCCTTCCCACAACCACCACCTAGTCAATATCCCAGGCCCATTAAAAAAAAAAAAAATTGGGAGAAAAAAAGGGGCGCCTGAGTGGCTCAGTCGGTTAAGCATCCGACTTCGGCTCAGGTCACGATCACGTGGTCCGTGAGTTCGAGCCCCGTGTCGGGCTCTGTGATGACGGCTCGGAGCCTGGAGCCTGCTTCCGATTCTGTGTCTCCCTCTCTCTCTGCCCCTCCCCTGCTCATGCTCTCTCTCTCTCTCCCTGTCACTCAAAAACAAATAAGCATTAAAAAAAAGTAAAATGTATACACATATCCCTGACCGAGATGCCATACCCATTCCCTCCTGTCCTTAACCAGGTGTCACCATATCCTGTCCTGCCCCTCCCCAGACTGGGTGCCTGTGGACCAAAGGGGGGGCCACAGCCCGCCGCTTCTCCCTTGTGCCAGTCGGCATGGCTGACCCGTGGCTGGAGGCTGACCACACTCACCGACAACCTTGGCCACGTTCACAGCCTTGAGCCCCATCAGGTCGGGCAGCTGGTCGATGATGACGTCCCGGGTGGCCTTGACCTTGTGCACACGCTCGATGCTGCGCCGTTGCCAGTCGGTCCAGTAGATGAAGTCCCCTAGCAGCGTGAACCCGAAAATGTGCGGGAGCTTGTCCTCCAGGAGCGTCCGCCTCTTGGTCCCGTCGACGTTGATCACCTGCGGGATGGCAGACGCAGGTGTGAACCGGCCTCGGGCCTGGGCTGCCTGAAATACGACAGCTCCCGGGATGCTCGGCTCCGCCCTCGCTGGGCCAGGATACAAAGCCGGGTGGCATGGCTCACGGGCACAGCTGGACGGATGACCTCTGCGGTGACAAGAGCTGGCTCAGGGCTCTCCCCGCAGCCTCCCCTACCTGGGTGCGGCCGCTGTGCCGACAGGTGTCCCCTCCCTTCCTGCTGGCAGCGGCTGCCTGCAGCACCAAAGTGCGGGCCTCCGACCAGGGGCGGGCTGTGACCACAACGTCTGCCCACACGCAGCTCTGGCAGACATCGGATCACTCTCTCGACACAGACTCGAGTTTCAAGAGGCTGGGTTACTAACACGCCGTGGGCCCCGGGCAAGACCTTCCACTTGTCTGTGGACCGATTTCTTGCTTGGTCGGGACCAGACGAACTCTGAGTCTGATGACTTCTGGGCCTGAGTCTAAGCCTGTAGCTCTAAGACGCTCTCCATCCGCGGACCCGCTACTGGCCATTTGCTCTGAGATAGAAAAACTCAATCTTTTTCTGGGAGAATCAGTGCTGAGGCGAAGCGTCGACCACAAAACCCACAGAGGAGAAAACTACCGTCAGACGCGAAAACGCCTTAACCAACCGGAGCACACAAATGGGGTAAGATGTGATTCCGATGACAGGTGACCCTGCAGAAGCTGACGCTGAAAGGACGACTCGACAGACACACACGACGGCGAGGCTCTCCGGCTCTCAGGCCAGGATGCAAGAGACATGATGAATGAAAGTCAGGTCCCAACAGGCCTCCCGCAGCCAGACTAGATTTCCAGCTCATCAAGAAAAGCGATAAATCCTCTGTTTTGCAGGTGGTGGGAACGTAAGACAGATGGAATTCATGCTGAACAGAAGAGACTTGGGTCCTCTGCTGTTGGACAGCACAGGACAAAACTGCTTTGGTCACCTGGGAGGGGCAGGGAGCTCCACGTCCAGCCCGGCCAGTCCCTGCACCCCGTGGACCTCATTTCTCCACCTGTAACTGAGGGGAGTGGCTGGGGTCACCCAGGGAACTTAACCAAAGAAAGAACAACGGCCGGGCCCCGATCAGAACCGGAAGGCCTGGCCCCAGTACGGATCCTGAATGCAGCTCCACACAGGTGGTCCCAACGTGCAGCCCAGGTGAGAACACCAGATTAGGTGATGCCCTTGACCATGAGCTGGGGAGCTGCCGGCCTCGCCCAGGAGGGAGCTCAGGTTGTATTGATTTCTGTGCCCACCTCTGGGTACTACTTCTGGCCCCTCTGGTTTCCCTCCTTCCTCAGCTGGGAATAACCAGGTCCGGGGAAGCAGTGGTCCACACAGACGGCACATTCACGCTACAAAGAAAATCATCCACCGCTAGAAAAAGAAAAAAAATTCACGACTCAAAGCTGTAATATACCAAAATGTCAATACCGCCTTTAAGAGATTTTTCTCTTCCTTCACTATTTCCATATTTTCTCAACTTTCTTTAATAACGGCATTCCAGACATAAATAAATACACGTTCTATTGAACTGGGGCAAGAGAGTACATTTTTCCTGGCTGAGGAGCAATGAAAATGAGCCCACGGAGGACACGGGGCCAGCAAGGGTGATGGCGTTGGCTGCAGCCCGTCCTCTCTCCCCGCCTCTGCCCCTCCTCGGCCGCCCAGCTGCGCCCACCGCCAGGGAGGGGAAGGGTCCCGCACACTGAGAAGCCACTCTACGACCCCTTCCATCCGGGCTGCAGAACCCACGAAGCACCTCGAAGGCTCTCCACCAAGACTCCTAATACTTGAAAACAATTAACGATCCCAAAGTGATTTTCTTATTAAAAAAATTTTTTTTAATGTTTATTTATTTTTAAGAGAGAGAGAGAGAGACAGAGCATGAGTGGGGAGGGGCAGAGAGAGAGAGGGAGACACAGAATCTGAAACGGGCTCCGAGTTGTCAGCACAGAGCCCAATGCAGGGCTCAAACCCACAGACAGTGAGATCATGACCTGAGCCGAAGTCAGATGCTCACCGACTGAGCCACCCAGGCGCCCCCCCTCCCCAAAGTGATTTTTTTATGGCGGCTTTCAGCACACCGTGAGCAAATCCAGACCATCTGTAAAAGTTAACTCTGCTGGACGGGGCCTTTAGCCAGTCCTGGGGCGCCAGAAGAGTTGGTCTACCGGGAGCACCCACGTCTCAATATTCCAAATTTCCTAGAGCCCTAAGTGGCGCTGAGGGTGGGGAGACAAGACACAGGGCACATGCCCATCTGACTCCTGCGAGGGTAACGCATCCACACGAAGTCAGGAATAACGGAATCGAGTCTGAACACCCGGGAATGTTGGGGCCAGGGGAGGGCACGGGAGACAGATTTTCCAGGTCGAGCGCCGACAAACTTTTCCTGCAAAGGATCATAAATATTTTCAGCTTTGCGGCCACAGGGTCCTTGTAACGCCAAGAACAACCACAGGGAGTGTGTAAGGGAACAAGGAGAACATCGTTGGTGCAGAAAACAAAAATTACTTTCTGGACGCTGACATGTGAATTTCGTGTCACTGTCACACGTCGCGAAATAGCACTTTAATTATTTTTTTCAATCATTTAAAAGTATAAAAACCATTCTCCGTTTGACACAGAAACAGGCAACCTGGCCCACAGGCTGTAGTTTTCCCCCGCTCTAGAATAGAGGGGTCTGTGCCCTTGATTTTCGGGAAAAGAAACTAGTCGTTTTCAGGAAGTTACAGAGAAATGATCACGCAGATACCAAAGGCGCCCGGGGGCCAAACTTGCTCTCTCTGACCCGTGGCTTCTGCCCTCCTGTGCTTGGCCAACTCCACGGTCCCAAAGAAGCCCACGCTCAGCCCAGCACTGAGGGGAAGAGGCCACACAGGTCTGTGGGGAGGCCCACGAAATGTGGACCCCAGAAAGTCACCTGGCTATAGTTTCCTTACACCGAATCCTCTGTTTCCACTGACTTAGTCACGCAAAGAGATATGAGCCCAAGACCAACCCTTTGAAAGCACACGTTTAAAGGAAAAAGACTTCTGTCTTCTTAATAAAACAATTTTTTTAATGGTTTTTTTTTAAATTTTTTTTTCAACGTTTATTTATTTTTGGGACAGAGAGAGACAGCATGAACGGGGGAGGGGCAGAGAGAGAGGGAGACACAGAATCGGAACCAGGCTCCAGGCTCTGAGCCATCAGCCCAGAGCCTGACGCGGGGCTCGAACTCACGGACCGCGAGATCGTGACCTGGCTGAAGTCGGACGCTTAACTGACTGCGCCACCCAGGCGCCCCTAATGTTTATTTTTGAGAGAGAGAGAGCATGAGCAGGGGAGGGGCAGAGAGAGAGGGAGACACGGAATTCGAAGCAGGCTCCAGACTCCAAGCTGTCAGCACAGAGCCCGATGTGGGGCTCGAACTCCTGAACCGTGAGATCATGACCTGAGCACCCTAAGATTTCTGTTTTCTGATGGAATCATTATCACAGTCAGACATAAACCAGACATAAATTAAAACTGCCATGGTTATTTTGTTCCACGTAATAAAAAAGATCTTAGACACACACTTGTGTGCACACAGCTCAGCTGCCGGGATGCCCTGTGCTCTAACTTCTTCCCTGGGGACGAGGGACACACAGCCAACAGGCCTCAAAACCATCACTCTCGCACTGAGTTTTTATTCTGGTTGTACCGGAAGTTGCCTCCAATGACTCGGGAAATGTCAGGAGCAGGGAGATGGATAGATTTTTAACTTCTCAGTCCGTGATTTACCCCCAGCCCGCCGGCCAGCCTGCCCTGCCTGGGTACTCTGTCTGAGAGCCTATGCCGATGGCAGATGTCCGCCAGCAGATGTCAGCTGCACTGTCCCAGCCGGAGTGAGACAGCAGGGGGCCTCGGAGAGCCCAGACGATCCAGGGCCCCCAGCAAGTCCACGGCAAGCCACACGCTGGTGACAAGTGACACTTCATGCTGCAGAGACAGGCTGAAGAGCCGGGGCTGGGGGTCGGCCTGCAAGACCATCGTCAAGTCAGAGCAACCCAGAGGGAAAGAGCCAAGGAGGAAGATTTACAGATGAAGCCTTCAAGGAGCGAGACCACTCCTCGCTTCTACTCAGTAACGGCTTAAACCACCCCCCACGGACACACCCACAGAGCGTGCAGAGGTGAGGCTGCTTCGCGCGTGTCCAGCCGTTTAAAAAACTTTTCTTTAACGTTTATTATTGAGAGACAGACACAGAGCATGAGCAGGGGAGCGGTAGAGAGAGGGGGAGACACAGAATCCGAAGCAGGCTCCGGGCTCTGAGCTGTCAGCACAGCTGGGGCTCGAACTCACAAACTGCGAGATCATGACCTGAGCCGAAGTCGGTCGCTTAACCAACTGAGCCACCCAGGCGCCCCAGCCGTTTAAATGCTTTGCCTATTTCAGCGGCTGATAATGGGTACAATTCCTCCCTCTACTCTAGAAACAGGAGGCACCAGAATCCGCACAAATAAGCTAGAGGAGAAGGCAGGGCATCAGAACAAGTGCGGCCGGAAAAGCAGCCGAGGTGCCGCCTGGGAAGCTTGAATGTCACCCCCCAGCACCCCGTCCCCTCTCCCCAGCGTCCCCCTGGAGCACTGACTGCCCCCAACGTGCTGCACTGTTGTCCTGTTATCCCTGCGTCTATCCCCCCATCTAGGACCCCCGCCCCCACCAGGGGGCCCTCTGTGCCCTGCTGCTCTCCCAGCACAAGGCGGCGTTCAGTAGACCCTGCAGAATGAACAGGTGCTTGCCGAGGGGTGGGGACGTGATAGACGGCACTGTGATGCGACGGGAATTCTGTTCAGGGACCGGCTGAGCAGCCACGGGAAAGGGGCACTGCCTGGACAGGGACGAGAGGAGGGGGCCCAGCAAGGGGCAAGTGGGAGCCACAGAGAGCGTGTGGGAGGGAACGATGGAAGGGCGTGGGAGCGGACACTCCTGACACAGAGCCCGTGTGTCTTGAGTCCCCACCGGGGGTTAGCAGGCGACCCCCACGCCAGCTGCACCCGAGACAGCTCCCATCTGCTCTGGGAACAGCCACTCGCAAACAGGCGAAACGGCGATAATGATGCTGATGACTCGGTGACTGAGCCGGAGCACCAGCACTGGATGGGCTTCGAAGGTGCTAGTGCTTCCAGCCCGGAGAGGCGGCCTCCGGCATTTAGGAAAGGCAGACGCAACACCGTGTGGCCAAGCGCAGGGGACAGAGACTCGTTCCCATGCACGAGGCCGCCGCACATGGCAGGAGCGACTCCGGGCTTCCGAGGGAGGGGACCGGAGGGCAGCTGGGCACGGGGGCTCAGGCAGCACTCGGGACGGAAGGAGCTGCTGGCGGGAGGCCCCACGCTAGGCTGCCATGGGGCTGGCGTCTGCCAGGAGGCACGGACAGAGAGAAGTGTGGGGCGGCGCAGCTCAGGTTAGAGAGAGCTCAGGGAGGCAGTGCGTCCGGGTGCTTTAACGAGCCAAGTAGACACCCCTGTGACCCAGGCCCTAGGAGCTGCAGCAGGTCCGAGGAGGAGGGAAGTGCTCTCGCGGTTGGGAGCCCCGCAGGGCAGGGAGGAGAAGGGCGAATGCCCAAGCGGATGGTGGGGGGGGGGGGGAGGGCGCGGCAGGCCTGGTCCTGAGAAAGGCTGAGCACGAGCTAAGGGCACCCACGGGGCAGGTGCCTCCAAACCCAAGGGCTCCAGACACAGGAAGAGGGTTAAGGAGGTGTCCCGGGGCATTCCTAGCCCAGAAGGGTGGGAAACTATGGGGCCGCTATGGGGACGGCGTCCACAGACCTCAGCCCCCGCCCATCCTGGAGGGCTCCAACCCGCTGGTGTTGGGGAGGTCGGGGCCGCCCCCCAGAGCGAGCCCGCCTGCCCCCCTGGTGGGGGCCGCCCCGTGACTCCCACCCATCGTGACGGCAGCCAGCTGGCCCCCTGAGGGGCTGGCCTGCACCTGACGTCCAGGACAGGTGTCACAGACACGGCCAGCAGGAGGCCCCACCTGGAGGGCAGTGCGGACTCTCCAGTGATTCAGCCTGTCCCATAAATCCCACGTACGTGCTGCTAATGCCATCCAGATGCCTCCCCGTCTGCTCAGGCCGGCATTTCCAGACCTTTGTTCTCCTCCCAATGCAGCTGATCCTATAAAGTCCTCCTCGGGGCCCGATGGCCCCTTCAAAGGGAGAGCCGGCTTATCACCGTCTAAAGTTCCTTTCTTCCAGCGCACACAACCCCACCACACAGAACGCTTCCTCCCCGCCGGAACGACCCCACGACGTCTGCCCAAGGCCAGCACCCGGGCTCCTCAGCGTCTGGCTTGGCTGCTTCATTGTCACTGGACACAGTTTCTCGGAAGAACGACGGCTGTGGCTGTCCCAGCTTGGTTTCTACGTCCCCTGACCATGGAAAAGCAAACACATCCCCCCGCCCCTCGGCTGTTGCCCCCTGAAGCCCTCAAACTCCCCCGTGACCCCCAGCAGGGGCCTTCTGCACCTGACCTGGGGGCCTGAGCCAAAGGTCTGCCCTAAGGAACATCTGTTGGTCATATTCACCAAGATGGCCCGGCCCCGAGAACACGTGGCCAATTTCCTAGCACGCTCGGGCCGCCTCCAAGGATGTTCGCCTCTGGGTCTGGGGCAGGAAAAGACTCACCGAGTTGACCCGGAGGACGGTCTCCACGTCCGTCCACGTCAGCGGCCCCCCTGGGGCAGAGGTGGAGGGGCGGTCGGGCACAAACCCCAACGGCCGGGGTCAGCCTTCCCCAAGCGTGTGTCACCAGAGCCACGGCGGGGAAAGAAAGGGACCCCGGATCATGTAGTTGGAGAACACTTACCCAGCTCGTGCCCTCAGAGAAGCTCAGAGTATCCCGGGCCCCCCCAACAGAAACCCTGCAGGGAGGTCACCACGCGTTTCCAGGTTTGCCTGACCCAAGGTTCCCAAACGCTTCTGATTCCGCGACCCCTGCCTTTAGGTTTTCTGGTGATTGGCTCCACGGGGATAGGTAACGGGATCGCGGTGCGTGTTCCTGGTTCGCCCGCGCAGCCCCTGTGCCCTCCGCTCCGTCCCCTGCCCCCGGCCCGGCCCCATCTGCTGCCAGGCCGGCTGTTTTCAGTTCCTCTGGTTCCCTGTGAAACGGCGTTCCCACCTCTCCCCAGCCTTGCACCTCTGCCCATTCTATAAGGCGACGTTTATCTTCTGTATAGTAACCTGACGTGTCTTAGGGCTTGGATCTTAGGTCTGTGGATTGATTCTAAAA
The DNA here is from genome assembly GCF_018350175.1 of Felis catus. Lineage (NCBI taxonomy): Eukaryota > Metazoa > Chordata > Mammalia > Carnivora > Felidae > Felis > Felis catus. The sequence goes on along the minus strand of NC_058377.1, from coordinate 110,606,648 downwards.
GTGGAAAACCAGGGGCGCCTGGGCGGCGCAGCCAGTTCAGCATCTGACTCTTGATCTCGGCTCAGGTCACGATCTCATGGTCCGTGAGCTCGAGCCCAGCATCGGGCTCCTCGCTGACAGTGTGGAGCCTGCTTGGGATTCTGTCTCTCCCTCTCTATGCTCCTCCCCTGCTCTCTCCCAAAATAAATAAAAGTAAAAAAATAAAAAATAAAAATAAATAAACAAATAAAAATAAAAATAAAAATAAAAATAAAAATAAAAATAAAAATAAAAATAAAAATAAAAATAAAAATAAAATAGGGGCGCCTGGGTGGCTCAGTCAGTTAAGCATCTGACTTCGGCTCAGGTCATGATCTCGCGGTTGTGAGTTCAAGCCCCGCGTCGGGCTCTGTGCTGACAGCTCAGAGCCTGGAGCCTGTTTCAGATTCTGTGTCTCCTTCTCTCTCTGCCCCTCCCCTGTTCATGTTCTGTCTCTCTCTGTCTCAAAAATAAATAAATGTTAAAAAAAATTTTAAAATAAAAATAGAATAGAATAGAATAGAATAAAATAAAATAAAATAAAATAAAATAAAATAAAATAAAATAAAATAAAATAAAATAAAATAAAGGAAAGGAAAATAAAAAATAAATAAAAGCAGAAACCTACTTACCACACGACTCTGAGCTAGATACTGTCCCCCTGGACCTCCGTTTCTCATCCACAAATGGGGACCATGCCACATAGCTCAAAATACACGTGTCCATCCACAGGTGGATGGCTGACGTGGCCCATCCATACAATGGAACGCTACTCTGCCATAAAAGGAGTGACAGGAGGGCACGTCACATCGATGATCCCTGGAAACACTGTGCTACGTGAGGAAGCCAGGCACAGAAGGCTGGCTGTCCTAGGACCACAGTCACATGAGATGCCCAGGACAGGCAACTCCGTAGGGACAGACAGGAGATCCGTGGGTGCCAGGGACTGGGGAGGGGAGACTGGAGACTGGCTGCTTATTGGGTCCGGGGTCCTGGGTGATGAAAATGTTCCGGAACTAGAGACTGATGATGGTCGCACGGCACCGTGAATGTACTAGACGCCACAGAGTGGTACGCTTTGAGAACGTGAAAACCGTCATCTCGTGTCATGTTTGTTTTACCGCAGTTAACAACCCCAGCACACCGCTGCGGGAGTAAATGGAGCAATGCCTGTAACGTGTCCAGCAATGTCAGCTGGACACACGCAGCCCCAGCCCGCTCCCAGGGGTGGTGGGGTCCGCGGAGACGAAGCCTCCTTGGCCGATCCTGCCGGAAACAAGGGTCTCGTCTTCAGGCTCAGAGGCTCAAGAAAAACTCCCTGTAGCAACAAGATCCCTTTAAAGATGGCCATTTGGAGGGAATCCGACGGGAAACGGCCACTATTGCAACTGCTTGCGTCTGCCTGGGAGAGGCACCCACCCAGCCCCGAGCCCCCTTCACGTTCCTGCTCAGAAGTGTGGCTGGGAACTCTGCGACACAGACACACATCGGTGTCCTCACTCCCCCCCGCCTCCTGCAAGCTGCCTGGTGGGGGTCTCTCCGGGAAGCGTGAGGGGAGCAAAGGTGACCCCCCAGATGGTGATGCCTAAGGCAGTGGATGGGACCAGAAGCAGATGATCCAGAAGTGACTACGAGGGAGGGAGATGTCCACGCTGAGGAAAGGCACGAACGTCAGGGGCTTCCCCATGACAGGGACAAATTTAACTACCGTACCGCCAAGAGCACCTCAAAAAAATACACCCGTGAGCAAAAAGCAAGCTGCCAAAGAACACATCAGGACACCACTTACGTTAATCACATAGAATCACGCAGAACAAGACTGTAACATACTGTTCGCGGCAAAAGGAAAGGTCTTTTAACGCCTGGGAATGCCTCACCAATTTCAGGGTAGGGTCACCTCTAGCCTCCACTATGTTGGTAAGATTTTGTGTCTTAAGTGGGGTGCTGGACGTGTGCGTGTCATTTTTTATTACGGTTTTGTATTTTGAAACAATTTAAGACCCTCGCATGTCAGAAACGCACCCGAATACGTTCTCTTTTCCGGGATCCCGTTTGACCAAATAGCAAAGCGCAGACATCCACCTGAGGCCCGCCTGGTACACGTGATGGGCCACAGGGGCGGCCAGGCCTGGCTTCTGCATACTACTCAGGGCTCGAGGACGGCCAGGCTGTGCCAGGCTGCACAGCCCGTATTAACACAGCCTCATGGACCAGCGCCGCCCGGGGCTGGGAGGGGGGAGGCGGGGGATGACTCACCTCGATTTTGTCCGTCTTGGCATCTCCCCAGTACAGCTTTCCCTCCTGTAGGTCCAGGGCCAAGCCGTTGGGCCAGCCGAGGGAGGTGTTCACCAGGACGTGCCGCTCCTGCCCATCCAGGTTGGCGCACTCAATTTTGGGGTTTTCCCCCCAGTCTGTCCAGTACATAAGGCTGGAGAGGAAGAACAGGTCCTTAAAACACTGTCTTGTCCCTGCTGCGTCCCCAGGGCCGAGGACACCACCCTCCCCCCGCCCATAGGAGGCGCTCAGGAGACGCTGGCTAACTGCAGAGATGGGCACCAAGCCCCCCCCGCCGCACGCAGGACCAGGGGCTCCGCAGAGAACAGCGGTGCCCCCAGCGTGGGCTTAAACTGCACAGGGTCCTTGGGTTCATCTCCCGCTCAGACGCCCTGCTGAGAGACCCAAGGCTGGACGGGCTGAACGTCAAGGAGGAGGAAGGGATGGAGTAGAACCTTCTTCAAGCAGCTGATGGGCTCCCGTGTGCAAAGTGCAGGCTCCAGAGGCAGACAGGCGTACAGCCCCAGCTCTGCCAGCAGGCACCTGGAGCGGGTCACTTCACGTCCTGAGCCTCAGCCCCCAGGGAAGTGACAGAAGCGCCCGATGCCCGGTGGGTGCTCCGTGGACGGCAGCCACGGCCACGTAACCACGGTCACCATCGCCGCGGCTCTGCTAGTCCCCACGAGGGACAGCTCCCAGGTGTGCCCTCCCCGGCCGCCTCCCTCTGTCCTTCCAGCTCCTCCAGGCCGTCTCCAGGACGCAGGCCCACATCCGGCCCAGAGGGCAGGAGGCTTCCCCAGCGGCCCTGGCTCCACCCCACCCCTCCCGCCCCCCAGGCAGGAGCTCCAACTGTTCCTCCTCCCTCAGGGCCTGCCAGGTTCACGTTCCTGGTCATGAGCCCCCAGGAAGGGCACTGCTACCCTCTGAGCTGCTGAGGATGTCAGAAGGGCTCCTACATCGACTGACAAACTGTTTTCGCAGAATCCTAGGACGGAAAGTTGGAGCCACACGGCCAGATCGAATCCCAACCTCCTGGCTGCGTGACCTGGGCCAAGCCCGTTAACCTCTCTGGGCTTTAGCCTCCTTCACTGTACAACTGTACCTGCCTCTCAGGGTAGGGGTGGGAGGAGGAGGTAAAGATTCAGTGTGTGTGCTGAGCTCAGAAGAGGCCCCCCCCCCCCCCGTACATAACAAGTAAGGGCCATCGCTTCTGTTACCATTATCAGCCTAGAAATCACCCTGGTGAACTGTTCCGTTTTACAGGTGAGAAGGGCGAAGCCCATGGGAAGAAATGACTTGCCCAAGCTCTCGGGGCCCTCCGTACGTGAACACAACAGCCCGTGTCAGACCTTCTGAGAGTCTGGTCCCCGGACGGGCAGGAGCACAACCCAGGGGCTTGTTAGAAACTCAAGTTCTCGGGCCCCACCCTAGCCCTCCTGAAACAGAAATCTGGGCAGAGGGCCCAGCCACCTGCATCTAAATAAGCCCTCCTCCGGGGGATTCTGATGCAGGAGAAAGTTCCAAAACCACTTGTCTCTCTCACTTCTGGTCAGCCTGCCTCCCAGCCCCAGCCAGGTGGGAGGTCCACCCGCCCCCAGCCTTACCCCATCACGGGGTGCAGCACGATGGCCCGGGGCTCGTCCAGGTCCTCGGACACCAGGATCTTGCGGGAGGTGCCGTTGAGGCGCGTCACCTCGATGCGGTCGGTGCCCGTGTCCGTCCAGTAGAGGTTACGGGCCACCCAGTCGACCGCGATGCCATCTGGGTCATTGATCTCAGTGTTGACCAGCGTCTGGGCGCCAGAGCCGTCCAGGTACGCCCTGCGGATGGCCCGCACCTCGTCGTCCGTCCAGTACACGTAGCCTTCCAGCGGGTCGTAGTCGATGGCGATGGCGTGCCGGATGTCGTCCACCTGGAGCACAATGTCGGTGAAGTCCGGCGTGTCCAGCGAGATCCTCCGCAGGTCCGTCCGCCGGGCCAGCAACAGCACCTCCTCGGCCCCTGTGGATGGCCAAGCAGTGGGGGTCAGAGGCCCGCAGCAGGGCAGCAGTGGGCACGGCAAGGGAGGGGCTCAGCCAGGCCCCCGAGGTCAGGGCTTCCTCGCAGGTGATCCTCGGTAACGTTCGCCGAGGTCCCCCTACATGGTCACCAGTTGGTCTTTGTGAGGGCTCTGAGGCCAGCACCATCTTCTAGATGAGACCATACAGACACAGAGAGGTCAAGCAACCTGCTGAGAGCCACACAGCCACCGGGCTTCAACCACTGTGTAAGAGCTGCTTCCCACTCGGCCCCCCTTCTCCCCTGCAAGCCCCTCTCCGGGCCACAAATCAGTTCCAAATACAAGTCCCACGGAGGCACTGGGCTCTAGACGGCAACTGCCAGCCATGCTTCTCAGAGCCCCGGCAGGGCCCCACCGGCTCAGTCAGATGCCACCTCTTCCCTGAGGCCCTCCCCTCCCCCCGCTCACCCCTCGGGAGCAGCTTCATGCCAGCTGCCTCTGCCCGCATGCCTCATCTAACCACACACGACACTGCACGAGGGGGGCTACCCCACCGACAAGGGGGAGCACCCTGGGGGCTCCCCTGACACCCCCGTGGCTATAAACAATCCACCTCTGCCCTGGACCCTCCCTGCTGGCACCTGTCAGAACTCCCCGGAGAAACAGCACACGCGGCCTCATGCTGCACCCCTGGCCTGGACGCTCGCTCAGAGCTGGGTCACTGTCCACGCGTTCATTCTGGTCCTTTCTGGTCTCCAGGACCCAGAAGACCAAGGTTAGGCCCAGAGACCACTTCTGGAACTTTGGGACCACCTGCCTGGTTTGACGAAAGGCCCAGAACGGGGAAGGACCCACCTCAAGCGGGGCAGCAGGATGGGGACACGGACGGAACGAGTTGAGCACATCTGTCAAACTCAGGCCCCCCCGGGCCCAGCCTCTGCAGCCAGCCGTCCGCTCGGGCCACAGCCCTCAAACAGCACACGGTCCCCTGTACCCAGCGCCAGCTTCTTGCCCCAGCGGCAGGGCCCGTGGAAGCCGGTGCCTTGCAGAGTCCCTCTGGGGCCCCCGGCCTTGCATTTCGAGTTAAGGACTGTCCTGCTCCAAGTCCCAGAGCTCCTAATCTGAGTCCTCCACTAGAGGGCGTACACGCGGCAGCAATGTCTCTATCAGCCCAGGGCTGGGAAACTGAGGCAGGCGGTGCTCAGGAGGTACCCCAAGTGCCTGAGTATGCTGGAAACCTCTGAGAGCTAAACTCAGATTTGGTCCCAGTTTGGTGTGTGTTGGAGGGAGGGAGGGTAGAATTCTGAATTTCAACGAATTGTCTCCCCCTGGGCTCCAATCCTAAGTATGTGCTGTTGACATCTGACCAGTCCTTCAAGGCCCAGGTCACACACCTCCTCCTCCTGTAGGAAGTTGTTCCTGCCTCCCCCCAGCCTAATGGACGAGCTGACCCCACACACACGCACACACACACACACACACACACACACACACCCTGCCATTCTGGCACATGTCCCCTTAGCTCTCTGCAGCCCCCAAAGCCACACCCAGAGCAGATGCTGACATCCTAGGACAAGCAGGGAGAATGCAGGGCAGAAACCTCCTGGCCCTGCTCCCACTGTGTGACTCTGGGCAGGTCCCTGACCCTCTCTGGGCTTTGGTCTCCTCGCCGAAAATGAGAAATCAGCCCAACCTGATGGTGTCCGACTTCCTGTCTAGCTCTGACATCAAGGGAACCAGAGACGGACCTCCACGGAGGGCGCTGGCTTCATCTGCCGCCACGGAGGGAAGGGGGAAGCCTGCCAGGGCACGGCCAAGAGGGCATCTGCACAACTGTCCAGAGGCTGCCGAGCTCCCAAGCCAAGACCGGGGCAGCTCACTGTGCAAGACGGAAGGCCGTGTGTCAAACCCCACTGACTTCAGGTAGCACTTCCTCCCCAGAGAAAACACTGGCTCCCCGAGGGAAAGCGATGCTCGGTCCCGAAACACACGTGGAGACTGTTTCCCCCACCCCTGTTCGCATGGCCCTCCAGACACAATCACCTACAACAGCATAATCCTTGGGCACCTGGGTGGCTGGTTGGTTAAGCGTCCGACTTCAGCTCAGGTCATGATCTCGCGGTTCGTGAGTTCGAGCCCCGCATCGGGCTCTGTGCTGATGGCTCAGAGTCTGGCACCTGCTTCGGATTCTGTGTCTCCCTCCCTCCCCCCCTGCTCCTCCCCCACTCATTCTCTCTCTCTCTCTCTCTCTCTCTCTCTCTCTCTCTCTCTCTCAAAAATAAGTAAACATGAGAAACAAATTCTTAATAAATAAAAAAATAAAAATAAAACAGCACGATCCTCACACCCTGTCCCGGAGGTATGACCATGTCCCTTTTTACTGATGAGGACCTGGATGCACAGAGAGGGTAAGCTCCCCACTCAAGGGCACACAGCAGCGAGTGGGAAAATAAGGCGGCACAAACGCTTCAATCCCCGAGGCACAGACAAGAAGCCGGAGGCAGGTGTGCCTTGCAGCTTGGCTCAGTCACCCCACCAGCATCTCTGTAGGCGGCTGTTTCAGGCAGGCCCTGGACCAGGCGCTGGGGGCGGGGGTGGACGGAACAGATGACGGATCCAACCCCCACGGTGCTCCTGAGATCACAGGGCAGAGGCCTTCGGTGAGGGAAGACCATCCGCGAATGGGTACTAGGAAGGAGCAGGGGTTTCAGGAGGCCTCCAAAGGGGGCCGGCTGAGACTGAGAGGTCCGGCCTTCAACTCCCAGAACCCCACATTCATGTGGCTGTGACCTTGATTCCAGACCCCTCCGGGGCAAAAGTGTGCCCGGCCCCAGCCCTCCTCCAGCACACCCCACCACTGGGGAACCCCATTACCAGCATCCCTTAATATTAAGTCTCTGTAGCTGAGGCAGTAATTAAACGCTGAGATAAAACTGTAGGTGATAATTGACTCCAAGGGGGGGTGTCTGACACCCCTTGGGCTGCAGAGCCTTTGAAGTTTTTATTTGAGCTTTATCTAGAAGAATGCAGAGAGCAGAGTCGGGGAGGCGGTCGAGTGCTCTGTCCAGGGCCAGGCCAGCGGTGGGCAACTGTGGACGGAGAACCGCTGGCCTGGGCTCTGCTGGCCGCTGGCCGAGCTGCTGCTCACAGATGGCCTCCGAGGTTGTCTGCAGCGAGGTCTGAGCGGCCTCGGGCCACCGGGGGTGGGCGCAGGGCACTGGGCCGGGCCCCGCGACGGGGAGGCCCGCCCCCTCCCTAGAACCAGACACGGCTCCCGGGTAGGAGTTTGTTTAAACTGTTGAGAAACTAACAGTTTGGCCAAATGGTTTTCTCTGGGGTTGTTTAAATAAAGAGCCTGCCCCACAGTGCTGCCGAGGAAAGTGAAACCTCCCCCTTGCTGGCTGGGCAGCGGTCCCCGGAGCCTCCTTAGGGCGGGCTCCTGACCTCTCCCCTTCCTCCCTGCACACACACACACGCAGGAAAGAAGGGCAACACCCCTGTCTTGGGGCCAAGTGCGGGGCATGGGGCGCAGGCCAGGCGGGGGCACGGCCTTCCTGAGAGCGAGTGTTCTGAAAACAAAAAAGCAGACCCGAGGCCTGGCCCAATGTCACGGGCACGTCAAGCTCAACACCATCCCTGCCTGCCGACATCCATCTGGACCAAGCCGCCCTCCATCGCAGGGCGCTGTCCCTGTGCCTGGCCCAGGGTCACAGAGCCGAGGCAAGACGCAGCAGGAAGGCGCTGCGGGAACACAGCACCACGCGCTGGGTGGCTTCTGACGGCAGACACGGATGCCTTCACGATTCTGGAGGACAGAAGTGAAAAATCCAGCTGCTGGCTGGGCCACGCTCTCTCCGAAGGCTCCAGGGGAAACTTCCTTGTCTCTTTCAGCTTCTGGCGGTGGATGCTCCTTGGCTTGTGGCTTGACCGCTCCAACCTCAGCCTCTGTCTTCATACAGCCTCCTCCCCTGTGTTTCTGTGTCTAAATTTCCCTTTTGTAAGGTCACCAGCCATCGGACTGGAGGCCTGCCCTACTCCGGTGTGACTTCACTTTAATGTGGTTACACCTGCAAAGACCCTATTTCCAAGTTAGGTCACACTCGCAGGGTCTGGGGATCCAACAGGCCTTTGGTGGGGGACATGATTCAACCCATAAGAGGTGGGGAGCAGAGGGTGAGAGGAGCATTCGATGGAAGGACAGGCAGGTTCGGGTCGGGGGGAGGACTCCAGGAAGAAGGGGGCGTTTGGGGCAACAGCATAGAGACCAGAGTGTGCCGGGCCGTTTCTGCAGCTGGAACGGGCAGGATCGGGGCTGACCCACCGACACCCCCGGCGAGTCTGATCTGAGCTTGGAGGCCAGGTGCTTGCTAAGAGGTTGACCTGGCCCAGCATCCTGTGCAGGCCGCTGGGCCGGCTCCGGGCCCATGACAGTCTGCAAGGAAGCCTCGTGCAAACAGCGCGCCGTGCGTGCAGCGGGAGTCCAGCCACAGGACAAACAAAAGCCTCCCTGGAACAAAAGCCTGGCAGGAAACACACGCAAATGTCCGCAGCGGTTATCTCTGGACCGTTCCCGGTCTTCCTTCTAGTCTCCAGCAGGGGCCTGCACACGTCTCTCCAAAGGACCAGACGTAACTGCTCGAGGCTCTATGGGCCACGACCATCTCTGTCACAGTCACCCAGCTCTGCCGTTGTAAATAAAGGCGTGCGAGCGAAACTTCACACGTGGACGCCGACCCTTGAACTTCCTGTCACTTTGCCGCATCACGAAACGTTCTTCTTGTGACTTTCTTTTCCACCATGTAAAAAACGTCCAAACCACCCTTTGTTCGAAGGCTGCACAGCACAGGCAGCGAGCCATCCGGCCCACCGGCCGAGCGAGGTTCGCTGACCCACGCGTGAGAAGGATGCGTGCCTTTTACAGCGTTAGACGGCACGTCCTAACAACAACGGCGGAAACCGCGTAAGGAGGGAGAGCGGATACACAGGACCTCTCGACCCTCCACTCGATTTTCCTGTAAACCTGAAAATGCCGTACGAGATAAAGTCTATTTGTCTTGTAAGTAAACTGAAAGGCAGGCACGGAAGTCCCTAAGAAAACCACCCAGACCCCAGCAACAAACAGGTGAAGGCAAATTAACAGTCAACAAACACGACAAACGGGTTAACTTGGAGGGGCTAGAGGCGGAAACGGCTGCCTACTCAGCGTGGCCACAGCGGCCCCCCACCGCCTCCCAGAGGACTGCGCCCGGCACACGCTTCCTGGACGGCAGTGTGGCTCAGGGACCCTCTGACCCCACAACTTCCCCTCTGAGGACCCAGTCCAAAGCAGCCGCTGCAAACACAGCCGGATTCCTGCTCGCGGAGGGTCACCGAGGCCTCGCGGTCACAGCAAGCCCAAACCTGCGGACAATCTAAACGTCCCTCCGCGCGAGAACATCAAATACACGAAGGGCCACAGCGCAGTCAGGCGCTAAACGGCGGGCTCTGAAGAAGGGCCCACAAAGGCGTGGAAGGGGTCAGCCCCGACGCGGCCCGCACGCGATGCACGCATCACGCAAACCCAGATCTGAACGCGCGTGGGGAGCAGGCGAGCAGGAAACAGCGAAGACGCTGGCAGCGATCTCTGGGCGGCGAAGATACGGGTTTTTATTTTCCCCGTTATTCTGCGTAACGGCTTCCTTTCTACGGTGAACACGAATGTTACTTTTTAACCAGAAAAAACCCAAGACTTTAAAATGTGGTGGGGGTGGGGGTGGGGCAGCGTACTTAGAGGCCTCGTGGCTGCCCTGGGACAAGGTTTTCTCACTGGACAATCGGGGGGGGGGGGGGGGATGAAACCGCCATGCGGGGGTGACTTATTTGGCCCTCCAGGATCTGAGCCGAGTGGGAGGGAAGGACAGGAGAAGGGATGGAGCAAGACGGCCTGTAGCCCCTGACAGCCCAGGAGGAGGAGATTGGCAGGTCGCCCAGTGCGACTCGGAGGGTTCTCACAGTTAATCCCCTCTGCACCCCAACACGGGAAAGGATTTTTCACGATGAGCAAAACAACACATCCCAGGATGCGGAGGGCCCCCAAGCCCTGCGCCCCCCACCTGGCCTTCCCAGCAGGCAGAGTGGACATCACGGACTGTCTCCACAGAACCCGCATCTCCAAGAAAGGACAGGCCCCTCCCTGCCCAGAGGTTCGCACCACCCCAGGGCGGCTCTTTCCACCGGCGTCTTTTCAGGCCGGACTCGGGAAGCGGCGCGCCCACCTCCCTTCAGCCCCAGCTCCCCTCGCTGGCCCCCCACCCCCCACCCCTGGCTCCGCGTGGGCTCAGGAGCGGGCCTGGAACCACACGGGCAGCACGGGGTCCCAGCACGGGCTGCCACCCATGCCACAGGCTCTAAGGCCACAAACAGCTTCACAGCTGGTAGGCAGCTGACTTATTTTTGTTTCTTAGCAATTGATTAAGTTTCTCCGCTGCCCCCTGGGGTAAGCTGTTGGACGAGCGCTGAGACCACAGCCGGGAGCCCTGGCCCAGGAGACCGTGCCGAGTGACCACAGGGGAAGTGGCCGGGCCAGGCACTGGCTCCGAGAGAAACCTGAGGGCCCAGCAGCTGTCGGCCGCGTGGCCCGCCCGGGACCCTATGGGAGGTTGCAGTCCCCTAAGAGTGGCCGGGCAGGCGCCTCAGTCTGCACAGCTCTAAAATGGGGGAGTCACTCCTCTGCCCGGGAACCTGGGGCGGCCGGAGCAGCAAGGTCAGTGCCAGCCTCAAGACTTCTGTGCAGCCAGCTCCTTCCTCTCCTATCCCTGGGTTTTCAGCCCCTCACGTGGTCCTCTGCCGCTTGCCTTTCCCCTGCGCCTCAGAGGCTGCCACAGCCCAACGGTCACACCCAGCTTGGACCCTCAGCCACACTTCCTTACTGAGTGACCCTGGGTAAGTGACTTGAGCTCTGTCTACACACAGGTAAGAGTCAGGAGTGGATACGGCTTCCCAGCAAAGCTGAGAGGTCCCATGACAAGGTCAGGGAGCCTCTGAGCCCAAGGCCACAGCCCCAGCAGCCCCAGCAGCCCACAGCCCCAGGGGCATTGAGCACATCCCCGGGGACCTGCCTTGGGCCATGCTCTCTTTGAGCCAGCAGCAGAGATGTGGCCCGAGGGTTCGAGTCCCAGGCCAGAGGGCAGAGAGACAGGGGGACAGAACAAAGTGCGGCTGGTTGGGCAAATTAAAGGTGGGCTACCCGGTGGGTCGCTGGAAACACAGGACTGCGGTCAGAGGCTATGAAGCAGTCGGTGACACACGATGGAGAAGGCTGGGTCCCACTCTTTGGGCACACGGCTCAGCTCTTCTAAAAAAACACTCAGAGTGCCTTCCTGAGCCCAGGCATACAGCAGGGGCTCCATAAACACCTGAAGCAATCCTTCTTCCTCCTAGAATATCCTATCCCGCGGCTCCCAGAGGTGGTGGCGGCCACACCTCCGGAGCTGCAGCCACGGCTCCTGAGCCACGGCACGTGGCAGGTGCTTGGGTTCAAATCCCACCTCTGTCCCTTCTTCTGTGGCCGTGAGCTAGCTCTGATGGCCCAAACTCCTTTTAATTTTTTTTTTTAATGTTTCTTTACTTTTGAGAGAGAGAGAGAGAGAGAGAGAGAGAGAGAGACAGGATCCCAAGCGTGACCACCCAAACTTCTGAATCAGGCCGCCCACAGCCTCTCCCTCACCCGGCTCCCGTAGGGCACAGAAGAGTAGATCGCTCAGAAGTGTGGGTGCCTGGCACCCCCCAAGGCGCACTATTACTGCTACGGCCCGCCCTGCCCTGGCGGCACAGGCAGGATGCACGGGGTGGGGCGACCCATGAGAAAGTGCTGCTGCTTTCGCTCAAAGGTGGTTGGGCTCCAGCCGTTCGCGTGGTTCGTGCGCCGCACCTTGCAGTTTGTAAGGCCCTGCGGGAGACACGACCCCATTTGATACGCCCAAGTCAACGAGACATGGAGAGCCCTCATTCCGTCAGGTCACAGCCACATCGTGCAGGCTCAAGGCCGGACTCAGACGCCCCAGTCCCCGCCACACCACGTCCCCCCAGAGGGGACAGAGGGGGGGCCCTTCTTGGCGCAGTCCTCAGTGCCCGGCTCTAGCAGGACCCAAACACCTCAGCTCTTGCCACGGTAGATGCTCCTGAAGATACCTAATCGATCCCAGCGTTCGTCCAGGGGCTGATGGCGGCCCCCTGGGAAGCCAGGATCCCTCCCAGCTTCCCTCCCTCGAAGTGGGTGTGGGAGCACATCACAGCACTTCTCCCAGGGGGGCTGGGGCTGTCTGAATGGAGACCCGAGGGACTGTCAGGTGAGGAGCCCCAGACAACAGGTGCTCGAGACAACAGGCATAGCACCGGCAAAGGCAGATAGGCAGGTGCTCAGACGGTGGGCTGGAAAGGACCGAACTGTCCATTTCAGTTGGAACAGGAGGCAAAGGGTGAGAAAGAGCCTCCTGGCCTCTGTCTGCTGATAAGCCAGAGGCCCCGGCGTCAGCCCGGCACATGCAGGCCATCAGGTCACTGCCTGTGGGGCACTTGAGGTTGGGGAAGGTTGAGGCACTAGGACACGGTCATTAGAAGCAAGACAGAGGGCGTGCAGCCATCACCAAAGCCAGAGGGGGCCCGAGGGGTGGCCGGCGGGTTGGGGGGGGGGACAGGGAAGGCCTTTCTCTGGCAGCCTGGGGGTTCCACCAGGGCTCAGACGTGCAAACCCAGAACCTGACTCAACAGACTGGGCTCTGGGGCCGGGCTGAAGCTGGACTCAGGTGGTACCAGCAAGGGGACACTGGACAGGCTGGGGTGAGGGTGGGGGGGGGGGCGGGACCAGGGGCTGATCTGGGGCCGGGCCGGAGCCGGACTCAGGCTGCACTAGCAAGGGAGACATCAGACAGGAGGCAGGGGGACAGGGCCAGTGCTGGGAGTGACGGCAATCCAGCCCTCCGTCGGTGGACCCAGGGCATCCGCGGAGCTAACCACACCCAGGAGGCGCCATTTGGTCTCATCCCCCAGCCCAGGGTGACCGTTTTCTCTTTCCAAGAATACGGCATGCTCCCCTCTTCTCTTTTATTCGATGTAGAAGTTAGTCTTCAGGCTCAGACACAAAAGACCACATGGTGTGTGGTTCCATTTCTAGGACGTTCCCAAAACAGGCAAAACTAATCCGTGGTGATAGAAGTCAGGACAGAGCTGCCCCTGCGGCATGTGGGGGGGTGGGGGGGCGCTGCAAAGGGCACCAGGGAATCTCCCGGGTGCTGGAAACCTTCCGGATCCGGACCGGGGGTGGTGGTTGGGCAGATATATACAACTGCCAAATCGAAATCAGAATGTACGCTTGGAATCTGTGCATTTCACCGTCGGCAAGTTATACCTTCGTTTCCAAAGAAAATGCAAAAAAAAAAAAAAAAAAGTTAGTGCTTGGACTTGTCACACCATTTCCTGGGACTGTGCAATCTGATTTTCTTGCTATTAAAAATTCACGGTCCATGGCTGAGAACAGCAGCTGCCTTCTGTTTGCAGAGCCAACGCCAATCACAGCCCGGCCGGCGTCAGCCTCAGCCACAAGGGCCTCCTTTCTTTTCCCTTTGACCTACTTCCCTGATAAGTGACAAGACAGCCAGACTGCGAACAAACGCGCCCCTTATTCCTCGGCCCGGAGCCTCGGCTAATCCACCCAGGGAGACGGATGGATGTGAGGGGCTTTGAGACCTCGCCCCAGTTGTCAGTCTGCCCGTCGGACCCGACAGTGACGCCTCTGTTCCTCCCCGCCCCCCGCCACCTTGGCCCACCACATCCCCTTGTCCTTTTGTTCCGAGTCCCTGCGAACATCTGTTAAAACTACTTCTTGGCGAGGTGCAGCGGGCGGCCCCGTAAATCATGCGGCCCGAGCCGCCCGCCCGCCCCGACACGCAGTCACGGCCTCCTCTGGAAAGGCCACGGAGGAGAGCACGGAACGATGCTCAGGGCCAGGCTGGCCACCGCGGGGCAGTGAAGCCGCGTGCCCCGGCCACGGCCCCGGTAAGTCACCTGCCCCAGTCGTCCGGGCCTCGAGCGGGGACGCGCACCGCCCAGAAGCCCCCAGTGATGAGGAATGCGCGGGGACGCCACTGGAGCCAGGAGAGCAGCAGGCTCCCTCGGACGGTGGTGGCAACTCCCAAATAAGGCCCCGCTACTGCTGTTTTTAGCCCATCCCACATAATTGGAAAAACATGGGGAAAACCAAAGCCAGCTGGGCGCCTCCATCGGCCGGGCTGCTGGGGAGGGGTGCGTGGGATGGCAGCCTGGCCCAGGGATCCTGCCCCCTCCCCCCCACCGCTGGCTGGCGGGACAAGAGTCACTCAGGCCCCGGGGTCTCACCAAGCCGCTGGCTGAGCTGGAGCCCAAGGGGGCGCTGCTCGCTATGACATCCTTCCTGGTCTCAGAACCTATAGGACCCCCGCTGAGGCCAAACTTCAGGAGGACCCAGAGGGCCATGGGACACAAGACACTCCTGACCCAGAGGGAGTCCTGAGCCTCCCGTCCGGTCTGCGTGGACCCACACAGGCACCGTGGGGAACAGCCTCTCATCTGACCACCCCCCCCCCAGTCATGCTGCTCTCCCCATTTCACAGGGAGAGAGCCCGCAGCTGGGAAATGGCCAGCCCCGCCCCATGCCTCCAGGGGACAGCTTGCAGGCCCTGGGCCGTCACCCCCTCCCCCACGCACTGGGGCCAGCCCCCTCTTTGGGGAAGGCACCGACTCCCAGCGCTGGGCTGGCTTTCATTTGCTCAAAATCAGAGAAACACAGGACTCTTGCACAGCACAAACGTTTCTTCAGATTCAAGTCCACGGCATGATAACCAGCTGCCCAGACTGAAAGTCCCAGGAATCTGAGGCCATGGCTTCAGGTCTTGAGACGTTTCCGGCCGTGCAGACTTTCTCCAACTGCTGCTCATCAGCCTGCCCTGGGCGCATGTCAAGTACAGACTCAGCCCTCCGCCTCCCACACCCGTCCCTTGTCCTGGAGACTCCGATTTGCTAGGGCCGGGGAACCTGGATGTGACATGAGGGTCCGAGTAATTCCGACACATCCAAGCCCCCGCCTCGGACCCCGATCCCACCCGGCCCGGTGCTGGCCTGGATCCCTGGAGAGGGCAGCCACATGCCCCGTGCCCTCGGGACACATACCTCACTCATCTGCCCGTCTCCCCGCCCACCTACGTCCCCTCCTACCTCCTCTTAGCACCAGCCGGCCTCATCATCTACTTCTGATTCCAAATGTCCAGGAAAGAATTGCTCTTCTGTCACCAGACTGCCCACATGCCTGCCTGCCTGGCTCCAAGTTCAAGTTCAAGCACAGCTCGTATTTGTTGGGTAGTCAGGCGATCCTCCCAACGACCCCCCCAAATCAGGTACTATTATCATCTCTTTTTACAGGTGACAAAACTGAAAGCACAGAGAGGCTGAGTCATTTTCCCAAGATCACACAGCCGGGACACGAGTGAAGGTATCCTAAAAGGATAACTGGGCATAGAAAGCCATCCCATAGTTGGAAACTGCTCTGAGACTGGGCCCCCCCTAAGACTGAATTTCCTCACCACCCCAAAAGCCCTGGCAGACTCTCAACTACAGACCAAAGGCACAGCCCTCAGCTGTGGCCTCAGTATTCACCCCCTGGGATGCTGGACCTCGCGGAGTCCGGGGCCAAGAGGAGATCCACAAGTGGCCCCGGGGCCTCCTTTGCCAGCCCCTGAATCGCATCCTCCCACTGGTCACCCCGGCCTCGGAAGCCTCCGTGGGTGCTGCTCAGATCCAGCCAGGAAGGTGCCCTGCACCGGGTTTGTGCCCGCCGGGACCTCTGGGCTCCACTGTCAGCGGTGACATTCTGCAGGGTTTAGCGTTTCGCTGTCTCCACGTTACCCTCGTGTTTCCAGCGACCATCTCCAGGCCATTTTCACAACCAGTACCCTGCACATCATCAGCAGTCAAAATCACATTCCACGTGTAGTTCACGCCCCCCCAGGAGGCAACACGACATGCGCCAGGGGGCGTGGGCAGCCTGGAAGTCCTCGCGAGAAAAGGAAAACCGCCACGGTACTCAGGTGACAGGATCACAGGCTTCTAATCACACGGTTTCCTTTAACGTGATGTTCTGTGGCAGGAAGCAACGCCTGGAGGGCAGGTCTGCACCCCAAAACCCAGCTTGCCAGCGGAGGGGGCGCGTTCTAAATCTGAAGCCCTCGTGATCCTCGCCCACGGCCCCGTCTCGGACTCCCTGTGTCTGTCGCCCAAGCACAAGGAACGCCCCTCAACGACAGAATCCGTTCCTCACGCCTGCCCGGATCCCTCTGGATTGAGAAACACGGACAGATACCCTCCACCCTTCCACCCCAAGTTTCCAGAAGGCCATCTTGGTGGCAAACCCTTGAAATGTTCTGAGAAGCTCCTGGAGGTCTTCTCGACTGAAACTAAAATGTTTAGGAAACTCTGTTTGCAGGTTCCCACCGCCAACGGCTTCCCACTTCCGCTTCGAGTGGGTCCAGGGCGGGGGGCTGCAGAAGGCCCCGTGCAGCCCCCAGAACCAGCCAGTCTGTGAGCGAGAAGCACATGGGGTGGGAACCACGCGGGGTGGGAACCCCGCTTATATAAAGGCGGAACCCGAGGGTCACATCCTCGTGCAAAAGCCAGACTCCCAGCCCATTCTGTCCGTGTCGTCTGTGAGCCTCCCTGACCTGTGACGCCCCCTACGGGGCAGCCGGAGCCAAAGGAAAGGTGCAGCCTCAGTGTAAGAGTGGCCCCGGGCTGCCCTGTGCAAGACGCCCCCGGCCACCCACACCGGCTCCTCCGAATGACGACAAAAGCGTTTTTCGTCCGCACGCTTGGCATCCTCCCACTGAGTCGTTTGTGAAAGTGTCTTTCACGGCTGGGAGGCAGAAACAGTTCTTACAAGACCAGGGAAGGTGACCCCGAGCAACTGAATCCATCCCGGGGGGCGGGGGGGCGGGTAACCTGCAAGCCGGCCACTCTTCCTGAAGGAGGCCAGGAGACGTGGCTCAGCCCCCTGCCACACGACTTCCAACCGGGACAGCTCTTGCTGCTAATCCTCCGGATCCACCCCACAGGAGTTCGTGGGAGCTTCCAGGACCCCCCACCCTTGCGCAGCCTCCTCCAGGAAGCCCTCTTACCCCAGGGCATCTCCCCTCTTCTGCCCGCTGCCTCCCGCAGATGTTTGCAAAAAGAACCAAAATGCCCTCAAAGGGCTTGACCCCAGGCAGTGGTCCCAGAGCTCAGAGAGAGGCTCCGGCTACTGGAATGCTGAGAACCAAAAAGTCCCCGCTCCTCTGCCTGGAAAAGAAATCAGCCCTCCCCCAGGGGTGGGAGGGCCGTGGGACGATGGAGGCAAACCTAGGCTCCCAGAGGCCCTGCCCTTCTCCCTCCGGCCCAGCGTGACGATGGACGTGGCTGCCATATACTGTGCACTCACGACGTACCAGGGGCCCAGCACAGCACCTGTGATACCTATTGACACAACACTGTGTCCTCCCCAGCTTCCCCGGCTAAGGGGTGGTCTGTGACTGCCCCCGCATCTCACAGATGAAGAAGAGCGGCAGAGTGACAAGTCCCCAGGCGCTGTCCGCCCCCAATGACCAATACCCTTTGTGCCCCCGGGTAGCGTGGGCAAGTCCTTCGTGGAACTGTAGGCTTCCCCAGCTGTGCACCTGCACCGGGCCAGGACTCTGGCATTGTGGACCTCCTGCCTCACGGGGCCCCTGCGTCAGCTCCCCACCAGGGTGCACACTGTTGCATGATGATGTACCTTTTGGGGGATTGTGTCCCCCCCTCCCCCCTCCCCCCACCGCTTTCCCGCTCCTTCCCCCAAGGTCCTCACGCAACCTGGCTGGACGCGGGCAGAGACGGCAGCCACGCCTGTCCTTCTCCCAGAACAGATGGTCACCTCCCCATTCGGCACAGCGCTTGGACGGGGATCACCGATCAACGGCAACAGCACCAGATTCACATCGCCCTCACCCCGGGGCCAGGCGCCAGGCTGGCTCTCTCACGGCGGCACGACTCAGAAACAGCAAAGACACAAAAAAACGGAAATGCCCAACGGGGGGGAAGATGGTTCACCGGACAAGTATTTTTCAGGCGCTACAACTCATGTTATAGAAGCGCATGCCCCTCCTCTAACTGCCGATGCCCCTGCAACAGCGTCAGGGGGAATGGAGACACTCGTGGCAGAACGGCAGAGAACGATGCACTGAGACACGGGGCGTCTCCAGGTTTCCCTCCACACACAAAGCAGGACGGGCTACGGCACGCGCAGGGCCGCTGCAGGCCGAACACAGGGAGCCCCTGCCCCAGAATTATCCAGCATTTCAAGTCAGCGACAATGCAGCATTAAACCAAGCACGGGGCTCTTGGGAAGCCGGGGGCTCCGTGTGACCGCCCAGATCAAATGCCTGCGAGGTCCGTCCCGACGCCACCTAGCTCTTGCCTCAGGGCTGCCGCACATGCTGTTCCTCGCGCCTCTTCCTTGGTCATTCTCAAGTCTCAGCCTGTCTCCTGGGAAGGACCTTCCCTGACCTTCCATCCGGGCCTCCAGCCCACCCCCCCCACCCCCGCCCTCAGTATGTTATTCTGCGTCTCAGTCCTTCCTTTGTGTCCTGTGTTACTCTGATCCAAATCTGAATTCGCATTCTTCGTTCACGTGCCTGCTTGGTTCCTGTCGACCCCTCCACAACTCAGAGGGACATTCCCTGTAGGAAGAACAGGGGGCTGGAGCGGGGGGGGGGGGGGAGGTTCACATTTACCGCTCTGTTCTCTGCACGCAGCACACGCAGGCACGCGGCCGTTCCTTGTGGACACGCGGAACTTGGTAGACTCCCTGTTTGCCAGGATGAACTTTTTGTTTTAAACCTGTGCCCAAAGGAGTGGTAACACTCCCTAGGCTCTGGTCGCAGGTCCCCAGGGAAGCTCCCAGTCTCCCTTTCCTTCCCCCCAAGTGCCACTGGCCCAGGGGCGGCCTGCTTCCTGACGTCTGTTACCGGCCTCTCGCTGGCCACTCCACTGCCACCCAGCTGTGCTGGGCCCTAGACACCCCCAGGGACAGGCTGCACCCTGGACACACCTTATTCCCAGAAAAGCACACTGTGAACGTGACAGCCAGAAATAAGGAGGCTCGGACGGTGCTCCAGAGGAAGGAGGGGTGACACATCATTAGAAGACAGTCATTGTAGGGGCGCCTGGGTGGCGCAGTCGGTTAAGCGTCCGACTTCAGCCAGGTCACGATCTCGCGGTCCGTGAGTTCGAGCCCGGCGTCGGGCTCTGGGCTGATGGCTCGGAGCCTGGAGCCTGTTTCCGATTCTGTGTCTCCCTCTCTCTCTGCCCCTCCCCCGTTCATGCTCTGTCTCTCTCTGTCCCAAAAATAAATAAACGTTGAAAAAAAAAATTTAAAAAAGAAGACGGTCATTGTAGGAGACCTTGAAGCAGCAAGTGCGGCAAGTGAAGGGCGGGGGGAGCACCAAGAAACACTTGTGTGGGGGGGAGGGAAGTCAACTGAACTTCACGCACCCCCGATTTTTTCCACTGGGCAAGCGTCTGCAACCCGAATTTCCGTGGGGAGGGTGGTTATTGGGGCACGAAGATCCCATGGAAATGGGACGTAAGGATGAAAATGCATCAGAAATTCCCCATCAGTGTGGAAAAGGCTTGTGGAAAAAACACAAAAGCAGGAGACGAAGCCAGCGGGGAGGCCCGCAGCCCCACACCGGCAGCGCGTGCCTCAGAGAGCCGGGAAGGCAGGAAAGGAGACGTCTGTTGGGCGCAGATCGCGGGGCGTCTCCTGACTCACAGCGCTCCCCTACACGACTGTCCTTTTGACAACACACACGGTGTTTGCTCGGCAAGTCGTGACAGCGAGCATCTCGGCTACACTCACGGCTTTCTGGCAGCCGACTGCGAGGTCACCGGACAGACCAGACCTGAGTCCCGAGCCCGGTAACATGCCCGTCGGGCAGCCGAGCCCAGGTCTAACCCTGCAGCCCAGCCGCTGGGCCGCCCAGGTGCCCCCGGCTGCGGAGCTCCGAACACGTGAAACCTTCGCCGAGGGAAGGAGACCGCCAGCCCCACCCCCACGCCCCGCCAGGCCGGCTCCCCCCACCCCAGCCAGCGCCCCCCCCGTCTCACCTGCCTTGCACGTCTTGCCGTTGTCCTGAAGCTGGACGCCAGTGGGGCAGGCGCA
The DNA here is from genome assembly GCF_018350175.1 of Felis catus. Lineage (NCBI taxonomy): Eukaryota > Metazoa > Chordata > Mammalia > Carnivora > Felidae > Felis > Felis catus. The sequence continues at coordinate 110,586,120 of NC_058377.1, read as the reverse complement.
CGTGTAGAAAGGCTCCCTCGGGGACAGCAGGCACAGGTGAGAGCAGCCGCCATTGTCCTCCGCACACCGCGTGTGGACTGGGGAAGACAGGGCGGGGTGAGAGAAGGTTCCAGAACACAGCCCTCGACCCCACCCACCCACCCACGCCACCCCATGGGGGCATCCTCCCTGCCCTGCTCCTCTTCCCAGCCTTCTACAATACGGAACCCTCGTGTTCCTCGGGGCCCCTCGGATGGCACCTCCTCTGGGAAGGCCACCCTCGGCCGGGGTCTCAGGACCTGCCCGTGCAGTAGGGACTGGGGGGCTCCTGGAGCAGAGGCCTGTCTTTGGGATGTGCTTGGAGCCCACGGGATCTGCACGAATGTTTGGTGGCCACACCTGGACACTCCGGGTGCTAATAACAACCCTTCTCGTTGTCCCAAGCCCATCCGTGACCAAGATGCAACTGAACAAATCCTTCTGGCATTTCACTCTGCCCAGGACAGGCAGAGGCGCGGTACTGTGACGTGTGGAGTATTAGCCCCCAACCCCCGCAAACGACTGGAGATTTGCAGGGGGGCCCCCTCTTCTCCCTAACGCTGCCTCACGCACAGGGGGCTGCCCCCGCTGTGGATGCGGTAAGGACCGTGATGTTCTCACCAGGAGACCACCCTAGAGAGCCCCACCTTCCCTGGGGTGCTGACAGCTGCCACCCTTGCGCCCCCACAGTTAAGTTCAAAGCTGGAACCTTCCACAGCACCCCGGTCCCCGAGGGAGGACGTGAGCCCAGGGCCGTGACCTTGCTAGCTGCCCGTCCCAGGAGCCCTGAGCCCGTGGGCGTCAAGCTTTCCACCATCGAGGACCCCCGCCACTGCCCTATGGAGACCCCAAGCCGGGAGCCTCAACTCACAGCAGATCGATCACCAGTAACTACTTAACTTCTGTCGGGCCCCGACAACGAAGCAACCTTGCTCGGGAGGCCCTCTGTCACCTCTGAAGAGGACGGGGGGAGGGGGCGCGGGGCCCCCCTGAAGCAGCCCCCATACCCGCTCTGCAGAGGGCCCTCCCAGTTGCACCCCAGCTGGCCCTTGCACCCTGCATACACCTCCCTCCCCTCCACCACACCTCTCCTTCTCCTCCACTGCTCTGAGAGCAGGTGCCCCCAGACTCGGGGCTCCTGCGGAGGGAAGACGCCAGCCGCCCCCCACCCGGCCCCCCACTTACAGTAAGGCTGCCGCTCTGGGCTAAGCACTTGAATATCCATGGGCGAATAGAGAGCTCGAAGGATCTCCTTCCTCTTCTCTCCCGTCTTCTTGTTACAGGCGTGGATGGAGCGCGTCTGCCAGTCCGTCCAGTACAGAGTGTCCCCGGAGAGCGTCAGGGCAAAGGGGTGCGTCAGGCTGCCCTCCACCACCTTCTGCCTGCGGGTGCAGGAGGCACGGGTGGGAGCTGTGAGCAGACTACTCCCCACGGTCCTGCACGCCCCCCGCTTGGAAACCCTCCCACGGCCACCGCGGACCCATTCACGTCACACAGGACGGCCGCGGGGCAGTTCCAGCCTCCCGCCACGCTTGACGGTGACGCGGCCCCCCAGCCCTTCCCAACTGTTTCTAGAAGAGTGGCTGGTGGCAAAGTGGCCCGCAGGGAAAGAAGAAGCGGCAAGGAGGAAGCCACCGCTGATGACAGCGAGCCGGGGACAACACGCCTGCCTCGCCCTGATGTTTGAACAACTTAGCACAAACCGCGCCAAACGTGCCTGTAACACCAATAATTTATATTATCACAGTAAATCGAACTTGATACCAAAACAACGGGGCGCCTGGGTGGCTCAGGTGGTTAAGTGTCCAACTTCGGCTCAGGTTATGGTCTCGCGGTTCATGAGTTCGAGCCCCGTGTCGGGCTCGCTGCTGTCAGCGCTGAGCCTGCTTTGGATCCTCTGTCCCCGCCTCTCTCTGCCCCTCCCCTGCTCATTCCCTCCCTCGCCCCCCCAAAGATAAACATTAAAAAAATTTTTAAAAAGGAAAAAAAAAAACATCTTTCTTCTATGTATTTATAAAGCCCAGCAAACGAGAACATATTTTTAATGATATTATGGATTTCTAACTTTACACCTGGTGGCGTGTGTATTTATCTGGTTTCATGACCTTCCCTCGCCTATAGGCTCCCTGGTGGCGTGGAGGGCTGCAGGGGGCAGGTCACCACCACATCTGAGCCCCTGGCACCACACCTCAGAGAAACATTGACAAGGTTTTACTGAGCAACTGAAAGCCACATGCCCATGACTGTCCCTAATCTGACCCAACGATGCCTCCGTTTTGTTTTCTTGATGTCACTCCTTTAATGTTTATTTATTTGAGAGACAGAGAGAGAGAGAGAGAGAGAGAGAGAGAGAAGCACACACAGGGGAGGGGCAGAGAAAGAGGGAGACAGAGAATCCCAAGCAGGCTCCGTGCTGTCAGCACTGAGGCCGACGCGGGGCTCGAACCCACGAACTGCAAGATCGTGACCTGAGCCAAAATCGAGAGTCGAATGCTCAACCGACTGAGCTACCCAGGTGCCCCTGCCCCCCTTGATGTCACTTTTTAATTTTTTTTTTATAACATTTATTTATTTTTGAGACAGAGAGAGACAGAGCATGAACAGGGGAGGGTCAGAGACAGGGAGACACAGAATCTGAAACAGGCTCCAGGCTCTGAGCTGTCAGCACAGAGCCCGACGCGGGGCTCAAACTCACAGCCCTCACGGACCGCGAGATCATGACCTGAGCTGAAGTCGGCCGCCCAACCGACTGAGCCACCCAGGCGCCCCCGATGTCACTTTTTAAATAGACTTATTGAGGCGACATTCACGTAACACAAAAGTAACCAGTCTGCTGAGTGAACAGTTCAGTGCTATGCAGCACACAGTCACGATGTTACTTACGCAACCACAGCCCCCAGCTACTTCCCTAAATTCCCGCTGCTCCTCTGGAGAACCCCGGGCCCCCTCAGCGGTTCCCCCTCACGTCCCCTCCACGGGGGCCCCCGGCGGCCACCAGTCTGCTTTCTGTCTCCGAGGATTTGCGCAGCCTGGACATTTCACATAAATGAAGTCATGCCACGCGTGGCCTTGTGTGACTCGCTTTGTTTCCTTTAGCGTCAGGTTTGCACGGTCCCTCCGTGTTGCACACATGCTAGTGCGTCACTGCTCCTCATGTCTGGACGGCATTCCGCGTGTGGATGGGTCACACTCTGTTTGTCTGTCCACCTGCGGCCGCACATCTGGGCCGTTCGCACCTTTGGGCTATGGTTCGCACCACTGCTACGGACATTCGCGTGCACGTCTTTGTTCCTGCACCGATTTTCAACGCTCTCGGGGAGATGCCCAGGAGTGGAATCGCGAGATCGTATGGTCACTCGACGTTCGCATCCCGAGGCACCACCAAACTGCCCTTCGTGATGTCATTTTTTTTTAATTTTTTTTTTTAACATTTATTTATTTTTGAGACAGAGAGAGACAGAGCATGAACGGGGGAGGGTCAGAGAGAGGGAGACACAGAACCTGAAGCAGGCTCCAGGCTCTGAGCTGTCAGCACAGAGCCCGACGCGGGGCCCGAACTCACTGACCGCGAGATCATGACCTGAGCCGAAGTCGGCTGCTTAACTGACTGAGCCACCCAGGCGCCCCCGCGATGTCATTTTTTAAAGTAACGTTTATTTGTTTTGAGAGAGCGAGCGAGCGCAAGGGTGAGGGAGGGGGAGAGAGAGAGAATCCCAAGCAGGCTCCGTGTGGCGCCCCACGTGGGCCTCGATCTCATCACCGTGAGATCGTGACCTGAGCCGAGTCAGGAGTCAGATGCTTAACCGACTGAGCCACCTGGGCGCCCCGTGTCATTTTTTGATCAGAAAAGCCAGAGGTGTCGTTTCTCAGGCTGTCCCTCCTCCCTGCCTCAGCTGAAGGCACCACAGGAAGCTGGTGCCAGGCCTCAGCTCACCTCACCCACCCTCGCCCCTCCTCTCAGGACGCCCCTCTCCAGGTGGAGTTCCAGCCGTGAGCACCCTACCTCCTGCTGGATCCACGAACTCCCTGAGCACACCAGCCGCTATTGAGCGCTTACGGTGTCCAGGCGCCGTGCGATGAGTTGACGTGCACCGCGGTATCGGGCCCCATGGACACCTCTAGAAAGTACAATCACTACCCCCATTCACATGCGAGGCCCTGAGACTCTGAGCAGTGAGGCGACCCAGGCGTGGTCGCAGCTGAGAGGGGACCACGCAGGTCCGTCTGGCTCCAGCACTTACCCTCTTTACCAGCAGATTATGCTCTTACTGGGACAGCCCTAGACGCATTCATAGAGTGTCAGCCACCTGCAGAGCTGGAAGAATCTGACAGTGAGGCAGGAGGAGGGCTGAGTAAGTCTTGGAGTCACAGTGCCTGGCTTCTCTCGACTCTGACTAGCTGTGTGGCCTTGGGTGAGTTCACAGACCTCTCTGTGCAACATCATAATAGGGGATTATACCTGCGAACACTTCATAGGGTTGGTGTGAGCAGGTAACGAACTGGTAAACATCCTGGCAAACAGCAAGTGCTATGGAAGGGTTAGCCACCATCATCCCGTCACCACCATCATCAGCATCACCATCACCACCACCATCATCACCATCACCAACATCATCATCACTATAACCACCATCATCACCATCACCATCACTACCATCATCACCATTATCATCATCACCATCATCACTACCTCCATCATCACCATCATCACCACCATCATCACCTCCATCATCATCACCATCACCTCCATCATCACCATCATCACCTCCATCATCACCTCCATCATCATCACCATCACCTCCATCATCATCACCATCATCACCTCCATCATCACCACCATCATCACCATTATCACCTCCATCATCATCACCACCATCACCACCATCACCACCATCACCATCATCACCTCCATCATCACCACCATCATCACCATCATCACCTCCATCATCATCACCACCATCACCACCATCATCACCATCATCACCTCCATCATCATCACCATCACCATCTCCATCATCATCACCATCATCACCATCATCACCTCCATCATCACTTCCATCATCACCTCCATCATCATCACCATCACCTCCATCATCATCACCATCATCACCTCCATCATCACCTCCATCACCACCATCATCACCTCCATCATCATCACCATCACCATCTCCATCATCATCACCATCATCACCTCCATCATCATCACCACCACCATCACCTCCATCATCATCACCTCCATCACCACCACCACCACCACCACCATCATCACCTTCACCACCATCACCACCATCACCACCACCACCACCATCACCATCATCACTTCCATCATCATCACCATCACCTCCATCATAACTTCCATCATCACCTCCATCATCACCACCATCACCTCCACCATCATCACCTCCATCATCATCACCACCACCACCACCATCATCACCACCACCATCATCACCTCCATCATCATCACCTCCATCATCATCACCACCATCACCATCATCACCACCATCACCACCATCATCACCACCACCATTATCATGGTTTAAATGCCACCACTATCCTTGCTCTCTCCTGCCACAATCCTTGAACCAGGCACCCGAGCCGGCAGCGTTTCCAGCGTCTAACTCTCCCTTCACAACGACCATGATCACTCAGCTCCCCAAGGACCACAGCTCCCCAGGCTGCCACACTCTCCAAGTCTCAAGCCAGGCCCCAGGCCAGGCTGTGATCCCAGAAACAATGGGATAGAGCGTTCCAAACCAGCTGGGCACGATCAGCAGAGGTCAGGGGAGAAATGAGGCCTCCTGCCAACAGCCATCAGAGTGAGCCTCTGACCTCAGTCGAGCCTTCAGATGATTGTAGCCCCAGCCAGGAGCTTGACTATAACCTCAGGACACACTCTGAGCCAGAACCACCCAGCTAAGCCACTCCTAATTCCTGATCCCCCTCCCCACCCCCAAAAAATCCCGTTTGCTGATTTAGGTGGCCCAGTTTGGGGGTATTTTGTTACACAGGAATAGATAACTAATACACGGTCCTGAATAAAATGAGGCAAACCTGCCGATATCCTCAAATCTGCGAGAGCTGTTACCTGCCTGTGTGTGCACAGTCTTCCCTAAGCCACGTGACTGCAGCCCACGGCACCTGCACCCACGTACTCCCCTCCTGGTTTGGGAGCCCCACCGTGCAGGAACAGGGCTCTCCTCCCAGGAGGATCCCCAAGACTCGGCACAGAGCTGGCAGGCAGTCTGGGCAGTAAATAAAGTGCCCTTCACTGTTCCTACATCTGAAGTGTAATGAGGTAGGGGGCCGAAAGCTCTCAAAGCAATTACCTGACATGTAAAACACCCTTGATATTTCACTCATTTAACCCACGTTACAGAGAAACGGTTATGCGTAAGGCCCTCTGGTGAGGCCAGGGAATGCGGTGGACACGAAAACCCCAGGATGCGTACTTGGGGCGGGGAGGAAGGGGGCACGGCGAACTCTTTACAACCCTGTCGGACCCTGAGGCGGTCGGGGCCACGATCCCTTCTCTGCGATTCTGAAATCCAAAAAACTCTGACCACGGCAAGAGTTTTGCTACCCATTTTGTGGCAAGACCCGCGTGTGGCTGTGGGCTTGGTTATAGCCTTTCAACCCCACTGAGAAGGAACATCCTGTGTCGTGTTGTGAACATAGTCACACGGGAGATGGCAGGTGCCCCCCAACCCCGGACCCCCCACGGGTGTGCTGTGTGCTGTTACTGCGCGAGGTTCTCAACAGTCCCGAACGGCTCAGGCCCCAGGGTTTCAGAGACGAGACCACGGGTCTGACTTAAGAAGGGTCACCGGCCAGCGCCCGGCCCGGACCGGCCGAGGCCCTGGCGGTGGCTGGGGGGCCGCGGGGAAGGTGGGGACCCACCACCGGGCGGGCACTCACCGGAAGGAGCCGTCCAGGTTGGCGCGGTGGATGAAGCTGAGCTTGGCGTCGGCCCAGTAGAGCTTCTGCTCCTCGAGGTCGATGGTCAGCCCGTTGGGCCAGTAAATGTCCGAGTCCACGATGATCTTCCGCGTGCTCCCATCCATGCCTGCCCGCTCGATTCGAGGTGTCTCTCCCCAGTCTGTCCAGTACATGTACCTGAGGAGGAGGCAAGCACGAGCAGAGCAGGCTAGCACAGACCTGCCCTTTCGGTCTCTGTTTCCTGTCGACGCGACCGCAGACGCATAAACAGAGGCCGAATTTGTCCTAAAATCTCACCCATTCGACATAACCAGTGCTTAGGGCCTGGGGTATTACCGCTTCCGACTTCTTTTCTAGAAAGTTAGTAATAGGTTAATTTTTAAACAGAGTTGGATAATCAAAATATACTGGGTTCCCAACTCGTTCTTAGACAGCAATATATTCTGGGTATCCTCTCCTTTAACTAACAGAATTCTTCCTTCTTGTCTTTTTTTTTTTTCATTTTTATTTCTGAGAGAGAGAGAGAGACAGAGAGACAGAACATGAGCAGGGGAGGAGCAGAGAGAGGAGAGAGAGAGAGAGAGAGAGACAGAATTTGAAGCAGGCTCCAGGCTCTAAGCTGTCAGCGCAGAGCCCGATGTGGGGCTCGAACTCATGAATTGTGAGATCATGACCTGAGCCGAAGTCGGACGCTTAACTGAGTGAGCCACCCAAGCGCCCCCTCCCCCACTTCTCTCTTGATGATAGAGTACTGTAAATTATTTACAAGACTTCACATCAGATGTTTGAGTTGTTCCTGATTTTTTGCCACTACAAAAATGCTGTAAATGAACTTTTTTTTTTTTAATGTTTTATTTATTTTTGAGAGAGCGCAAGCAGGGGAGGGGCAGAGAGAGAAGGGGACAGAGGATCTGAAGCCAGCTCTGTGCCGACAGCAACAAGCCCGATGCGGGGCTTGAACTCACAGACCGCAAGATCATGACCTGAACGGAAGTCAGACACCCAACCGACTGAGCCACCCAAGGGCCCCTGTAATTGAACTTCTAAAGCCAATTAAAACACGTAAGATGGAATATTATTTAACAGTTTTAAAAAGTTAGCCATGAAGCCATGAAAAGTCATGGAGGAAACGTCAAAAGTGTATTAATAAGTGAAAACAGCCAACCCAAAAAGCCTACACACCGTGGGATTCCCACCATAAGACGATCTCAAATCTCGGGGCGCCTGGGGGGGCTCAGTCAGTTGAGCATCTGACTTCAGCTCAGGTCATGATCTTACGGTTCATGAGTTCGAGCCCTGCATCAGGCTCTGTGCTGGCAGCTCGGAGCCTGGAACCTGCTTCGGATTCTGTGTCTCCCTCTCTCTCTGCCCCTCCCCCACTTATGCTCGCTCGCTCTCTCTCTCTCTCTCTCTGCTCAAAAATAAATAACCATTAAAAAAATGAAAAAAAAATATTTGTCAAAACCAGACTGTATATGAGCGCATAGACAATCTCTGTACCTTCCCCTTAATTTTTCTGTGAACCTAAAATCGCTTAAAAAAAAAAGTCTATTAAAAAAAAAACCCACATGGGGGTGTGCATGGACATTACAACAGCAGTTTTCCCTGGCGGGGGCGGGGGTGGGGGTGGGGGTGTGGCCTGGGCTGCTTCTGCCCGCCCCCCGGTTTACAGTAAGGGGCAGGCACCTCACATCCACGAGAAACGACCCCAATTAAAGCTTCTTATGCGGGGACACTGGGGTGACACGTTCACACCCCCCCCCACCCCAGTACCCAGAGAATGCGTCCAGTTGTCCAGGCGGGGCGACCACCCAGCGTGCACAGCCCTTAGCGACAGCGGACGGGAACCACACCAGCCCGGAGGACACGTGACCTCCGCGTTCCGGTCAGACGCGGATGAGCCACGGGACCCGGGGATGGGACACCTGTTTTATGTGGCCTGCCCGGCGCGTCTCTGCAGCCAGGAGGGCAGGGTCCGCTTTCACTCTGAGAAGCCCCGCTCCCGGCGGTGGCCCATGACCCTCTCCGGGTGGTGCGGCCTCCCCGCTGCCCTCCCGCTGGGGTGGGTGAGGGCAGGTGCGTCCTGGCCTCTCAGCAAATCCCATAACCCTCGGTCTCTGCGACCGATTTAAAGGCCGGCAGCTTGCCCACGCGGGGCCGACGGGGGTGAGGCTGAAAGCCGGACCCGGGGAGGCAGGGAGCTCCTGGGTCCCCCCGCCCGTGCCGTCTGTGAGAGGGCCTGCGGGGAGCGCAGATCCAGGTGGGGAGGGGCCGCGCCCCGTCCCGGGCCCACGGCTGCTTCTCCTGGACCAGGCAAGTCCCCCGCTGCCCTCGGCTCCGCGCCTCCACGGGCCGGACCTGGTCCCCTCTCAGCGAACCCTGAGCGTGCCCGCTGCCGCCTGTGTGCCAGGGGCAGCTCTGCGGCCACAGCAGGTGCGGGTGCCTGGGGGGCCACCCCCGTCTGTGAGGCCGAGCGGTCTTGCCAGAGGGGTGTCGCATCCGGGCTGGTGCCATGCCCACCTGCTGGAGGAGCTGGGCCGGGGTCACTGACGATGAGCTGGCAGGGGCCAACCACACCCGGCCGCTGTCGCCGAGCTCTGCTGCCCTCCAGCCCCGGGGGGGACGGAGAGGAAAAGAGAGCACCCTTCACACGGAACGCCTCTCCCCAAAGCCTCCCTTGCGCTCTCTCCTCTGCACCTGGAGACGCGGCTGACGCAGGGCAAGCAGGAATCACTACGCCCGCTGGACAGATGGGAAAACCGAGGCTCCCAAAGGAGCCCCACGTCCCATGCCAGTGGCTTGGGAGCGCCGCAGAGCTCTCTGAGTGAGGCCAGGGCCTGGCCATCATATGACTCACCCCTGTGCCAGCAGGCCCGGGGCGGTGGTGAACTTCCCCTGGCGGCCCAAGGCCTGCAGGTGCTGTCGGCCAGCTCGGCAAAGGCTCCCGCCAGCCTGGTGTAGACGCCTCCCCTCCCGGTGTTTTCCCGCCCCCAGCAGCCCGGAGAGGGCCCAGCCTTTGCGCCACCCGCCGAGAAGGTACCGGGAGAATAAATCTCAGGGCAATCCACTCATGCCCTTCCCGAATGCTCCACGGCAGCCAGCGAGAGAGGCTCCTCAGGACCTCCTCGAGGAGCATAACTCAAATTCCTTCCCCCGGGTCTCATCACAGAGGCCCGCTGCCTTCCTTAAATGGGGAGTTTGAGAGCCCCTCTGTCAGCAGAGACCAGTTGGCGTGGATGTGCTTTGGCAGGATCCCCGAACACGGCCACAGGCCCGGCCAAATTCCACGGGGGAAAATCAACTTCCGAAGGAAAGCAGAGCGCCTGGGCTCTGCGCAGAGGCTGGCCGCGGTCGTGGGGCGGTCGTGGGGCGCGGTTGTGCGTTACTTTAGGGCAGGACCATTTTGCATGTTAAAGAAGGGATTGGGTTTTAGCCCGGCTTTAACTTGAGACCCGGGAGCCGCTGCAGCCCCTCGCGGGCCGAGCAGGCCGGGGCTGGTGCGGCCCCCACGCCAGGTGCTCCGAGCCAGAAGGTCCTCCCCAGAGCCTGACCTTGGCCCTGGGGACGCCGGGGTCCTCCGTCTGCCCCGCCTGGATGCTCGCACTTTGCCACCGGTGCCGCCGAAGCATTGCTAGGCTCAGCGTCAGGACCACGGGCGCTCCTGGCAGCGGGGCTCTTGGTCACGTGCACAGAGACGGACTGAGAACCCTCCTTCCTGATGAGGAGGTCCGGGTGGGTACCCCCTGATCCGAGGAAGAAGCCCAGTGGGAGACCATGTCACCAGAGGGCACGAGGAAACGACAGAGGCTCTGACGGAGCGGGGAAGGGGGAAGCGGATCCTGCAACCCTGTGCTCGTGGCCGGGACGCAGCACAAGACCTGTTGTCCCAGCTCTCGGGACGGCAGTCCCGTCCCCAGGACTCAGCCCCAACTTGTGACTTATGTCACTGTGGGCATCAAGCTGCCGGCCCGGAGTCCTCTCGTCCTGGGCAGCAGGGCGCCTCAGGGGACAGAACGGGCATCTCAAACCTTAGCCACAGGGGAAAGAAGCGTGGGGGAGAAGGCCAGGGCCCCAGAAGTCCTTCCCAGGGCGTCAAACCCAAGGTCAACGTCGCCCCAGGAGCAGGGTGTGGGAGAGAATTCAGAGGCAACCTCAGATGGGATTTTAATCCTTTAATGGGAAAAAGCCAGAGCCAGAGACTGACCGGCTCCCGGGGACGGTACAGCCAAGGCCAGCCTGACGGGAGCATGGAGCAGACTGCTCCCCACCGAGCACCGAGCACCCCCCCCAACCAGGCACAAGCACCTCCCAACTGAGCGCCTCCCCACCAAGCATCTCCCGATCAAGCACCAAGCACCTCCCAAGAGAGCACCTCCCCACCGAGCACCCAGCACCTCCAATCAAGCGCCTCCCAACCAGGCACCAAGCACCTCTTCACTAAGCACCTCCCAACTAGGCACCAAGTACCTCCTAACTGAGCACAAGCACCTCTCAACCAAGGTGGTGACAGGTCACGAGGAAGAAGAGAGACTTCCGTGCCCGGGGAACGGAGGCTACGTTTGGGGTGGGGGGGGGGGGAGGGGCATTTTTAGCGTAACAACAACACGTACCGAAGCCACTAACTGTTCGTGGTGTTTTCTGCATGACATGTGACACGGTCACAACCCTGCACAGCTGGGGACACTGAGACAAAGAGCAGCAGCACACAACCCTTGCCTCTCGTCTTTCTCTCTAAGCTGCATGCAAAGCAACAGCAAACCCCACGTGGTTCTGCCTTCCAAACAGATCCCGACTCTGGTCGCTTCTCACCCACACCCCGCCAGCTTTCTGATCCAAGCCGCCACCCGCTACGACCAGGTGACAGTGACAGCCGCCAATGAGCCCCCTGCCCCCACCCTGAAGTCCACCCTGGCTCCAACCGCCGGAGAGACCCCTTAACGCACGGGCCAGACCCAGCGACTCCTCCACTCGATGTCCTCCCCTCCCCCCCCCCCCACCCCACTACAGCCCCTCCAACAGGCCGGGCCTCCTCCTACCCCAGGGCCTTTGCACTGGCCACTCTACCCACAATATCCGTCCCCTGCGTGGCCACATGGCTCTCTCTCTCATCTGCTCTCTCTCATCTCTCTGCTCAAATGTTGCTAACAGACACTCCTAGGCTCCTGACCCACAGGAAGCCACTTGCCTCACCCTCTTTGTCTTTGGGCCCTGCATTAGTCTCTTCTGGGGCTCATATTCTTCTCAGACATCCTATCTATCTACGGCCTTCTCCCCTCAGCGCAAAAGGGCCTCAGGGCAGCAGCCCTCAGCCTCTCCCATCACTGACAATGTCCCCTCCCGGCCAGGGAGACTCAGCCATGCCAGCTGCCACCTCCTAAAAGGTGGTCGGCGACTCTGGGAGTCACGGAGCCACACCGCAGGGGAGGAGAGGTCTGAATGGGGAGCATCCTGGGAGGTCAGCGTGGCCCCGGACAGCTCAGCCTGCTTGCGGTGGGGGTGGCAGAAGGGGCCTCCGGGACGCCACTGTCAGGCTCGGCCCCCCAGGACGCTGAGGCTGGGGTGCTCCTCCGGTGGGGGGAGGCCCCAGGCTGGTCTGGCCTGACTCCAGTGAGTCTGATTATCACGACCTTCGGGGCCGTGAATCCCAGCCCGTCCCGCCCCTGGCGCACGCGCACACGGTTGACATGGGAACCGGTGGGTTCTAAGTCAACACGCTGAGCACCCCGGACATGCGGTTAACTTGGCCACCACAGCACCCCCTCGCCCAGCCTGTTCCCCGCGCCACCCACACACCAGCCACAGCGCGGCCAGGGTCACCCGCAGGGCAGAGAGGGCACGGGCGGGGACAAGAGCAAGTTGGTGGCATTAGGTGACCAGAACCCAGGGGGTCGTACTGTCTTCCTGCTCCAGCTGTCAGGGAGCCGTCCGTCTCCCGACAGCGAGCCGACGGTGGTTCGGCCGCTGCCTCCAGGCACGCACCCGCCGCCCGGGGAAGGGCGTGGGGGAGGAGGGGGCGCGGGGGCGGGGAGGGCTGACGGAGCGAGCAGCGCCCGCTCAGGAAAGTCTAGCATGAGCCTGGCCGGGCCGGCCGGCGACACTCAGCCGCCTCCCCACGCCCTCTCCGGCACAGCCTCCAAATCCCAGGACGTTCCCAGCTTCGCTGCCAGTCACACAACCCCACCTGGATCTCACCGCTGGGCCCTGAGCCTTCGCGGGGCACAGTGAGTCCGGCCAGCCCAGGGAGCAGAGGAGAACAGACGGCTTCCGAGAGGCCAGGGAAGCAACCCCCCGGCCAGCTCCCCTTCCAGACGAGGGCCTTCACCTCTGACACCATCTTCGCCGACGCTGCCGGAAAGGCGTAAACGGCACAGATTCCACCTGCTGGGTCGCCTGCACCTTCTCGGGTGCCACCGCGTACCCGACAGAGAGGCCCAGTGACTCAGATCCACGGCCGAGCGCTCCCAAAGCCTCAGACGTGGCAGGTTTAAAACGGAAACCCAACCCCGGAACATCGAGGGGAAACGATTCTCGACAAGCTCTGAGAGGCAAACTCCTTTTAAGAGGGCCGGGTTTCCTCTGCAAGAGCTGCTCGGGCTCAAGGGAACTCAAGAGGGAAACCGCGACCCCCTGAGCCCCGCCAAGGAGGAAGGCAGCTGGGTTTACCCGTGAGCGGGGTCCAAGGCGATGGCCCGCGGCTGGTCGAGGTCCTGCCAGAAGAGGACCTTCCGGGACGTCCCGTTGAGGTTGGCTACCTCGATGCGATTGGTCTCGGAGTCCGTCCAGTACAGCTTCTTGCCGACCCAGTCGCAGGCCAGGCCGTCAGGCGACACCAGGCCAGAGATGACCACGTTCTGCACGGCGGCCCCCGTCTGGTTCAGGTAGATCTGCTTGATGGCCTCCTCGCTCACGTCCGTCCAGTACACGGCTCCCTTGGAGAACTGGAAATCCACGGCGGCCGCGTCCTCCAGGCCGCTGACCACGACGGTGGACTCCAGCTTGACCCCGCCGGCATCCACCAGCCGCACGTCCCGGCGGTTGGCAAACAGCAGGAGCGGTGAGGCTGTGGGGGGTGGAGGCAAACCGTGAGGACCGCTGCCCAAGCCAGGAGCCGCACGGCCCGGGACGGGGGGGCTGCGGGCACCGACCGCGTGCCCGGCCGCGCCCCAGGCCCCCTGCTCCTTCCCTCTGCTCCCCGAAGCGCTGGCAGGAAGGTGCCCAGGCAGGCCCAGGCCGGGCCATCGCGAAGCTCCCCCAGTAACGGTACCGCTGTTACTGAAATCACAGAGGGCGGCCAGCCAGCTCCCCCAGGCCACGGTGACTCTCTCTGCCACGCCCGTCGCCTCCCACGGGGATGCCGCAGCCGCACTGGGCCTCTAGGGGCCCAGATAAGTCACCGTGACGGCAAGGGAAGGGGATGTGAGGGCACCAGTCCTGGCCGGGAGAGCCTGAGGATTCCCGTGCGATTCCCGGACCCGCTGTCCGCGCTCAGGCCCCTTCCTAGGACGGTGGCCTCGGTGTCCCAGTCCGGAACGCCACCCCTCAGCTCAAACCCCTCCGCCAGCTCCCTGTGCCGCTGGGACTGAGGCCAGGCTGCCAGAGCGAGTGCCCTGCTCGAACCCAGGCCACGGCCTCCGCAGGCCGCGCGGGGACACCGGAGGGCTCAAGGTCAGGACCCCCCGTGGGGCTCCCCACTGCCCCTGCCCCGTCAGTCTACAGCTCTGAGGCAGGAAGGCAGGCTGCAAAGATCAAACGGGGGGTGATGAGCCACATCGAGCTGGGCGTCCTGACCTCTCGCAAGGAAGAGATGGCCACAAAGGACATCTGTCCCCAAATCTCTGCCCCAGGCAGGTATAAACAGAGAGTACAGAGCATTGGTCCTCACGGGCTGACAGCTCTTTGCGATTCGCACGCAGAGCTGTGCGGGCTCCTCTGGACCCCGGGGACCCCGTGCGTGGGCCTGGGCTGGGGGTGACATCGCGCCCATCTTACGGACGGGGAAGATGAGACTTCGAGAAACACCTGTGCGGCCAGGTTGAGCAGCCCCCGCACTCTGGAACCCATATCGTATTACTTCTCGGTGAATAGTTACTTCAACAGGAAGTTTCTAGGAATTAAAAAATGGAAACTTCCCTGTTCTCCCAGCTTCTTACAGGAATCTTTCCCAACGTGCCGAGGGTCCCAGCGGACCCTGCACTCCAGGAGGGCCCGCTAGCCTGGGTAAGAGCAGTGCCCAGCAGCTGCTGTGTAAAACATTTCCCCCGCCCCACCCAGCCTCCAGCACCCACCTTCGAGAAGGTGAGTTACCTCTGCCCCGTAAGAGGTGTGGAGGAAAGGGGAGGGGGCCTGTCCAGAAGGGTGTAGGGCCCCACCCCCAGCTAGAGGCTCTGGAGAGTGGAGGAGGGACGCCCACGGCCACAGGCCTGGCCAGCAGCTGGGTGCCGTGCAATGGTCAGGTGCCAGCCAGTGGGAGAAGGGGGAGGATGGTGGCCGGGGCTAGGGAGGGTCCAGAACCTCCAGAGGAGGAAGACCCCATGACCACCAGAGGCCGGGGGGCCTTCCCTGGGAACAGGGCCACATGTGGGATCTGGAGGACACAGGGGCAGCAGCGGGCAAAGCCACAGCAAACAAAGACACCCCACGGCACGCCCAGGGTGATGGGCGTGCCCGTAGCACATTCCCATTCGTCACCATCGTGACGCTCCCGGCCACCCAGAGCAAGGATTACCAGCAAACCCGTTCCGCCCGCGAGGTTTAAGGTGCCCAGGCTCCTGAAGTCCCCGGCGGCAGGTCCCCTGGCTCGTCCCCACTCGTCCAGCAAAGGCATGACCTGCCCAAGCACGCACAGTCGAGATTCCACACTACGGTTCTTAACCTTCTGAGGGTCACGATGTTCCCTGATAAGCTGGTCCTCTCCCCACAGACACACAGAGGCACACACACAGTGCTGTCACCAAGCCCCATGACGTCCCCCGCCAGGGAGGACCTTGCTGAGGCACGCTGAGGGAGAAGCAGCTGACTTCTCTTGCTATACATCAGGATCTGTCTCAGGAGGGAGTGAGCTCCCTGTTGCCACAGGTAATCAAGGGGAAGTCGGAGAGGACAGGTGAGGGGCTGCAGGGGAGGTGGACGGCCCCGCAGACAAGTAGTCACCAATCGGCGGCTCTCCAGCCAGGACGTGCGGGGTGCGGGGTGCGGGGTGCAGGGTGTGGGGTGCGGGGCAGGGTGGGGAGGGGGCAAGTCGCTAGCCCAAGTGTTAGCCAGGAACCCAGAACACCCTACCCCCCAACAGAGGTCTCTGAGTGGGATGGGGTGCTGAGCCGCAAGGGGAGAGGGAGGAAGGGAGCTCTTGGAAGCTGCCCCAGGCACAAAAAATCCTAGCTGTCTGTTCTTTCTCCCCAAACTGGAAAGACCACATTTTCACCACGGTTTACACTCTGGGCAGTTCAGGTGTATCCTTCAAAGGCCACAGATGGGGGGGGGGGGTGTTTTTCAATTTTTTGTGCTTCCCCCAAAGTGAGACTCTTGGGGAGGGGAGCCACCCTGGGAAGCCAGGGGTGGGTGGGCGGCAGGCAAACGTGGGTGCAGCCCGGGCAGGCGCAGCCCCAGCGGGCAGGCCCTTTCCAGGAGGAGCCACTCCTGCTTCTAGACTGTTTAGAAAGCATGGCACACTCAACCCCTAAGTCCCCAGAGGCACCCACCTCACTCTCCAGTCTCCTGGGAACCCACAGAGAGGGGGACTTCCGCAGCTAAGAGAAGGCAGCACCCGCTCTCCCGGTGGCCTGCTTAGGGCCTGGGGGACCCCGGCCAACTGAACCCCCCACCAGGAGACAGGGCCTCCCGGGGGGGCCCCCTCTGCTCCCCCAGGTGGAGAGACGCTAGGGGGCAGGACAGACAGAAGCCAGCCTGCCATGGTGATGCTGGTGGGGGCAGGGCCAGGTGGAGCACAAAAGTGGGGAAGGTCTCAGGACAGCAGTGAAGAGGGAGAGTGCACTGCACCGAGCCTAGGACAGAGCTGGCCCGGAGAGCTATGGCAGAGTGCCGTGGAGCTCCATCTGGGACACGCAGAACCCACCCTCGTGTCCTATGTTACAGTGCGGGAAACAGACAAGAAACACTAAATACAACAGAAAAGGCAAAGTTAGTGCCTTAAAACATCAATGCTATGGTTTGGAAAAACAGAGCAGGGTAAAGGGTTTGGGGGGAGGGCTGTCATTTCACATGAAATGGTCAAGGCAGTCCCCCTGAGAAAGTAACAACTGGGCAAAGACCCGAGGGGGTGAGGGAGGGCCAGAAGGGAGGCACCACCAGCCGAGGGAGGAGCCAGTGCAAAGGTCCTGGGGTGAAGCATGCGGGAGCATACGCTGGTTCTATGTGCTTGCTCCTTCCCGCCAGGCAGCCTAACTATGTGTCCAAGACCCTCTGTCCAAGACCCCCTGCCAGTCAGGGGTCTCAGCTGCCTGCCCCCCAGGTGAGACGACTGTAGCTCTGGGAAAGGCACTTGACCTGCCCCAGGTCACTCAACTCGGGGACGATCCGTTGACTTGTGGCCTGAGGTTCTGGGCAGTGAGAAGAGGGAATCACAGGAAGAAAGTGCAACGTAAGAGGGAAGAGGAGAGGAGGGCGGACAGGCTGAGAGCAGGAGCCACTGGCCTGGCCACCTCCCAGCTCCGAACCCACAGGCATTGCTGCGAAAAACAGACTGTCACCTGGTGGCCGCAGATACCGGGACAACCCTTCCAGAAAACACTGTGGTAAGGGGTATTAAGGACATAAAAACATCTAAGCCCTCTCCCCGGGGATCACCCTTACAGGAATTCATCCCGAGGAACACCCAGAGGAAGGAAAAAGGTCTTGGTCACAGTATTTGCTTTGCTGCAGCCTTACTTGTAATAAAAAATAAACAAAATGCCTCCCGAGTCAGAGGTAACCAGACTATTCTGTCAGCGCAGTCACATCCACGCACATCACGGGAAAATGCTTGCGGTAACATCAGAGAATGTGTCAGACGCCGTGTTGAGTGAAAGCACCCACACGCCACCTCCCTGTAAGCCCCGGTTTGTACGAGATCCGCGGATGCGGGAACGCACTGGTGGGGGGGGGGGGGGAACAGGAGACTGGACAAGGGAAAGCTAACCCTGTTGGGTCTCCGGGTAAAATCACTTTTTATGTTTCCACCCCAAATTCCATTTAGGTTGCTACGAAGTTATCTGTGCAAATGCGTTTTTCAGGACCACGCGTCAGAAGGGCCACGGACCGGTCGGCCCTCCCACCGCTCAGACGTGACCCTCTCGGACTGCGACGTCTGGTCTGGGATGGGGGTGATCACTGTACCTGTGAGGCCGTGAGGCTTGGCCAGGTCTGTTCCAGAAGAACATTCACGGACTCGGACGCCGGGGGGGGGGGGGGGGGGGGGGGGGGCCTGGCCTGTCGCCGGGAGATTTGGGGCAAAACTTTAGAGGCAGGAAATGGGATCTGCTCTTCATTAAAAGGTACTACAGCGCCCCAAGCAGACTGAATCCCCCATGACTTTCTTCCTTGGTCGTGGTTTCCCAGTCGGCTTAACCGGGCACAGAGTACCCTTTCCGTGACCCTGGGTTTCCACGGCCCCTTCTTGGCATGACCCTGAGGACCCCTCACAGAGTCCTGCGTTCTCTCCACACCTCTGTGGTGCCAGGGGCCTGGAAGCAGGTGGTCTGATGTTCCCGGCAGGCTCGGCCGGTGTGGGACGAAGGCCGGCTCCTTCCCCCTCCGGCCTCGGGTGCCAGGGCCCGTGATCAATTTCCAGTCCCCACCGCAGCAGGAGCCTGAAACCCCAGCACCAACCATCCCCCCGCTACCCCGTGTAAGCACATCCACTATTTACACACAGAATTCATAGCAGATGTCCGGGCTTCCGTGGCAACACCCTGTATTTTATGCTGTTCACATGGTGACGCGAAACACAAGCAACTCAAGGTAACCCAACCCGCCGCTCGTCCACCGAACGAGCAACGCTTTCAGCACACGCCCTATTGATGCTCACCAAGCGTTACACTGCTCATCGCCGAGCAGACAAGGCCTGGACACAAAGCTGTGGATCCGTCAGCCGGGAGCGACCCTTTGTCCCACGCCAGCCCCACGGGGAAGGAAGACTACGCGGGCCCGCATTCGAGGAGCCCAGAAACCGACGGGGCAGGACACACGCTGCGCACGCACAGTTAACCTACGCGGGAAGAAACGGCAGGTGAGGGCCACGGTCAGGGGGTGCCTGGAGCCTGGAGGAGACCGAGCCATCGGCTGGACCTGGCAGGCTTCCTGGAGG
This sequence comes from Felis catus, assembly GCF_018350175.1. Classification (NCBI taxonomy): domain Eukaryota; kingdom Metazoa; phylum Chordata; class Mammalia; order Carnivora; family Felidae; genus Felis; species Felis catus. The sequence continues at coordinate 110,566,862 of NC_058377.1, read as the reverse complement.
AAGGGAGACCGGAGCCTTGAAGGATGATTAGGGAATGCTGAGCACGTCTAGGCTCGACACCGAGATGCCTCTGTGACTAAGTTCATTTTACTCGCGACGGCTTACAAGCCACTTACCCAACACCTAATGGCCCCGGGTGCCTGCTGGCAGTTCGTCCAAAAGGGTTTCGATGCTACCCTCTCGCACACCCGTCCCCAGGGGCAGGCGCGCCACCACGTCTCCCACCTGTGCCACTCGTCCGGTGCCCCCGGGTCCACCTCCACCTTCCCTCTGCTGGTCTCCTGTCCGCCTGTCCAGCCCTGCAGCAGCACCGAGCAGACCCCTCCTGACTCTCCCCTCCCCACCCCCTCACACATTTTACAACCGGCTTCCCAAGTTCCGCGGTCTCTGCGGGGACCTTTTTATGGAAGCTTCAGGTCTTCACAGCACGAGAAAGCAAAACCGTCACGGCTTGGCTGGCGGCACAGAGAGATGCAAGCGACGCTTCTCGCGCTACGGCTTGTGGCGGCGGAAGCCCGGCTTCGGGAGCGCGGGAAATGACAGCGGGCGGTGGGTGGAGGCGACGGCCACACGACAGCACGAATGCGCTTCACGCCGCTGGACTGGACGCCGTGTGATGGTTACGATGCTCAACTTTACGTGATGTGCATTTTAACACTGCTATTTACAATAGTAAAAATGAAACCGGGTGGTGGGGCGGCATAGAATATTATAAGCTACTGCAAAGAATGACTTAGAACTACAATTACAGCCTTCGTTCAGGGTTTTGTTTTTAAATTTGTTAACGTTTATTTGTTTTTGAGCGAGAGCGAGTGAGTAGGGGAGGGGCAGAGAGAGAGAGAGAATGAGCAGGGGAGGGGCAGAGAGAGAGGGAGACACAGAATCCAAAGCAGGCTCCAGGCTCTGAGCTGTCAGCACAGAGCCCGACACGGAACTCGAACTCATGAACCGTGAGATCATGACCTGAGCTGAAGTCAGATACTTGACCGACTGAGCCACCCGGGCGCCCCCAGGATTTTGTTTTAAAAAAAATTTTTTTTTTCAACCTTTATTTATTTTTGGGACAGAGAGAGACAGAGCATGAACGGGGGAGGGGCAGAGAGAGAGGGAGACACAGAATCGGAAACAGGCTCCAGGCTCCGAGCCATCAGCCCAGAGCCTGACGCGGGGCTCGAACTCACGGACCGCGAGATCCTGACCTGGCCGAAGTCGGACGCCCAACCGACTGCGCCACCCAGGCGCCCCATGGGATTTTGTTTTTTTTCAGATGTTGGGCAGTCATCAGAGCATGTCCACAATATGCTATTCATTTATTTCATCCAGTGTAGACTCATTTATTCCTATCCCATTAAATGGGTTAAGATCCAGTATTCCCATTTACTCTGATGTCCATACCTCCCTGGACTGGGATAGTGAGAGTCCCTTCACACTGGCTCTTGCATCCTCTTGGTACGTCCCCATTACCCGCTGAGGATTTCTTTACCTTCTGGCCCAATGACACGCTCCGGGCATAGGTGCCCTTTCCCCTGCCCCAGCCCTGGAGCTGGCATCTCCTCTGAGGAGCCCTGGTTCCTCTCTGGGGACAGTGGGACAGAAGCCCAGACCCAGGGGCTCCTGGGGGGCTCAGTCGGTTGAGCGTCCGATTTCGGCACAGGTCATGATCTCACGGTTTGCGGGTTCGGGCCCCACGTGGGGCTCACTGCGTCAGCACAGAGCCCGCTTCAGATCCTCTGACTCTTCCTCTCTCTGCCCCTCCCCTGCTCATGCTCTCTTACTCTCTCTCCCTCTCTCGAATATAAACATTAAAAAAAATTTTTTGGGGGTGCCTGGGTGGCTCAGTCGGTTAAGCATCCGACTTCAGCTCAGGTCACGATCTCGCGGTCCGTGAGTTCCAGCCCCGCGTCGGGCTCTGGGCTGATGGCTCAGAGCCTGGAGCCTGCTTCCGATTCTGTGTCTCCCTCTCTCTCTGCCCCTCCCCCGTTCATGCTCTGTCTCTCTCTGTCCCAAAAATAAATAAACGTTAAAAATAAATAAATAAATAAATAAATAAATAAATAAATAAATAAATTTTTTTTTTAGAAGCCCAGACCTGGGCATTGGGTGTGCTCACCGCCACCTGGAAGTCACCGCCTCCGGGGCGAGACAGAGACAGAGGTAGAAAAACATGGTGGGGGGGGGCACCCTTTTTACCCACACATCCCATCTCTGAGCTTGCCCACTGGCTAAGTTGTACTCACAACCGCCAGGTCACCGGGGGAGCCTCTGGGATCGCCCGCAGACACACACGCACGTGCACAGGCTCAAGCACCCGCCCTGCCCTCTTGTTTCCGCTCCCACATTGCACACAAGCGCCCTTTTCATGATCTACTACTTAGTGCCACGCTGTTCACGTTTCTGCGCATTTTGTCGGGGGACGTCGCCGTTAAAAACGGCCCCCAGGCCTAGCGCTCGAGTGCCGTCTAGCGCACCTCCGTGCAAGAAGGCCGCGGCGTGCCTGGGAGACAAAACACGCGTTCGACGGGCTTCCTCCAGGCACGACTCACCCGCTGCTGGCCGCGCGTTCAGCACTAACGCACCAGCCGCATATACTAAATAAGGTGTCTTTAAACAAAAGCACATGGGAAACATCACGTGCTCATCGGCAGAGGAAGATGTTGGGTTCACGGGAACCCAACCCTGCGCCCCAGGAACGACGGTTCCGTATTCGCGAACCCAGCGTGCGCGGGGACCCTGCAGACCACGACTGCCGCCAACACGGAGAATCGTCCGCACGAACACACATACGCATTCATACACACGTGCGCGCAAAGCCATTTCTGAATCTCCTTCCGCGTGTCCGACACGCGGTACCAATCCGTGGGTGTGCGGGTGCCCCCTGCAATGTCACCCAATGCCCTGGGGCTGTTTCTGATCTTTCCCCCCTTTCTGGGTGTGTCAGTATCTTCTCCAAAGTGGAAACCTGGCGTTGGTGACTGGCAACCTATTTGGTCATTCGCTCAACGTAACCGACTTCCCAACTGCCCCCAGTCTCTGCCGCCCGCCACCGCTCGCCGCACCCCGCCTCGCCTCTCGGACGCCAGGAGCCCCAGGCCCTGCTACCACCGGCACCCGCGTGCCGCACCCGTCACTACCCCTCTTCCTCGCGCGCCAGGAGCCTACACGTGTGCACGGGGACAGGAAAGGAAGAACGGAGCCCTGTGTAATCGTGCTGAGTCCACAGATCGACGCGGTGGGAAGTGACATCTCCCGGATATGGTCTTCCTACCCCTACGCCTCCTTTAGTGTCCTTCTAACAAACCGTATCACTTTTCCATACAGTCTCGCACGTTATTACTTAGACATAATCCTAGCTACTTAACTTCAAACCATCATTTAGGGCGCCTGCGTGGTTCAGTCCATTGAGCATCCGACGTCGGCTCAAGCCATGATCATAGAAGTTCAAGCCCCGCGTGGGGCTCTGTGCTGACAGCCAGGAGCCTGAAGTCTGCTTCGGATTCTGTGTCTCCCTCTCTCTCTGCCCCTCCCCCGCTCACACCGTCTCTCTCAAAAATAAACATTAAAAATTTTTTTCTTAATTAAAAAAAAAAATAACGCTAACAGAGGAACTACAGAATTCCCTTGAATGTTATGATAAAGCATGAAACTTCAAAGGCACTGAGGCTGGGTGTGGGGGGAGGAGTGTTCAGGGCAATGTGTAAGCCTCTCCCCACCCACCCCACCCCCCCCCAGGCAGGAAAGTTCTATTTCCCCTGTAAGAGGAAATGCACGAAAAAGCGCAGATCTGGCTAAAATGACAGGGATCGAGGAGAAATCTGTGCAGCCGCCAAAACTGTAAGTGAGCTCGGCTCCCCAGCTCTGCGCTCAGAGACGCTCAGTCCCTCACCTCCAAGTGCAAGAATCACACACCTGACGGCCAAGCCCAGAAGGCAGGGATGTGAAAATGGCTGTGGCTCTACCAAGAGCACCGACCTCAGCAAAATCCGACCGCTGGTTTCTCATGGCGACTTCTCGATTGACTCCCTTTAACGCGGGCAGCCCCTCGAAGCCGGGGACCTCCCCACCCGGCGCCTCCGGCCCCCCGGGCACCAGGGACGCACCCTCCCGCCCTTCGTGGCTCAGCGACCATGATCCCAGCCACAGTCTTACCTTCCGTCTCCAGCCTCTACCCAGTGACGACGGGCTCCGCTCTGCGACACATTCCGCAGCGGCCTCAACGTTCTCCAGGGGAGTCTTGACATTTACAGCAATAATAAAATGTTGGGTTTCCTTTAGCTGAACAGATGTTCTGCCTTTTATGGAAAAGTTCTGCAAACTCAAACTTGCCGGCCTGAATGCGCTGAGCCGGGGTGGAACCCTCTGTGACATCTCCGGGCGCTCCGGGACGGCTCTGCTCCCCAGGCTCCCTCCTCACCTGACCTGTCACGGCCCCCCCCCCCGCCCAGGCTCCCCTCCATGCCCCCACTCCCACCAGAGGAGACGAGGAGAGCCCACCCTCTCCACCACCGTGCCTGCAGCCGCTCCTACCCGCAAGCCCCTCCGGGTCCCTCACCGAGCCCGGGTGAAAGCCGGGTCCTCTGCGACACTGCCCAGCTGGGGGCAGGGATGGGCCAGCTGCCCAAGGGGACGTGAGCCTTCGAGGCTGCCCCTGGCAGGCAGGGCTTCTGGCCGAGGGCCCTCCTTCCACCCTCCCATTCCAGTGCTATCCAGCTAATGACCCATCCATCGATGGGGTGTGTTGACATGTGCACAAAAATAATGAATAAACATGACAGTTCGCTTCAAATCCAGAGCAGATACAGCCAAGGTTCGCATAAGACTATACATAACCCATTAAAAGGCCTGTTTATCTATCCCCAAACCAAGGCTGCTCGGGCTATAAAGAAAGAGCTTTTATTACAACCACAAGGGTGGGGAATTCAGAACCGACAAAACTTGAGTGGTGCCTCCTGGGGCAGGGCAGGCGGGGGAAGGCTAGAAAGCAGCTCCAGGAATCTTCCGGAACAGTGGAACACCTACTCTCGACCTGGGCTAAGGCGGTGAGCTGCGGACATTCCCCAAGCTGCTCTCCCAAGGTCTACGCACATCACGGGCCGCAGAACCAAGGCCACGGCCTCTCACCCCGCCTTCCCTGTCCCAGCCCAGCCACGTGGGTCAGTGCCCTGCCCTCCAGGCTTGCCTCTCACTCCTGGCGTCTCCCACCTGCTCCCGCATCCACAGGCTGTGCCAGCCTGGGCTCCCTGCACAGCTCACAGCCCTTTCTCCAGCTCGATCGCCCCATTTCTGCCGTCCCCGAGCTGTCATACTGATCTCCCTAACACACACACACACACACACACACACACACACACACACACACACAGTAATTAACCCTGAGGTCCAGGCAAGTTTCCCGAGCAGGGACCACATTTCAAAGGTCAGGGAAGCAGATGAACAGGAAACTACAGGGGCAGGTTCGGGGGGCGGAGCAGGAAAGAAGAAATCAGCTGCGAGAGATACAAAGAAACTGAAGTTTCAGACACTTCAGGGCGAACGAAGCCTCGAGGACACAGGCTCATTAAAGGGTTTCCATTAAACAGGGAGATGGGCTGGGGGTCCCCACTATCCCCTGCACGAGGGGGGCCGTGCCCGGGGGCAGGCAGGCGGATGCTCCAGCCAGAGCGGAGGACCAGCCTGGGCTCAGCCCCTCGGGAAAGTCCAGGGGCACAAGCAAAGGCCCAGGACCTGGCACAGACCCACCGAGTGCCTGCCACAGGGACCCCTGAGTCTCAGCTGGGGTAGCCCACCGCCCCCAAGGGCCTGAGGGTCCCAACCCTGGCCCGTGTGACACGGAACCCTTCCAGGGGTGACTGTGCGGCCCTAAGTCCCACCCCGCAGGGGGTCACCCCAGCCCAGGACATCTCCAGGGATGACTGTCGGAGGGTCATCAAGCCTCCCACCTCGCAAGCCCTGGAAACCCCTTCTCGACTGAAGCCGGCTCCCCGGAGCCCGGCCCCCAGCCCAACTCCCACACGGGACAGCAGACCCCAGAGGGATGGGCAGAGAAGGAACTGGCATCTGCTGTGGGCCTACTCAGCCTCTACCTTAACCCAGTTCAATCTCATAACACCCCCTGCCCCCCACCCCTGGCCCTGATGGAGGAGCAAGCTTTATTTGGGGGGGGGGTTATCCTCCCAGCAGCTGAAGCCCACACAGCAATGGGCAGAGCCAAGAGGTAGAACCCCAACCCTAAGCTGGCTTCTGCCTCCACCCCCTGCCACCATGCCACATGTCACCCAGATCTATCTCGGGGGATAAACCCCAAAAGCAACCAACAAGCAGCCTCACAGAACATAAAGGTGGACACCCCAAGTCTCTTGACATGAGTGGCTGAGAGCTTACTTTGACCTTGGATTCAGGCACAAAGCTGGGCCACTCCACACAGCCAGTAAACAGGGAGGATGCCCAGAGGGGACAACTGTGAAGAAGTCACCCCAAAGCAGGGGTGACAGGGAAGAAGAGTGCTGGTGATGTCCCGTGTCCCTTTGGGCACAGCCCAGCTCACACACCAGTAGCCGACCTTTTTTCCCCCCAACCTGTAAAGCCAGCCTAGGGAGAAGGGGACACAGTCTAGCATGGAATTGCCATTTTAAAGGCTCTGAGAAGTCCCGCAGTGAAGAAACCTACGTCATGCTCTATACCCAGGATTTCCCAAGTGTATCTGATAAAAAGAGCATCTTTTAGTTTTGGCCCAGGGGACACATTTTGAAAAAATACCGGCCTGAAGGTGAAGCGAAACAGAAAACACAAAGGTAAAACTGAACAAGACACATCCTCGGAGAATGGGCAGACACCACAGGTCCCCAAGTGCTGGCCATCTCCAGCTCGGCACACTCACTTGCCACCCCCAGCCACCTCCTCCCCCTTTCGTGGACAAGAAGCCTGATGTCCACCAAGGCTGGGGGCTCTGTGGGGCCACGTGGTCTTCTGGCCAGAGAGGACATCTGTCCTGACAAAGAGGCTTTCTCCACCTGGTTACTGGGAAATCGTCTGCGACAAACCACCCCACGTACAAATGACCCAAGAAGCTCCAGGACATTGGTCCACACGGGCAACAGAGCATCCGAGCCCTGCCAACACCGCCCAGAACCACAAATGACCCACCTGACCCGAGGCCACGTCCTTGACCCTGGCCCCAGAAGTACACCGAAACCCCAGAGCTGGTTCCAAGGCCAGGGAGGGGAGGACCCAGCCCACACCAGGGCCAGTCACCTGAGACAAATCGCCTTTTCCAAAACTGAGTCCACAAATGGAGCCCAGCAGTGGTGGAGGTCAGGGTGTGGCTATGAGCCCCGCAGAGATTTCCCTGTGAGGGAAACGAAGCCATTTCCTCTACCAACTATGCTTTAATTGGGCAAATATATAGATTTCCCTGCAGTGACCGTGCAGGTGCTGACAGGTGAGGGGGCCGGAAGGAAGCGGGCGGTCAGGGCTCACCACCTCAGTCTCCCCCTCCAGCTCTCTCGTGCGCTCGCTCACACGCGTGTGCACGGGCTCACACGCACACACACACTCACTCTGCACGCCTGAATTTAGCCACCGCGGAATGCTACCAACTCACTGATACCTAGGACAAGTTTGTAGGAAATATGACATTTGATTTATGTCTGCCAATGTGCGTTTGCACTAATTAGAAGGTTTGGGGCAGAGCAGGGGAAAATATGTATTTCAAAGTCCCAGTTTGACTTGCCAGAAACCAGCCCGTTACTAACATTCTTATTTTCGACAAAATATAGCATTCTGATTACATAGCATTTCGGTTCAACAGCTCCCCGCTCCCGGAAGTGGCCCAAGGCCATGGCAGAGACTGACTCGGGGGCCCATTCCAGCGGATGGGGAGGCAGTGGCTTCCATCCAAAGCCCTGAGGCCCCATGGAAACAGGCACCAGGTGGCCACTCAGAAGGTGAGGCCACCCAGGAGAGCCTCTGGCCTCAGTGTCCTCCCCACACGCCCTTACAATGAAGTCACCTATTTAAATGCACCGGGGGCTCTGCAGGCTTTCTCCTTGACAGATGAAAGAAAACAGTTTTATAATTCAAATGGCAATTAAGGGGGCGCCTGGGTGGCTTGTCGGTTAAGCGTCCGACTTCGGCTCAGGTCATGATCTCACAGCCCGTGGTTTCGAGCCCCGCGTCGGGCTCTGTGCTGACAGCTCAGAGCCTGGAGCCTGCTTCCGATTCTGTGTCTCCCTCTCTCTCTGGCCCTCCCCTGCCCATGTTCTGTCTCTCTCTGTTGCAAAAATAAATAAAAACATTTAAAAAAAATTAAAAAAAAAAAAAAGAAAGCAGTCCAGTTTTGGTGAAGAGACTGTCTTTAAAAAAAAAAAAAAAGGCAATTAAGGGGTAGGCAGTGGGGCCCGGGGCCGCCAATTTTAGTCCCCGCATGACCCCAAGCAAGTTTTGCAGGCTCTCCTAGCCTTAGTTTCCTCATCTACATAGTGGGCACCCAGTCCCCAGAGCGGCTGCAAGGATTAAATGAGTCAATCGAACAGCCCTTAGACCCCGCCTACTACACCATGAATGGGTAGTAACTATGAGCTATTTTTACTTATCAAGTCTAGGTATTTGTACCATGGGTGCTCTGAGGCAGGATGCATTAACCAAAAACTAAAGGTTGCGTTAAATGCATACCCCAGAGAAAAATGCACACCCCAGGGGCGCCTGGGTGGCTCAGTCAGTTGAGCGTCCGACTTTGGCTCAGGTCATGATCTCGCAATTTGTGAGGTCAAGCCCTGCGTCGGGCTCTCTGTTGACAGCTCGGAGCCTGGAACCTGCTTCGGATTCTGTGTCTCCTTCTCTCTCTGCTTCCCCACCCCCCCACCACCCGACCAACTTGTGCTCTGTCTCTATCAAAAATGAGTAAAATATAAAAATAAAAAAAAAAGGAAAAAAATGCACACCCCATAGAAACATGTTAATTTTTAATGTTTATTTTTTGAGAGAGAGAGAGAGAGAGAGAGAGAGAGAGAGAGAGAGGGGCAGAGAGAGAGAGGGAGACAACAGAATCCGAAACAGGCTCCAGGCTCGGAGCTGTCAGCACAGAGCCCAATGTGGGGCTCGAACTCACGAACGGTGAGATCATGACCTAAGCCAAAGTCAGACGCTTAACTGACGGAGCCCCCCAGGAGCCCCCCACAGTAAATTCTTTTTTTTTTTTAATTATTTCTGTTATTCTTTTTTTTTCTTAACATTTATTTATTTTTGAGACAGAGAGAGACAGAGCATGAACGGGGGAGGGTCAGAGAGAGAGGGAGACACAGAATTCGAAGCAGGTTCCAGGCTCCGAGCCATCAGCCCAGAGCCCGACGTGGGGCTCGAACTCACGGACCGCGAGATCGTGACCTGAGCCGAAGTCGGACGCTTAACTGACTGAGCCCCCCAGGAGCCCCCCACGGTAAACATTCTTAATGGAGACCATTTTCTAAACTGTCCTAATTGCGAGCTTTTACAGGTTTCTTGACAGCCCTCAGAAATCAACCCAAGTACCGCATGTGCCTGTGTGTGTGTGTGTGTGTGTGTGTGTGTGTGTGTGTGCGGTTCACACGCACACGTATCACCCGTCTCAAGTCAGAGGAACAGGCCAATCAGTTGAGGAAGTCCTGAGGCCCTGCCGGAGTCTGGGGACGCCCACCCGCTTCCACCCGGCTCTCCAGCCCGCCCTGCATCGGCACCGTGTCCCTGACACCTGTCCTTTGGGCAGGGACCGGTACTTGATGCAAGAAAGAAAGAAGGGGCCGGGTCGGCCCCAAGTCACATAGACAATACCACGTCCCGCGCGCGCGACGAGGCCACGCAGACACAAGAGTTCCACGCGCGGTGACACGGCAAACTCGGGACTCAGGAACACAGGTGCACACCGGGGCACCGCTAAGCCCCCAGCCTGCCAGTTGCCACCCGGGACAAGCAAGACCGCCGAAACCCGCAACCGTCAGCGGGGTCTCTCACCGGGTTGGCACGGACTGGTCGTTTCCGCTGAGGGGGGAGAGGGCGGGACCGTCGCAGCCCTCCCCCCCACGCCCACCGGCGGCGAGGAAGCCGGCGTCTTCCCCATGTGGTCACAGAGATCGAATTGTTGTGCGCCGCAGAGAGGAAACGCGAACTGAGCTCAGGATGCATTTTGGAACTGGCAGAAAAGAACATCTGGGAAAGGAAACGCACTTCAGAGACAAACATACCTTTGTGCCGGCTTTTATTTTCTTTACGTGTTGCAAAAAATGCTAATAACAAAGGCGTGCCAAAATCTACCATCACGCTACAAAATCTCCTTTTTATGGGGCAAAACCGGGAGGCTCCGCTTTCAAGTGACCTACTGTTCCTGCAACAAAAGCAGCCCGCTGGGTGCCGAGGCCTCGAGGCGGCTGCCGCCGGGAGCCAGCCCAAAGACCTGAGGCTCCCCACACCTCTGTTCCAGGCAGAGCGGAGTGGACAAGAACCATCCTCCACGTGGTTTAGCCTCTGGCCTCCTGGTCCCTGCCGAAGCCTCCCGGAAGCCTCCCCGGGCACGGACGTGCCTTGAAGAGCCAGGACCTCTCCGTCTTGAATACTTGATGCGGGTTTGGGGGCTCCCTGTGAAGTTCGGCACCGGAGACCAGCTCTGATCATCCTGGGAACCAGCTATGCGTTGGGTCTAGAGGATCATAACAATGTGGAGAAGCCCAAAATTAGGGTTCGGAGGGGCCCTAGGTAAGCGGACGAGGGGACAGAGGCACAGGGGGACTGGGTAACCTGCCCGAGGTCACCCTCCACTAATCAGCGACAAGTACTTGAAATTCATTCATTCTGCGTAATGGGGCCACTGAATGACCCCCAGGTCTCCCCACAGAAGGGTCAGACGAGCTCCCGAGGCCCTGCGGTGACCCTACCATGCGCCAACGAGGAAGCCCAGCCCCTCAGCCTCTGCCCCTCGGGACTGTGGCCTCCCACCACCTGACCACACATCCGGGTTGTCTGTTCCAGGACAACCCCTCTGTCCTCAGGGAGGAGAAGGAACGGAACAGAGAGGTGCACCAGCAGCCTGGGGCTTCGCACAGCGAGAGCCAGTAGGTCGCAGAGGAGTGCGGCTTTGGGTGGGGGGCAGGTCAGGCTGGTGGGTCAGCAGCCCCTCCTGCTCACCCCTGGGGCTCCCACCCCAGGCCCCCACCGGTCATCCCGGGGCAACCCCACACAGGGTTCCGATTCTCCTCAGACTCAACGCTCCCATCTGTAGGAAGGGGGTGTGGGCGCACCAAGTATTAAAACCACACAGCAGAGGCAGCTGGGTGGCTTAGTCTGTTGAGCGTTGGATTCTTGATCTCAGCTCAGGTCTTGATCTCAGGGTTGTGAGCTCAAGCCCGATGCTGGGCTCCACGCTGGACGTGAAGCCTACTTTTAAAACACACACACACACACACACACACACACACACACAGCCCACACAGCAACCCAAGAATGCAAATCCACACTCAAATCCCTCATAGGGACCACCCGGTGCCTTCATGGGTGCCTCAGGGACTCTACGCGTGGAGCTAAATGTCTCCCTCACAACGGGGCCTAACGTCCCTGTCACTCATTGAGCAGTGAGCACTGGGGTGGAGGGAGGGGTGCCTGCCCCTCACCGGCTCTCCCCACACCTAGGTCAATGCTCTGAGCCTCTCTGGTGACCAGGGCGGCTAGCCTCCCTGCCTCCAGGGCTGGGGTGAAGGCCAAAGTAGTAGGAGAAGGACCCGCCAGACAGAAGGCGGCAAAGGCTGCAGGGAGAGAGGCCACCGTGCTGGACGGAGAGGGAGTGACCAATACCGAGGAAGCCAGAGTCCGTATAGCACAGGAGCCAGGCCCGGGTAACAGGCACGGGGTGGAGAGGGGCCCCCCTGCACACCTCACCTCCAGCACAGTCACTACTGACTGAGGGGCAGTTCTAACCCCGCCCCGGGTCTGGCCTGGGCCAGCCGCGAGGACAGAGCCGCTGCCTGCCTGCGTTCATCCTGTTCCAGGGGCCTAGTTCTGGGCCAGGCACACAGAAGCACCTGCTAAAGGCTTAAATTACTCTCGGGCTAGAGGCAACAGGAAGTCAGGAAAGCCGGCTCAGGCCCAGGAAGGGATGGGCAGGTCCCACCTCGGCTCTTGGCCAGAGGGCAGGTGCGGAGGGAGGGCCAGAAGCTCAGGGCTGCGGGGTCTGCTCCCCTCTGCCAGAGAGGAAGGTGGCAGTGAGAGACCCGGCCTGACACACGGGCTGGAGGGCAGCCTCTCTTCACCAATCACAGAGCGCCTACTGGGCACAGGGCCCCGTCAGCAGGCCAGGACAAAGGCACTGACCATCCGCAGCCCAGGGCGGGGAAGGCAGAGGGAACAGGCACCTCACCTGAGGGGGAAGGCTCGGTGCCCGGGCTCCCTCCTCTGCCTTCGGCGAGAAGCTGATGGGGTGGGAAGACCGACAGATACAGAGGACCGGAGATGAGTACTGGCTGGCCAGGTGCCCACCGCACTGGAGAGGTCGCCCCAGCCCCGGTCCTCAGAGCCTGCCAGTGAGCAGGCTATCGGAAGACAGGCACAGGGAGAGAAGAAATAGGGTCCTTAATAACTTCCTCTGGGGAGGGAGAGGCAGGGGGTGTGCTGGCCACACGTAGAAATCAATGTGGGGGGGGGGCGCTCCAGATGAAGGAACAGAGCAAAAATGCCCCCTGGCCACACCTCTGACAGAGCAAAGGTCCAGAAGCATCCCGCCCCACACAGCCCTGTGCACCTGTTCCCCAGCCCCACGGCTTCCGGAGCGCAGGCCTGCCAGGCTTTACCTAGGCGACGCGGCAAATTCAGAGTGATCGGGCTCAATATGGCCATTATTCCAAAACAGTTTCCACGTTCTAATGAGTCTGAGCTAAGATGGTTTCAGCCAAGCCACCGCTTAGCTGGAATTGAACCTGACTCCAGAATCCCCTGAGGGCCCTCTCCCCGGAGAATAACAATTATGATTGTAATGACAGCCCTAATAGATAATAATTATTGAGCACTCACCAGGAGCCAGCCCCTTGCTAAGCACTTTGCAGCCACGTTACGTCCTCAGGCGACGATTACCCCGACAGGTGAGGAAACTGAGGCCCAGAGGAGTTAACTCACTTGCCCAAGGCCGCAGAGCTGAGAGCTGAGCCAGGAATGTGGGCGGGGCTAGAACAGGTGGAGGCGGCCTCGGCTGCTGGGGGGGGGGGGGGCTTCCGGGCCCCCAGGGCCCTGGGGGGGCTCCCTGCTGGGATTCCTCTGGTAACCCCCTCAGCTGTTCACAGCGAACCTGGGGGATCAGCAGGGAAGGAGGCTGGGTGCAGCAGGCCCTCAGCCCGGGGAGGGGGACCCAAGACAGACTCTGCTGGGAGCCTGGGGGGGGGGGGTGAGGTGCTGGATGGAAACACACAAACACACACACCATGCCACAAGTGCGACAGTGGGGTGACCTGCCCCGGTACTCGCCGGTGACCCAGCTGGCCTTTGGTACTAGATAGAGGCGGACAAGAAGAAACGAGGCCCAGCTGTCTTCCCCACACCCAGAGAGAGAGGAAGGGGGACAATTAAGCAAATGTGTCCCCTGACACTTCTGACAGGGAGGATCTCTCTGAACACGGATCCGAACGCGTTCCTAAACTCTGCATTCCCGCCTGCCTCTTCGTCCTGTTCGGCTGACACAAGCTAGTGAGGCTCAGGAAAACCCTGAACTTCTCCAGTTCCCAGGCGCCAGCCATCCCTCTCTCACCAGTCCCCGGCCAGGCAGTACCCTAACAGGATGGCTCAGCTCAGCCTGCGTGGTGGGGTTCCCACCTCTGGCCACATTCCATTCCGGCGGGTGGGGCCCCAGGCAGGCCTTGCTGTGCAGAGAGGTCTCAAGAACCGGGCCACACGGGGATGCGGGAGCCCGGCTGGAGACCTGTTCTGAGCAGGTCTTTCTGAGAGGTGCTCTCGGTGCAGAAAAGCTGAGTGAAGACGTCCCTGGGAGGGGCAGAGGGAACCCCGAGCCTCTGCCTCTGGCGGACTTTGCAGGGCTCCAGCCAGCCGTGCCGGGCCACCTGCGTGGCCGCACTCAGTTAAGCAGAAAAGGTTATTATTCCACAAAGGTGCTCTCCTCAAAGGACACAATCTTTCCAAAAAAAGCGAAAATGGTTTAAAAACTAGAAATGGAAGCCAAATGGATGAAATTTGCTCTGTTCTGTTCTTTGGTCTTGGGCCTTCCTGCCCGCGCGCTCCAGGGCTGGCGGCACAGAAGCCCCCAGAAAGAAGGTAGGGATTAAATGAGAACGAGTAGAGCCTCAGTGGGGGCCACATGGGCAGAGACCTCCCTAGGGACACGGCGCTCTGTACCCAGCCCGGCAGGTCGGGGGGTGGGGGGCCGGGGAAAGGGAGACATGCTTTGGGGCTGCTCTGTTCACAGACACACGCCAGGTGGCCACCTGCTCTGCAGGGACAGGCAGTGCTGCGGACACAGCTGACCGGCCCCGCACACCTCTTGGGCCAGGAGGGCACATTTAAGTCCCCTGGGCTGGGCCTGCTCCCTGGCAGGCCTAGGGATCCAGCATCTCAGCTCTTGTGAGCCGATCCTGCTTTGGCCTCGGGAAAGAACGCTGAGCAAACACAGGTGAGACCGCGAGAGCCCGCACAAACCGCCCCTGGGGAGGGTAGGTATTTCATGGACACAGGACTCTACGGTTAAGTATGTTCAGGAAGCACTGGCCTTCGCAGAGTACGTACCTCAGGAATACGGGTTTCTATTGGGGGAGTGGGTCCCACGCTTGGCCTCAGAAGCCTTCTGTTGTGGAGGACAGGTGTTCTATACCCTAGGAAACACAGCAGCGCTGGATACCGCGATGCGGTGGGAGCCTACCATGTTGCAGATCTGGGGCCAGAGGAAGTAAGGACGGGTAAGATTTGCTCCCTGGACAGACGAGGCCTTGGGGACCCCGAGACAGCTCCTGAGCATGTAAGCATCCACTCCACACCAGACAGCAGGTGGAGGGACAAACGTGAAGACAGCCTGTGTCCCCAAGCCCCCTCGGGCTGGCTGGCCACGGAAGGTTCCGGACTCCGAGGAGACAGATCTGTCTGGAGAAGCACTCAACTCCCCCGGGGGAGCACAGGAGGGGGCTAAAGCCAGCCTGGGGGCAGCATGGAATAGCAGGCCAGAAAGTTCCAACTTCAGATGTTGGGAAACTGGTGGTGTTTTCGTGGAAGACGTCATCTGGCCGGAGTGAACGGTAAACGGGCAGGGGGAGGCTCCCGGACACCCGTTAGAAGCTGGTGTAGTCTCCCGCCCCTGTGGGGGGCCTGCAGGTGAGGCCGGGGAGGGGCGGGTGGAGAGGAAAGGAGCACCCAGAGACCGGGGCCTGCATCGCAGAGGAAGAAGGGGCATCAGAGGGAGCCGCACGCTCCAGCCTCGGCGAGGAGGACTCCTGGGGGTCCGAGACAGCGCCCGCTCCAGTCCCCTTTCCGCACAGAGTCTGCTCGGGGGGAAAGTCCAGAGAAACGGCCTGCCCCCGCAACAGCAACTCGAGAGCACATCTTGCTGGAAGCCACTTTGCGGTGGGACGTCGCTCGGGTCACGGAGGAGGCCTGCACCTCGCAGGGCAGACTCCAAGGTGGCACCCGGCTGCCCGTGGACAGTCTGGAAGGCACCCAGGCACCGGCTGACATGTTCCGGCCGGGGCCACGCGCTCGGGCGGCTTTTAATACCCTATTGAGCAATTTCCTAAGAGTTTGGCTAGGCAGGTACCGCCTCCCCATCTGGGCTAATAAAGGGGTGCAGCCCAGGTAAGAAATTAAAGTTACTCACATTTTGTTCTGGAGGGAACCAGGGGAGGGGAGCAGTAATTTACGCGGTAATTAGATTCGCCTCCGGGCTAACACTGGAATTAGTTGCATTAGAGCTTGTCTCCCGAGCAGGCTGCTGGCGCGAGGGAGCCCAGAAGCAGGAGCGTTGCAGGCCGTCCAGCACAAACGTCACCTCGGAAGCACCCCACGTGCAAACAGGAAGCAAAAACCTGAAGGCTGGCTCCTTGTGAATTTACTTCCACAGCCAAGGACCAGCTTGCTTGTCGAAGACCACTGCTCGAGCCCAGCCCTGGGACACCCGTCCGACGTCACCGTTTACCGTCGCCGGATCAAGGGCTCAAAGGATGGAACCTGATAGGCTGACTCTGAAGCGTATCACAAAAGAGTAAATGTACAGGAACAGTCAACACAATTTTCCGAAGACAACGATGAAGGGGGGGATTGCATCATCAGTCCTGAAATACACTACGATGCTACGTACAGAGGTTAAAACAGCACCCCGGAGGGGCGCCTGGGTGGCTCAGTCGGTTAAACGGCCGACTTTGGTTCAGGTGGTGATCTCACAGTTCATGGGTTCGAGCCCCGTGTCGAGACCCATGTCGGGCTCCGTGCTGACGGTGTGGAGCCTGCTTGGGATTCTTTCTCTCTCTTGCTTTCTCTCTCTCTCTGCCCCTCCCCCCCCCAAAGTAAATAAATAAACTTAATTAAAAAAAAAAAAGAACACACTGGCACAGAAAGACACCAACGGGTCAACGGAGCAGGACACAAGGTACCAGAATCAGGAGCCATGCCATCCGTGGACACTGCACATGAAAGTGTGAGTGGTATTTTACATGAATGAGAATATGATGGGCCTTTCTGTCAAGGTGTTGGGACAACTCCCTATCCATTTATAGGGGTGTAGGGGCACACCAGGGACCGTCTAGATCCCTACCTCACACGTTATACCTCCCCAAAATTGGATAAACCAATGTCTGAATACCAAACATAACACCAAACAATAACACCAAAACACCAAACAATAACAGCCCTGGAAAAAAATCAAGGAAGAGGTGTTTATAATCTGGGGGTAGAGAAACAAAGCACAAAACCCAGAAAGCTTAAGGGAATAGACCCAGAGTTTTGATTACGTGAAACTTTTGAATGCCTTTACAATAACAAACCACCAGAAATATGGGTGAAAGGCTACAGATCAGAAGAAGACTCTGGAACAAATATAACACAGAGTTACTCTCCATGCCAAATACATAGCTCTTGCAAATCAGTGAGAAAGATGAACAACTCAACAGAGAAATTTTATTAAGTTTATTTATTTACTTTATATCCACACTATGAAATACTACGTAGCTTTTAAAAAGATCTGAAAGTAAATGGGGCTCAGTCAGTTAAGGGTCCAACTTCGGCTCAGGTCACGATCTCACGGTTCGCGACTTCAAGCCCCGCATCAGGCTCTGTGCTGACGGCTCGGAGCCCGGAGCCTGCTTCGAATTCTGTGTCTCCCTCTCTCTCTCTGCTCCTCCCCCACTCGTGCTCTGTCTGTCTCTCAAAAATAAATAAATGTTAAAAAAAATTTTTTTTAAAAATCTGAAAGTAAAGATACAGGAAATGCTGAAGACATGTTAGCAAGTAAAAAAGGCTACAGCCACAGGCAGACGGTGATTGGGCTTACGTGTCAAATAGGAGTCTGTGTTCAAAATAACATAATCCACTTGCTACAACACGTGTTAAAGGTCTGGTCATAGGCAGTAAACAAGCAACAGGAACCGCGGTACATAGTTCAGCCGTTCCTACGTATTCGTGTGTGTCTCGCATTTAAATATCCGTAGACATCGGCAGCTCTCCCTGTCCATGGGTCCTATCCCCTTGCTTTAATAACATCATCTTGTTTGCACCAATAAAAAATAAGCAAATACTGGGGGCGCCTGGGTGGCGCAGTCGGTTAAGCGTCCGACTTCAGCCAGGTCACGATCTCGCGGTCCGTGAGTTCGAGCCCCGCGTCGGCTCTGGGCTGATGGCTCGGAGCCTGGAACCTGTTTCCGATTCTGTGTCTCCCTCTCTCTCGGCCCCTCCCCCGTTCATGCTCTGTCTCTCTCTGTCCCAAAAATAAATAAACGTTGAAAAAAAAATTTAAAACTTTAAAAATAAGCAAATACTTGTACGTATTCGTGAAAGAAAACGGGTAACAAATACGTATGGAGATGCTCGATCGGCCATCGGGAAGACGCAAATCAAAACCACAACGCGGGACCGGGATGACCGGAAGCAAAACTGAAAACAAAACCAAACAAGAGGTGACGGGGATGCGGAGAAATCGCCCGCTGCTAGGCTTGTAAAAGGCGGCACGCTGAAGGAGACAGTTCGATGGAGCCTCAAAAAAACTCAAACCTGGACTGACACGTGGTCCAGCAACCCCACGTCCGGCCGTTCGCCCCAAAGTGGAGGCAGGGACCCAGACGGAGGCGTGCACAGCCGCGTCCTCAGCAGCATCGTTCACAAGAGAGGCGTCGACAGCCCGGTGTCCCCAGCCAGCAGGGGAACAGACGAGCAAAGCCGACGTGCCCTCTCCGAACAGGGAAACATTCCTCAGCCATACAGGGGAACGGCGTTCTGTCACCCGCTGCAACTTGGATGAGCCCGAAAACACCACACTGAGTGAAATAAGCCAGACGCAAAAGGACAACCATGGGATGATTCCACAAAGACGAGGTAGGGACCACGGGCCGGCCCACAGCCACGGGAAAGCGGAAGAGAGGCTACCAGGGGCCGTAGACAGCAGACGACGGGGTGTGACCCCCTTCACGGGCACGGTTTCTGTTTCAGGTAACAGAAAATTCTGGAAATAGTGGTGATGGTTGCACACCCTTGTGAATGCAATTAATGTCACTGAATCATACATTTAATGTTTGTGTTTTTTTGAGAGAGAGAGAGAGAGAGAGAGAGAGAGAGAGAGCAAGGGAGGGGCAGAGAGAGAGGGAGACGCAGAATCCCAAGCAGGCTCCAGGCTCCGAGCTGTCAGCACAGAGCCCGACGCGGGGCTCGAACTCACGAACAGTGAGATCATGACCTGAGCCGAAGTCGGAAGCTCAACCGACCGAGCCACCCAGGCGCCCCAGAATCATACATTTAAAAGTGGGGAGGGGCGCCTGGGTGGCTCAGTCGGTTAAGCGGCCAACTTCGGCTCAGGTCACGATCTCACAGTTTGTGGGTTCGAGCCCCCATCGGGCTCTGTGCTGACAGCTTGCTCAGAGCCTGGAGCCTGCTTCAGATTCTGTGTTTCCTCCTCTCTCTCTGCCCCTCCCCTGCTCATGCTCCGTCTCTCTCTGTCTCTCAAAAGTAAATAAATGTTAAAAATTAAAAATTAAAAATAAATAAAAATAAAAGTGGGGGAAAAACAGGCCAGGAGGGCAGAGCTGGGGAGACCATACTCTAGACCTGACAGTGCAGGATCCCAGGAGGGGGAGGGGGACCCCTGAGGACCCTCAGGGAAGCCACACAGCCCAGTGGAACAGGAGCAGGGAGCAGCAGGCCCAGAGAGTGTGGCACACAAGGCCCTCCCTGCAGGAGACCACCCCGCTCCCCAAAGACCCCCGAAGGGAGAAAACTGGAAAACTTCATGCGGGAAAATGCCTCCAGAGTTTAGGGCCAGCTGGTTTCTTTTTACAAAAAAAGGAAACTGAGGTTCATGGAACGGAAGTGTACCCAGGGCCCCACAGGGAAGGGCCCAGTGTGTGTGTGCCATTCTCACAGGCTCCCGCCAGGGAGAGGAGCCTTAACCAGGCGCCCCTGAGACCCCCAAGAGGCTGAAAACCACTCTCCCCCCTGAGCGAACCTTTGCTTCCCCTTAAACACTAGAAAATGACATCAAGGCAAACTGAAAGCGCTCAAGAAACGTACACTAAATACCAACCAAGAAGCGGGTAAGAAAATACCCAGAAGGTACAGTATCCCCCCACCCCTGCACAAGGGCTCAGACGTGACCTCACCATGAAAACCTCCCAGAGGAAGCGAGACCTCGAGCAAGAAGGACACAGGACAGTGGACATGTGACTCTGGGCACGGACTCCATCCGGACCTGAGGTTCCAGGGCCACACGGCTGCCGCCACCCCAAGAGTGTGAGGTGAGCGCTCCCCTGGCCGGCGGGCGGCAGGGCGGGGAGGGGGGTCGTGGAGGGTTAACCGTCCCCAGTTAACAGATGACGGGGCTGCTCAGGGATGAGCAGGACATATATGCACAAGGGCCCCGCATGGCTCGGGGGAGCGCGACACCCTTACTTGCCAGGGAAGGGTCAGCAGCCAGCTTCGGGGCGACCAGGCACCCCTCGGGGACAAGCCCGTGCCACACCCAGACCCCCAACAGGTCTCACCACTCCTGGCCGCCCTCCCAACCCTCCCTCCCCCCACAAGGCGGTCTCACCTTGACTCTGACCATGCCCTCCAGCACTTTGAAAGGAAACCTGGGAACCTAGGGCGGGACTTTATGTCCTTCCCAGTGAGGCCTGTCTTGGGAGAAGAGCCTCCTGGCTGCTCCCCATGGACACTGGCTCACTGAACCCCACAAGCCAGACGCCACAGCTCACCTTTGCGGGTGAGGAAACGGAGGCCAAGGCCAAGAGCTAGCCAACCACTCCCACAGCTGAAGAGAAAGCAGAGACCAGCCTGGCCCAGTAGCAGGAGGGACCCCGACGCTGTCTCAACAGGTCACACTGGGACCCACGCTGTCCCCGGGACAGCCCCCAGGGCGCCTGTCTCACACCACTGCTTTCTAAGCAAATGTGCCAGCAGGTCCCCGATGTGGCCCCTCACCGCCACCAGAGCCTCCGCGATCCGAGAGTGTGTCAAGTGACTGTCCGAGAAGCCGCACAGGCCACAAATGTCCAGCGTCTCTCAGGGCTTTGGCAATATTGAACACAGCGCTAAGCCCACCTGTCGGCATCGCCCCTCCCGGAGGCCGCCGCCGGCCCTTGGCTTGGCCCGGGCCTCGGCCACCAGCTCTGACGTCTCTGAACCGAGCTGTACGGGTGAGCGGATGAGCACGATGCGATCTACACGGTGACCGCTGCTCCCCCACCCGCCCCCCCCGCTGAAAAGCAACGAAATGCTGACACAGGCTACCGCACGGAAGCACCCAGAAAACGTGACACGCGGTCACAGAAGCAGCCAGACGCAAGAGGCCTCCGTGTCGTATGACACGATGTATATGAAACATTCAGAACACGCAACTCCATTGGGACAGACAGCAGGCTGGGGGCAGGTGGGGGATGGGAACTTACCGTTTAACGGGTGTGGGGTTTTATTTTGGGGAGGTGGACACGTTTGTAACCAGACTGCCGCGGTGGTTGCCCAGGGTAGTCGTGTACTTACGGGCAGTGGACTGTATGCTTTAAAAAGGTTAATTTGACATTACAGGATTTTCACCTCAATTAAAAAAAAAAAAAATCAATTCGTCACCTTTCACCTAGGACAGATCTGGCTCCAGCCCGCATTTCCTATCCCCCGGACTAAATTCTTCCAGAAGCTCCCACTGCCTTCTGGATCACGTCCAATCTCTGCGTCGTGATCTGGCCTCTTTCGGGGGAGGACACCACCTGGACTCAGGGACAGCGAGGAAGAGCCCCCCTGGGCCCCCCTCTCCCATAGCTGCACAACCAGCTTCTGGGTGCCTGTCTGCCCCCGTAGGCAGAACATTCTGACGGCAAAGGCACGCTCATCTGCCATTCCAGCCCCGCGCTTTACTCGGCACCAGGGGCCAAAGAGTCCTAAGAGCTGACCAGGTGCCAGGCGGGTGTTAACTCACTGAATTAGCGGTCAGAAGTATTATTATCCCATTTTACAGGAGAGAACACTGAGGGACACGAAGGTGGGCTCAGCGGCGCAAGTTCCCCCACATGGCAACCACCACGGCTGACGACAGACCCTGAGTACTCAGGCTCCGTCCACACGGTCAATCACCTCAAGAGACCATAAGTGAGCGCTGCGGCAATAAACGAGTCAGGACAGCGGACTAGATACCCAAGGTCGCTTGCAGGAGAAAAACCCAGACCGTGGAAATACGGCTTTTGGACGTCCCGGCCAGAAAGATCAAGGACTCTATCACACAAGAGGCAATGCAGTTCAGCTGCCACCGGTCTCACACCGAGGCCGGGGAGGCTGGGGACGGTCCCAACCGCCTGGGGTGGGGGGTGGGGAGAACCAGACAAAGACCCTGGACGCAGAGAAGCCAAGGAAGTCGTCCAAAGCCAAACAGCTCCCGAGCACGTAAACGCAGGCTGGTCTGACCCCAAAGCCCCCACGCTTCGCTTCGGGGCAGGAGGCCTTGCTGAGTCCTCACCTGACTGCACCCCCACCCCCAGCAGCGTGCAAATTCTGCTAAATGCCTGAGCGGTGAAACAGCGCAGCTGAAATTAAATGGGTTCCAAATGCGACAGGATCTCCACAGCAAATGTGGGATCATACCGGTGGACTGGGTAAATTCTTGGGTTTGAAGGGGAGAGTGAAAAGCACGTGGGCCCTGCTTTTGAAGAGCAGCGGCAGTGGGGGAGGGCGGGGGCTCCTCTCTCGGGAGGCCCCGGCCTCCGCCCAGCATTTCGTTAACTCAGCACCCACCTGCTGGGCCCTTCCAGTGGGCCGGGCAGTAGGCATCTGCAGGAACCACCCACAGGCGGTTGGGCGGTGGGGGGAGGTGGAGAGGGGGTCCTGGACAGGTGGTCCTACAGCAAGTGCTGTGGGGCCAGAGGGGAGCGGTCTGGGCCTGTGGAGCTGAGCCGGGGAAAGCCATTCCCAGCACCGGGGCCACTGAAACAAAGGCATTTCCGTGGGCTCACAGCTTCAAATTGCAACAGGAAGCAATCAGGAAAAATAATTAGGTGCCAGCTTACTGGCTCCACTCCGGACCAACGCAGAAACCTAACGCAGAAATCGGGGACAGTCAAGACAGTGGTGCAGAAAGGGTGCTTCCTCCTCCTTCCATTTTAGGATCGGATTGCCACATTAGCCGGGGATCTAAAACCCTCACGCTGACATGCCTCCTGATGTTAAAATGATCCACTCTACCTTTGCCTCCTACGCGACTGAACTCCACAGACGTGATTCCTTCCCCTTGGGGGCTTGAACCACAAAACGGCAGGCATCCGACTCCAGCAACGTCACCCCAAAAGGGACAGGAAATCCCAAACTGCACCGAAGTGAAAAGCACTATGGCTGGCTGAGAAACCCCACCTTTAAAACAAACATCTCCCCCCCCCCCACCAAAAAAAAAAAAAAACAAAACCTTTTGCCTCCGTGATCCAGGCATTTCCGGAAAGAAAAACAGCGTCGGTCTGAGCTGCCCAGATACTGTCTGTCATTGCTCTGTCGTCACCTTGTTTTGCTAGTATCAGACATGGCTGAGAAATGTAAACCCGCTCCGGAGGGAGATACATTTGGGGTGAAACCGCCGACATTCTCTAGGCTTCGGCTGGGAGGCAAACGGACGGGAGGAAACTGTCCCCCCTACGCCCCCCCCCCCCAAACCTCACGGAAGGGGCTGCAGCCCTGGGAAATGTGACCACAGAGCCTGGCCGGGACACCTCCCTGCAATGTCCACACTGGAAATATTCAGGGAGACAGCTGTTTGCCTTAAAGAGGCCCAGACAAAGGGACCTGAGCCACCCGCTCCCACCCCACCCCCCAAAAAACTGCTACCGGCAGCAACACAGCAGCCCGGGGAGCCCAGGAGTCCGTGGCCCCGTCCAAGGCGGCCAGCCACACTCCAGAAAAACAAAACACTCACGTCCGAAGAGAACGATTTAGGTAGCGAGAGATTTGCTCCAAAACCACATGGCAATCTCCAAATTAAAAGAACATGTGTAGCGTTTCACAACGCTTAAGTTTCCTGAGCCCTCCTGACCTCAACTCCACCCCGCGGGACACACCGAAAGTTGCAGAGAAAGGTCCCCGGGCCCTCGATCTGCCCCCCAGGGTGTGCACAAGCGAGGCACCCGCGCGCTTCCCGACCGCGCCGCGCTCCGCGACCACGTCACCCCGCGCGGCGGCCCCACGAGGCCACCCCCCGGTGTGGACACCGGCCGGGTGCCACCGCGGGGAGGAGGGAGGGGGGCGGGCAACGGCCCCACGGGTCCGCCGGGCACCCGGCAGGTGTCGGTCCGCTCGGACACCGACAGCCTCGCCGACGAAACGGGGCGGCGCGACAGGCCAGGCCGCCCGGCGCCGGGTCTGAGAACTTTCTGTGCAACTTCGATCAGTTCTCGGGGCCGGCGGGCCAGCCGCGCGGCCATCGGAAACGGGCTCGCCGAGGAGTCCGCGACGCAGGGCGGCGAGGCCTGCCTCCCGGCCGACAGTCCCCGCCGTGCGCCGGCCCCGCGGCCCGGGGTCCGCACGGTCCCAGGGCGGCCTCGCCCGGGCCGGCTACACGCGGCCGCACCGCCGAGCGCGCCCCGGGGCCGCGGGCAGGTGAGGACCCGCCCGCGCCGCACCTGGCGGGGTCGGCGCCGCCCGCGCGCCCCGCTCGCCGGCCCCGGGGTGGGGGTGGGGGGGGCGGGGATCGCCCCGGCGGGACGGGGCCCGGCCTTCCCGGGAGGGGCCCGGGCGGGCGAGACAAAGGGCCCGCGCGCGGCTCCCCCCCACCCCCGGGCGGCGGGCACCCGCGGCGCGCGCCCCAACTCGCCCCCAACTTGCAAAGTCGCCTCGGCGCGCCGCGCACTTGGCCGCCGGGCCATTGTCCCCGCGGCCCGCGCCCACCTACCCGCGGCGGGGGCCAGGCTGCAGCAGAGCGCGAGCAGCAGCAGCCGCGGCGGCGCCGCCTCCATGTTGTCCGGGGCCGGGCGGGCCCGCGCGCGCTCACTCGGGCTCCATGGCGCGGCGGCGGCGGCGGCGGCGGCTCCTCGCGCGGCTCCCGGCGCCTGCCGCCTCCCCCCCTCGGGCGCCGCGGACCAGGACGGCGGGGGAGGAGGGAGGAGGCGCGGGAGCGGAAGCCGCGCCGCGTCTCCGCCCCCCGCGCCGCCGCGCCCTCCCGCGGGCGCCCCCCGGAGCCGGCCCGCGGCCCTCCCCGCGCCCCCGCCTCCTGTGGGGCTCCCCGGGGGCGCGGGGTCGGCGCGGGCTCGACAGCGCGCGGGGGAGGGGGGGGGCTCCGGGCCACCCCCCCCACCCCCCCACCCCCACCCCCACCCCCGCCTCCGATCGAGTTCCGGAAGCAGGTGGGTCACCTGTGGAGCCACCGGGACCCGGCCTTGACCGATGGGGAAACTGAGGCACGGGAGGGGGGCGGGGCGTGGGAAGGGCACGCGGCGGGGCAGCCGGGAGCCCAGAGCCAGGTCGGTGCGCTCTCCCGAGACCGAGGCCGCCCAGGCGGGGTCCGGCCCCAAGACACCTGTTCTTGCCGGGGAGGGCAGAGGAGGGAAGAGGAGGAAGATCCGCAAGTCAGAGACAGAGGCTGAGGACCGACAGAGGCTCGAGCCGCAGGGGCTGAGAGTGGGGGTGGGCTTCGGGTTCTTTTACTCCACCAAATACATCCCCTCTACATTAGTTACGGTACACGAAGCAGCAGACACACTGTTCTTCCAAATACGCTTCCCGCCCCTCTGGGATCGCAGACCTCTCCTTTGGTTCAGAAAGCAACCATGGAAGGGAGCCCCCACCCCCATCCTCCCGGCTCTGTGCTCCCTGAGCCTGCAGCTCAGCTCTGGGCCGTAGGGGCGCAGGGCAGGGGGGCGGAGAGGGGGCAAAGCCCTGGCCCTGGGGCTGCTGGGCCCAAGTCCCAACTCCAGATCTGCTGCTTCCTGGAACCAGGTGTGCCCTTGGGCAGATCAAAATGTAACCCCCCCAGGTAGTCTTTCCTCCTTTAGAAAACGGGTATAGCTGTGCCCACCTCGCAGGTGCTGAGAGAGCCGGCTGTAACCCACATGAACACCCACATAGTCAAGGGTGTGCGCACTCTTCATGTGTTTGTGACAACTTTACAAAGCTACCGGTCAAGGCCACGGTCTCCGTCCTCCTGAGGCTCGTGTTCTAGAGGGGGAGGCAAACATAAACAAGAGACAGATAAATTTAAAACAGAAGACCGAAACACCTTTAACAGATTACGAGGAAACGCCATGGAACACGGGTGGTGTTGGGCTGCAATGTTTGGGGCCGTTGTGACTTAGGGAGGGAGGGAGGGACATTGAGGGTACAAGCCGGGAACAGGCACGTGGTGGGGAGAGCCGTTCAGGCGGAGACAGCATCAGGAGTGAAGGCCTGGGCAGGGGCCAGCCTGGGTGCTGGACTTGTAGGAGGGATCACAAAGGCCAAGGCCACAGAAGCCGCGGGTGGGGGTGAAAAGGGTCAGATGCGGCTTCAGGAGAAGCCAGCCGGGGCCCCGCGCATACCAGCCCTGGAAAAGGAGTCAAGAATTTACCACAAGAGCAATGCGAAGCCATTGGGGGGGGGGGGCAGTTAGGTAGCAAACACCCTCGCTGTTTCCTCCTGTAGGCCCCACGCACAGCACGTCAGGGCCTGGCTGCCTCTCCTGGGGCCAGGTGCAGACTCCCTCGTTCTTCTAGCCCCCTCCACTACCAACCCCTCTCACACCCTGCCGGGGTTCCCACTCCCTGCCGTGACCCCCTTCAGCCTCATCTACAGCAGCCAGAGTGAGCCTGTTGAAACAAGCCAGACCACATTCCCTCCTCTGCTCAAGAACCTGTTGTGACTCCCATCTCGGAAAAGAAGCCAAAGGCCTTATGGCACCTAAGGGCCTGATCTGGCCGCATCCCTCCCTTTATCTCGCCAACCTCCTAATGCGCTGTCCCTCCTCTCCCTCGCTCTGCCCCAGGCACAATGGCCTCCTGGCTTGTCCTCCAGCACAGCAGGCACACTCCTGCCTCAGGGCCTTTGCACATGCTCTTCTGTCCGCTGGAACTCTGCGACCCCAGTTGTCCGCACGATTTGTTCCCTCGCATCTTCAGTTCCTCAGCCAGGCCTTCCCTGGCCCCCTTTGAAAACTGTAAACCACACCCCCTCCACCACCCTGGCAAACACTTCCTGTTCCACATCTTCGCTTTACCTTTCTCCTTTGCTCTGACCAGCACCCGACATACTGTTTATCACCTTTCTGCTCTCCAGTAGAACGGAAGCTCCAGAGAACAGAGATTTTCATTTGCTTTGTTCCCCATACATCCCCTCTGAGTCTAGCCTCGGGCCTGGCACACAGTAGGTGCTCAATAAATGTTTGTTGCATGACAGAATGAAGTGGAAAGATCTGACCTACGATCATAAAAGGAGCACTCTGGCTGCTGAGTAGGGACAGGACCATCAGGAGGGACGAGGGGATGTGGGGAGGGGGGGGGACTGGCCACCAGATGGGCATCATGGCAGCAGCCAGGAGAGACCGTGGCTTGGACTGACGGGGAGCTGGGCGGGGAGGCTCATGAAAGGCGAGAAGGAACCGGATTGGTCATGCTTTAGGAAAAGCGAATGGGTCTTGCTAAAGGCTCTGGGGAGGAGGGCTCAGCGTGGCCCACTGTAGGGGCTCGCTAAGGGGACACTTACAAGAGCAGCTCGTAAGGAAAGGAAAATGAACCAAGAATCAGCAGACCGGCAGACCTAGAGATTCTTTATTCTCAGGGAGGGAGGTGGAAAGCTTGACTCTCCACGCAGGAGGAACTCAGTCGATACAGAGGACGCCACGTAGGTCAAGGGGCGGCAGAGGCCAGTTCTGCGTGCCCTGCGGTCTCCTGTGCTGACTCTTGAGATGCTGGCGGTGGAGGAGACACCAGAGACCCCCCCCCACCCCCGCCAAGAAGGGAAGGGCTGAGCCCCAGGTCTTAAAGCACCAGAGCAAGATCCCAGGTTGCCTGACTCCAATCAGGACTTTGAGAAAAGTCGTTTGCAAAGAACAAATGAGAACTAATCACTATTTGATTCTGCAGAATTCTGACATCACAAGGGCAGTAATTTTTAGACTCCTCACTCATGTTAAGAAGCAACCGGAGAACGTGCTAAGCTCCTACTTCCCCCAGAAGACTGCCTGTCACGGCCCATCACGCCGCCGACCTTTTCTTAGGCCTCACACTTGGAAGCGTTCGCTCTCAACTCACCCCTCAGATGCAAGTTCCATCCAGATGAGGTAACGGGGCTCGGCACCTGTCGGGGCTAATCGTTTCCGGGGACAGGGGCTCAATTGGGGTCCATTTAGGGCCCATCAGAGGATGACATCTCAGCCCCGTGACACTCGGGGGAAAGTGCCTGTTTGGTTTCCCTCCCAGGCTGGAACATGCTGACTCTGGAGAGAGTTATTCCGGGCACGAGAGCCCTCCTGCCCGGGAGGCCTGGCCACTGGGATCGGAGGTTCGGGCCGGATTCCCAGCGTTCCCCGGGCTCTCTGAGCCACACGCATCCTCCCAAGGGCTGCTGGGTAGAGGTGCGCCGTGGGGACGTCCACGGAGCCCCGCGGGCCTCTCCTGCACAGGCACAGGGCGGTGAAGAAAGGCGGCCACGGCTGCGTGGGGGTGAGGGGTGGGCAGCGGACGGCTTAGACGGTAGTGGGCGTGGTTTCTATGGGGGTATCTGGGGTGCGAGAGCGTGAAGGCCGGACTTCACCTCTCTGAGCCTCAGTTTCCTCATTCATGAAATGGGAATGATGTTATCTGGTCGACTTCTTATCACTCGGTGCCGATATGAACCTCAAATGAGCAAAGACTCAGAAAAAAATGCTCTTTAGACTTTAAAGCCCTGCACGAATGGGAATCGTGATTAACACGGACCCAAGACAGGGCCCAAGGGTGGGTGCGCAGCACTGGCTCCGTGTCACTCCTCCCCTCCCCTCCTCCCTCCCCTAGCTGTCACCAGCCCTCACTTTCTGTAGCCCTGGGTTCCAGCCCTCCTGAAGGTTCAGCAGCCGCATAACCTGGGTCCTTGGGGACCGTGTTTTCGACTCGGCCATGCCAGTGTCTGGTCCACCTGCTTTCCTTGTCACTGCAGATTAAGAAGGTGACGTTTGGGGGCTCCTGGGTGGCTCAGTCATTAAGCATCTGACTTCAGCTCAGGTTTGTGAGTTTGAGCCCCACTCGGGGTAAAAAACCGCGAGACCTGCTTTGGGTGAGCCCCATTTCCCTCTCTCTCTCTCTCTCTCTCTCTCTCTCTCTCTCTCTGCCCTTGACTCACTTGCACCACCTCTGTCTCAAAAAATAAAAATAAAAAAATAAAAAGAAGAGGTTGACATTCTGATTTCATTCGCCTTTTTAAGCACCTTAAAGACACCTGTAGTAGGTTGAATGGTGGCCCTGTGAATGTTAACGTACTTGGAAAAAAGGGTCTTTGCGGGCGTTAAGTTAAGGATCATAAGAGTCTGGACTATCCAGGGGGATTCTGAATCGAGTGACAGTTGTCCTTAGACCAGAGAGGCAGAGGGAGATTTGAGACGGACAGAAGAGGAGGAGAAAGAGAAGAAGGCGGAGGCAGAGAGGAGAGGGGTGTGGCTACAAGTCATGGAGAGCCTGGAGCCCCCAGAAGGTGGGAGGGGCAGGAAGGGTCCTCCCCCAGAGGCCTGGAAGGGAGCGCAGGCCCCTGGATGTCAAAGTTCTGGCCTCCAGGCTGCGAGAGAATACATTTCTGCCGCTTTAAGACATCCGGTCTGTGGTTTGTTACAGCCGCCGCGGGCAATGAATACAGACCCTAATTTTCTCCAACCCATTTTACAGGGAGGGAAACTGAGGTCAGAGAGGTGAGGGCTTGTTCAGGGCATCATCTTGCAACTGTCTTCGTACCATAATGGCAGAGTGGAGGGATTGCAACAGAGGTGGTGTGCGTAAAACGTTTGCTCTCTGGTCCTCTGTAAACACATTTTCCTCCCGTGCTCCGGGGAGTCATACGGCGATGCCTGTTCTGGAAAAAATAAAGCAGGGTAAGAGGGTCAAGGGGCACAGAAGGCCTCACGAGGAAGGCAACATCTGTGCAGACACCTGGAAGAAGGGAGGGAGGGGGCCTTGCAGCCGGTGGGGAAGGCCAGGGCACAGGCCCAGAGGCGCAGTGAGGGGCCAGAGGAGCCGAGCACAGAGAACCAAGGTCGGAGAGGAGTGGGCCAGCTCTGCAGGGTCCTGGAGGCCATCTGGTCCGAGTGACATGGGGGACCACTGGAGGGCCAGGAGCAGGGGGGGAACACAGCATTCCAGTTCCATGTTACGGAACCTCTGTTCCCACGCGGGAAGGAGCCTCGGGGGCAGGAGAGGAGCCAAGCCGGCCAGCGGAGGGGCCGCGGGAGGGTTCCAAGTTCAAGATGGTGGTGACCAGGGTGGCAGCTGTGGAGACAGTGAGAGGCGATAGGGTTCTGGATCTCTCTGTGGGGAGAGAGGACACGGAGAGCAAGACCAGGGTCGAGAGCGGGAGTCGAGGATGCCGTCAAAGCGTTCGGCCCGAGCGCCTGGGCGGCTGGGCTGGCACTCGTTGAGACTGTAAGTGTTGGTGAGCGAAAGACAAGAGACCCCAGGGCGTGGCGTCCCGAGGAGCGGACTGGGCAGCGTCTGGGGATCAGGGAGGAGGGCTGGGCTGGGCGCAGAAAGGTGGGACTCTTCAGCATTGAGGCCACGATCGCAGAGGAGAATGGAAGACGAAAGAAGTCCAAGGCAAGTCCAAGGCCGCACGTTGGGGCCTCCAGGCTCAGAGGCGAGGGGACCAGGAGCGAGGGGCTCCCTGAAGGCAGAGGAGGAAGTGGGCGGAGGGCCAGGGCCAAGCGTGGCTGCTGCATACGAGTGGCCTGGGGCTGGAGACGTGTCCACTGGGCTCCGCAGGTGGCCCGTCTCGCGTGCCCTTGGGGAGATATTTGGAAACGCACAGCAGCTCACGCGCACCCGGGGTCAACCCGGGCCAGGCGCACAATGCGCACGTCGTTGAACACGTAGGACTCCACCAGTCCACGCGGTGGGCACCTGGGGCAGGGCCCCTGGCTGGAACCCCGGGAGGCTGCCACACCTCTCTGGTCACTCTCTGAGGTTCTCGGGTCACTTCTGGCCCCAAAACAGCGTCGGTGAGCAGCTGCCATGACAGGCCTGGCTTCACGATCAAAACGGAAGTTTATTCGAAGTCCCTGCTTCTCCCCTCCTCCAGCTGACCTCTGCTCTCCTCCTCAGGGCTGGAGTAGGGGTGGGGGCAGGGGGAAGGACATGGGGGGGGGAAGGGAAAGGGCTGGCGGCCCGGGGCGGGGGGGGGGAACGAGTGTCCCTGGGACCAGACTGGGGGCCTGTAGGTTTGGGGATTCCAAACGTTAGTTCTTTCTCTCTCGGGCTATTGTGGGCACATTGGCTATTTTTCAGATGCCATCTGACCCCTGGACATAGGACTTTGCCCAGTTCTGTGGCTGGCCAGGCAGCGACAGGGATGGCCTTGGCCTTTCATTTATCAGGCATGGAGCAAACACAAGACACCTGTGATGTCCCCCCACCTAGACCCAGCTGCAGGGACATATGTCCCCTGGTTCCTCGGAGCCCCCTTGTCCTGTCTCAGGATGAAAGGGGCCCACCTCAGAGCCTCTCTCTCTTTCTACTAAGCCCTCTCCTCCTTTGTGCGTTCATGGCAGGCAGTGGGCTGCTTAGGGACCAGGCATCCCGGTTTGCCTGGCATTGAGGGGTCCCCAGAACGTAGGACTTTCAGGGCACAAACTGGGAAGGTCCTGGGCAAACAGAAAAGAGTCAGCTGCCCTAGGGCTGGTGAAACCAAGCTCCCCTCTGTGAGGCCCTCCCCCCCCAAGCACCCGGGCCAAACGCACAAAGCAAGCCCCACGCCGTGCCCGCCACCTAAAAGTTAAAAACCCCTCTTGAACACATCGATATCATTTTTTTATGTTTATTTATTTTTGAGAGAGACAGACAGACTGCGAGTGGGGGAGGGGCAGAGAGAGAGGGAGACACAGAATCCGAAGCAGCTCCAGGCTCCGAGCTGTCAGCACAGAGCCCGACACAAGGCTCGAACCCACGGACTGCAAGATCGTGACCTGAGCCGAGGTCAGACGCTTAACCATCTGAGCCACCCAGGTGCCCCTGAATGTCATTTTTTTTTTTTTTAAGTAGAGGAATTTTCCTAAATAGAAGGAGGGAAAAGAGATATCCTAACCGATCATATCCTGCTTGAAAAATAATTCTGGTGATATTAAGAATTATGAGTATTTTTTTTAGATCTGACAAACTGTGTGTATGTAGGACAATTTTCCCAGGAGATCGCTTCCAAACTATTCAATGGAGAAACATCCTATTGTCCACAAATGTCTTCATTATTTATATTCTTCGCAAATGTGGCAAAACCTTAGCAAATTTACAACCTAATAAAATTATGGGTGGTCACTGAAGAAAAAAAGTTATAAATTAGCCCACGGAGAGGGTGCCTGGGTGTCTCAGTCTGTTAAGCGTCCAACTTTGGCTCAGGGCATGATCTCACGGTTCGTGGGTTCGAGCCCTGCATGGGGCTCTGTGCTGGTAGCTCAGAGCCTGGAGTCTGCTTCGGAATCTGTGTCTCCCTCTCTCTCTGAAAAAAAAAAAAATTTAAAAATTAGCCCACAGACTATATAGAATATAGAGTGTTCTATCCTCCTAGCTGGACAAACACACCTTCCTAGCACCAGGAAGGCAGGAACTTTCTGGATTCCTCAGAGTTCTACGTTGGAGCATGGTGACAAGAGTCAGGTGAGGTCACTTGACCTCTGCCCCAGGGAGGCACCCGCACAGCCTGGACTCCGTGCTCTGTGCTCTTTGAGCAGGGACTCCGGGGTCCGAGTGCCCGGGACAAGGTGGGGTGAGCAGCAGGGACCATGCCCGCTGTGGGGGATGGGCAGGCTGGAGGGGGTGCAGCGGCGGCCCCCCAAAGCTTGGAGCCCCAGGCAGGATGGCGCTTACCGTTTTGTTTGGGGCCTTCGACATCAGGCAAAACCGGGGTGGAAAGTCCCGCATGAACTCCACCCCTCAAGACAGACAGCACCGCTCAGAACAGCCTTGGCACCCGCCCTAAGTGGGAAAATGGCCAGGTTGAGATTCGAACCCGGGTCTCCTGGCTCTGCCGTGGCCCTCCTCCCAGGCCAATCCCCCCCGCCCCCCAACTTACAGTGACCGGCTCTCCTTCCCCGGGCCCGTGCCTCTCGCCAGGACCCCTCCTCACTCCCCATCTCCCGGCTCTGCCTGTAAACTGGAGAGTCTGCCCTCCTAACAAAGCACGGCCAAATCCCACCATTCCCCTCCTTTCCTGTCAGTCCCCTCAGCCACCCAGCCTCTCCAACCCACCGTCCACACTCTCCGCCTCCTGTCCTCACCTCCTGCTCATTCGATCCTGCCCCCGCAACGACCTTCCCGGTGTCAGCCCAAAGTCTGTTCCTGCTGTATCTCGCTTCTCCATTCCGCAGTCTCTTCCACCCCAGGCCTCCCCCCTGTGCTTCCTTGAGTCGCCTCCAATCCTCCCCCCACCCCCCTTCCGCTTCTCCCCTCTCCCGGTCTGGTCCTTCCTGCCCACACACTCCCCGGCTTCAGACACGTCACTTTTCTCCACAGCTAGCTACCGCAGCCCCCCGCCCCATCTCTCTCCCCCGGCTCTGCCCACTGCAGTCTGGCTGTCAGCACAACCAGCCTGAGGGTCCCGAAATGCCTGTCTGACCGTGGCCTTCCCTTCGCATGAACCCTCTATGGCTCCCCAGTGCCCCATGGCTCCTGCTCCCGCCAGCTTCTCCTGATGGCATCCATCCCCTCCCCCCCCCCCCCCCCCCCGGCCAGGCACAGATCTTCTAGGCTGCTCACTGTCCTCCCAGGCCCTGGGGCTCTCTGTCTAGCTGTTGCCCTCCTGCAGGCATCATGGTCACCTTTCACTGGGCGAGGCCAAGCGGGCTCAGGTGGGGACAGAGAGAGGGGTAAAGAGAAAGGAGGTGCTGTAGAAACTCGGTGGGCGGGGGAAGGCCCCGCCAGCCCTCAGTGAGGGTGAATCCGGTGACGCGTGCCTTCGCAAAGGGTCAGCTTGGACGGGCAGCCGTGGAGAGGCCGGGTGCCCCTGGTGGCAGAAGGGTGTGTGCATGGATGGTGACTCTCAGGTCTGGGGCCGGGAGCAGCCGGTGTCTGGGGTGCGCAGGAGGGAGGGGATCCGTAGGCCGGCAGGCTGCAGGGGCAAGGACCCAGATAGGGGACCCCTCTAATGGGGGCTCTGCACAGACAGAATATTGTGCGTCGTCTCGGGGACTCTCCCCGCGCTCAGACACGGGGTGGGTCTCAGCCCCTCCCTTCCTGCAGAACATACTCCATCCCAGTAGGATCCTGAGGTGTGGACACCCCAGGGGCCGTGATGGGAAGGGAAGTCATGGGAGGCGCCCAGGACAGGAGGCTTTGCCTAGAGGAGGTGGAGGAGGGTACAGGTCTCAGGACTGCTGGTGGCTGAGGACATGCCTAGGGGGTCTTGGGTCCCTGTGGTCCCAGGAAGGCCCCTCCCTCACCCCGCTGAGGTCTTAGAAGCAGCCTCCGCCTCTAGGCTCTGGTGGGAGTGGCCTCACAGGGTCAGCAGGAGGGCTGGGCCTGGCATTGAGCCTAAAGATACACTTGCTGGGGCATCAGGGCAGCAAGGACACGGACCCCTCACGACGCCGGAGGGTCAGACCCTGGGCTTGCCTGCGCCTCTCCAGGCCTTTGCGCCTCTCCAGGCCTTGGCCCTCGGCCCTTATGGGGAGCAGCAGGCGCGGCCGAGAGGCTGACGCTTGGCATGCCTGGCAATGATGGGGGAGGGGGGGGCGGGGAGGACGCGCCTCCTCCCAGCGTCCCCTCCCAGGCCAGGATCCCACGTCCTTCCTGCCTTTCCGTAACTCTCCGACCAAAGATCACAGCGGGCAGCGGACAAGGGCACCCGGCGCCTTTGATGCGCGAGCCCCGGCCCCACGGTCAACAAACCGCCTGGGACTTTGTACCAGGCTGTTTCCTCCCTGCGAGAAAGAAGCCCACACGTCTTCCCACCGCTCTCCCTGTGCCAGAGGCTGCAGGGCGAGTTCTCTCAAGCTGGTTTTCTAGATTCTCCAGGAGCCCCACGGAGCCCCTCCTTGCCTCCCAACAGCCCTTCAAGGAAGGGGTCACGTTTATGCCCCTTTTATTCCCTCAGGGGAAACTGAGGCCAGGGGCGGGTTGGGTGACTTGCCTGAGGTTCCTCAATGAGCAAAGGACGGAGCTGCAGACCGCGTTATCTCCGCTGCCTGCAAGGCCCTGTGTCCTTTCCCCGGAGAAGAAGCTGAGACCAGCGGGGGCAGGTGGATGGACTCGGGCATCTCCGCGCTCCGGGCGCGGCGCGTCCTCGGACCTGCAGTAAGCCATGCGGCCACGAGGGGGCAGCAGCATCCTGCCCTGCCTGGCTCTTCCTGGCGCTGGGGAACCAGAGAAACCGCTCTCGGCAAAAATCGGGGTGGGGTGGGGGGGGGGGCGATAGGAGGGGGGTGTCTCAGATGATGCACCTCCCGGAGGAACCGCCACGCATACCTGATGCTGTCAAGATAAGAGGACAGAACGCAGGCTCCCTGATCGGTGGAATGCCAGCTTGGGCAAGTTGCTGAACCCCTGGGGTCCTCAGTTTTCTAACAGGTGTTAATGGGGATGACAGCAGGTGCTGGCCTGGGGAGTAAGGTAACCGGGTAACACACACCGTGCTACTGGCAGGGTTCAGGGACCCCACCCCCACCCCCACCCCCACCCCGGCGGGTCAGCAGCAAGGACCAGGGCTGGGCTTCCTGGCCTAAGCCTGGAGGAGGGTCCTGGGCATCCAAGCTGGAACCTGCTAACACCTGGGTGAGTCCTCCTCAGGGCAGGGAGGCTCTGAGTCTCCCTGGTCCGCCCACGACTTTCACAAGCAGGGCATGTTGTTCCTCGGTAGACACCGGGGACCCACACATCTAGAAATGCGTGACAGCCACCAAGCATCCATGCCAACCCCCCACCCCCACCCCCGCCAGGGACACTCTGGTATCTCCACTTTGTGATAAGAAAACAGGCTCAGAGAGGCTGACGGCCTGGCCCGGAGCCACAGCCTGCATCAGCCAAGGACCCCAGGCGCTGGGATTTGTGGGGGTGGGGGTGGTGCCCTCCAAGTCCTGCACAAAGGGCTGCCCAAGTGACCTCTGCAGGGTCAGGGATGTCAATTTTCTCCCGAATCCCCTCAGTCAAGGTGGAGACTGCTGAGGGACACTTTGATGGCTATCCTTCCTCACATCTGCCCCCCCCCCCCCCGGGCAGGTTTGCAGATGACCTAGGAAAAAACTGGGCAGAACTCCACCCTCGGCCTTCCTTGCCCCCCTCCCCGGTGGCCCAGGACCCTCAGCCATGGGCAAGTCAATGGGCAGGCAGCGGGGATGCAGTCAGGATTCTCCCCCTACTCACCCCTTGCCAGCCCCAATAGACTGAGGAACGTGAGAATGGCCTGGGGCAGCCCCTATGATCATTATAGTTCAGGCTGGTGTCAGTGAGGCTAAAAATAGAAGAGAGAAGAGCCCAAGTTCAGAGGCAATGCTTATGGTTCCAATTAGGTTAATGGGATTTATTTTGTATTCTGATTATAGAGTTCATTCATGCTCCCTGCAGATAGGAAAGGATAAAGAGAATAAAAATCATATATAATCTCACGACAGACATCTCACTGCTGTTAGCATCGCTACGTATTTCCTTCCAGTCTTTTTTTTTTTCTAGGCACATATGCAGACATGACTTTTTTTTTTTAAGGTTTTATTTTTAAGTAATCTCTACAGCCAACATGGGGCTCGAACTCACAACCCCGAGATCAAGAGTCACACAATCCCTGGACTGAGCCAGTCAGGGGTCCCTGAGATGACATTTTTAAAGCAAAATTGTGGTCAGAGCTTCTGTTTCCAGCAAAATGACAAGCTGGATGTCCAGAGAGCCCCTCTTGAAACAGAACACCTAAAAATGCTGAAGCAATATTAGTTAAAAAAAAAAAAAAAAAACTTTTTAAAGCCATGATGGAGTTGGCAGGACAGTAGGGGACATCTTTCAGGCCAGAAATAAAAAGAAAGCCATATTGGAGTGCTCGCGTGGCTCAGTCGGTTAAGCATCCCACGCTTGGTTTCGGCTCAGGTCATGATCTCGTGGTTTGTGAGTCTGAGCCCCTCATTAGATTCTGTGCTGACGGTGCAGAGGCTGCTTGGGACTCTCTCTCTCCCTCTCTCTCTGCCCCTCCCACGTCTCTCTCCTTCTCTCTCTCTTTCTCAAAACAAACATACAAATAAATAAATAAACTTTTTTAAAAAGCCATACTCATGTTTTCAAGACAACTGGCAACTTGAGCTCTGATGATAGCAGACGTGAACGCTGAAGCTATAAGGGAATTGTCCTTTTATATTTTTGTTGTGAATGCGGATGATGCAGCTATGTTTTTTAAAGAGTTCTCATCAAGGGGCGCCTGGGTGGCTCAGTGAAGTGTCTGACTCTTGATTTTGGCTCAGGTCATGATGTCATGGTTTGTGAGATCGAGTCCCACGTTAGGCTCTGTGCTGACAGCACGGAGCCTGCTTGGGATTCTCTCTCTCTCCCTCTTTCCTGCTTGTGCTGTCTCTCTCCCTCTCTCTCTCAAAATAAATAAATAAACTTAAAAAAATAAGTAAATAAAATAAAGAGTTCTCATCATTTGGAAGATGCGTGCTGGAGTATTTTCAGATGGAATAGCATAATGTCTAGAATTTGCTTCAAGACCCTACTGACGGGGGTGGGGGTGGGGGAGTGAGCTCCAAAGTTGGCTGTGTGATTAGTTCATGGAAGTCACTGCAGTACTCTTTGTATGTTTATGTATATTTCAAATACTGCATTAAATGAAACCAAGACCATTGCCGGCTGCAGCTGGCCTTGCCCTGGGGGTGTCTCTGCTCCCAAGAACCTCAGAGCCGGGAGGGAGTTCAGATCAGTAACCCACAAGGAGCTGAGAATCCCCAGGAAAGAGACATCCTCGGTGAATGAACAACAACAAAATTATCTGCCGCCTGGAGGGCCGTGAGGATGGGAGGGAGAAGACTTCTTTTTTATATTTAAATTATTTTTATTTTTTTATTTTTTTTTGAGCGAGAGAGACAGTGCATGAGCAGGGCAGGTGCCGAGAAAGAGGGAGGCCCAGAATCCGAAACAGGCTCCAGGCTCGGAGCTGTCAACACAGAGCCCGACGCGGGGCTCGAACCCACGAACCGTGACATCATGACCTGAGCTGAAGTCGGACGCTTAACCGACTGAGCCACCCAGGCGCCCTGAGAAGACTTCTTTGTGTTGGCTGTGGCTCGGAGCCAAGCAGGAACACGTGAGAAGGAAGCAAGAAGTCTCCCTGAGAACGTGTCGGCCTGGCCCTGTACCCACAGGGCTTAGAACAAGAAGCCACATAGACTTCGATGTGGAGGGTGCCATCTAAAGGGGTCCCCTTGGGTAGAGCCCCACAGAGCCTGGCAAAGCAAAGGCAACCGGGGAGCAATGCAACGTTCTGTGTGCTTTGAGCAGCGCCCTCAAAGTTCTGGAACTCACAGAGCACATCAGGACGTGAACCACCACGAGCAAGGGCAAACTGCGGTCCAGAGCCATAAAAGCTGGACAACCTTCTTCAAATGTTTAAAGAAACAAAACAGGATACGGGGTGCCTGGGTGGCTCAGTTGGTTAAGCATCAGGTCATGATCTCGTAAGTCTGTAAGTTTGAGCCCCACATCAGGCTCTGTGCTGACAGCTCGGAGCCTGGAGCCTGCTTCGGATTCTGTGTCTCCCTCTCTCTCCGCCCCTCCCCTGCTTGTGCTCTGTCTCCGTCTCTGTCTCAAAAAATGAGTAAATGTTGGGGCGCCTGGGTGGCGCAGTCGGTTAAGCGTCCGACTTCAGCCAGGTCACGATCTCGCGGTCCGTGAGTTCGAGCCCCGCGTCGGGCTCTGGGCTGATGGCTCGGACCTTGGAGCCTGTTTCCGATTCTGTGTCTCCCTCTCTCTCTGCCCCTCCCCCGTTCATGCTCTGTCTCTCTCTGTCCCAAAAATAAATAAAAAACGTTGAAAAAAAATTTTTTTTTTAAAAACGAGTAAATGTTAAAAAAAAGTTTTAGAAAAAGAAATAAAGTCCGGAGAAACTGGAAGGAAAAGACCGACTGCAGACGTAAAAATTACAATTGAAATTGGGAACCGAATAGACGAGACGGTGAGTGCTCTGGGGACAGAAGGAAGAGACTGCCCAGGTGGAGCCCAGAGAGACGAACAGGGACAGAGGAAGTCAAGCCCACGTACGACAGTGCGTCCTACACTGTTCCTACTCAGAACACTCTGGAAGCCCCTCCAAAGGCCAAACACAGGGCCACCGTGTGACTCAGCCGTCCCGTTCCCAGGCACCGACTGGAGAGACACGAAGGCAAAACTCTGCACAGAAACGTGCGTGTGAATGTTCACGGCAGCGCTGTTCTTCACAGCCCCCAAGTGGAAACAACCCAAGCGTCCGAAGGTCCAGATGAGTGGATAAGCGCAACGTGGTTTACGGATACAACGGGATATTAACTCGGCAGTAAAAAGGAGGGCAGTGCTGATACGCCCTACACCATTGAGAAGCCATGAAACTGGGGTGCTAAATGAAAGAAGCCAGGCACAAAAGACCACATATCGGGGCACCCACTGGCTCAGTCGGAAAAGCATGGCCTCGGGTTTCTGAGTTCAAGCCCCACGGTGGGTGTAGAGATTACCAAAAACAAACAAACAAACAAACAAACAAACTTAAAAAAAAAGACCATATATTGTATGATTCCATTTATTTGAAACACCCAGAATAAGCAAATCCCTAGAGACAGAAAGCACATCAGTGGTTGCCAAGGGGCCGGGGGGACGATAGGAGGGGGAGTGATTGCTGATGGCTACGGGGCTTCCTTTGGGGTGATAAAATGTTCCAACATCAGTGAAAGTGATTGCACAACTCTCTGAATATACTAAAAACTATTGTATCCTTCACTTTACTTTTGTTTTTTTGTTGTTTTTTTTTTAATTTTCCTCCAACGTTTATTTATTTTTGAAGCGAGACAGACAGGGCATGAGCAGGGGAGGGGCAGAGACAGAGGGAGACACAGAATCCGAAGCGGGCTCCAGGCTCCGAGCTGTCAGCACAGAGCCCGACATGGGGCTCGAACTCACAAACTATGAGATCATGACCTGAGCCGAAGTTGGACACTTAACCAACTGAGCCACCCAGGCGCCCCATCACTTTACTTTTTTTTTTTTTTTATGTTTTGTTTGTTTTTTTGAGAGAGAGCACAAGCAGGGGAGGGGCAGAGAGAGAGGAGGACAGAGGATCTGAGGTAGACCCTCTGATGACACCAGTGAGCCACATGCAGGGCTTGAACTCCTGAACCAGGAGATCATGACCTGAACTGAAGTCAGATGCTTCACCGACTGAGCCACCCAGATGCCCCCGTACCCTTCACTTTAAATAGACGAGCTGTATCATGGCTCGTGAGTTCGAGCCCCGCGTCGGGCTCTGTGCTGAGAGCTGGGAGCCTGGAGCCTGCTTCGGATTCCGGGTCTCCCTCTCTCTCCGCCCCTCCCCTGCTTGCACTCTGTTTCTCTCTCCTTCAAAATAAATAAACATTAAAAAAAAATTTTTTTTTAAAGAACAAGGTAATGGGGAGGAGAGTAACGTGAACTGGACAGCTGGTGGTAAAGAGAACTCCAAAGAACACAGGAACAGAAGACACAAGGGCTGGGACCGAGGGCGCAACAAAGAAGATCCCGGAGCAGAGGTCCTGCCCTCACCGAAGAGGGAAGAAGATGCTGGAAAGGTCACCCAGGTGTGGTGCCAGCAGCACTCACCAGAAATCCACCCTCTAGTGCCGGGGAAGCCCGGGCTGGCCAAGTGTCTCGCTCTTGGCCCTCTGCTAGGAAGCTACCTCGGGGCCAGGGGCG
The DNA here is from genome assembly GCF_018350175.1 of Felis catus. NCBI lineage: Eukaryota > Metazoa > Chordata > Mammalia > Carnivora > Felidae > Felis > Felis catus. The sequence goes on along the minus strand of NC_058377.1, from coordinate 110,526,180 downwards.
GGGGTGGGGGTGGGGGGCAGGAACACACAGAAGCAGGACGAGCAGTCCGCCCTCTGCTCCGCTGTCCCCAGCGCCCTCCGGGTCCCCTGCCACAGAGCAGGCAGCAAAAGGCGCATCTCAGCAGGTGGGCAGCAAGTTACCAGGTGGCCCAACAGCAGGTGTGCGGAACCCCAGAAAGAACTCTTAAAGCCGGCCGGAGGGAGCGACAGAACGCCAATGGGTAAGCGCCAGCCAGCCTGGCCAGGGGCCGCGCAGGAAACCCCTGCATGGAGCAGACACGCCCTCCACCACGCACTCGAGACTCAGGAACACAATCTTCGAGAACGGGACCAGGGAGACGCAGAATCGGAAGCAGGCTCCAGGCTCTGAGCTGTCAACACAGAGCCGCACACCGGGCTCGAACTCAGGAACCGCGATCATCATGACCTGAGCCAAAGTCGGACGCTCAACCGACTGAGCCACCCAGACACTCCCTTTTTTTTTTTTTTTTTTTTTTTTATGTTGATTACCTTGGACTTTCTGGCTGTTTAATCATTTCAGCCTATAAAAAAAGACAGAGACAGAGGATCATTTAACTACTTTTTTTCCTATGTTTATACATATCGTTTCATTCTTTTTTTTAACCGCATTTTTTAGTTTGTTCTTTACATTTTTCAGCTGGCAATACATTCAGACGAATGTCAGAAGCTACAAAGGAGTAATTGCATTTTATATGCCATTTTTTATCTTACTTTTTTTTCCCACCTAATATTATGTCCTAGGCATTTCCCCATATTCTTGGCAGTTCTTTACAGGCATCATTTTTTTTTACTGATTATTTATTTTTGACAGACAGAGGGTGGGGGAGGGGCAGAGAGGGAGAAGGAGACAGAGAATCCCAAGCAGGCTGCTAACGCTGTCAGCCCAGAGCCCCACACAGGGCTCGATCCCTGATCTCACACCGTAAGATCCTGACCTGAGCCCAAACCAAGAGTCAGATGCTGAACCAACTGAGCTGTATCATTTTTACTAGGCGCTTAGTAATTTTGCTTACGGATAATTACAACTTACTTCGGCATTCTGCATGGCTTTTAGCCTTCTTCCATGTTTCCGGTGTTGGACCTGATATCACAGCTAACGTCCCTGCACATACATCTTTGGGTGTCTCTCTCGTTATGGTCTCAGATGGCAGTGGGCGTGAGAGTCACCTGGGCCAGACTTCACTTAGACTCTGGGTTCCCAGTGTAGCCATGACTTGGGGCTGGAAGTTGAGAAAGACTTGGGGGTTGGGCTCAAATCAGAGCCGAAGGGTGATACACAGCTTTATGGCTCCCGTGTGCTGTTTTCGCATCGGATTTGGATGAATGTTTCTTCTGCCTATCGACCTGGGAACTATTCATCCTACAAATATTTACTGAACACCTGCCGTATGCCAGGCACTGTTCTAGGAGCTTTGGATTCCAAACAAAGACCACCGCTGTCACGGAGCCTACGCTTGAGAGGGGGAGAGACAGATAACAAGTCTACACAAATAAATCTTACAGTATGTCAGAAAATTTTTGGAAAAAAATGTGAAGCGGGTTGGGGGATCAGGAAAACACAGAATGGTCAGGAAAGATCTCGTTGAGAAGGTAGACTGAGAAGGGGAGACTAGAACGTTCAGAGGATGGGGTCAAGAGGACATCTGGAGGAAGAACGTTCCAGACAAAAGGAACAGCCAATGCAAAGTTCTTGGGTTGACAATGTGCTGGGTTTTGTTTTGTTTTCATTTTAATGACAAGAGCATTTTTCTATCTCGTTAAATGTTACAAAACTCTTTTCAGATCTCTGCGAAGGGCAAGTAAGCCTGATGTTCCTTCTTCCCCCAGATAACGAGGGAGTAATTCTCTGTCTCCCTCACTGCTCTCTCTGTGCCACTGGACTGTGCGACAGGTCCTGGGAACAGTGACTGGACTCAGCACTGTTGTGACGTTTCTCAGCAGGTCCCAGCACAGGGGGGCAGAGCCAGAAAGAAAAAAAGAATTAATTCTTGAATTTTCAGTTTCTTTTTTTTTTTTTACTTTTTTTTTGCTTTTTAAAAATTTTTTTTTAACATTTATTTATTTTTGAGACAGAGAGAGACAGAGCATGAATGGGGGAGGGGCAGAGAGAGGGAGACACAGAATCTGAAACAGGCTCCAGGCTCTGAGCTGTCAGCAGAGAGCCCGACGTGGGGCTCGAACTCACGGACCGCGAGATCATGACCTGAGCCGAAGTCGGACGCTTAACCGACTGAGCCACCCAGGCGCCCCCAAAAGGACCCATTTTTTTTTAATTTTTTTTTCAACGTTTATTTATTTTTGAGACAGAGAGAGACAGAGCATGAACGGGGGAGGGGCAGAGAGAGAGGGAGACACAGAATCGGAAACAGGCTCCAGGCTCTGAGCCATCAGCCCAGAGCCCGACGCGGGGATCGAACTCACGGACCGCGAGATCGTGACCTGGTTGAAGTCGGACGCTTAACCGACTGCGCCACCCAGGCGCCCCCAAAAGGACCCATTTTTAAGCAGAACGAATAAGATAGTAAGACTCCAGAAATTTGAAGCCTTGTAGGTTAAGAAAACCCGATTGCTTCTAGATACCTCGTAGCACGAAACAAGGCTGCCAGGCAGATTGTAAGTGGCAAAGACCCCCAAATGCTCAGCTCAGGGACAGAGACCAGACTCCACTTGGTGGTTGGAAGGCAAGGAATACAATCCAGGGTGAGCTGGGAGCATCTCCTTGGACAAGCAAACAGCCTGAAAACAAATAGCAAACAGGTCAGTCTGCTGCTAGCGCTTTGAGGGAAGGAACTGTTTTTCCAGAGAAGTCATGAGACCAGGGGCCCCTGGGTGGCTCAGTCGGCTAAGCATCCAGCTCTCGGTTTTGGCTCGGGGCATGATCGCAGTTCGTGTGTTCGAGCTGCTGACAGCACGGAGCCTGCTTGGGATTCTCTCTCTCTCCCTCTCTCTCTCTGCCCCTCCCCCACTTGCATACTTGCTCCCTTGCTCTCTCTCAAAATAAACGTTTAAAAAAAAAAGTAAGTCATGAAACCAGACTTTAAAACCCTATGCAGTCGGGGCATTAAAACAAAAGTGGCTGCTAGGCCTGCAAGCTTGCGTGGGCAGGAATAGGCTGCCGAAGCTGGACATCCCCCAAGGAGGACATAGTCCCCAAGTGCACACTTCCGATGTGGCCGCAGGGGACAGTGGTCAGGGAAGACGCTCCCAGAAGCTGGTGCCAGTGCTGTGGGACTCCTTGAATCACTACCCCAATCTCTAGCCCCCTTTTCCTTCTATCATTAGAGGTTGGGGACTTCCAGTCCTGACTTGGAGATTTCCTATCTCTTTCGTGTTCATTTCCACTTTCCCTGCAATTTTGCTCTCTGTTGTCGCTTTTTCCATCTGACTTTTCGGAAGGTTCTCAGCCGTGACTATCTTTTTGTTTTTGTTTTGTTTTTTGCACTTACTCTTTTGAATTTTTAATTTTGGAAATGATGTCTTTTAGGTTTGGGGAAACTGTCCACGGCCTGTTTGTATCCGCTCTGCTCTGACAGCTCTGACTCAGTGAGAGGCACCCTGTTCAGCTTGGCCTCAATCCCTGGAGGTACTGAAGCCCCACAAGTCAACTGCCATTGTTTTCTCTGCTGAGACAAACGTGCAGGTTCCTTTGGCCTCTGGGAGGTCAGGTTTTGGGGTTCCCGCAAACCCCCACAGACAGATTCCCCCACATCCCGCCTCCGGGACTGAAGCATTCGTTCCCCGGCCACCTGGAGGGTGGGTGGCCGACTGGACTGCTCTCGGTGGAGTCCCTCTGCTGAACTTGCTCTTAGACAATGGAAACTGCCTGTCCCAAGGTCACGGCCACTTCCTGAGGCAGCTGCATTCAATGCCTGGCTGATATGGGGGAATAAAGGCTCCAGACCTTTGTCCCCACTCCAGAGATCCCTGGAGGCATCTCAGAGTCTGACTTCCCAGGGCTCCTGAGTGCAGATGGGTCTTCTGAGCAGCAGAAAGTCCACAGGTCATGGACCACAAGGGAGCCTTTGTTCAAGGGCCCTGGCAGCAAAGCGCTCAGCAAGCCGGGCCCTCTGCGCAGGCGTGTTGGGGCAGCTCACCATCTTTTCTCAGGTGCGAGCTGAGGTGCACATGTGGTGGACACCCCCCAAGGATGGTCGCTTCCGTCGCAAAGAGACAGATGGAAAGCGTGGGGAGAAAACAAAGACCACTCAAATGAGAACAAGTAAAGGCCACGAAGTCAGAGCTTTTGCCATAGGAAGGGAGCCAACCGCCATCACTTGCGTTTTGCAGAGACTCGGGGCAGGCAGGGCAGCAAGAAAGCTTTACTGGGGGACGGGAAGGCTCCAGGGGTGCCCCGATCGGAGGCTGCTGGCACGGGGAGCTGACCAGAAGTGGGGCGTCCTGTGTGCTGGTGACGGGAACATATTTGGCTTCCTGGGGTCTTAAGTTGGAAGCAGGGACAAAAAGCATGGAAATCCTCAGTTATTAATCAAATCCGGCATATCGGGCTGGTTCTTACAGACGTTACTGTTTCGTTTCCGGCACCATTGCAAGAGATCTGTGTGGCTTCCTGCAAATCTGCCTTACAGGCACGCTGGCTTGCTGGACTGGTTATTGAAGATAAGAGGTTGGTTTTCTGGGCAAGTGGTTGGTTTTCTGGGCGGGCTGCTGCACGTTGTGTGGTTATGTATGATCCGGCTGTTGTGTGTTGTGTTTTCAGCCTCTTCAGGGAGACCCGGGGACTAAGGACAAAGAGCAGGGACCCCTTCAAGGGAGCAGAACCGGGGGCTCATCAAAGGCAAGGGGACCCACTGTTGTCTGGCCAGAGGATTTCATCCCTGGGCTGGACCACGGACTCCCAATGTCTCGCACTATTTCCGTTCTGAATGGAAATTTTCACTACCATTTCCTATCCCGGCTTCATCATAAATCGGGGCAGGCAGGCCAGCGGGAAGTGGAAAAAGAAAAAGAAATGTACTCTGAGAGATAGCATAGTAAAGTCAAAGACAATGAGAATATTCCAAAACGCTGCAAGAAAAAGACAGATGGCCTCCAACGGGGAGGCGGCGAGGCGGGCAGCTGATGCCTCAAAAGCATCAGCAGAAGTCAGACAGGCAGGCAAAGGGCACCGTCGGGGCACCAAGAAGAAATAGGTGCCAATCTTGAGTTTCTTAGCTATGAACAATATGTTTCGAGAATGAGGAAGGGGCACAGACATTTTCAGGAAAACGAAGGCTGGGAGACTTCAATCAGCAGGTCCTCAGATCTGTTTCGGCAAGAGGAAAGTGACCATAGACAGGAGGCCTGCGAAACAAGAAGGAAGGAAAAGAAAAGAAAGCCATAAACACTTGGGTGAATGCAAAGAAACATTGTCTCACGGAGTATTTTTTAAAAATCATCGAATCAACAACATACATAACAATGATAACACAAAAATCGGGAGGGGATAAACGGAGTTACAAGTTCTGAGAGGCTGGTTTCATCCTGGGGGAGTCGTAACTACTGATTAAGTTTGGACACTGATAAGACAGGTGACTAATTTTCCTTTTTTAAAAGTAATCTCGGGGCGCCTGGGTGGTGCAGTCGGTTAAGCGTCCGACTTCAGCCAGGTCACGATCTCGCGGTCCGTGAGTTCAAGCCCCGCATCAGGCTCTGGGCTGATGGCTCGGAGCCTGGAGCCTGTTTCCAATTCTGTGTCTCCCTCTCTCTCTGCCCCTCCCCCGTTCATGCTCTGTCTCTCTCTGTCCCAAAAATAAATTAAAAAAAAAAATGTTGAAAAAAAAATAAAAAAATAGGGGCGCCTGGGTGGCGCAGTCGGTTAAGCGTCCGACTTCAGCCAGGTCACGATCTCGCGGTCCGTGAGTTCGAGCCCCGCGTCGGGCTCTGGGCTGATGGCTCGGAGCCTGGAGCCTGTTTCTGATTCTGTGTCTCCCTCTCTCTCTGCCCCTCCCCCGTTCGTGCTCTGTCTCTCTCTGTCCCAAAAATAAATAAATGTTGAAAAAAAAAAATTTAAAAAAAAAAAATAAAAAAATAAAAAAATAAAAAAATAAATAAAAGAAAAATAAAAGTAATCTCTACGCCCAACATGGGACTCGAACTCGTGACCCCAATATCAAGAGTCACAAGGTCCACTGACTGAGCCAGCCGGGTACCCCACAGATGACTAATGTTTTAATTCTGGGGGTATTCACTAAAAGAATAGAAACACAGTGCATAAGTTCTAAATTAGCAGAGGGGAGAAGTAGAATAATGTGTTTTTTAATAATCAGTCCAAAAAAAGTCAAGAAAGGAGGGATAAGGAAACACAGAGGTAGGACATATAGAAAGTACAAAATAAGGTAAAAAGTAAATTCTGTGTCTCCCTCTCTCTCTGCCCCTCCCCTGCTCATGCTCTGTCTCTCTCTGGCCCTCAAAAATAAATAAATGTTAAAAAAGTTTAAAAGAAGAATATTTTACCACTTCTCTCTCAGTCACAGAATAAGTAAACAAAGTCAGTAGGGAGATAGATTTGGAAAACATAATTACTGAGCGAGCGGCTTGATTTGTGTATACAGAGCACTTGGGAACACACATTCTCTCCAAGCCCACTCGGAGCATTTGTTGAAAGTGACCATATACTGGCTCATAAAGCAGTTTCAACAAATCTCAAAGGACTAAGATAACACAGAATCTGCTCCTGACCACAGTGCTAGTCACCTAGAGACTGAAAACAAACAAAACACTGGAAAATCCCTATTTGCTTGAGAATTCAGAAACACGTTCAAGTAACAAACGGATCCAGGGAATAGTTTGTTTATTTATTTACTTTTAAACTTTTCTTAAGGTTTATTTTTGACACAGAGAGAGAGACAGAGCGTGAGCAGGGGAGGGGTAGAAAGAGAGGGAGACACAGAATCCGAAGCAGGCTCCGGGCTCCGAGCTGTCGGCACAGAGCCCGACGCGGGGCTCGATCTCACGGAGTGTGAGATCATGACCTGAGCCGAAGTTGGACGCTCAACCGACTGAGCCACCCAGGTGCCAACCCCCCCCCCCCCCCCCCACCAAGGAAGAGTTTAGATGGGAATTGAGAATAATGAGAATAAAAATAAAAACATAAAAAATAACAAGAATACTGTAGCCCCAAACCGTGGGGCACGGGGAAAGCAGCACGTGGAAGGCATTTGTAGTCTTATACGCATATCTTAGAAAAAGAAACAAAGTGGAAAGTTAATGGAATAAACACCCATCTCAGGAGGTTCGGTGAGAAGCCGGCTGTCGAGAGGCAGGGGTAGACCAGACAGGAGGGCAGTGGTTAGTGAGTGGGCTCAGCTTCTCTACCTCCTCCAACCTGATAGAAAGGGCGAAGGCAAGGCCTCAGGCTCAGGCCTGCAGGTGGAGAGAAGGAATGAAGGGTTGAAGAGAGTAGGAGGCAACGGAAGCCAAGGGCTTACCAGGAAAGTGTGGGATTTCTAGCAGCTCGGAGGGCCCTGCCGAGGCCGGGGACCACGGATCTTCCTCAGCACCCAGGTGTAGGCAAGAATTCACCTTGGGGGTGCCGTGTCACCAAGCAGGTGTGCTTGAGGACAAGGAAGTTGAAGACACCACGGTGGCAAGAGAGTGACTTTCTTGTCGGATCGCAGAATTCATGCGAGAGGACAGCAGGGCAGAGGGCAGGAGCACGAACACCCAGGCACCCCTGTTCTTAGAACTTTGAATTGATTTTTAAATGGACTCCTTTAAACATTTTAGGAAGGTAATCACATTTTACGTAATAATGAAAGCTTGTCTTTAAAAAGTGTGCTCTAGGGGCGCCTGGATGGCTCAGTTGGTTAAGCACCTGACTTTGGCTTGATCATTGTTTGGCATGATCCTACGGTTCGCGGGTTTGAGCCCCGCAGTAGGCTCTGTGCTGACAGCTGGGAGCCTGGAGGCTGCTTCGGATTCTGTGTCTCCCCCTCTCTCTGCCCCCCCGCCCCCCCTTATGCTCTGTCTCTCAAAAATAAATAAACATTAGAAAAATTGTTTTAATTAAAAAAAAGTGTTTTCTATTGACTCACTAAATTCTACTCTTGAAACCCACGCTACACTATATGCTAACTAACTTGATTTACATTTTTAAATTTTTTTTCAACGTTTTTTATTTTATTTTTGGGACAGAGAGAGACAGAGCATGAACGGGGGAGGGGTAGAGAGAGAGGAGACACAGAATCGGAAACAGGCTCCAGGCTCCGAGCCATCAGCCCAGAGCCCGATGCGGGGCTCGAACTCACGGACCGCGAGATCGTGACCCGGCTGAAGTCAGACGCTTAACCGACTGCGCCACCCAGGCGCCCCGATTTACATTTTTAAAAATGTAAAAAAAATTTTTTTTAATGTATTCTATTTATTGCTTTTCTGTCAGTCCTTTGACTAGAACAATGTTCACTAAGAGCTGGAAAAGAGTTGTCTTTATAGGGACATCTCTAGTTTTTTTTAATTGTAGTCAATAAGTAAGATTGGGATAATAGTTTGAAATAATTATTCTTTATCGTTTTGAGTAAATATTCGTTTATTCCTAGTTTGCTAAGAATGTTTATCAAACCATGTTAGCCACTTTTTACTAAATTGTAATAGGCATTCCTGTCATCTCCTCCCCATGATCAAGATTCTTGATCAAGATTTTTAACGATGATCTCGTCACAATTTTGGAAATCAGGATACACAAGGTACGTTGTTTGCATAAGTTGGAGGTAAACGTTTAAAACCAATTTTTTTTTAATTTTTTTTTCCAACGTTTATTTATTTTTGGGACAGAGAGAGACAGAGCATGAACGGGGGAGGGGCAGAGAGAGAGGGAGACACAGAATCGGAAACAGGCTCCAGGCTCTGAGCCATCAGCCCAGAGCCTGACGCGGGGCTCGAACTCACGGACCGCGAGATCGTGACCTGGCTGAAGTCGGACGCTTAACCGACTGCGCCACCCAGGCGCCCCAAAAAACCAATTTTTTTTTTAAATCAACTGTTTCTGATGATGAGTCCCTGCTTGAGCTCAAAGCCCCTCCACCCTGGATTTTTCATTTCTTGGACTCTGAGCCACGCTCCCTGCCTGAGTCCCTGGGATATGAACGACTCCAGTAACATGCAGCCCTTGTCCGTGAAGGCAGCAGGGGGATCGGTAGCTGCTGTTGAGGGAGAGGCTGGTAACAGCCCCTCCTCAGACCGCTCAGAACTTTGCAGTGGAGTGGAGTACAGTAGAACCTTGGTTTGCCAGCATAACTCCTTCTGGAAACATGGTTGTCATCCAAAGCACTCGTATATCAAAGTGAATTTCAAGAACCACTGGCTCAGGTGTAATCATGTGACGTTCGGCATCACATATTACTCGTGTTGCAAGACATCGCTCGTTTATCAAGTGAAAATTTATTGGAAATGTTTGCGTGTCTTGCAGGATGCTCGCAGAACAAGTTGCTCCAAGGACAGAGGGCAGAGGCTGAGTTCCCCGGGGGTCTAGCTCACAGGTCAACCGGAGGTCACGTCCTCTAGATGACCTTTCTCAATGGTAGTCTTTTTTGTCCAGTTGGCTTCTCTTAGCATAATGCTCTTACTTTTTTTGTTTTTAATGTTTATTATTTTTGAGACACAGAACACAAGTGGAGGAGGGGCAGAGAGGGAGGGAGATACAGAATCCAAAGCACACTCCAGGCTCTGAGCTGTCAGCACAGAGCCTGACGCGGGGCTCAAACTCACGAACCACAAGATCACGACCTGAGTCGAAGTTGGATGCTTAACCGACTCAGTCACCCAGGTGCCCCTAAAACCTTTTGAATAATTCTACTAAACTAACTAAACATGTGTTCAAGTTAAAAACATACTTTTTAAGAAATTAAAATTTAAAAAAACCTCAGTGTAAATCCATTGAAGCCTCGTTTCATAATCTTTAAGATGTTTTTTTCCAGTTAGCCTTGGTAAATAACTGAAAAACAAATTAATATCTCTGAACATTATAAGTGACAGGTCAAGAACATCAATCCAATAGTGCATATATAATTATATTTCTATCCTCATCAATTATCCATTTGTATTCTAGAATTTCTCAAATTTTAATTCCTTAATTTTCTATTTAGAGAGTAAAAAAAAAAAAACCCTTCGGTTAATAATGACAACAAAGGGTTGAGCGTGAAGGGAAATATTGCCCTTGGTTTTTTTTTTTCCTGAAGAGTAATGGTTCAGAATTTGCTAAGTTGGTCTTCATGGAGACTTTCTTGAACAGAACTACCATGAGTAATGATAAAACTGAGGCACGGAGAGTCTAAGCTTTTTGCTTGCTGTCACTCCGTGAAAAAGTGGAGATGGGATTTGAAGCCAGGCGGGGTGACGCCACCCTGCCTTTTACAGGTGGAATCTAGCAGGACTATATTCAAACAGTAACATTCATTCAACAACTAGGAGGACTGGGCTCTGAGTGTATTATTAGCTATTCCTGCATAGAAAGCACCTGAGATGATCTGTGCCCTAAAACAAAAAACTGAGGATTTAAGTATGCCCTTCTCTGCCCTGAGTAGCTGTGCACGGACCCTGCTTTACTCTCCAGAGTACTCCACAGAAGCAGGTGCACAGTTCCCAGAGCTGTGCTCAATGGACACTAGGTTCCAGGTGACCCCAATCCACTGAAAAGGGGCTAGGTTCTCCTATAAGAGAACGAATTTCCCTGTATTCTGGGCCATCTTGTCAAGATAGTCCCATTGTTGTCTGAAAACCATTTCCCAGTAATACCTTAGACTGGGGGTTCACAAATATTTTCTGTAAAGGATTAGGCAGTAAATATTTCAGGTGTTGTGAGCTATACGGTTTCCGTTGCAATTATCCAGCAGTGCAAAAGCAGGGAGAGGACACATAACAAAAATGTACAACTGTGTACCAATAAAGCTTTATTTACAAAAGCACACAGAGCTAGACTGCCCTAGACTATAAGCTCCTTGAGAAGGAGGCTTGTGTCTTTATCTTTGTAATTTCAGCCCTAGCAATAAAAATTGTCCCGATTTTACCGAAGAGGAAATTAAAACAGAGTCACAGATGTTGATTTTTGAGGAAGACAGGCATAGAGCTACATACAGTTGGTGATTTGGCTATATTTTCTCTCGTGAAGTCAACATAGATACTGCACTTCTCACGTTAGATCGGAGCTAGTTGGGAACATTAAAGCAAACACAAAGCAAAAGCATCTTGTCCTCACGAACTCTCCCAACTGGCCTGGCGCTCAGCAAACTTGTCTTTGCAGAGTGAGCTCTACACAACTTGAAGCTAGGAGGTTGCATTGGAGATGGGAGTGATGCAGGCTCGAAACTACATTTCAGGTGCTCCCAGAGCTCAAGCAGGCGTTTGATTTTGCACGCCCTCAGTTTTCCCCGTCTGGTTCAGTTTCCTAACCGAGGACCCCAGGACAGGTTACGAAACAGCCTGAGAATAAAGCCTTTTGTTTATTCTCACTGAGATCATCCTTCACAGACAGGCTTTCTTTGGATTTGAGGGGACCTGATAAAGAGTGTTACACAGATTGGGATTCAGCCACAACCAGTAACGTGCAAAGACTGCTTCCGAGTGAGGTCAAGTCCTATTCACTTTCCTTTACACTCCATTCTGCCCCATTGTGATCCCGCGTCTTACAATTGCAAAACATTTTGTGAGTCTCAGTTTCTGCATCTGTAAAATGGGAAAATAGTGCTTGTCGGAAACTTAAATCAATGAACTGGCAGGTAAATCACTGAACCAAGCCAGGGGCTTGGCACGTTGTAAGCGCTCAAAGCACAGTAGCCACCATCCCCACTCTTCCGTTACTATTTGGACCCCCCCCCAGCGCCCATCACCAGGGGCTGGACCAAGTATGAGGGAGGAGGGCAGAGCTGCGGGTCATCCCTAGGGCTCGGGGCCCTGCGCGTCGTCGGGGTACGTCCGAGCGTCCCTTGCCCCGACCCAGCACCCACGGCCGGGCAGCCGAGGGTAAGCACCACCACTTCCGCCGGCCACCCGTCCGAAATAGCCGCTTCCAGCCGCTTCCGGCTGCGAGCACTGCGGAGCCCGAGCCGCCCCGCGGTGGGCGGGGTCTACGAGCAGCCACGCCCCTGGCTTCCGGCTCACTTCCGGCTGCGCCTGGCACCACCCGGCCGCTCAGGGCTCCTGCCGAGACTGCCCCGCCCTCCCGGGCCCGCCTCTAGTGACGTCAGTTCCGGGGCGGTCCGGGCGGGGCCCGAGCTAGGGCTGCTGCCCGGAGCAGTCCTGGCTCGCGGGCGCTGCTCCGCTGCCGGCCACGTCTCCACGCCGGGCCGCGGGCACTTCCCCGCCGTCCGACGGCCGCCCGGCCGCCGCAGGCCTGCCGCGCCGGGTAAGGGGCCCGCGCCTCCGTCCGGGGAGCTGTTGTCACGGCTCCCTGGACCGGCTTGCGCCTGGGAGAGGGAGGTGGGGGCAGGAGGAGGCTTGAATCAGGGCACGCGAGGCAGGAGGGTGACAGAGAAAAGATCAGTGGGGGCACAGGGGCAAGACGAGAGGACTGGAGGTGAGGAATAGCAGAGAAGAAGGAACGGAAGGAGCCCGTTGGGGACCGAGACTCAGAATGGGCACGGATGCGGGTCCGAGAGGCTGGAGGGAGGAGGAGGGCTGCAGGGAGCGGGGGGGGGGGGGGGGGGGGGGGGGGGGGGATCCCAAATCGGAGAAGAGGCCCGGGTAGTTCGAGTTTGGAAGCGGAGGATGGGAGAGTTGGAACACTCCTGTATGTTCAGAGAACTCAAAGGTCTTCCCTGGGCAAGGCTGGGCCGCAGGAGGTGTTGCCCTCAAAGAAAGAGTTGGCCTTTTAGGTGACCCAGGCCCTCTACCTGGGAGGGGGTTGTGCATTTCCATCTGCTTGCCTGCCTGCCTCCCCCATGTGAGCCTGGTGGCTGCTTTCCTGTGAGCCGTCAACTATCCGGCTGATAGGAGGGCTCAGCATCCACATGGCTTGCGATAAGACATAAACATCGTGCTTAGAAATCTGCCTATGCCAACGTGCAGTTATTTTTACCCCCTGGAGGAAGCATCTCTGAAATTTCAATAAAATCGGTGAGGAAAGTATTTAAAGTATGGGCTCCCACTTATATGCTGGACTTGCCTAGCGGACAAAGGAATGTCAAATTAGCCCACACCGCCAACAAAAATTAGCCTGTGATCCAGCGTTTAGCCGTGACACCAAAGCTTACAGAAACCTGGAAGCAAGCATTGTGGTTAAGATGATATCCACTTCTGCAGGTTCCCATCTGCCACGCAGACACATCCGTTAGACCACAGGGCACTGTCTATATACACAAAACCACAAACCTGTGTTCCTTGGGTTCTGAGACCAAAGTTCAGCCAGGTGATGTGTCAGGATTAGGTATCTGTAGTTTGCCCTATATTTGTTGCTGCATTTCCTGCTCCTTGGTATATATAGCTTCTCCAGCTTGGAGTGGGGGCCCAGGTCACGTTGCTGCTGATAAATATCACGAGTGATGGAATGTGGGGGTAACACTGTACAGTCCCTTACTGAGCCTAAGGATTACTTGTGTCAGATATTAGGAACCTGACTAAGGCCAGAAAAAGGAGTTCAGCAGTTTGGAGCCTGAGTCCATGTAACTTGTACACAGCACTCAGCATATAATAAACAGCTTCATAAAAGAGTTTAAAAAAAAAAAAAAATCAAGCCAAGGTTGGGAGCACAAGAATTCAGAGACAGGGCGTATTGGGAGGCATCACGAGATCACGGACCAGAAAAGGATCAGGAAATTGACACCTATGGCCACAGCCTGGGGGTGCCTTTCTAATGGGAGTGTTTCCTCTCTCAAGGGGTGCTGCCCCTTCCCTGCAGCACTTGCGGGGAGCTGATCGCTGAGAAAGAGGAAGTCCCGGCACCAGCCTAACGCCTGTCTTTCCCTCTTCAGGCCTTCCGCTTAATAATAACTTCATTCTTGTTTATTCTCTTATTGCCGCGGGGGTCTCTTTCCTTTCCATCTATTGTAGTCTGAGACCTTGGGCGACCCAGTCTCCCTGCACCGTAAGAATAACTGGCCCTTCCCTCGTTTAAGGCTTACTGAAGCCTTTGCAGGACAGACTAGCATTTTAAATCTTGTTAATGGTGTGTCCATTGTGAGTCACCTTATAAAGATTAGTGCAGGTCCCCACACACAGATCGTGACATTGAGAATATGCTGTTGGAAAGTGGAGGCAGGACCATTCCAGAGAGATGAAGTCACGACCCAACGAGGGCCTGTTCTTGACTCCACTACAGCGGCCAATTCCCATTTCTGTGGGAGTGATCACCAGCCCCTCTGGCTGGGAGTGAATAAGCGCTGATGGTATCCAGTAGAAGTTTCCTGAGAAACTTGTCGTGTTTCCTGACATGGCCTTAGAAAAACGTTCCATATATACACCCACCTTTGTGTTTGTAACTGTGCGTGTGATCGTACACGTATCCACGTGTGGCAGCATGCGTGCACGTGTGTGCCTGTGGGTGTGTGCGGCTGGGTATGCACGCGGCTGTGTGCACACACGAGGGTGCGTGTGGCTGTGTGTGTGCACTTGGGAGCGTTCGTATTAGGGAGCGGGCCCGTGGCGGTCCTCACGCGTCACCACCTACTAATATCTGCCACTCTAGGAGGTGATGAGCTGTTTCTTAATCTCCTGAGTCTATATTAACTATTCATCAATGAGATGATTTCCATTTGTGCTGTTAATATCTTTGCATTACCACTGTACTCCTGATTCTTCTAAAGTTTTGGTGGCTCCTAGGAAGATGTAGTTCCTGATATGTAAGTCATGGAGTTTCTCTAAATTATTAAAATCTGTGTGTGGAACTGTATTCGGTAGGATTACTCTGTGCCTTTCTGCCTGATAGTTCAAAGTACTTGAAGAAAATCAGGCGTTGGTTCCTTTGGTTGGAGCCTTTCAGAAATGTTTTCCAAAAGCGATACATGCTGGTGTTAAGAAAAAAAAAAAAAAAAGACATATATATGCGGTAGAAGATGAGAATCCCCAGGAAATTCATTCCCCTGGCATAACCACTTTATTCATGTTCCAGTGTAAATCTCTCTAGACCCCTTAACAAACGTCTCTTTAAATAAAAATAGCATCAGAGCGCCTGGGGGGCTCAGTCGGTTAAGAGGCCGACTTTGGCTCAGGCCATGATCTCATAGTTCATGGGTTTGAGCCCCACATCAGGCTGTGTGCTGACAGCTCCGAGCCCGGAGCCTGCTTCGGATTCTGTGTCTCCCTCTCTCTCTGCTCCTCCCCCATTCATGCTTTGTCTCTGTCTCTCAAAAATGAATAAATGTTAAAAAAAAAAATTTTTTTTTTTTTAAAGTCCTGACATTGAAAGTTTTGACACACACTGTCATTTCCCCGGTATAATGATCTCTTTAACGCTGCTATTTCAGTGTCCCCTTCCTCCCTGGGTTTTCCCCCTGTGCTTCTCCTAAGGAGTGTTTACTGTTTTTCCAACCCTAGATGCGTCTGCTAACAGAGTGGGGCATCTGCCCATGTCGCCCACGTGCCCCAGAGCATGCCATGGCCTGGGGCTCTGCCTCCTCGCTGCTCTCGCGCCCCGCACAGCCAGACCCCGGCCGGCGAGCGCACGGTGCCAAGCCCGCGGCCCTCCACGGAGGAAGATGGCCCAGCCCGGGAGCACGCCCTGAGCGGCTGCCTCTAGTGAGTGTCCACGGCCCTGCCCGCGGGGCCACCTGCCTGGTGTCGGGACGGCGAGCCCGGAGGGGGCCCCGAGAGGGCTTTACCACGGAGTGGGAAGAGGAAGAGAGCCAAAGGGAAAGACAGCGAAGCCCCGAGGGGGGCCCGTGCGCAGGTGCGTCACCGTCAGAGGGCCCGCCTTCTGAGGTAGCCCACGAGGGGGGTCCGGGAGCACGTGGTCCTCTGTGGCCCTCTCCTGTTCTTGTGACCCAGATGCCAGATACCACAGGAGGTTTTCTCTTGGCCTTGGGTCAGAATAGCAAAATGCTTGGGGGAACCCCTCTTTGGGGGGGGGGTGCTGCCCCTCCCCGATGCTGGGGGTGGAGGAGGAGCCCGCTCACAGCAGGGGCCCTGGGAGGAGCCGCCTGGAGGCTGTCCCCAGACCGGGAACAAGACCTTCCAGTCTGTTCTGCGTGAGGAACCAAAAGAGAAGGAGGAACTCTGTTTCGGCACAGCGGATCAGTGCCTCCCTACCTTAGCTGGATTATCAGCCCTGAAGTTCACTGAAACGCTAGAGTAGGGTTGTTGGCAGACTTTGGCCCGCGGGCCAAGTCCGCCGGCTGCCTGGTTTTGTGCATAAAGTTTTCTCGGGACGCGGCCGCGCCCGGCGTTTACTCACGGTCCACAGCTGGGGCAGCTGTGCTACAGCAGCAGACTTGAGTCTCTGAGACAGAGCCCGCGTGGCCCACAAAATCGAAAACATTCGCCATCCGGCTCTTCACTGACAAAGTTTGCCGAGCCTGCCCTAGAGATCGGTAGCGAGGGGGACAACAGAACATTCAGGAAGCCCCGGTCACAGCACCCCACCGCAGCAGACCCCCGACCCAGGCCTCACACAGGGAGCGTGCTGGGCTCAGCAGTGGGAGATTTCAGATGCATTCAGTAGACGTAACTGGCCAAAGAAAGAGCCATTTAAATACATTTATTTAGCGAGAGCCCAGCTGCGTGGCCTCAGCTCATGGGGGAGTGTGAGTTCTTTGTTCCCGAAACCTTCCAGTTGCAATTCTTGCCTCTCATGATGTTGTGATTTTCGTCTGATGCTTCCCTCCCCACCCTACCCCCGCTTGTTTCTGTCAGAACAAAGAATGCCTTTTGCATTCTAGAAAACAGATGCAAATCTGTGGTTTGTAGGGCTAAGTCCTCTAAACCTGGGAGCTACCAGGAGCCCTTATGGACAGTTTTGGATGGAGGGTGCAGCTTGAAGCTAGAAGAAAGCTGGGGACTCTCGCAAAGGGTGAGAAGCATCGAGGAACGAGCCAGCCTTCCGGAAGAGTTTGTCCTCGACAGACTTTCCCAGTCACAGCGCGGTTTCACAACAGTCTCCCAGATCACGGGAGGCCGAAAGCCACCCTGTGGCCACGCACCCCTTCGTGGCGCACAGGGGCCGTGTTGCGTAGCCCCCGGCAAGGCTAGAAGTGCTTGCTGGGGCAGACTGATGGCCGGCGCTGGGTCACAACCTGCAGGGATTTCACAAGTCCAGTGCGGGTGGGGCCATCGGGGAGACGCGGCGGGGCCAGACTTTGAAGGCCACCTTGGCCATGGTAGTGAACTTCGGGGTTATCCGGGGATATTATGGGGTTTAAGCAGTGGAGGCAGGGTCACCTTTGTGGGTTACAAGGATCTCTCTGGAAGCTGTGGGGTGGCAGCGAATCGGGGCCAGGATAGAGACGCTTGAAGGGGATTCATCCGTGACTCAGGGCCAGTGGGAGGACAGTGAGCCTGCCCCGCTCCCCAGGGGCCAGCCTGGTTATGGGGCCACGGAGCACAGTGAGTAGCATCTGTGCTGGGTGAGGAGTTGATCAGGGCATTTTCACATGACCCAAGGGCTGCCTTCCGGGACGTTCTGTCGCGGCTCAAGAACGTCATGGTGAGGGCTAGTGGAAAGACCAAAGGCCTTGGGTGTCTTCAGGCAGGACTGATTTTGGAGGTGCCCTCAGGACCCCCAGGCTCATTGCCCTCCCTGCAGCTCCCAGCATGCCTGGGTCCTGTTTGCCCCGTGTCCAGATCGAGTGTTCAGTCGTGGGACCAACCTCAGGCCTGCAGGGGCTCCCCCGCAAATCCCAACTGCCCGGTGGTAGCCTGCCAATCTCTGGGCTGATCCTAGGTCTCTTGGCTTCTGGCCTTGCTGCTCCCACTCACCTCCCCTGCCCCTGCCCCTTCCCCACCACGTGGATCCCACCCATCTTTCAGAACATGGCCCACGTGTCCCTTTCCCAGAAGCCTTCCCTGGCCACGCCCCTCCCCCCAGCAGAACTCTGGGCCTCCACACAGAGGACCAGCCTCCAACTTACATGTCAAGGCCTTCCCATGTGCCATCACCTGCCTGCTTCCCAGCACTGAATCACACCTCTGCTTTTTACTTGCAGTAGCTTGCAGTGGCCTCTTTTCTGTGTCTCCTACTGTATGGCGGGCTCCCTGGAGGAAAGAGTTGTCCGGCTTTCATCTTTTTGTTCTAAGCGCACTGCTCGGCACATGAGCAGGCACTCAGAATATTGGATGAATGGATGAGTGGATGGATGATGGAGAGATGGAGGATGGATGGATGGATGGAGTGGCTGGTGAATGGGTTGATTGGTGGATGGACAGATGTGGTAGTAGGTGGACAGACAGGTGGATGGATGTTGGCCGGATAGACTGATGGATGGATGGGTGGGTGGATAATAGATGGATGAATGAATGATACATGATGGTTAGATAGACGAATGGGTGATGGCTGGCTGGCTAGCTAAATGATATCTCCCATGTGAAGGGTGTGGTCAGCCATCGTGGGGTGCACAGAAGTGTGTTGGGCCTGATATGTGATCTTGGCCAATCTTGGTGATTGACAGGCCTTGGCCCAGTGAGCATGGTCAGGTCTTGACCCTCTGTCTACTCCTGTTTCACACCAGGAACTCTGGGTGGGAGAATGGGCACTTGGGAGGTTGAGACACAGAGTGAAGTTGGGTCAAGGAGTGCTTTGAGCCTGTCACATACAGGCACCGGGCAGATCACTAGACCACCATGGTTGAGACGCATCTCAAGCTCCCTGGGTGCCAGGCCCTGGTGGGAAGACTCGGCTCAGTTTGCGGACCTTCCAGAACCCTCCATGGCAGGCACAGAACCATGCCCCGTGTCCCAGGTGAGGCTGTGCATTACTGACCAGACGCCTTCTTTCTTGACCACAGATCCTTCAGCCCGGCAGCAGGGAATGGTGAGCAGCCTGAGGAGTGGCCAGCTGGGAACCTCAGGGACCGCCCAGCCTTGCTCCTGGCTCACCCACAAGATGTGGACAGCCCTTGTGCTCGTTTGGATTTCCTCCTTGTCCTTATCTGAAAGCAAAGCGCCATCCCAGGATCTACGTAAGTGAGAAAGCCGTGTGATTGCTAGTCAGGCCTGCAGTGGTCCCAAAGCACCCTGAGCCCAAGGGACGTGTGCAAGCCTCGGCCAGCGAGTCAGGAGCCCCAGGGCCACCCAGGTGCTAGGCCGGGGAGGGCCGTCAGGCCAAGCTTCTCTGGGGCCAGCTTGAGTGGAAAGCCCCCAGGGGCCTGACCTCTGAGCCCTGAGAGGGTCATTTGCTTGGCCCTGCAAAATTTCTCCTGTAAACCTGATCCTGTCACTGAGGAATTCGTCTGTTCATACATCAAATATTTCATTACACTCCTGCTCCGTGCGAGGCACCGTTCATCTCCAGGAATTCCTGCCGCAAATCCTTTCATAAAGCCAAGAATTCTTTCATGGTGTGACCATCCGGGCCGTGGTTTGTCTGCTTTGTAAACCTGGGTGTGTGTTTGATGCGTTTTGTTAATGGTGAATCACGCCTCTGAGGTGAGACTTTCACTCTGTCTGATGTTTCGGGAATTGGATCAGAGAGGGAAGCTCTTAGGCCTTCGATGGGCTCAGGGTTCAGAGGGAAGGGAGTTTTCACGTCAGAGTGGCGAGCGCCTCTCCGGTGGGCGGCAGGCTCGATGTGTGCGGGAGGAGATGGGAGGGGAACGTGCTCCCACGTCCCCTCCTTTATTCTCGCTGGACTGTGGGGTCAGTCCCCACCGGCCAGGCCAGTGGGCCAGAAATTAAGACGCTCCCTGATGGGGCGCCTGGGGGTGCTCAGTTGGTTGAGCGTCCGACTTCAGCTCAGGTCATGATCTCGCAGTTCGTGAGTTCGAGCCCCGCATGGGGCTCTGTGCTGACAGCTCGGAGCCTGGAGCCTGCTTCGCATTCTGTGTCTCCCTCTCTCTCTGCCCCTCCCCTGCTCATGCTCTGTCTCTCTCTGTCTCAAAAAGAAATAAAAACATTTTTAAAAAATTAAAAAAAAAAAAAAAAAAGATGCTCCCTGAATAATCCACCTGCCCAGGATGGAAAGTGACTGTATCTTTTTCTCCCTTTTCTGACTTTAAGGGCACCTAGTCTCTAGCCAGACAGCTACTTCAGCCAAGAATGCTTCGGTGACGGCAGCTGTAAGAGTCCTTAATGACACGTCTGGAACGATGACCGTGCTGACGCCTCCCGTCACACTGACCACAGGGACTCTGGGGGCCGACCCCAGCTCTCCTGCAGTCACAGCAGGGAGCACATTCAGGACAGACACAGCTGGCCCGGCAGCCTCCGGGGGACCCTCACCAGCCTCGGCGGCGTCGACACGGCGGACCCCGTCCTCCGCGACCGCTCCCGGCGCAGCCCCCGCGCCGGCCCCGAGTGTCAGCCCGCCGCCGAGAACGACGGCGCCCGCGACGTCGGCCACCGTTGCTCGGACCACAGCTGGCCCCACAGCAAGTGCCAGCGCCCCGACAGGCACGCGCGGCCCCCCCGTAGCCAGCCCCGCGCCCCCCACGAGTCCCCGAGCGCTTGACGTGTCCACACGAGGCCCCACCGTCCGGACGTCGACGGCCCGGCCCGGGGCTGGCACGACAAGTGGGCCCACGCCCACCCTCGCCGACACAACCCCAGAGCCCACCCGCCCATCCGCGGCTCCCGTGTCCACCACCGCAGTGACCGCCACCGAGGCCCAGGCCCGGGAGCCGGCTGCCAGCACGCCGCCGGCACCGGCCCCTGACTCCGCCCCCACCCCCAAGGTGGAGGCCACGGCCCCCACGACGCGGCCAGGCCCCGCGCCGTCTACCCGGGGAGCTGCGGGCCCAGACACGCCCCGGACGCCGGAGCAGGTGCGGCCCGAAACCCCGCCTGGTACCGCGTCCACCGCCCCGACACCCGGGAGCTCGGGGGGCTCCCAGGTGCCAGCCTCGGCCCCGTGCCCGCTTAGCACGCAGGGCCCGTACCTGGTGGTCACCACCCGGCCCCTTCCCCAGGCTCTGGTGAACAAAAGTTTCCTGCTGGCGGTGCTCTTGCTCGGGGTGACCCTCTTCATCGTAGTCTTGGTTCTGCTGGGCCTGCAAGCCTACGAGAGCTACAGGAAGAAGGAGTACACGCAGGTGGACTATCTGATCAACGGGATGTACGCGGACTCCGAGATGTGAGGGGCCCGGGAGGCGGAGCCCGCCCCTCCTTCCGTCTTGCCTCCGAGACCAAATCAAGTGCTTCCAGATTCTTTTGGTGCAATTAGGACGAGTGCCGGACGCTTAAGCATATCTACTTGCTGTCGGATTGACTCCACGAGCCCTCGAGAGTTGCTTTGTTCATATTTATTTTTGTAAACAATCATGTCAACGGAGCGGGCGGTGGCCCCGCCACGGGCAGGCCTGGCAGGGCCCCGGTGGGGATCCTGACCAGAATTAAAGCAACGACTGCTTTCCATTCAGACCTGTGCCTCCCCGTTTGTGTACGTCGTGGCCCGTCCACCGCTGCGCCCGCGGGGGGCGGGGGCGGGGGGTGGGGGGCCTTGCTGGGACGCACATGACGGGACTCGTGTTCGTCAACGTCGACTGCACCATCGGGCCCGGGGGTCTGCTGTGTCTGTGCTGCTTCGCTCTGATGCCCGACCCTGCCCCGCACTCGGTGGGGGGAGCCCCAGCCCATCTCTGGCACCCCGTGGAGACAGAGCCTTTTTCACAGACGCCCTTTTCTGAACCGTTCCGTGGCGTAAGCTTAGAGCCTCACGTAAAACACACGTGAGCTCCACAGTGTGGCCGGGTCGGCCTGCACCTGCTCGACCCCCAGGCCTCAGCGCTCCCGGGGCCCTCTCCCCTGAGCAGGAGGACGTCCCTGGGCTCCCCTGTCCCGCACAGCCCTCAGAGCCAACACTAAGCGCCCGTCGGGCCAGCCGCTGCCCTCGTGTCTAACGCGCTAACCCATTTATCCCCCAGCTCAACCCCAAGAGAAGCAGCGCGATCCCCATTCTAAAGGTGGGGCCACCGAGGCACGGAGGAGGGGGAGGCATACTCGCACACCGAGGGCCAGATTCAGGGTGTGACCCAGCGACTCACCTGCCCAGGTCGAGGGTGGCCTCGGGCCTTTCTCGGCCTACCTGCCCAAGACGGTGAGAGCAGTAAAGCTGTGTTCCCAGACCAAGCGTGCAGCTCCTAACTGTGTGGCTTGGAGCAAGTGTGGAATATTCTGGAACTCAGCTCCTCCATCTGTGAAATGGGGAGACATAGAATAATCAGTTGTGGACCCAGGGCTGTGGGGCCTGGCTCTATCGGGGGAGGGGAGTCAATGCTTGCTTCTAAGTGCTCTGAACCCTAAAGAAGAGACCATTTAAAAAAACATTTTTTTAAATGTTTATTTATTTTTGAGAGAGAGAAAGAAAGACAAAGTGTGGGCGGGGGAGGGGCAGAAAGAGAGGGAGACACAGAATCCCAAGCAGGCTCCAGGCCCCGAGCTGTCAGCACAGAGCCCGACGCAGGGCTCGAACTCACAGACCGCGAGATCGTGACCTGAGCTGAAGTCGGACGCTCGACCGACTGAGCCACCCAGGTGCCCCTAAGATCTTATTTTTAAGTGATCTCCACACCCAACGTGGGGCTTGAACATACAACCCCGAGATCGGGAGTCACGTGCTCTACCGACTTGCCCATGTATCCTTTCGAACGGGCCCCTGCGGCCGCTGCCTTGCCTGGGTCCCCTCACCAACTGCCCGCCCCGCTCCAGCCGTCGTCCATCCTGCAGCCAGGGGTCCCTCAACACACAAACGTGACCACACCTTTCCCTGCCGATGTGCCTTCCCAAGATAAAGGCCCAGCTGCTCTGCCTGGCACTCCAGACCAAGGCAAACCCTTCTGGGGGGTCCCGGCCGAGCAGAGAATGAGGGAAAGAGCCGTCTCAAGACAGCTCACGGGAGGCGGAGACCGTCCAAATCTGGGGGGGCCACGGGTTTGGGTCCCACGCTAGCCCCCCGCCTTGGAGGCCACCAGACTGCAGTGAGCCAGGCAGCCATTCCTGGCCTGCTCGAAAGACCCATAAATATCTGATAAATACCTCAATCAGGTATTTATTGAGCACCCACTGTTTGCCAACCAACTGGAGATTCAGGGATGAATTCACCTGCCCTGCCCACGGGAGCTCAGAGTGTGGTGCGTGAGAGTGAGGAACGCAAGGAGGCAAGAGGTAGACACACAGAGGAGGCCCCTGACCCGCCCCCCCCCCCCCCGGAAGGGCAGAGAAGGCTGCCTGGCAGAGGGGACTCAGAGACTCTCTTCCTGGCTCTTTGGTGGCAGGGGCTGTGGCTGGTTCGGTGCCCGGAGCAGCACTGACACGAAGGAGCAGGGTCCCTGTTTGAGAGTCCGAATGAAGGCCGGGGTGCAGTGAAAATCAGATTCGGGGTTTGGCCCCGTGGGGTCTCTCCTCCCTCCAGTGAGGAGACCAAGGTGTGGGAGGGCCAAGTGGCTTTGCCCAAGACCACCCTCCAAGCAAGTGGCAGGACAGGATTCCCTGGGGAAGCACAGGCAGCTGGGGCGCCCAAGGCAGGCAGCTGGCCCATTTCCTCTGGAGGCACCCCTGCGTGCCCAAGCCAGCGAGGTCCAAGGGCTCCCCCTGGCGGCCACCCCTCCCTCCCTCACCCTGGGTGCTGGTCCCGGCCGCTCGCAGCGCCCCCAGCTTCCCCAGGGCCGGGGATCCCGCCAGCCTAGCTCTCCCTGCACCGGATGCCTTCCTGGTGACCCCACACGGACGAACTCTCGCCCCCGCATGCTCCCAGACCGGGGTGTCGTACTGTGGGACGCTGTTCTCGGTGCAATTCTGTCGTGTGTGCCTGTGACGGTCTCCCCCCACCCCCAGAAGGAAGCCAGGAGTTCAGGGAGAGTGCAGCAACCTCGCGCACAGACCCTTGTGCCTCCAGCCCAGAAGCAGCCGGCGGGGGCCGCTGAGCAAGCCATCCGTGTCCCCGCTCAGCCACAATTTTTATATCTACCAAACCTCTCTCGGCTTCAAAATCGGACCAGTGTCCGTGCGGCACAGGGACGGATAATAACAGCTAATATTTTTTGAGCACTTACTGCATACCAGACAGTCGAGTGGTAGCTATCATCTCATTTAATTAACTCAGACTACGGTCTTCGCGCCCCTGACGCCCCGCCCCCCCCCCAACTCTGCTCCAAAGCGGCCAGAGCGATGGTTTAAAAATACAACCCAGGGGGGCGCCTGGGTGGCTCAGTCGGTTGAGCGGCCGACTTCGGCTCAGGTCATGATCTCGCGGTCCGTGAGTTCGAGTCCCGCGTCGGGCTCTGTGCTGACAGCTCAGAGCCTGGAGCCTGTTTCAGGTTCTGTGTCTCCCTCTCTCTGACCCTCCCCCGTTCAGTTCATGCTCTGTCTCTCACTGTCTCAAAAATAAAAAAACGTTAAAAAAATTAAAAAAAAAAAAAATACAACCCAGGAGCGCCTGGGTGGCTCAGTCGGTTCAGCATCAGACTGTTGACTTCAGCTCAGGTCATGATCTCACAGTGTGTGAGTTTGAGCCCCACGTGGGGCTCTGCGCTGACAGGGCGGGGTCTGGTAGGGATTCTCTCTCTCTCTCTCTCTCTCTGCCTCTCCCCTGCTTGCTATCTCTCTCAAATAAATAAATAAATAAACTTAAAGAAAAACCTTTAAAAAATTAAGAATCAGACATAAAAAATACAACCCAGATCCCTTCCCCCCACCCCCCATCCCCGCCTCCCGCCCCCGCCTGGATCCCTTAATGGCTTTTCACTTCAATAGGGAAACAATCCAAATGTAGGCTAAGGACGGGCATGGCCAGAGGGAAGTTTTCATGAAAAATCTGGGAACTGGGAGATCCAGGCAGAGGGAGGAGGGACCACGGAGCCCCCCCCCTCCCCCCCCCCCCCCCCCCCCCCGGACAGAGGGAAGCTGGCGAATGTGGACGACAGAAGGGGAGAGTGGGAGAGACAGTTGGGGACAGGCCCGGAGGACACGGCCAGCGTGAAGCAGGGAAGGAGGCGAAGGCCCAGGAGTTCGCTCTGCAGAAGAAAGTCATCGATTTCGGCTTTAAAAATTATTTTGTTGCACTGAAGTCCTTACAGAGTGGCCTGCTGTCTGGGATTCACTTTTTTTTTTTAAGTAGGCTCGGTGCCTAAGGAACGTGGGGCTCGAACTCACGACCCGAGATGGCCGGCCAGACGCCCTGGGAGTCACTTGAAACCACTTCAGCGCGAGGGGAAGGTGCCGGGGGCAAAGGTACCACCAGACGGCATGTTGTTGCCGTGGAATATGGTTGGTGGGCGCAGCGGGGTCCGCTACGTGCTCCCTCTCTGGGCACGTCTGGAAATTTCCATGATGACAAGTTGAGAGAAGAGAAAGGAAGAGAGAAGTAGAGATGTGGTTTAAACCTCTTAAGTAAATGGTGGCTCTGGTTGCCACACGGAGGGCAGCCTGGGGGCAGCGCCCGAAGGCCCGGTCCTCCCACGCAGTGAAGACACGGTTTGGGCCAGGGTGTGCCCGCCCCAGGGGGAGACGCAGAAGAAGGTGCAGACACGTTTTGGAAGATGAGTCAACGGGACCTCCACTGTTTCTTTCCACACCCCACACCTGCACTCACACTTAGCGGAAGTCAGGATGACCACCCCGTGTGGGGCTTGAGGGGCTGGGAGGGGGGTGACGTCCTTTCCAGGAAATGGGGAGCAATGCACCCCTATTCTCAGCACGCTGCTCATGGCTTCCTTTAACCCTTGCTACAACCCTATGAGACAGAACTGTCATTCTCCTCACCAACCCCCTACACACAGAAGGGAAACTGAGGCCGGAAGTGGTGAACCTGGCCAAGGTCACACAGCAGCAGGGGGGCAGCACTAGGGCCCCAGGTCCCATGCTTCTGCCGCTGGCTCCGCTGCCCCCTGCTGGGAGATGGGGGGAGGTGGGGCAGGGAATCCTGAGATGCCTGTCAGGTGTCAGGAGGGCGTGGGACACGAGTCTACGGGCTGGGAAGGTCCCCACGGGAAAGACGCATGGGGAGCCGTCAGCGGAGATGGCTTTCGAAGCCAGGAGGCCAGAGCAGGTGGTCCGAGGACAGAGAAGGGGTGACTCCTTCCACCGGGAGAGTATGGCATCCTGGAACCTGAGACATGCGGCCGAGGGCCGGGTGAGAAAGGGACAAAGGAGTGGCTGCTGGTTCAGGCAGGTGGCCTTGGTGAGGTGGCCTCCGCAGAGTCCACGGGGAGGGTGAAGAAGGAAGGCGGGCGGGCAAGGGGGCCGTGACCTCGGGCCACGACTTGGAGAGGTTCAGCCAGGCGCGGGGGTGGGAGGAGGGACGGGGCAGCAGACCGAGGTGCGCGGGCGACCAAGAAGGATATTTTCAAAGTTCAGCATAGTTAACGTACAGCGTTGAATCAGTTTCAAGTGCACAATCTAGTGATTCAACGACTCCGTACGTTACTCAGTACTCATCATGAGCGTCCTCTTAATCCCCAAGAAGGGTTTTTTTTAATCTTTATTTTCGAGAGAGGCAGAGAGCAGGGGCAGAGAGAGAGAGAGGGAGAGAGAGAATTTCAAGCAGGCTCCACGCTGTCAGCACAGAGCTCGATGCCGGGCTCAGACTCTCAAACCGTGAGACGATGGCCTGAGCTGAAACCGAGTTGGACGCTCAACGGACTGAGCCACGCAGGCGCCCCAAGAGGGATTGTTTCTTAAACAGAGATCCTAGAGCGCCCAACAGTGCTCGCTGCCTCCCCACACGGTCGGGCCCACTATTGTCCCCCATTTCCAGATGGGAAAACTGAGGGCAGGAGGTGAGGCCCAAGGCCGCACAGGTAAGGGCGGAGCCAGGCTCTGGGTCCAATCCATCTGGCTCCACGTCCCCACATCCCCACGTCCCACACTTCCACCACCGAATCGACTCGAACACCAGCTTTGCTTCACTGGGGCCACCTGCTGACCAGAGTGGCATTCTCAGTGAATATGCACACTGTGTCCCATGAGCAGGGCACGGGGCAGGGGCTCGGTTTCACCCTGCTGACTGCGGAGTTACCCGGTGGGACAGGGCACTGTGCGAGGGAAGCAGGTACAAAGGCATCCAGGTGAGCAGAGAGAGGAGCACAAGGGGACTCCCAGCGGGAGGTCCTGGACCCCGTAACTGGAAAGGCATGGAAACGGGAGGCCCCACCCCCTCGCCTGGCCTTTCTCCTGAATCTTTGGGAGCCCCCCCCCCGCCCCGCCCCAGCACAGCAGCACCTTGAGACCCCCAGAGAACTCCCAGGAGCCCTGAGCGGCTCTTGGTCTCAGGCAACCTTGGATCGGAAGGAACAGAAGCCTCGGGAGCAGAGCTGTCCACCCCTCTCCGTTTCTTCTTCTTCTCTCTGCACCTCTGCATTCTCCTCCCGGCAGAGCCCCTGCCTCTGTAAGACTTAGGGTCTGTTTTCTCCAAGGGGCTCTGGCTTGTAACCTCGGCACCAGCACTGGCCCATCTGAGCTGCGATGTCCCGCTCCCAGGGCCTCCTATTGTCCAATCCACTGTGGCCAGGAGGCTGTGCCTAGTGGGCTGTGGGTGCGCCCAGATGTTAAGAAAAGAGGGTGGGGGCGCCTGGGTGGCTCAGTCGGTGAAGCGTCCGACTTCGGCTCAGGTCACGATCTCACCGCTCGTGGGTTCGAGCCCCGCGTCGGGCTATGTGCTGACAGCTTGGAGCCCAGAGCTCCCTCCCCTGCCCCTCCCCTCTCTGCCCCTCCCCTGCTCTCTCTCTGTCTCTCTTCTCAAAAATAAACATTAAAACATTTTTTAATTAAAAAAAAAAAAGAACATCGATGTTCTCACGCACCTCAGTTTCTGCCCTACGGAAGCCCAGAGGAGGCACGTGTTAGAACATCAATGACTCTATTATTTGTCAAGGCGAAAATTGCACATGCTCTAAACAGTCTTCAATAGTACCCCGAAATACGCACAGCAGTTTAAAAGAATGAGCTAGAACTATCTGTAACCGAATCAACGGTTTCTCAAGACATATTTTTGAGCCAAAAAGGGAAAGTTACTGATGGGACAGTATCGTTGTGCTTGCGTTACAGAGCTACCTATTTCTCCGTAACAGTATCACCACGGATTCAAACAATACACATTTATTACCACAGTTTTTGGGAGTCGGAATCGGGGCACGGCTTAGCTGGGTCTTCTCTTCAGGGTCTCCCAGAGCTCTAACCAGGGAGTTGGCTGGAGCTGCGCCCTCGTCCGAAGCTCACCCGGGGAAGGGGTTGCTTCCAAGCTCACATGGTGTGGCAAGAATCAGATCCTTGCAGGTGTCCGGACTGAGGGCCTGTGTTCCTTGCTGGCCGGGGCGCTGGAGGCCTCCCTCCCCTCCTCGCCGTGAGGCTTACTCCGTAGGCAGCGGGCTTCAGGATAGCCCACTTCTTCAAAGCCAGCAAGAGAGTCTCCAAGCAAGATAGATATAAACTCTTGTATTTTGGGGGCACCTGGGTGGCTCAGTCAGTTCATCGTCCTACCGGCTCAGGTCATGATCTCGCGGTCCGTGAGTTCGAGCCCCGCGTCGGGCTCTGTGCTGATAGCTGGAAGCCTGGAGCCTGCTTCGGATTCTGTGTCTCCCTCTCTCTCTGCCCCTCCCCTGCTCACATTCTGTTTCTCTCTCTTTCTCAAAAATAAATAAACATTAAAAAATTAAAAAGAATTTTTTTTAATCTTGTATTTAACATAACACTCACCATCTTAACCATCTACGAGCGTACGAGTTCAGTGGCACCAAGCACATTCACAGTGTTGTGTAACTATCACCACTATCTGCCTCTAGAACTTTTTCATCTTCCCAAACAGAAACTCTGTACTCATTAAGCAATGACTCTCCATTCCCCTCCCCCCGCCCCTGGCGACCTCGACCCAACTTTCCATCTCTATGAATTTGCCTGTTCTAGACACGGTGGAATCTAAGTAGAAGCACACAATACGTGTCCTTGAATTTCTAATTTTAGTCATCTGTTCTTTTTGTTGCCTTAATCTGGCTGAGTGTCTGTCAATTCTGTAGATCTTTCAAAGAGCCTATTCCTGGTTTCGTGGATTTCCTCGATTGTCCTCTGATCCTCCATTGTGTTCACCTCTGTTCTAATCCTTACTACTTCCCTTTCTTCTGCTGGCTTTGGGCTTGCTTTGTTCTTCTTTTTCTAGTTCTTTAAGGCCTATGGCTAGTTTACTGATTGGAGATCCTTCTTCCTTTTTTAATACAGGCATCTACTGCTGTGGATGTCCCTCCTGGGACATCACCTGGGATGTCACCTCCTGGTGCCCATCTCGGATTTCCCTTGTGATTGCTTCTTTGTCCAATTGATTGTTTAAGAGTGCATTGTTTGGGGTGCGCCTGGGTGGCTCGGTTGGTTAAGCGTCTGACTCTTGATTTTGGCTCAGATCATGACCTCACGGTTTGTAAGTTCGAGCCTCGCATCAGGCTCTATGCTGACGGCTTGGAG
Organism: Felis catus; assembly: GCF_018350175.1. Taxonomy (NCBI): domain Eukaryota; kingdom Metazoa; phylum Chordata; class Mammalia; order Carnivora; family Felidae; genus Felis; species Felis catus. Next base: position 110,496,706 of record NC_058377.1, on the reverse strand, counting down.
CCTGCTTGGGATTCTCTCTCTCCCTCTTTCTCTGCCCCTCCCCCTTCAAAATAAATAAATAAACTTAAAAAAAACTTTTTTAAAAAGGGAGTGTGTTGTTTGAGTTCCACATATGTGTGGTTCTTCCAATTTTTCTTCTGTTATTGATTTTCACTCTCATTCCCTTGTGATCAGAAAACCTACTCCCTATCATTTCAATCTTTTATGATTTGTTAAGACTTGTTTTGTGGCCTCACACGTGATCTGTCCTGAAGAATGTTCCACGTGTACTTGAGAAGAACATGCATTCAGCTGTTTTCGGGTAGAGTGTCTGTATTATCTCTGCTAGGCCCAGTCCGTTTTATAATGTTGTTCAAGTCTCCTTCTTATGGGCTCACCTTTCATTGTTGTATCCTTTATTGAATGTGAGGTATTAAAATCTCCCACTGTTTGGTAGAACTGTCTATTTTTCCTTTCAGTTCTATCCATTTTTGCTTCACATATATTTTAGGGCTCCTTTGTTAGGTAGGTATATGTTTATAACCGTTATCTCTTCTTGCTGGATTGAATCTTTTATCAATATGTAATGTCCTCATTAGCTCTTATAACCGTTTTGACTTATAGTCTATTTTGTCTGAAAATAATATAATCTGTGCTCTTTGGATTACTATTTGTGTGGAATATCTTTTTCCATCCTTTTACTTTAATTTCTCTGTGTCTTTGTATCTGAAGTGAGCCTCTTATAAACAGCATATAGATAGATCATGTTTTTATACCCAATCTTCCCATCTCTGCCTTTTAGTTGAAGAATTAAAGTCATTTACATTTAAAGGAATTACTGATAAGGAAGGATTTACTGTGCCATTTAGCTATTTGTTTTCTGTTTTTCTGCTCTTCAATTTTTCCATTACTACCTCTTTTTGTATTTAGTTGATTTTTTGTAGAAAGCTATTTTGATTCCCTTCCTCTTTCCTTTTCTATATATTTTTTAGTTATTTTCTCAGCGGTTACTTTGGGGATTACAATTAACCTCTTAGTCTCATAACAACCTAGTTTGAATAATACCAACTTTGTTTCAACAGTATATCAACATTCTGCCCCTGTAAATCCCTGTCCCTTCTTTAGGTTGTTTTCTGCCACAGATTACATCTTCATATATCGCCCATTAAAATATATTTACAATTATTGTGTCATGCACTCCTCTTTTAAATCATCTATGAAAGAAAAAAAAGGCTGAGTTACAAATCGGAAGTACACTAATACCGGCCTCTGTATTTATCTGTGTTACATTTACTGATGTTCTTTATGGCTTTAAGTTACAGCCTGGTGTTCTTTCAATTAAGACTGAAAGCCTCCCTTTAACATTTCGTGTAGGGAAGTTCTACTGGTAATAAGCTCTGTCAGCTTTTGTTTATCTGGAAATACCTGAATTTCTCCTGCATTCTTAAAGGAGAGTTTTGCTGGGTATAGAATTCGTGACTGAGTTTTTTCTTTCAGGTCTTCACATATGTCATCTCACTGCCTTCCAGACTCCATAGTTTCTGAGGAGAAACCAGGTAGCTATCTTTTTGAGGATTCCTTGTATGTGATAAGTTGCTGTGCCCTTGCTGCCTTCTAAATTCTCTCTCTGTCTTTAGATTTTGACAATTTCACTATAATGTGTCTCAGTGTGGGGGCACCTGGGTGGCTCAGTCAGTTGAGTATCCGACTTTGGCTCAGGTCATGATCTCACAGTTTGTGGGTTCAAGCCCCGCGTCGGGCTCTGTGCTGACGGCTCGGAGCCTGGAGCCTGCTTCGGATTCTGTGTCTCCCTCTCTCCCTGCCCCTCCCCTGCTTGTGCTCTGTCTCTCAAAACTAGATAAACGTTAAAAAAATAATGTGTCTCAGTGTGGATCTATTTGAATTTATCCTGCTTGTGATTTGTTGGGCTTCTTAGATATGGATATCCGTGTCTTCTACAGATTGATGACATTTTCAGCCATTATATCTTCAAATACTTTTCTGCTCCTTCCTCTCTCTCTTCTCCTCAGACTCCTATAATGCATATGTTTGTGTGCTTGGTAGTGTCCTACAGGTCCTGTAAGTTTTGCTCCTTTCTTTTTCTTAAAAAAATTTTTTTTAATGTTTATTTATTTTTGAGGGAGACAGAGAGAGAGAGAGGCAAACGGGGGAGGGACACAGAGAGAGAGGGAGACCCAGAATCCGAAGCAGGCTCCAGGCTCTGAGCTGTGAGCACAGAGCCTGACGTAGGGCTCGAACTCACGAACCGTGAGATCATGACCTGCGCCGAAGTCAGACGCTCAACCGACTGAGCCACCCAAGTGCCCCGGTTCTGCTCATTTTTATTCATTCTTTTTTCTTTCTGCCCGTCAGACGGTAGAGTTTCAATTGTCTTGTCTTTAAGTTCATTGGACCTTTTCCTCTGCCTGCTCACATCTGCTGTTGAGTCCCTCTCGTGAAGTTTTCATTTCAGTTATTATACTTTTCACCTCCAGAATTTCGTTAGTTGTGTTTTACGTCTTCTCTTAAATGATATTTTCATTTTCTTCAAACATCATTCTCCTGATTTCTTTTCGTTCTTTGTCCATCATTCCCTTTAGCTCATTGAGCATACTTAAGAATTGATTTCATGCCCTTGACTAGCAATGGCCAATGTCCAGGCTTCCTCAGGGATGTAGCCTGCCAAAATTGTTTTCCTGTGAATGATTTGTACGTTTTGTAGTTTTAGCTGAGAACTGGATGTTGTGACTATTATAATGAAATAACTCTGCAAATCTGATGCTCTCACTCCTCAGGGATTGCTAGCATTTGCTTGTTGAGGGCTGGCATTTGTGACTTTTCCAAACTAGTCTTGCAAAGTGTGTATTCCTTATTGTGCATGGTCAGGAAAGTTTCTGTTCCATTAAATCTGTGGTCAGCCAGTGACCTGACAAAGATTTTTTAAATGTCTGGCAAAAAAAAAAAAAAAAAAAAGTTTGCTGTCTCTTTTTGTCTCTTTAAATCTCCCCATAGATCCTGCCGGGGGATCTCAGCTTCTACAGCTAAGAGGTCCGAAACCAAGGCAAACATCTGCGCTCACCCCTCAAAACACTGCCATAACAACACAAAAGTACAACCCCAAACATTTGAAGAACAAGGACGCTCCTGTCCACCCTGGCACAAGCCAGCCATTCCAGCAACATGGGCCCTCGTCCCCCCCCCCCCAGCCGTGGCAGGACTGAGGAACAGGGATGGTAAACGGTTCCTGCGCACTTCTCTCTGACCAAAGAGTAGCAGCTTCTGTCTTCTTTAAGCATCCCTCTGATTGTTATAAGCGTCCAGTTAGGTTTCAGAGTTCCGGAAAGGTTGGTTCCCCTCTTTTCTGCTCTGTCATTGCTTCCGTGGAAGGATCAACTCCTAGGGCTTCCTACTCTGCCATTTTGCGTGACATCACAATCATACATAATATAATCATTTACCTGTAATCACAGACATCTCGTCATCTTTGCTGCATTGTACCGATTACAAGAAACAAGTCACAGGTCCTTCCCACACTCAAGGGGAGGGAATTCCAGCAGGTCATGAATATCAAGAGGCTGGGACCACCAAGGTCTTATTCTATCCTCCATACTGCTTAGGTATTATGTTATCTCTTAATAAACAAACATATGTATACGTATATGTATATGCATATTTATATGAAAGAATGGGGAAAGTTCTGGAAAAAGATGCACTGAATTCTTTAAAAAAAGTTTTTTTATGTTTATTTTTGAGAGAGAGAGAGAGAGAGAGCATGAGCAGGGAGGGGCAGAGAGAGGGGAAGACACAGAATCTGAAGCAGGTTCCAGACTCTGAGCTGTCAGCACAGAGCCCGATGTGGGGCTCAAACTCACAACTGCGAGATCATGACCTGAGCTGAAGTCGGACGCTCAACCGACTGAGTCCCCCAGGCGTCCCAAGATGCACTGAATTCTTTTTTTTTTTTTTAATTTTTTTTTTCAACGTTTATTTATTTCTGGGACAGAGAGAGACAGAGCATGAACGGGGGAGGGGCAGAGAGAGAGGGAGACACAGAATCGGAAACAGGCTCCAGGCTCTGAGCCATCATCAGCCCAGAGCCTGACGCGGGGCTCGAACTCACGGACCGAGAGATCGTGACCTGGCTGAAGTCGGACACTTAACCGACTGCGCCACCCAGGCGCCCCTGCACTGAATTCTTAATAGAAGGCAAAGGACAAGGATTGTTTGTAGAGTGTGGGGAAAAGTAAAGAGGTAAATTTTTCCTTTTTTGGAAGAAAATACATTTAAATATTAACCAAAAAATGACTGAAGAATTGTAAACATCAGGGCACCTGGGAAGCTCAATTGGTTAAGTATCTGACTGTTGACTTCACCTCAGGTCATGATCTCATAGTCCGTGAGTTTGAGTCCTGGGTGGGGCTCTGCTCTCTCTCTCTCTCTCTCTCTCTCCCAAAATAAATAAACTTAAAAGAAAAGAATTGTAAACATCTTCAGAGGGGAGATAAATATTGATATTTGAGCTGTGTCTGGAGTTCTTCAGGAAGAAAGACACATCTATTAATTTCAGAATTTCCACTGATTCCCTTGACCCCAAACAATCGCAGCGTCCAGTCTAAGAATACAAATGGAGGCCCTGAAAACATGCGCTAAATACTTAGACATTAGAAATGTCTTCAGTTTTCACCTTCTTTCTCTTCCCATTATGAGCAATTCAGCCCCAAAGCCCTTAGGTAGGGCAGAAAATAGAAGGTTGTTTGTGTAGGTGGAGACAAAGTTTGATGTCCTACAGCAAGGCCAAGGTGCACAGCCAGGACTATGGTAAGGAGGGTTTTCAAAAACTCAGAATTAAGATAAATCATATTTTAAGGTAGGATTTTAAAAGGTCAAAATACATGCAAAAAAAAATCCGTAATGAGTAAAATATCAAAACATTAAACTAAGGATCAGTATTACTGAATTTTTCTTTTTTTTTCCCTTAAAAAAAGTTTTTTTTTAATGTTTATTTATTTTTTCTTTAAAAAAATTTTTTTTAACGTTTTTATTTATTTTTGAGACAGAGAGAGACAGAGCATGAACGGGGGAGGGGCAGAGAGAGAGGGAGACACAGAATCGGAAGCAGGCTCCAGGCTCTGAGCCATCAGCACAGAGCTCGATGCGGGGATCGAACTCAAAAACTGCAAGATCATGACCTGAGCTGAAATCAAGAGGCAGATGTTTAACCCACCAAGCCACCCAGATGACCCCACCCTGAGTTCTTCTTTTGCCTCAAGCTCCGATGTGACTCAGCACAGAACTAGTACGTCAAGAGGGCAGTCGTGTGAGGGTGTGTCCCCGCTGTGGGTGAGTCCCTGAGGTGTCCACACAGGTGACAGCTCAGCATGGGGTTTCAGAGCCTAGTGATGAGGGTGTCCGCGTAGGAGGTATCTTGGTGCAGAGTGTCTGAGCCTTAGCTGGGTGAGGAGGACACCCCCAGGGTAGTGGCCAGGTGCAGGGGTTGGGCCCCAAGAAAGGTGAGGAGAGTGTGCATGAAGGAGGGAGGACTAGTGCGGATTTCTAGAGCCTGCAAACAGCGCTGTGCCTCCTGGCATAGGTTGCCAGTCTGTGTATGGTGAGGGGGGCATTGGTGTGGGGGACCATCCATGGCAGAGTCGGTTACATTGAAAGGAATTGATTAAGTAAAGGGATTATGGACTTAGACATGTTTCTCACAGTTGGAGAAAGAAGGTACAAATGTCAAAGGGAGAGGGGTGCCTGGGTGGCTCAGTCGGTTAAGCACCCGACTTCGGCTCAGGTCATGATCTCACCACTTACGAGTTCGAGCCCCGCGTCGGGCTCTGTGCTGACAGCTCGGAGCCTGGAGCCTGCTACAGATTCTGTGTCTCCCTTTCTCTCTGCCCCTCCCTTGCTCATGCTCTGTGTGTCTCTCTCTCTCAAGAATAAATAAAACATTAAGAAAAATTTTTTAATTTTTGTTTTTCAACGTTTATTTATTTTTTGGGACAGAGAGAGACAGAGCATGAACGGGGGAGGGGCAGAGAGAGAGGGAGACACAGAATCGGAAACAGGCTCCAGGCTCTGAGCCATCATCAGCCCAGAGCCTGACGCGGGGCTCGAACTCACGGACCTCGAGATCATGACCTGGCTGAAGTCGGACGCTTAACTGACTGCGCCACCCAGGCGCTCCAAGAAAAATTTTTTAAACAAATTTAAAAGGGAGAAAATTAGAATAAAACCTATGGTGTTGGGTGGGAGTTGGAAACATTGGTGTGATCTAACAATTTTCTTTTTCTTTTTCATTTTTTTATTCTTTTCTTATTCTTTTTATTTCTTTGTTTACTTGTTTATTTTGAGAGTGAGAGAGAACATGAGTGTGAGCAGGGGAGGGTAGAGGGAGAGAGACAGAGAGGGAGAGAGAGAAAGAATCCCAAGCAGGCTCTGTGCTGTCAGCTCAGAGCCTAATGGTGGGCTCGATCCCATGACTTTGGGATCATGACCTGAGCCAAAGTCAGACAGTTAACCATCTGAGCCATCCAGACAAGCACCCTGTCTTTTTAACTTTTTAATAAACAGCCAAACTATTTTCCAAAGTGTTTGCACCATTTTAAGTTCCTGCCATTAACCTGTAAGAGTTCTAGTTGCTCCATAGCCTTATCAACATTTGATGCTGTCAGCCTTTTTTTTTTTTTAATATTTTCTTTATTTTTGAGAAAGAGAGAGAGACAGAGTACAAACGGGGGAGGGGCAGAGAGAGAACGAGACGCAGAATCCAAAGCAGGCTCCAGCCTCTGAGCTGTCAGCACAGAGCCTGACGTGGGGCTCAAACTCACAGACCGCGGGATTATGACCTGAGCCGAAGTTGGACGCTCAACCGACGGAGCCACCCGGGCGCCCCTTCTCCTATTTTTTCTCTAGACGCTTTATATTTTACATTCAGGTCTACGATCTATTTTGAGTTAATTTTTGTATATGTTGAGAAGCATGGATTGAAATTTGCTCTTGCATGGAGATGTGCAGTCGCTCAAACTCCATTTATTGAAAAGACTATCCTTTCCTCACTGATTTACTTTTGTACTTTTCTCCAAAATCAGTTGCCCATATATTTATGGACTTCGGAATCTCTATTCTGTTCTATTGCTTTATTTGTCTTTATGTTAACACCACACTGTTTTGTTACTGAGGCTTTATATTAAGTCTTGAAATCAGGCAATGTTAGTCCTTCAACTTTTTCTTTACGAAAGCTATTTTGGCCATTCGGGGTCTTTGAATTGCCATGCAAATTTTAGAATCAGGTTGCCAATTTTTTACAAAATAGTCTACTAAGGGGCGCGAGGCTAGCTCAGTCCGTAGAGCATGTGACTCTTGATCTCCAGGTTGTGAGTTTGAGCCCCATGTTTGGTGTGGAGCCTACTTTAAAAAATAAAGAGGGGCGCTTGGGTGGCTCAGTTGGTTAAGCTTCCTCCTTGGGCTCAGGTCATGATCTTGTCATTCAGTTTGATCCCTGTGTCAGGCTCTGTGCTGGCAGCTCAGAGCCTGGAGCCTGCTTCAGATTCTGTGTCTCCTTCTCTCTCTGCTCCTCCCCTGCTCATGCTCTGTCGCTCCCTCTCTCTGTCAAAAAGAAATAAACATTAAATAAATAAATAAATAAATAAATAAATAAATAAGGGGTACTTGGGTGGCTCAGTCTGTTAAGAATCCGATTTTTGGTTTCAGCTCAGGTCCTGATCTCACGGTTCGTGAGTTGAAGCCCTGCATCAGGTTCCACACTGCAACACAAAGCCTACTTGGGATTCTGTGTGTGCGTGTCTCTCTCTCTCTCTCTCCCCTTCCCCTGCTTGCTCTCTCTCTCCCTCTCTCAAAAAATAAAGAAATAAACTTAAAAAACAGAAGACTTTTTAAAATAAATAAAAAATAAGCAAAATAATAAATAGATAAAAAATATGTTTATAAAAAATAGTCTACTAAGATTTTGACTGAAATTGTGTTGAATTTATAGATCAGTGGGGGGAAATTGGCATCTGAACAATATTAAAGTCTCCAGCCTACTAACGAGGCACGTGTCTCTACTTATCCAGGCGTTCTTTTGTTTCTCTCAATAATATTTTGCAGTTTTTGATGTGTCAGGCTTACACACCACCTTTTACCTCATTTTTTCCCATTTCATTTTCGATGCTATTGTACATCATGTTATTTGTTACGAGCAGGTAGGAATACAGTCAATGTTTGCATCTTGCTGTCTTGCTATACTCATTTACTAATAGCTTTTTTGTAGATCTCACTGGATTTTCAACACAATCATGTCATTTGTGAGTAAAGGCATTTTACTCCTTCCCTTCCAATCTAATGTCATTGATTTCTTTTTCTTGCCTCATTACGTTGCCCTGAAACTCCAGTACAATGTTGAATAGAGATGATCATGTTAGCTGTAGGATTTTCATAGATGCCCTCGAATTGAGGAGATTCCCTTTTATTCCTAGTTTGCTTCCCGTTTTTACTGGGAATGGTTGGTGGATTTTGTAAAATGCTTTATGCATCTATTGAGATGACAATATAGTTTTTCTTATTTGGTTTGTTAATATGGCAAGTTACATTAATTTTCTTAAATTTCTTACGGTTAAGCCAATCTCGTATTCCTAGAGTAGCACAACTTGGTCATGATATGTTATCCTTTTAACATATCATTGGATTTGATTTCGTGAAAATGTGTTAAGAATGTTTGGATGAAGAGGCACCTGGGTGGCTCAGTCGGTTAAGTGTCTGATTGCGGCTCAGGTATGATCTCACAGTTTGTGGGTTCAAGCCCCTTGTGGGGCTCTATGCTGACAGCTGGGAGCCTGGAGCCTGCCTCAGATTCTGTGTCTCCTGGTGTCCTTGCCTCTCCCCCACTCATACCCTGTCCATCTCTCTCAAAAAGAAATAAAATTTAAAAAATGAATAAACGTTAAATAAAAAAAAAGAATGTTTTCATGAAGAATGTGTTCATGAAAATAGTGGTCTGAAGGGTTTTTATAAGTCTGTTTGTTTTCCCCTGTAAAGTCTTTATTTCAGGTTCAGAATAATTCCGGCCTCAAAGAATGAGTTAAGAAATATTCTCACGGGCTAAACGGGTAAGGGCAATTAAGGAAGATACTTGTTGGGATGAGTACTGGGAGTTATACACAGGGGATGAATCAGTGGAATCTACTCCTGAAATCATTATTGCACTATATGCCAACTAACTTGGATGTAAATTTTTTAAAAATGAGAAAAAATTATTTAAAAATAATTGCAAGCTTAAGAAAATCATATTCTGATGGGATATTATGTATCAGGTACTATTTCATTCACAAGCATGGTCAGGTCATATCTTATTAAAGAGTTTAATTTTTGCAAAAAGAAAGAAAGAAAGAAAGAAAGGAAGGAAGGAAGAAAGAAAGAAAGGAAGGAAGAAAGAAAGAAAAAAATCTCACCTCTTCAATTTTCTGGAAGATTTTGCATAGAAGTGGTGTGTTTTTTTCTTCCCTAAATGTTTGGTCAAATTCACCAGCAAAGCCATCTGGGCCTAGAGCTTATTTGTGGGAAGAATTTTAACTACAAATTAAATTTACCTAATAGATGTATGGCTACATGGGTTATTTATTTCTTCTTCTTTTTAAAAGTTTACTTATTTATTTTGAGAGAGAGACAGAGACAGAGAGAGCTAGAGAGAGTTGAGGAAGGGCAGAGAAAGAGAGAGAGAAAGCAAGAGAGAGAGAGAGAAAGAGAGAGAGAGAGAGAGAGACAGAGACAGAGACAGAGAGAATCCCAGGCAGGCTCCATGCGATCAGTGGAGATTCCCATATGGACCTGAGTCCCATACAGACCTGAGTCGGTCACTTAACCAACTGAGCCACCCAGGCAGCCCAGTTGAGTGAGTTTTACTAACTTGTGTCTTTCAAGGAACTTGTCTGCGTTAGCTAAGTTACTGAATTTGTAGCACGTTGTTCCTAATTCTTCTCTTTTAACATATGTAAATCTTAGAGTGAGTCACCTCTTTCATGAATGAAATTACTAATTTGTATCTGCTCTCCTTTATTGTATTTATTTTATTATTGTTTTTTGGAGGGAGAGAGTGCGAGTAGGGAGAAGAGCAGAAGAGAGAGAATCTTAAGCAGGCTCCACACTCAGTGTGGAGTCCCACACAGGGCTCGATCCCATGGCCCTGGGATCTTGACCTGAGCCCAAAATCAAGAGTCAGACGCTTACCCAGCTGAGCCACCCAGGCCCTCTTTCTCGCCTTTATTCTTGATCAATATAGCTAAAGACTTAGAAATCTTATTGGTCTCATAAAATCACTTTTGAATTAGTTGATTTTTCTCTATTGTTTCAGTTTTCTATTTCATCCATTTGAATGTCATCTTCGGTATTTCCTTTCTTCTGCTTATTTTGGGTTTAATTGAATCTTCTCTTATTGGTTTCTTCACGTGGAAGCTGAAGTCTTTGAGACCTTTCTTCTTTCCTTTTTTTCTTTTAATTAAAAAAATGTTTAACGGTTATTTATGTTTGAGAGAGACAGAGACAGAATGCGAGTGGGTTAGGGGCAGAGAGAGAGAGGGAGACACAGAATCCGAAGCAGGCTCCGGGCTCCGAGCTGTCAGCACAGAGCCTTATGCGGGGCTGTGAGATGGAACCCACAAGCTGTGACATCATGACCTGAGCCGAAGTTGGACGCTCAACCAACTGAGCCCCCCCAGGCTCCCCATCTTCTTTTCTAATATACCTAATTTAGTGTTTTATATTCCCTCCCAGATACTACTTTAGGTACACATTTTGATGTGCTGTGTTTCATTTTCATTCAGTTCAAAACACTTTCTAATTTCCCTTCTGAGTTTTTGATCTATTATCAGTGTGTTGTTTAGTGAATTTGGAGAATTTCCAAAGCTATTTCTGTCATTCATTTCTAATTCAATTCCATTGTAGTCAGAGAATGTACTTTGTATAAAGGGAATCTTTTTAAATTTATTGAGACTTGTTTTATGGCTCAGGATATGGTCTAACACGTGGGCACGAAAAGAATGTATTCTGCTGTTGTTAGATGATGTGTTCTATAAATGCCGATAAGTCAAGCCATGTGATAATGTTTAACTCCTTCTATATCTTTACCGATTTTCCATCTACACGTTCTATCAACTATTGAGACCGAGGTATTAAATCTCCAGCTGAAACTGTGGATTTGTGCTTTCTTTCTTATATTTCTTTCACTTCTCCCTTCATGTATTTTGAAGGTCTGTTATTAATTAGACAGACACATAAACATTTAGGAATGTTATGTCCCCTCGATAAAATGACCTACTTTTCACACTGAAAGAAAATTAGGGATATCTGGTAACATTCCCCCTAAAACCTACTTCGATACTAATAAAACCTCCCCAGATTTCTTTGTACTGGTGTTAGCGTGGTATATCTTTTTCCTTTTTTTTTTTTTTTTTTTGCCTTCAACCTAGCTGTGCCTTTATATTTAAAGTTTGTTTATTGGAGATAGTATATAGGGGCGTATTAAAAAATTTTTTTTAATGTTTATTTATTTTGGAGAGAGAGAGTGAGCGCAAGTGGGGGAGTGGCAGAGAGAGAGGGAGACACAGAATCGGAAGCAGGCTCCAGGCTCTGAGCTGTCAGCACGCAGGGCTCGAACCCACAAACCACGAGATCGTGACCTGAGCCAAAGACAGACGCTTAACTGACAGCCAACCAGGCGCCCCTGTAGGAATTGCATATTTCTTAGAATTCCGTTGTCTCTCCTCTGTTGGGCTTATTAGCTAACACTCTTTGGTTTCCTATTTCGGTGGTCGCTTTGTAGTATGTACCTTTAACTTATGACTGCTTACCTGCAGGTGCCATTAGCAATGGCACTCCCGGTTGCTTACCCAAGGAATCGGAAACTTCCATTCACACCAAAACCCGTCCGTGAATGTTTACGGCAGCATTATTCATCGCAGCAAATAACTGGAAACAACCCAAACATCCTGCGACCGAGGCACAGACCGACAAACGGACAAACAGCCACACACTGGAATACGGCCCAGCAACATAAAGAAACCAGCTGTTAACGCACCGGCGACGTGCAAGGCTCTCAAAAGCATTGTGCTGAGTGAAACAAGCCAGCCTCTAAAGGTTATATACTGAAGAACTCCATTGATCGGACATTCTAGAAGAGGATGGAGAACAGGCCAGCGGTTGCCAGGGGTTAGGGGACGGCTTGACTCTGAACAGGCAGCATGAGGAACGCGGGGGCAGGGGGACAGCTCCACACGCTCACTGCGGTGGGACACACGTGGGAAACCTCCCAGAAGCGTCTACCAAAACCAACCCCAACAAAATGATGTTCGATTAGAAGCAAGCAAACAAGCTCAGCCGCGCATTAGAAACGATCTTGGGTGTTTGTGAGCAGAGAAGTTTTCAGGTGACCTCACGGCACCTTTTTGCCGGAACCTGGTAGCTTCCTGATCCTTTGGCCCCTTTATCTCGTGGGTTCTCTTCCTGCCTCTGGTCCGGCCGCCCACTCCCATGGCCGCGCCGGGATCTTCCTGCCACCAGGAACTGCGGGACTCAGACCAGCCCCTCTCTAAGCCAGTGGCTCTTCCACGGGGGTGATGCTGTCCCCAGAGGGCGTTTGGCCATGTCTGGAGACATTTTTGTCACAACCAGGGACAGCGGTGGGTGGGATGCTGCTAATCATCCTACAAGATGCAGGACAGATCCCGGGACAATGAACCCTTTGGCTGCAGATGTCAAGAGAGCCAAGACTGAGAGACCCTGCGGAAGCCTGCATCGACTCCCCTGGACCCATTTTGGCGGGACCCAGAACCCCTCAATCTGGTCTTCTATCCTCTTTCTCGGGCTTGTAGCCCGTGGCCAACCAGCTCAGCCACTCCTTGGTGAACATTCTCGTCGTCGGCAAGCCTCTTTTACTTACAATACAAAAAATTTCACGGGGTGCCTGGGCGGCTCCGTCAGTGAAGCATCTGACTTCGGCTCAGGTCACGATCTCGCGGCTCATAGGTTCAAGCCCCGCGTCGAGCTCCGTGCTGACAGCTCAGAGCCCGGAACCTGCTTCGGGTTCTGGGTCTCCCTCTCTCTCTGCCCCTCCCCCTGCTTGTGCTCTGTCTCTCTCTCTCTCTCTCTCAAACATAAAAATTAAAAACAGGTAGGGCTCAAGGTGGGGACCTTATCGGAACGACTTGAAGGTGGAAAAACGGTGACTGAGTCAGAGCTGACATTCACTGAATGCCAACACCACTGCCCCCGAGTCCCCCCAGTTTTCCTTCGAGGTTGATATCGTGCTGTCCCACGTCACGGATGTCATATGGAACCCACGGGCAGGAAGGCCTGCTAGCCCGCCCCAGAGTTAGCAACAGGAGACTGGAAAGACAAAGTAACGAAAACGGCTCTTCTCCAAGCTCTGTCTGGACACGCCGCTACCCCGCCTCGACTTTCTGCCTTTCCCTGCAGAGCTGCTCTCTTCTATCTCTATTCCAGCATGTTCCATTCGGCCTGGAACACAGCATCAGGTAGCCAACCGAGGCCTGCCTCGCGCACGTGACACTAATTCAGGAGCCCAGCAGGGTACAAAAGGCGTTTGTGATCAGCAAACTCAAATCCTCTGTTCAGTTGGTTTTTTAAACGAATCGACTTTCTTTCTTTCTTTTTTTTTTAATTTTTTTAAAATGTTTTATTTATTTTTGAGAGAGACAGACAGACAGACAGAGACAGAGCATGAGCAGGGGAGAGGCAGAGAGAAGGAGACACAGAATCCGAAGCAGGCTCCAGGCTCCGAGCTGTCCGCACAGAGCCCGACGGGGGGACTCAAACTCGCCAACCGTGAGATCTTGACTTGAGCTGAAGTCGGACGCTTAACGGACTGAGCCACCCAGGTGCTTCTCGACTTTATTTCTCTTAGAACAGTTTTAGATCTACAGAAAAATTGACAATACAGAAGTTCCCATATACCGTCCGCCCCACCCCCAGAGTTTCCTGTATCACTGACATTGTGCGATCGTGGGGCACATTTGTTTCACTCATCAATCAACCAACGTTGACACATTATGGCTAACTGAAGCCCATATTTTACGTTAAGTTTCCGCATGGGTGTGGCGCATTCTATGAATCCACGGTCACTGTGGCACACAGAACAGCTGCACATCCCAGAAGTCTCTTTGCTCTGCCTACACCCCCCCTCCCCCAAATCCCTGGAAACCACGGAAATTTTCACTGTCTCTACCATTCAATCTTTTCTAGAATGTCTTACAGTTGGAATCTCATGGTATGTGGTCTTTGCTCGTTGGCTTCTTTCACGTAGCCATATACATTTAAAGTTCCTCCATATCCTTTTGTGGCTTAATAGCTCATTTCTTTTGATCACTGAAGAATATTCCATTTTCTGGACGTACCACAGTCTCTTTATCCTTATACCTGTTGTATGACATCTTGGTCATTTCTGTAAAAAAATTTTTTTTGATGTTTTGTTTATTTTTGAGAGAGAGAGAGAGAGAGAGAGAGAGAGCGGGGGAGGGGCCAAGAGAGAGGGAGGCACAGAATCCGAAGCAAGCTCCAGGCTCTGAGCTGTCGGCACAGAGCCCGACGCGGGGCTCGAACTCACAAACCGTGAGATCATGACCTGAGCGGAAGTCGGACGCTTAACCGACTGAGCCACACAGGCGCCCCAGATCTGTTGTCCATTTTTTAAACTGAGTTCTTTGTTCTCGTCTAATCCATAGAGAGGATATCTCTCTCCATTTAAGTGGGTCTTCCTTTGTTTCTCTAAGACACGTCTGGCAATTTTTAACATGGAGGTCTTGCATAGCGTTTGTGAAACTTAGCCCTAAGGATTAAATGCTGTTGTAAGTGAAAGTGTTTTTAAAATTTCTTTTTCCAGTTTGTTGTCGGTTTAGAGAAATACGCTTGATTTTTTTAGACTGACCTTGTACTCTGTGACTTCTCTAAATTCATGCATTAGTTCTACTAACGAGCTGTTATTATGTGATATACTATGTAAATAATCATGCTATCTACTAGCAGGGACGGTTACTTCTTCCTTTCTAATCTTTATGCTTTAAAATTTTTCTCTTGGGGCGCCTGGGTGGCTCAGTCGGTTGAGCGTCTGACTTCACCTCCGGTCCTGATCTCACGGTTCATGGGTTTGAGCCCCGGGTCGGGCTCTGTGCTGACAGCTAGCCTGGAACCTGCCTGGGATTCTATGTCTCCCTCTCTCTCTGCTCCTCCCCCAGCTCATGCTCGGTCTCTCAAAAATAAATAAAAGTTAAAAAAAATTTTTTTTAAGTTTCTCTCTTAACTTATTGCACTGGTCAGGCCCTGGGGTATGTGTTGAGCAGAAGTGTGGGGGTAAATGTAGCCACTGTGTTCCCCATCCAGGCAGAAAGCCTAATGCTCTTTAACCATGAAGTGTGATATCAGCTGTGGGGTTTTTTGTTTTTATTATTATTTTTTTTTAATTTGAGATGGTGGGGGGATAGAAGGGCAGAGGGAGAGGGAGGAGATTCTCAAGCAGACTCTTCACCCAGCAAGGAGCCCCACGCAGGGCTGGATCTCACAACCGTGAGTTCATGACCTGAGCTGAAATCAAGAGTTGGACGCTTAACAGATGAAGCCACCCAGGCGCCCCTGCCATCACGTGGTTTTATCTTTCGTGCATATCGCTGGGTTTATTTTGCTAATATATATTATTAAGAATATTTGCATGGAAGAGCCCTCCCTCAAGGCCAGGAGATGGGCTGGCTCTGTTTCCCTGAGGCCCTTTCGTCCTCCTGAGCTCCCTGGTGGCCAGCACCCAGGGGAATGAAGCCAGTATCTCTCCACGACCTGCCACCTGCCTTCTGCCTGGAGCCTGCCCTCCCACGTCCCAGCAGGGCGCCAATGACCCGGTGTCTTCAACGCTGGCTCTGGACTGTTTGAGATGGGGGGACAAAGGCTTCCTGCAGGAGAGCAGCCAGGGCTGGCCTGGGAGGGCCTGGTACCTGTGCCCGCTGAGGTCCCAGGAGGCCCCGGGTGAAGCTGGGCTGTGGCTGCTTCTGAAACAGTTCTCTTCCTCGGCCCCGCCCTCCTCGGCCCCACCCTGCCTCCCTCCTTCTCCCGACGGGTCTTTTTGCCTTGGCTCTGTCTCATCCAGGAGACTGGAAGCACGATTACAGCAAGAGTCACTTTGTCCCTAGCCCTTACTTAGCGTAGGTCCTGGCAGAAAGGAGACGGTCCGTAAATGTTTGTGTAATGAAGGGATGAAAGCCAGAGCACATCTCTTCCTTACTGGAGTGGCTAGAGGGTGAGGAGTTCGAAGCCAGGCCTCTGTCCCCACTCTCATCCTCACTGTGGCCTCACCCCCTTCCCCCACCGCCGCTGGGCTGGGGGAGGGGACCACAGCGGTGGAATTTCTGGCATCCAGTTCCGAGCATCAGCGAGGGCAGGGCTCTTTCCACTAAATATGCCCCTTTCCCTGCCAGGGATGTTGCCCATTTTCCTGTTGATGGCCTCAAACACTTTGGCCTTATATTCAAATAAGTTCGTTTTCTGAATGGAAAGAATATTTGCCCGTGTGTCATGAAAGACGGTGTGCTGTTTTATTTTCTTGCAACGTCTTTGTCAGATGTGGGCATTGGGATGGAGCTAGGTTTACAGAATGAGTTGGAAGGTATTCCCTTCTCTTCTGTGTTCCGAAACAGTTTGTATGAGACTTATAGCATTTCTCCCTTAAATAAACACTAGAATGGACCAGTGACGACATCTAGGCCTGGAGAGTGTGCATGTGTGTGAGTGTGTGTGTGTGAGAAAGAAAGAGAAAGAGAGAGTTTTTCTTTGTGTGTGTGTGTGTTTATTTTAGTTTTAAGACAGAGACAGAGACAGAGTACTAGAGCGGGAGGGTCAGAGAGAGGGAGACACAGAATCCGAAGCGGGCTCCAGGCTCCGAGCTGTCAGCACAGAGCCCGACGCGGGGCTCGAACTCACAGACCCTGAGATCGTGACCTGAGCCGAAGTCGGACGCTTAACTGACAGAGTCACCCAGGCACCCGGACAAAGTTTTTCATAATGAATTTGATTACTTTGATAGGTACACGTATTGGGCTATTCAATTTTTTATTTCTTCTTTGTTGTCCATAGTACTTTGTCTTTCCAGAAATACGCCCATCTCATCTAACTTGTCCAAGTTTTTAGAATAAGGTGGTTCACACACACACATATAAACTTGTATCCACATAAAGAATGCTTATGGGGCGCCTGGGTGGCTCCGACAGTTAAGCTTCCGACTTTGGCTCAGGTCATGATCTCACGGTGTGTGAGTTCAAGCCCCGCATCGGACTCTGTGCTGACAGCTCGGAGCCTGGAGCCTGCTTCGGATTCTGTGTCTCCCTCTCTCTCTGCCCCTCCCCTGCTCACAGGCTGTCTCCCTCAAAAATAAATAAACGTTAAAAAAAAAATTAAAAAAAAAAGAATGCTTATAACTCACTAATGATAAGACAAAATCCAATTAAACAGTTGGCCAAAGATTGGAACAGACCCTTTGCCAAAGGAAGATACACAATGGACGATGAGCTCGTAAAAAGAATGCTCAGCACCCTTAGTCATCAGAGAAATGCAAACTATGACCACAATGAAATATTATTCCACACCCCCTAAAATGGCCAGATCTAAAATAAAAAGACTGACAGTATCATGTCAAATGCTGGTGAGGATACGAGACACCAGAACCTTCCCACTGTGCCGGTGGGGGTGGAGGACCGTGCCGTCCCTTGGGGAAAGGTGTGGCGGTTTCTCATAATTAAACACACACCTACCCTTTGACGCAGTCATTCTTCTCAGAGATATCTACCCAAGAGAAGTGAAAATACGTCCCCACCAAAAGACCTGTGTGCGAATGTTCCTGGTGGTTGCATTCACAACACCCCAAACCGGAAGCAATCCAAAAGTCCACCGCCGGGGAAGAGGCGGACGAGTCATGGAATCTACTTCAAAAAATAAACTTGTTTAAAAAAAAAAAGAAGCAAACCCCTCATACATCCAACAACCTGAATGAATCACAGAAACAGATATTGAACAGGGTTGCTTTCTATGGTAGAGTGGGTCGGTAATTTTGAAGCTGCCTTCTGTGTCTTTTAGACCTGAGCAAATAGTGAGTACATCTATTGAGGTGAATGGGAGTCAGGCCTCTCACCATTGGGGAAGGGAGATGAACTCATCGGGTTTTTTTGTTTGGTCTGGGTTTTTGAAAAACAGAGACAGCACAAGCAGGGGAGGGGCAGAGAGAGAGGGAGACACAGAATCCAAAGCAGGCTCCAGGCTCCGAGCTGTCAGCGCGGAGCCCGACGCGGGGCTCGAACTCACCGACCGTACGATCGTGACCTGAGCTGAAGTCAGACGCTTACCCGACTGAGCCACCATCGTTTTTGACTGACGGACTGTGTAGAAACAATAATAGTTATATGTGAAATATGTACGTGTATGTGTGTGTGTTCTGTGACTCCCGTATATTTTCTGCCATGTAAGATAGCCTAGAAACAATGATACACCAGGGGAGATGAACCTGCCTGGCACCAAGGCCTTGCTTTCTAGATCCGTTCTCCACCACCAGAAAGCAGCTCTTCTCAGAGAAATGACTGGTTCAAGGAGTGGGGCAGGGGAAGTACAAGTTGATCCTAAGATTTCTCGTGACTTCGCAAAGTAAGAAGTAGTCTAAGAATCGCAGGAACATGTCCAAAGAGACAGGTGCCATCTTGAAGGGGTTTCCACTGGCCGAATCTGGGGCAACCAAAGTGAGTAACGACCGAACGTCTGTGACCCCCCCCCCCCAAAATTCATATACAGAAACCTCATACCCAGAGTGATGGTGTCGGGACGTGGGGCTTTGGGGAGGCGACCAGGACATGAGGGAGGAGGCCTCATGAATGGAATCAGTGCCCTCCTACAAGAGACCCCAGAGAGCTCCCTCGTCCCCTCTGCTGACTGAGGACACAGCAAGAAAATGGCCGACTGTGAACCAGGAAGCAGGTCCTCCCGCAGGGTCACCCAGTCTGCTCCCACCTTGATTTGGATTTCCCAGCTTCTAGAATCGTGAGAAATAGATGTTGTTTATAAATGTCTGTTGTTTAAGCCTCCTAGCCTGTGGTATTGTATTTTAGCAGCCCGGACAAAGACAGTAGTCACTGATCCTCACTGTTGGTGAAGGGAGTCACAAACACGGAAAGGGAGAAAAATGAAAATGAACCTATAGTTCTGTATCGGAATTAGATTGAAATCTGTGTTTATACACTTTTAGGTAAAGAAATATAGATGTCAATCTGTGTGCAGATTATGTATATGCCAATGTATGTCATATTTATGTACACACGTATACACAGACATGCGTGGTCTGTGGCTGGGTCCATCGAGAGGGCCAGGGAGCAGCTCCGTGGCCCTGGGCGTGCCTGGGACCCAGAGCTTGGCTGCTCCTTGAAGAAATGACTGCTCCTGGGGCAGAGGCTCAAAGAACAACAGAGGCGTATGAAATGGGGCCAAAGCCAGTGTGAATTGGTTCCCATCGGCCCAATTGGGGACAATGCAGGCATCAAAAAAGATAATGATGGAATTTTGTTGACTGGTGCCCCCTCCCCCGCGAAAGATATGTCTGTGTCACTGCAAACGTGACTTCATTTGGAAAAAGCATCTTTGCAGATATAATTTTAATTAAGGCTCTCCAGGGGAGGTAGATCATTCTGGATGCTCTCGGTGGGCCCTAAATCTAATGACAACTGCCATAAAAGAGAGGTAAGGGGGATTTGACACAGAGAGACATGTGGGGGAGGAGCCGTGCAGAGACAGAGGCAGAGGCTGGAGGCACGCAGCCAAGAGGCAAGGAGCCCCCAGCAGCTGGAAGAGACAGGAAGGATCCTCTCCTAGGGCTCCCAGAGGGAGCACCCTGCCCACACCTTGATTTTGGACTTCTGGCCTGCAGACCGTGAGAGAATAATTTTCTGTTGTTTTAAGCCACAGGAAACGAATACAAATGAGGAAGACAGTCACCTCCCTCTGAGCCGAGCCTTTTCCAGATCGAAAGATTCTCCTTTGCTTGGCGGAAAGAGGTCTACCCTACGAAGAGTCTGTGCCTGGGATCAGGCTGGATCGAGATCCCGTACGACCAGCTCTACCTCCAGAGCCACAGATGCAAGAGGCCAGGGACCTGGACCAGAGTGTGGCCGCGGCTGCCACGGGTGGCGCTAGGAGTGTGGGTGGAACCTGTGCCCGGCCTGCCGAGCCACTGCGTGTAACACCCTGGGACGCATTTGCCCCACACCCCCTGGATGTATCAGCATGTTCACTTGGCCTTCCCCTAGAGACCTCCTTCTCTCCAGAAAGTTCTTGCTGGTTCCCCCAGCTGGCTCAGGCCAACTCACGCCCCAAACCGAGCTCTAGTCTGGGTCACAGAAGGTTCTGTCTCCCGAGGATCCTTGCCAAGGCCTGGGCACCTCCGGGGGCAACGCCTGGTGGCTGGGGAGTAGATTTTATGCTTGTGGATTGAGGGGACAAAGAAAGATTCTCTTTGTCGCTAATTGTTTCAGTTGGTTCACTGGGGACTTGTCACATTTCTTTCTTTTTTTTTTTAAGTTTATTTATTTATTTTGAGAGAGAGAGAGAGAGAGAGAGAGAGAGAGTGCACAAGCGGGGGAGGGACAGAGTAAGGGAGAGAGAAAATCCCAAGCTGGCTCTGCGCTGACATGGGGCTCGATCTCACAAACCATGAGATCATGACCTGAGCTGAAGTCAAGAGTCAGACACTGAACTGACTGAGCCACCCAGGTGCCTCTCTTTTACTCTTTGATTAAAGACCAAGAATGATCTCACAGGGACGCCTGGCTGACTCAGTCGAAAGAGCACGTGACTCTCGGTCTCAGAGTCAAGAGTTCGAGACCCACGTTAGATGTAGCGATTGATAAAGAAGAAAAAAAAAAAGAATGATTTCACAGCGAGAGGGTCAAAGCCCCTTCTTTCCCCCTTGGTGAGCTAGCTCCCTTCCCTACCCTAAGGCTTTCTCGAACCTCCAAGGGGCCCCTAACTCAAGCCAGCGTCTCCACTCCGAATGCCCGGCCTCGGCCCCATTCCCCTTCTCTGCCTGGCCACCCAGAGTGCCCTAGAGGAAAATCATCTCTACTTTTGATTCCGAAGACACCCGCCCTAGGAATTTACCAAGGAAAAAGCCAATAGCCCAAAGCGTATCTGTGAGGAATGATGAGGGAATTAAGGGCGATGAAGTAGAGAAAACCCTGATGCCACATGCAGGATACAATACCCTGGCCAGGAAAGCCAAGGGCAACTGAAAATTGGCTGGAGGCTTCGAGTCCAGTCTAGGCCAGACAGCAGCTGGGAGACGCCCGAGGGACTGCGGTGGGGAAGCTCACCTGGTGGTGGAAGCTTCCATCAAGTCTCTTAGGAGCAGGAGCAGTTTTCCTGGCCCCCTTCACTTAACCCCCAGCAATAGCCAGCACTGCCGGTGCTCAGAGGGAGGAGCAGAGGGAGGAGGGAGGATCTTCCCTCACCTGCACTTTGGACCCTGAGCCTGCGCGTTGAACCTGGGTCATTCTCAGAAGCGTAGGGGAAACACCCAAGGAAACACTATTTTGCAGAATGTACTCAGTTGCAGGACAAGTCATGGAAAAACTGGAGAAGTTTTCCTTGAGCAGTGGCCCGCTCAATTGACTCCCCCCGCCCCCAGAATCCCCGCCCCCTCTTTTTTGAGCGTATAATTTACATGGAGTAATTTGTACAGAACTTAGACATCCAGCTTGAGAGATTTCACAGCCTTCCTTCTTAGGTAACCACCCTTGGATATAGAATTTTGTTTTTTAATTAAAACAAATTGTTTTAAACATTCATTTATTTTGAAGAGAGAGAGAGAGAGAGAGAGAGAGCGCGCGAGAGCGTGAGCGAGCAGGGGAGGGGCCGAGAGAGAGGGAGACACAGAATCTGAAACAGGCTCCAGGCTCTGAGCTGTCGGCCCAGAGCCCGACGCAGGGCTCGAACCCACGGACCGCGAGGTCATGACCTGAGCTGAAGACAGACGGTTAACCGACTGAGCCACCCAGGCGCCCCAGCGTATGGACGATTTTAAAGATACGAGTGAGATCTGGGCAGACCAAGGACCGGCACGTTTCACAGGTGAAGGGATGGGGTGTAGACCGGCTGCATCGTTTGCCCCAAATCACATGGCTGGTAAGCTGCAGAGCTGGGATTCAAATCCAGGTCAGACCTGTGCCCCTGGTCGAAGCTGCCGTAAAGTCTTGTTGCTGTTGACTCTGTGGCCGTGGGCAGGTCACCTGGTCTTTCAGAGGCTCTGTCTCCTCATCTGGCAAAGGAGAGGTGAGCGGTGTGAGGGCAGGTGGAAGGCAGGGCTGGGGCAGGGGGCCTAGTGGTGCTTAGGCAGCTGGCCAGGGAGCCAGCAGCCAGCCAACGGGGTCACCAGGATGGTCCTGGGTATGCTCCCTGTCCTTCTCCCACTAGTCTTGGACACCTGCTCTCATCAGGACAGCCCTGTCTTCTGGGTAGGGGTGGGGGACTGGTGAGACTCATATGCAGAGCCCAAAGGTCAACACATCAATTTACAAGAAGCCACCGCCACCCAGCCTGGAATTCTGGGGTCAGCCTGACCTGCAGGCCCTCCCTGCGGACACAAGATTCCACTAAGCAAATTCCTGCCAGCCAGTCGCTGGGTGAACCCGGCATTCGAAGAGGGGAAACTGGAGAGTGATGCAGGGTTGGTGGGACCAGGCCGGGTGTCTGGAGTGCCCCGGGGCCCTGCTGGGAGGACCGGAACAGGCTCTGTGGCCTCAGCCAGTGCCCTGGCAAGGGTGCCACTCCCAGGTCAGCTCGGGGCTGGGCCGGCACTCCCGGAGCTTCCGGGGCTGGCCGGGCCCCTTCCGCCAACTCAGTCTTTCTTTAGAGTTGTTAATATCTTTCCATCTGTCCAGGCCTGGTGGGGGCCCCCCTGCCTCTGTGGCTTAGCACTTCCACTCTGGGGCATCCAGAGGCTTCACGGTGTAAATGCCAGTGGCTCCTATCACATGGGGGCTGGGCAGGTGTCTGGCCACACGACTTCCTGTCCCCCGTCCACCCCTCCCCTACCAGCTGGCAGCAGGAGGTCTCCAGCTGGCCATGCTCACTGTAGGGAAGTCAAATTTCCAGTCTCCCCCAGGAGGACTGCCCCAGGCTGTGCCCTCTGCCCAGCTTAGCCCTGGCCTCCCTTTATCATGGCTTCATCAAGGTCCTGAGCCCCATCTAAGCCGTGCCAAGAACTCGGGCCCACCCCCGAGCCACCCCTGAGGCTGGGAGAGCAGCCAGCAATGCGGGGGTGGGGGTGGAAGGGATGGAGGGAGGGACGCATCCAGAACTAGGGAGCCTGAGAGGACGCTGTGCTTGGGTCTACCCACCCATCTCTCCTGCCAGGCTGTGAGCCTGGCCCGCTCCCTTGCAAGTCACTGCCCAGAACACTTGGCCTGGCCCTGGGCCATGAATAAATGGAGGTGCCAGCATCTTGGGAGTCCGGGGGCTTTATAGGGGTGGGGGTTTGAGCGTCAGTCCCGCGGGTCTGTGTTGGGGTGAACTCTGGAAGCTTGGCGTGGGGAGGACACTTGTGTTCAGGGTTGTTTAGAGCTGCTCAGGCATGGTTGGACTTGGGGCCTGGGCACCAAGACCCACACGGGGCTGCGGCTGCCCATTGCAGGCGGATGGTCCACCCTTTCCCTGGTGTACACGCCTCCTGTGGGCATCCGGTGGGGGAGGGGTGGCCAAGGCAATCTCAGTGTTTCTGGAATGTAATTTGAGTATTTGGAAGCAAGCACTATGAAAATCTCGGAAAGAAAGTTTAACGACAAATCGGAAACTAACAACAAAACCAAAGTCATCGTTTGTTAGCTGTGTCTGCAGAGGGGAACATGGCAAGGTGAATTCTGATCCAGTAGAATCCGGGCTATGTGCCTGGGTCTGCTTTACTTGAGGGGTGGTGAGACTCTGCCCACACTCTCGGCCACCCCGCTCCAACCCCCCCCCCCAAAGCCCAGTTGGCCTCCGGAGGGGGAAGTGGGGCAGGAAGGTGCTGGCAGTGGGAGGAGCTTTGGTTTTGAACATCTAGACCTGCCTCTGCCTGTTACACACAGGCTCTTGGTAAATCACTGTGCCTCAGTTTCCCATCTGTGGAAGGAATAATAAGCGTGGTGTCTACCACTCAAGGTCAAGGAGGGAAAATGACGTAAGCACCTGTGTTAGTTGGCCCACAGCCCTCGTGGCCATCCACTGAATCATCTGTTATGGTGTGCCTCTTCTGCGCCAGGCTCTGGTTGGCAGGGGAAACCAAGGCAGACACGGGGCCCTTCCTGGGATCCGGCTATCCACCTGCCCTGCCAACCTCTCCCTGCAGGAGCTAGGCTGGGCTTCCCTCAGTTCCAGAGGCCAGAGCCTCTTCCCGCCTCTCCCCTCCCCGCCAAGCCTTTGAACTTGTTGGCCCCACGATGCCTAATCACCCCCTTTCCCTAACACACCCCAACCCACCCTTCGGGTCTCCGCTGCCCAGGGGGACACCTTCAGGCACCCCCTCCGTGCATTTGCCCCCTGTGTGGCCAATGGCCTTCTTGAGGTCCACATTCTTCACCGGAGGACTGGAGAAGGGCTCCGGCTCACGTCCGGGACTAGCTGTCTTAGGGGTCGCCTTCCCGCTGCGCCTTAGTTTCCAGCGTCAGCGAGAACCGCCACAGTCCCCCCCTCCCGGGGGTTGTGGTGGAGAGTCCATGAGACAGGGCATCAAAGCCCCGAGCGAGGTGCCTACTGGGCAGTAAAGGCTGTATACGTGCCACTCTCGTTACTGTAATTTCGTAGCCACTATTTTCAGGCTGCGGGGCCCGAAGGGCGGTGCTTCAACCTCTAACCACGGCGCGACACCTGGAGCGTGCCGGAGCCTCGGCATCCTGCGCACCTGCCTGAGGTCCCCGGGAGGGGGGCGGGGGGCCGCACCTTCGGCGGGGAGGGAAGCGGCGGCGGCCCGGTTTCACGGCGAGCCGGGCAGGCACACAGTAGGTGCTCAAGACACGGCCGGCCTGCTGACGCCGGGAAGCCAGCGGCCTGGTGAGTGCACGCTCCCTCCCACACTACGCGTGGGGATGCTCAGGCTCCCTATGCGGTCATTAAAGGTGTATGCGCCTCCAACGACACCCACTCTCACAACAAAGAAGCTCGCCTTGCGTGGGGCCACCTCCCCTCGGCGCCACCGGCACCCCGGTGGGCGAGGAGCGAGCCCGCCCACCCGTCCGTCCGTCCGCCCGTCCCTCGGCGCTGCCCCCCGTCCGCGCTCAGGAGCTGTTCCCCGGCGGGTGCAGCGGCGCCGAGGGCCCGCACGGGGGAATAGGCGCACAGGCCTCGCAGGGGACGAGGGCGCGCGACGCAGCCCGGAGTCGGGGTGGCGCCCAAGGGGCGCGCGGCGACGCCGCCTCCAGCCGCGATTTAAAGGGCAGCGAGGGGCGGAGGGATCCCTGCCGATCCTCAGCGCGGATCCTTCCGCCGCGGGCGAAGCGAGGGGACGACTCGGCTGGACTCCCTCAAAATTCGCTTTTTGTCCCTCCGCCGCCGGGAGCACCCAGCGAGGAACTCGTTTCCTGCCCGTGTTTCTCCGCCTCCCCCCCCCCCCCCCCGCGAGGCCCGTAAAAGCAACAGAGGCGGCAGGGGTGGCGCGAGCCGGCGTTGTGTCCCTCCGCCCGGACGAGGGCACTCCTTTTCGTGTCCTTCCACCGTTCCCGGGCGGCGTCCGGACGGCTCACCGGGGGCGGCGACGCGTCTGCGGCGCGAGAGGCGAGGCTCCGGGGCTATGAGGTGAAGGCGCCCGGACACCGGCGGCGGCGCGCGCGGCGCCAGGACCCGGGACGCGGACCCCCGGCGGAGGCGGCCTCTGGGGCGCCGCGGCCGCGCGAGAGGCGAGGTGAGGCCGGGCGCGGGGACGCGGGGGCGCGGCGCGGTGGGGGCGGGGGGCTCCGGCCGCGGCTGGGACTTATTTCCCGGCAGCGGATGGAGCGGACGGTGCTGCGGCGGCAGGCGCCGCCATCTTGGATTTTACTCTCCATTTTTCTCGGGAATTATATTTTGGTGATTAATTTTCTGGGGGGCCGGGAAAGTGCCGCCCGGCAGCGCGGATCCCCCCCAGCGCGGCGGCCGGGCCGCGGGGCCGCGACGCGCCCCGAGGAGGAGCGGGCAGCGCCCGGCGGTGAGCGGGGGGGCAGGCGCGGGCGTGCGGGGGCGCCGGGCGGCGGCGACGGCGGCGGGCTGGGGGCGGGCCGGCGGGAGCGGGGGCGCCGGGCCGGGCGGGGGCCGGGGGCCGGGGCGCGGGGGGGGGGCGGCCGGGGGAGGGGCGCGGCGGCGGCGGCTGGGCGGCCGGCCGGCCGGCCGGCCGGCGGCGGCGGCGGCGGCGGGCGGGGGCGCGGGCCCTGCAGTGGGCGCCGCCGCCGGAAGGGAGCGGTAGCGGCCGCCGGGCAGCGCGGGGCCGGGCAGCGCCGGGGCGGCCCGCGGCCGCACGAGGGGAGCAGCCCCGCCGCTCGCGATTGGGGGACTCTGTTTTCCCTCTTCTCCAATGGGCAGCCGTGATCGGGCTCGCCCAATCTGCTACCTCTGCCGCGCTCCACTTCGGGTTGTTTTTGTTTGGGCTCGAGCCTCGATTCAGGGCTCCTCCGGGGCGCGTCCCCCACCCCTCCCCGTTCCTCCGCCGACGGCGGCGCCGGCCTCGGGCCCCCTCGGGCCCCGGCCGTCCTCGCAGAGTGTCGGTTGTCCTTCTGCAAACCCGCAGGTGATGGGTATCGGCGTCGCTCCCACCTGCGAGGGGCGGGGAGGGGGGGGGGACGTGTTTTCAAGGTGACAGCGGGACCCAGCTTGCGGGAATGGTGTGGAAGCACGTTGGACCCGGAGGAATATTCTCGCTCGCTCGCTCTTTGGGCTCCTCTGACCCCGCTCTGGAGCTGTCACTTCCGACCCGTCGAGGGGGGAAGCTAGGATTTGCTAGGGAGGTGGACACGTGTTCTTTGAAGGTGGTGTTTAGGAACTCGCCAGGTGACACGGAGTCCCGCGGCGAGGTCTTGTGTAGAGTAGCGGCAGATGAGTTGGTCGGTCGTGACTGGGATTCTTCGTCGGGACTTTTTTGGACTTGAGCTGCTTTCAGCTCAAGTACAGTTGAACGTGGGCTTCCAGGTCCGAAGACGGCTGCGTGGGATCATCAGTGGAAGCAGTTGCCAGCCGAGACTTTTTCCCTTCTGAAGTCTTTGCTATGGAGGACACGCCTGTAACTTTTGAAGATTCATAGTGAAAGCATAAATACTTTGAAAAGGGCCCAGAGTGGGGGGAACATCTTTGCGGGAAATAACCGCCGGCAGCTCGTCCGTGTTGGAAAACGTAGCTAAAGAGTTAACTTGCTGTAGGTACACGTTTATCTTGTAGCGGAACGTTTAGCCACTTGCAGCGTAGGTGTGTCCCCGTCGCTGTCGGGACGCCGTGTATCCCAAGAGTAAAGTCCACAAACGCTTTAATCCCGGCATGTGGGGGAACTCAGGCCCATTTTCCAATTTTTAATCCCTAAACATTCTACATTCTGCTCTCCCTTTCCGAGGCCCTAGCGCCACGAGCTTCCCATGCCTGGCATCTTTTGGTCACATCCTGCCCGGCCTTCCTAGCCCCCTCCCCCAGAGGCCCCCATCCTTCAGAAAGGCCCAGTGAGAGTGTTACCTGCTGGAGGGACCTGCTTACGTCCCTGGACGGTGCAGGGACCAGGGACGGCCGGCTCCGGAGGCCGCACACTTCCTCTGAGCTCCCTGAGCAATTGTTACTTGGTATTGTATTTGGTTACTTGCCTGTCCCTTCAGCTTTCTTGTGAACTTGTGGGGTTATTATTTATTTCCTCTGCCTGGGGGAGGCATTTGATGAAAGTGAATTTATTAGTCTCCAAGTTACTGAGGTTGGTAGCTTGTATTTAGTTTTTGAAAGATGTCAGTTCTGATGTTGCTTGAAAACATTGTCGTTAACAAAGCAACTTAGTCTGAGAGTGAAAGGAGTATTGTGGATACTTAGTCTTCAAGAGAAGATGAGTGGAGGACTCAATTTTGTACCCGTGAACTTCGAAACCAGATTCTTTCAAAAGTCATTTCTAAGTTCTCTGTTACCAGTATGTTCACCTGTCTTCTCAGACCCACTGAACTGCTTTGCGTTCTTGAACCAGATACCAGTGGGTATCCTGGGGGGAGGTGGAGGAGGGTTGGGGGGGTAGGGCAGAGCACGATGTGAAGTAGTGGTCACAGGTTGTTTGCGTGTCCAAGCATAGTGTTTTGTGGGTGGCGGATGCTGGCGTGTCATTTTCCCCTTGGGTCATACAAATCTGGGGCTGAATCTGGTTTTTGTCTACATAAGATAATGTGAGAATGTGGCCCATTTGTGTTGCAAAGACCTGTGTAGCCTGTGAACAGCTCCCCTGTCCACGGGAGTGGCCTTCCTGTGGCTTATGAGCAAATTCTTTTGGATAAACCATGTGGATTACGTTATTTTACATTCTTGCCTACCATACAGGAGCTTTATTTCCTCTCCGCTCACCAAAATCCTTCTCCGTGGAGCAAAATTTACAGGACCGTGTTCTGTGTTAGCCCTAGGACACGGTAACTTTTGAGTTTTCCATGCAGCGGACCATGTGTCTCTGCTCCACTCTGGCACAGTGTTGGTCACATAGATACACTGAATAAACAGGGAGAGAGCTTGGGGTAGTTTTATCTCAGATACAGCTGTATGCAATAGAAAGACATTTTCTTTATAGGATGTAACTTGATTTTTCAGTCTGATTCTTAGTTTTTATTTTGGGGGGAAAAAGCTTATTTTACTGGCCTGTCTTGATGTAGGAAATGGTTTTAATTGCTGTAAGAAGCCCAAGCCCACATTATTACAAGATAAAATTAAGACTAGCTAATGCACTTTAAATTGCAATCATTAGGGTGTTCTAAGCATTAGAACACAGTGATTTGAAGAGTAATTTCTTGGGTAGACTGCCAACTTTGAACTCATAAAACAACTTTATATTTGGAGCTCTTAAGTTTGAAATGGGACTTAAGCCTTGAAGTTTTAATTAATGCCTGAGTTCCATTGAACGAGCTGCACAAGGAAGGGGTCCTAGCAAACAGTAGGGAGTGAGTACCCTGGGGCATGGTCTAAAGGGTTTTCCTTAAAAAAGATTTTTTTTTTTTTTTTTTTTAAGTGGAGGCGCCTGGGTGGCTCAATCAGTTAAGCATCTGACTTCGGCTCAGGTCACGATCTCACGTTTTGTGGGTTCA
The DNA here is from genome assembly GCF_018350175.1 of Felis catus. Classification (NCBI taxonomy): domain Eukaryota; kingdom Metazoa; phylum Chordata; class Mammalia; order Carnivora; family Felidae; genus Felis; species Felis catus. Next base: position 110,467,406 of record NC_058377.1, on the reverse strand, counting down.
AGCCCCGCATTGGGCTCTGTGCTGATGGCTCAGAGCCTGGAGCCTGCTTCAGATTCTGTGTCTCCCTCTCTCTCTGCCCCTCTTCCATTCGTACCCTGTCTCTCTCTCTCTCTCTCAAAAATAAATCAAACGACAACAAAAAAGACTTTTAAATTTATTTAAGTGATCTCTACACCCAATGTGGACCTTAAACTTATGGCCCCCAGATCAAGAGTGGGAAGCTCTACTGACTGAGCCAGCCAGGTGCCTCTGTCTAAAGGATTTAAAAAAAAATTTTTTTTTTAACGTTTTATTTATTTTTGAGAGAGAAAGTGTGCGTGTGGCGCTGGGGAGGGGCAGACACCCCCCCCCCCCCCCCCCCCCCCCCCCCGCCGAAGTAGGCTCCAGGTTCCGAGCTATCAGCACAGAGCCTGACATGGGTCTCAAACCCATGAACAGTGAGATCATGACTTTAGCCAAAGTCGGATGCTTAACCAACTGAGCCGCCCAGGTGCCCGGGATTTTTGTTTTTATGTGTATTTGTTTTCGGAGTGAGTGGGTGTGCGTGTGTGTGAGAGTGGGGGAGGGGCAGAGAGGGCGAGAAAGAATTCCAAGCAGGCTCCGCACTGTTAGTGAAGAGCCTGACACGGGGCTTGGTCCCACAAACCATGAGGTCACTACCTGAGCCCAAATCAAGAGTTGAACGCTTAACCAACTGAGCCACCCAGGTGCCCCTAAAGGATTTTTAATGAGGGAAAGTTTAACACCTTTCTTTAAAATCTTCCTACCAACTCTACATCGTCCCCTCCCCCCCCACCCCAGATTCTACAGATCTGTTTTTACTTTAGTTATTATTGCAATCCCTTTTCTTCCCCCTAATTTGGTATTTCCTAGAATATAGAAGTCTTGGCTGAGAGGAAAGGTCATTCCTGACCAATATCTAACCCTATATTTATTAATGTGATCTGAGTTTCTCTTTTCCGAGTCAAATGGAAGAAAGTACTTATCACTTACAAATCTATTTTGATCAACAGACATATTCCCAAATTTTCATAACATATACCTTCATTTAACTGCATGACAGGATTTTAGTAAAACCTTGGATTGCAAGTAACTTGTTCTGGAAGTGTTCTGCAAGACAAGCAAACATTTCGAATAAATTTCAACTTGATAAATGAGCAGTGTCTTGCAGTACGAGTAGTATGTGATGCCAGATGTCACATGATCCCAAATGAGCCAATGGTTCTTGAAATTCGCTTTGATACACAAGTGCTTTGGACTACAAGCGTGTTTCCTGAACGCATTATGCTTGCAAACCAAGGTTTTACTGTATTTTAATTTTTTTTAAGTTTATTTTGAGAGAGACTGCATGTGCATACATGAGTGGGGAGGGGCAGAGAGACAGACAGACAAAGAGAATCCCAAGCAGGCTCTGTGCTGACAGCACAGAGCCCAGTGGAGGCTCGACTCACAAACTGTGAGATCATGACATGAGCCAAAACCAAGAGTCAGACATTTAACTGACTGAGCCACCCAGGTGCCCTGATTTTTACTGTTTTAAAGGAATGCCATGGGGAGAATCCATCCATACAGAAAAGACTCATAACCTTATTTTTGTAAAGCTGCATTAATGTCTAGCGTTAGCTTAAAACAACTTTTGAGGGGCGCCTGGGTGGCGCAGTTGGTTGAGCGTCCGACTTCAGCCAGGTCACGATCTCGCGGTCCGTGAGTTCGAGCCCCGCGTCGGGCTCTGGGCTGATGGCTCAGAGCCTGGAGCCTGTTTCCGATTCTGTGTCTCCCTCTCTCTCTGCCCCTCCCCCGTTCATGCTCTGTCTCTCTCTGTCCCAAAAATAAATAAAAACGTTGAAAAAAAATTAAAAAAACAAAAACAACTTTTGACACCCATATTGCTTGGAGGCAGTGAGTTAGAGTGGATATATTATTTTTATATAGTTGGTGATGGAACCAGGAACCATTTGCATTCTAAAACATTCTCACAAGAGGAAGAAAAAAAGTCACTAATTTCTGTAGTCATTGATGCTCTCAATTATGTTTTGCTCCAAATTATGGTTTGCTTCACAGTTTTGCATCCGTCATGCTAAAGGGTTCCTAGAACCAGTTTGGCCACTTACTGCCTCTGGCTCCCGCCGGTGCCAGCCAGATTTTGGGCTGTCGGATGTGTGTGAGAGACAGACTCAGACACTACACAGTCTTCTAGCGTTGTGTGCAATTATGACTACATTACATATAATTCTGGAGCTGGATGAAGGACCATTGGAGTAAGAACCAGTACCTATGTTTCAGTCTGCTCTGTCATTACTTACATAAGACATTGGGCCAAGCCTCAGCTTTGTCAACTGAACTTTAATCTCGAGATCCCTTACAATTCTAAATTACATTTTATCTTTTACATTTAATTGCTATCCTATTTTCTTAACTTCTAAGAGCTATTTTAATATTTTGACATCTCCCAAGCACCTGGGTGGCTCAGTCGGTTGAGTGTCCCGACTCTTGACCTCAGCTCGGGTCTTGATCTCAGGGTGGAACCCATGCTGGGCATGAAGTCTACTTAAAAAAATTTTTTTTTCTTATATCTCTAATTGGTAAGACATAGTTCATCTATATATCCTATGTAGTTTTTCCTTTTTTTTTTTTTGAAATGTTATTGAATTGATCTGTAGCTTACAGTCAGTTGGGTTTTAGAATTGAGAGACTAGAGCTTATCAGTGGCTCCAAAAGCTTGATGGCTTCTACTTCTGCACGGCTGCTATTTGTAAGTCGCATCTCTACAAGATGTCTTTGATTTCTGTTACAATAGTACACAGAAGAAAAAGCAAACAGACGTAGGGGAGCATTCCCTAGTGATAAGCCTCTTTATTTATGGGTGATGCACATGTGGCTCAAGTATTGGAGTAAACCCCAGACGTCAGTTCAAACACTAGGGTTTTAGAGCCAGCCTTACCGTCAAATAGCAATTTGACTTCAGGAAAGCAACTTTGTCTCTGAGCTTCAGCCATCTCATTTCTAGTGTCAGTATCCGTCTCACCTGCCTCAAAGGATTGCCGTGCAGGTGAACCCTGTCATGTGTTAGGGTGAAACAGGCACCTGTGTTTTAACTTGAGCATCTTGATCAGAACTCCTGCCCAGCAGAATTTCCTTGATGGCATTGGGATTGCCTCGCAGGCAGAAGGCCCCTTCAGGGAAGGGTCATCCCTCTTTCCGCGACTGCACCTTTCTGCCCTCTTCTTCAGATACCCAGTTTTCACGGGCTTCCCTTTGGATTTGCATGGTCTCCCACCCTGTTAACCATGCCCCATGTTCCTAAAAGCTGAAGCTCACATGCGCCCTCTAGCGTTCCACGGACACAACCAGTATTCCAGCACCACGAACAGTGCCCGCCCGATGGCTCCCAGTAGGTTCTTGATAAATGGTGGATTCTACCTCTGCAGAATGATTCATTTTGTCTGTCTGATTTGTAGAACAAGGGTGCGGTAACTGATACAGCGTAATGATCTCTGAGGAGTATTTTTATTTTCAAGGAAATGCTTATGATATTGCATGACGTGGAGCGATATGTATTTTTAGCAAGAAAACCAACCTACTCTTAGGAAGATGAAGTTCTCCCCACTGAGGAGTAAAGGGGGGCCCGATCCTTCAGCTAGTGAACCAGTGGAGTCTGGGGCTAGAGAGGCCATATGGAGACCTCTCTGCCCTTCAAAAGAGAAAAACAAACCTCACTCAGGGTCCAAGAGGATTTAGACAAAGCCAGTTGCCTCAGAAAATATTTGGTGCTTACATGTAAATAGGTACCAGGAGTGTTTTTGACACCCCCCCCCAAAAAAAAAGGTGATTTGTTTTCTATATATGTGCTCTTTATTTTCCCTGATTATCCAATGTCAAGTCAGTTCCCACATTATTCTCTTTCCCAACATCCTATTTGTTCCCTTTAAGGCTCTTCCTGGAATTTGTGGTTTCATACTTACTGGGTTGTTTCTCTTTCCACACTATCCTCTGAGGTCTGTGAAATTAGGAACCGTGCCTCTTTTGTTCTAGGTTCTTACTCTTCAAATACGGGGCCGAGTATGTTTAAGATTTTGTCTGCATCAGGATCGTACCGCTTCCTTCATCGTGTCGAGAGTGTACGGGCTCGTAACCCAGCCTTGGCTTAACTTGTTTCTGATTCTCTAGGGCCTGCTCTCATTTGTAAAATGGGGGTGATAGCGGGGGTGTTGTGTATGTCACTGTGCACGTTTGATACTTTAACTGTATGGAGAGTGCACGTTGCAGAACGTAATGTTTTTATTCAGTGTTAACAAGCACGTGGAAAGGGGCTGTGGCGGGCGTAAGTGACATGGGCATACAGGTGCCAGCGCAGTTCTCCGATGCTGGTAAGAGCGATCCTGTGAGAGTGGTGCCTGGAAACGAGGGCTGAGAGGGCTCCCTGTCGTGGCGGGACTGCCAGGCCGCCCCTGCCGCGTTCTTTCTTCGCTCGTGTCTCGGGCAGACGTTTACTCAGCTGTGTGTTGGACGATGTGCCAGGCCCCTAACTGCACTTATCCCCAGACTAAGCGGGTGCTGCTTTGCAAGACCCCCGCTTCTCTCCCAGTGTGTGCCTCTTGCCCGTTGTAGTTCTTCTGTCTTCCCTCTTCCTTTCCTTCCATTTAACTGCCCATGATAAAACTCAAGTGTTTTTTCCTTTGGCTTCATGTATTGGTAGCATATTATCTTGTCAGAAGTGAATTACCTTGGGCAGGGGATTTATCGCCTGAGCCTGTTTCTTTCAGTCCAAGGCAAAAGCTCTGAAGTTCTGTGATTCTCTGAATTGAGAGAATGTTGAACTGCTCGGGAACCTGTAAAGTCCTTTTGTTAACGTCACCGTCTCAACAGCCCCCACTTTTCTCCTGAATTAGGATGTCTTATGAGCACTTCACTTGGGTTGTGACCCCCTTCTCAAATTTAGCACATTTAAGCTTTCTCATCTTTCCTATAAACCTGTTCCGTCTTTAGTCCCTAATTCAGCTAATGGCAGTCTTGCAGTCTCCCCAGCTAGAGACTTCTGGCCTGTCTTAAATTCCTTTCTGGTCCTCACCACCGGTGTCTGATTTGTTACCAAGTCTTGCCAACCTTCCACGTGAAACACCAGAGCTTTTTCTCCGCTGTCCACTGGTCTTGTTGATTTCATTTCCTCTCTGCCTCCAGTCACGTGCATTTTACCACTAGGATACTTTACGGAGTACAGTTGAACAAATTCTGCAACCTTTCCTCTGTATAACCCCCCCAAAAAAGAAGTTCCTATTTCACAGGATGTGAGAATTAAATGGTAATGAGTGAAGGGAGTATTATTATTATTTTTTTTAAAGTGGAATTACAGTGGGGTGCCTGGCTGGCTGAGTCGGAGGAGCGCTTGACTTCTTCATTTCGGGGTTGTGAGTTCAAGCCCCACGTTGGAGTAGAGATTACTTAAAATCTTGAAAAAGAAAGTGGAGTTGCAGTAAGGAAAAAATGTTTCACCAGAAACACATCAAGCGGGATTCCACTGTAACAAAATCTGTAGTCCCTCTGGTTGTTGACGTGTGAAAGTGTAGTTTGGTATGATTTGTAATCATACATTGTTGCCAGAGTCACATTCCTTCTCTTCGGGAGCAGTACGACAAGCAAGGCTGGTCTCTGTTCTGTAGCATAAATCTGGTATTTTTTTATTCTCTTGAAAATTTGTATTTCTTTTAGTGGGTATGGTGATACGATATTTTTCTTGAGAGAGTCATAACTCTAAGATAAGGAATGGAGGGCAAATTTCTGCTTGATTTTTTTTTTTTTTTAAGTTTATTTAGTTGAGAGAGAGAATACCAAGCAGGCCCAGTGCTGTTAGCACGGAGCCCAGCGCGGGGCTCAAACTCTCAAACCGTGAGATCATGACCTGGGCCGAAACCAAGAGTCAGATGTTTAACCGACTGAGCCACCCAGGTGCCCCATTTGCTTGATTGTTTTAAGTTTTGTGAACAATGCAGCAACCTGTCTGACCCTCTGTTTCCGTGTTTGTTGCCTGAAAAGAGGGGACGGTTGGAGATCTTTATTTTATTAGCAATTTCTGCTTGTTAAATCCTGTGCCAAACCAGGGAGGTAGGCCCTATTTTCATGGTACTCATGAGGCATTTGTGAGGTTGAATGACCTGTCCATGGCTGTACTGCTGGAGGGTAATGAATGGGGCCGGAGCGGAACCTAGGTGCATTGACCCCCGTCCATCGAGAGCCACATCCTGCACCCTCTGTGCTCTGCCCCTTGCAGATTTAGTCTTGGCCTTTAAGACCTGGCCCAAGAGTCACCTTTTGGAAGTTTTTTCGTCACCCTTGTCTTTGCCCTGTGAGAATGGATGGATTGTTCTTTGTTCTACTTACCTCCCATCTTCTGAGGAATTATTGGCTGTACTTACAGACTTTTGACACTAGGTGGCATCTGTTTATAGAAAAGTAAAATGCTGTTTGGGTCCCAGGGAAGAGTAACAAAGGAAGCATCCTTGATTTTATTTATAGGCTCTACTAGGTAAGCAGATGGGTCAGATGTGGAGAGATGGGGAAGCAGGTTGTTTTGTTTTGTTTCTGTGGAATTTCTCCCGACAACCGCATCAGCTAACACCTTTATTTTGGAAATGCTACTGAGACAATTGGAGACACGAATCCTTTGTTGTGATACATATCGGATGTAGATAAATCAAGACTGATGAATCGGTACATTTCATACTACAACCATTAGAGACGGGTTGATTACACACTCAGTCGCAGATCAGTGGCCGAATAAGTGGCTTTGAGTGTTGTGATGTCTGCTCGTGGACTTACCGGGAGTGCATGTTTTGCTGTTTCAGATGTTCTGCTAAATGAAAAATCTCCTCTCTGGGTTTTAACTTTCGTTTTTATTGTAAAATGTTCACATGAATATAAACAAATGTGCAATCGTAACACTTCTACGGAAGGTCTTGGTTATCTGGGGTTAAAGCACAGTGCCTCAGCAAAACGTGTGATTGAGATGCTAGCTTTATCTTCAAAATCTGTATCTCTGTCTCTGTAGCCATGATTTATAATGGCAGTTGAAGGGGGAAATAACCGTTTTTATTTTTTTATTTAAAAACATTTTTTTTAACGTTTATTTATTTTTGAGACAGAGAGAGACAGAGTATGAATGGGGGAGGGTCAGAGAGAGAGGGAGACACAGAACACGAAACAGGCTCCAGGTTCTGAGCTGTCAGCACAGAGCCCGACGCGGGGCTCAAACCCACGAACCGCCAGATCATGACCTGAGCCGAAGTTGGACGCCTAACCGACTGAGTCACCCAGGTGCCCCATAATAACCGTTTTTAAAAGTATATTTACCGGGCGCCTGGGTGGCGCAGTCGGTTAAGCGTCCGACTTCAGCCAGGTCACGATCTCGCGGTCCATGAGTTCGAGCCCCGCGTCAGGCTCTGGGCTGATGGCTCAGAGCCTGGAGCCTGTTTCCGATTCTGTGTCTCCCTCTCTCTCTGCCCCTCCCCCGTTCATGCTCTGTCTCTGTCCCAAAAATAAATAAACGTTGAAAAAAAAAAATTAAAAATAAATAAATAAATAAAAAGTATATTTAAAACAACTTTTTAAAGGTGTTTATAAGTTTTTCCAGTGATACGTTGCAATTTTATGTGTTTTGGGGGTCTGGTAACTGTAAAGCATTTTTCCTTTGGTTTACTTTGTCATGGTCTCTGTATTAGTTTCTTGTGGCTGCTGTAACAAACTGCCACAAATCTGGTGTGTTGAGACAGCAGCAGTGTATTCTCCGCTGGGGAGGCCAGAAGTTCGCCCGCTGTTTCACAGGGCCAAAATCAAGGCGTGGTATGGCTCCCCCTGGAGGCTGTGGGACAGAAGTCTGTTCCTTGCCTCCCCTAGCTTGTGCGTCCTTGCCTCTCCTGTCAAATCTCCCTCTGCTGCCCTCTTGTAGGGTCGCTTGTGATAGCATTGAGAGCCCACTCAGATAACCTGTTTCGTTTCAGAACCCATAACTTAACCGCCTCTCCAAAGAACCTTTGCTTTATAAACATTCACAGGCTCCAGATTAGGACCCGATATCTTTGGGGACCGTTTTCCAGCCTGCTATAGTCTCCTTTGTAGCAGTTAGCGCTACCATTTCAGCATGATTCATGATCCTGTCTCTGGCCATCATTTTATCCCGAAAGGGGGTGGGTGGAGCATTACGATGCATTGTGGGAAATTGCTCCCAGTCTGGTGCCATCTCTTGCCGCATCAGAAGGGCCTTTACCACCTGAGGCTGCCTGGGGATGCTGTTAAGTTGGCTGAAGCAAAACGCTTGATCGCTTTGACTCCACAAAACCTGGGGAAAAAGAAGAAATGATACTTACTCGTCTGACTTCGCAAGTGACACTTCTTTCTGACAGTATTTATAACAGCAAGTTGTAAGGTTACAAGTCTGATCATAAATTCACGATAGTTTTCTCGAGTGCTTAACTGTCTTGTCAAAATGTATTCTAGGCTTAGCGTGTTGTAACGTGGGATTGATCACACGTGATTCTGATAGCTTTGCGGGGGCTTCTTCTATTGGCCTGATAGTATGAATTATTATTTTAGAATTCCGTGGGACCTTGGATATCTATTGATTACAGATGGATTTGGCATAATTTGATAAAGACAGATTTGCAATTCTTTGATATATCATGGTGGAGTCCTTTTGTAACTTTAGATTCAAAAGAAAGTACTAATCACCAGTTGGCCTGTATGTAGCAGTTAGGTTTGAGCCTAAAAAGGGAGATGTGATAGGAACGGACCTGTGGTTTGTTGAGCCTCGTGCTAGGTGCCAGTGACCCCAGAGTGCACCTTAGCTAGCATCCGCTGCAGTGGGAAAGCCGGGTGTCGTCAAGTGATTACACGAAGAAGCGAGGACAGTTGAAAGAGAAAGCTTCTAAGAAGGCAGCCTGTGGGACGGAGGACTGGGGGGTGGGGGGACTGATGGGCAGCTTGACCGCATCCCAGGTACAGAGCCCGTGTACACGCCTAGCACGCTAGAGGGATGAGGCCCCGGGCTGTGTCTGGAGGTCCGGCTGGAGCGCGGGGAGGGGGGCAGGGCCGCACCATGCAGGACCTTTTGGGGATCAGCAAGGCAAGTTGTGTTACTGGTAGTTCTTAACAGTTTCCAGACACTACTTGTGTTTCTGCTATTGCACGGAGGTTGGACATGTGAGGCCCCAGAAAGGAAATTGGATTTTTACTTCACTGGTGGGTTGCACTGACCCTAGCCTGTGCAGTCACTGCTGGCCCCGGGGGTGGGGGTGGGGGGACACTTCTGTTCTTTGGGGGGGGCTGTTTTCTCTCTGGACAGTGCTTTCTTTCATTTTTATGCTTTTGTGTTTGTCTTCCTTGTGCTTATTTTAACAATAAAGCTCCAGGGAGGCTGCGACTGTGGTACTGGACTATCACGGTCTCTAAGCAGAGGCGTCAGAAACTTGTGGAAGTATTTCAGTGACGTGTTAGACTTCCCTGATGTTTGAATTGCTATAATTAAGGTTTTAGAAATTGGCTTTGACGACATACATAAAAATGATGCAGAAGGATTTTTGTGATGTCTGTCTGATTTTCCTTTTACTATCTCTGTGTTCAAATTTTTATTATAAAAGTAATACATGCTCATTTTGAGAAGTTGAACCTTGTGAAAGATATACCGCGTAACAAAAAAATTGCTTGTGATCTCATTCTCCGGAGATAATTCTGTTAGCTATTTGTTGTTTCGGATTGTTTTCTTAGGATATTGTAGCTGAATCACTTGAAAATTGTTTGCTCTGTTTTTTCTCAGTAAAGTTTTTGAAAAGTCCTCCGGCAGGCTTTTATTTATTTATTTTTTAATCCTGCTTTTTAAAAATGTGTGCAGGGGTGCTTGGGTGGCTCAGTTGATTAAGCGTCAGACTCTTGATTTCAGCTTGGGTCATGATCTCACAATTGTGGGATTGAGCCCCACATCAGACTCCACACTGAGCATGGAGCCTGCTTGAGATTAAGATTCTCTCTCCCTCTCTCTTCTGCCCCTCCTCCCTGCTAGCACTCTCTCTCTTTCAAAATAAATAATAAAGATAAACCTTAAAAACGTGTGCTACCTTCTCAACCACATGGGACTTGTTTCTTTGCCATTGGATAATTTCTCTAAGATAAACTGTCTGAGACAAGTTCAACATGTAGTCTGGTTAGAGAAATTTTTTTTTAATTTTTTTTTTAAACGTTTATTTATTTTTGAGACAGAGAGAGACAGAGCATGAACGGGGGAGGGTCAGAGAGAGAGGGAGACACAGAATCCGAAACGGGCTCCAGGCTCTGAGCAGTCAGCACAGAGCCCGACATGGGGCTTGAACTCACGGACCGCGAGATCGTGACCTGAGCCGAAGTCGGACGCTTAACCGACTGAGCCACCCAGGCGCCCCTCTTTTTTTTTTTTTTTTAATGTTTGTTTATTTTCACAGAGACAGAGAGAGAGAGAGAGAGAGAGAGAGAGAGAGAGACAGACCATGAATGAGTGTGGGAGGGGCAGAGAGAGAGGGAGACAGAGGATCCCAAGCAGGCTCCATGCTGCCAGCACAGAGCCCGACTTGGGGACTGATCTCACGAACTGAGATCATGACCTGAGCCCAAATCAAGAGTCAGATGCTCAACCAACTGAGTCACCCAGGCTCACCTGGTTAGAAAATTCCGGATGGTGTCACAGGAATTATATAAAAATTCTTGATTTATTCAGAGTCATTGTTTTCGTTTTACTGACAGTTTGTGTTTAAGACATTCAAGTAGGAAAGGATTGGAACAGAGTTTTCAAATGGAGCAGTTAAGTCAGAAGTCACTCAACAGCCCATAACCCCGTGTGTGCCCATAAAGGGGCAGTGGAAGGAGAGAAGGACATTGACGTTTGTTGATGCTCTGTCACTGCTGGAACAGTGCAGGCACTTGATGTGAACCTAGCACATTTTCTGTGAAACAACTCTGCTTCGCTTTGAAAATTTTTTAAGTATTGGGCTTTTTGTTTGGTTGGGTTTTTTTTTTTTTCCCAATTATAAATAGATTTGCTGTAAACATTTGGAGGGTAAATTTTTTTATGTTCATCTCATTCCCCCAAAGATAGGGAATGCTGTTGGTGATTTGAAATGTGTGGTGTGCCTCTTACCTTAGTGGTATTATCATAGGAAGTTTCCTCTTTTTTTTTTCTTTATAAACTTCTTTGTAAATTCTTTTTTATGTTTATTTATTTTTGAGAGAGACAGAGACAACGTGAGTGGGGGCAGGGGGGTGGAGCAGAGAGAGAGACTCCCAAGCAGGCTCCATGCTGTCAGCACACAGCCCAATGCGGGGCTCGAACTCAGGAAACTGAGATCATGACCTGAGCTGAAACCAAGAGTCAGACACTTCACCAACTGACCACGCAGGCACTGTAAACATTTTTTATTTGTGAGTAATCTCTACACACACCGTGGGCCTTGAACCACCACCCTGAGGTCAAGTCATGTACTCCAGCAGCTGAGCCAGCCAGGTGCCCCTAAAAAGTTTCCTCTTTAAATACAACTGTAAGTCTCTAAATATTGTCCTCTTGGAGTGCAGATCTTTTAAAAAAAATTATTAACATTTATTTATTTTTGAGAGAGGGGATGGGGGGAGACAGAACATGAGTGGGGAAAGGGCAGAGAGAGGGAGTCACAGAATCTGAACCAGGCTCCAGGCTCCGAGCCGACGGCACAGAGCCCAGTGCGGGGCTCGAACCCATGAACCGTGAGATCGTGACCTGAGCCGAAGTCAGGCTCTTAACAGACTGAGCCACCCAGGTGCCCCATCGACCCTTTTTCTTAAATCCAGGGTTGATGGTAGAACCTGAAGAATCTGAGTTCCTTCCCCACCTGTTGGTCCAGTGAAGCCACACGAAGCGAACCTTCCTTTCCGGTTGACTTCAGAGTGGGTGAACCTCTCAGGGACACCTACTGGCTCTCCCCGAGTGCTGCCTCAGCTGCCCTTCCTTAGAGCCTGCTTGCACTCTTCTTGTGAGCACTCTGGAAAGTAGAGGGAGCTGAGCTTGTGCAGCCCCCTCAGGAACGCCCCGTTACGCTCAGGTGCTCTTGGTTATTCCTTTAGAAAAGGAATCTTCTTTTTTTTTTTTTTTTTTAATGTTTTTATTTATTTTTGAGACAGAGGGAGACAGCATGAGCAGGGGAGGGGCAGAGAGAGAGGGAAACACAGAATCGGAAGCAGGCTCGAGGCTCTGAACTGTCAGCACAGAGCCCGACACGGGGCTCGAACTCACAGACCAAGAGATCGTGACCTGAGCTGAAGTGGACGCTCAACCGATTGAGCCACCCAGGCGCCCCGGGAATCTGTTTAAAAACTTGTTGTTAAAAAAGAGCCATATAGGGGCGCCTGGGTGGCGCAGTCGGTTGGGCATCCGACTTCAGCCAGGTCACGATCTCGCGGTCCGTGAGTTCGAGCCCCGCGTCGGGCTCTGGGCTGATGGCTAGGAGCCTGGAGCCTGTTTCCGATTCTGTGTCTCCCTCTCTCTCTGCCCCAACCCCGTTCATGCTCTGTCTCTCTCTGTCCCAAAAATAAATAAAAACGTTGAAAAAAAAAATTTTTTTAAAAAGAGCCATGCTGATCTCAAATTAACCTTCCTTCCATCTCCCTCCCCTGAGTTTAATTTACATGTATTCTTTCAGTCACATGCAGCTTTCTCTCATTTGAAACAAACGACACAGGACTTAGGGCTCTTTCTGTTCATTATTCCCTATGTTCCCCTCTGCCATCTAACTCTTTCCCCACGAGCCCATGTTTCAACACTTCACGTCTGTTCTCAGATCGTCAGCGGCCCATCTTGCCCTTGAGTTTTGATGCCTGAAAGAGCTTTGCCCTGTGAGCGTCTGCGGCCCGTGCCCGAGTCGGTCACGCGCTTCCTGAAGCGCTGGTCCCTGCTTGCTCTTTGCTTTTCCTCCCTGACCAGTCGCTCCTTTCAGTTGCCGTTGCTGCTGGGTCCTGGTCTGAGGGCGGCTCCCTGTGTCCTTAGCCTTCTTTCACCTGCACTCACCCCCCGGGTGATTGCGTCTTGTCCCGTTAGGGCACCGGCCAGCCTGGACCAGTACTCCAGGCCCTTCGGTCCAGCGGCCCGTCTGGCGTCTGTCTCTCCTGGGCATCTCGAACATGACCGAAACTCAAGTCCTGCGCCCCGACCCCTGCCACAACCTGAGCTGCCTGTAGTCCTTGCCACCTCTGTGAATTCTGTGCTTCAATTTGGAGGCCTGTTAGAGTCCCCTCTTTCCCACAGTCCGCTTGCAGATCCTGTCTATCTGCGAACCTTCAGAAAAGATCCCAACACCAGTGACTTCTTCTTGCCACCCGTGCTGCCCCAGGCCACTGGTTCATTGCAGTAGCCTCTTAACTGGTGCTTTCTCTCGTGTTCCCCACTTATTACTGGCTTCATTAGATCTGCTTTTTAAAAAGCATTTATCTGTGAGCTTTCCTCCACAAAGCAAGCGGCTCGTGTGGGCCTTTAAAATTGTAACTTAGACCACGTCAGTCCTGCTTTCCATCTCCCTGAGAGTCCATGCCCAGGTGTCAGCAGTGGCTTTGACACTCTCTGTTACATGTTCTGGCACCCCTTCCGGTCTCCCTCCTGCCCCCTCCCTGCTTACCCCGCCGCAGCCACACTGGACTCTGTGCTGGTCCTCTGCACACCCACTGCTGCCTCCCTTTCCCACCCCTGTGTCACCTGAAACACTCCCTGCCACTTAGAAACCGCTTGATTTTCTCCAAGGTGCTGGCATTTAATTGCCAATTTGTTACTTCCCAGCGATTTTTTCATTAGAATGTAAGCACAGATGAGGGCAGAAACCTGGTTTTGTCCTCTGTTGTATCCCCCGGGCCTGGAACCGGAATGTAGTAGATGTCTAATGATTTTCCTGATTTACGCACTTGACCCTTGAACCCCCTGTGTGGTCAGAATTCCACATACAACTTTTGACTCCCCAAAAACTTAGCTACCAACAGTCTACTGTTGACTGGAAGCCTTATCGACAAAATAAACGGTTAACGTGAGTTTTGTGTATTACATGTATGATATGCTGTATTCTACAATAAAGCTCCAGAAGGTGTGATTAAGAAAATCCTAAGAAAGAGAAAACACATTTACAGTGCTGGACTGCATTTATCGGAAAAAAATTGACACAGAAGTGGATCCATGTTGTTCAGGGGTCAACCATATTGGGGAGTCGGAACAGAGAGGGATTTGGCATCGTTACTCCATTTAAGGAGTGACCGCTACTCTTTGAAATTTTTTTTTTCTGCCAATTTTGGGGTAAATTTCAGGTAATTCTTACTTCCGAATACAGTGGCCAGTTGGTTCAGACGCTGTCAACCAAGCCAAGTCCATGGTGGTGTTTGTGAGCCAGCTGTTCCCCGGGCCAGAGAGACCGCACCCTTGCTGATGTTGGGCGTGGGGCCGCTGTGGGAGCCGTGAAAGGCTTTAGGCTTTGCTGGCCTCCCCATGTTTCTCCACAGGCTACTACGATGTCAGCTGTGTGAGCTTTTGGGATTCCGTCTCCACCTTTAACATGTAAGTGTTCTTTCGGCGTGTGGTCTTAGAGGAAAGATGACACCGACGGGAAGAGTCCGCACTCAGGAGGCCAGAACAGACAAACAGCGACCTCATGAGTAGTAGGGCATACATTCATTTTGAGCTAGAAATTTATAAATAGCCCCCAAATTCTGATAGTTTCACTAGAACTGGTTTTTTACAAAACAGTTCATTTGTGAGCTTAAGTAATGTCTTTGGCCTTAACGGTAACTGCCGCCGTCTGGACAAGGGGACCAGGGGACCAGGGGAGCGTGTGGGAGCCTCAGCTAGAAAGTATCCAGGCGGGCAGTGTAGTCATACCAGTGAAATTCAGCCATGTTCTGTGATTGACGGCGTGATACCTTAGTATCTTAAAAGTTCAAACAAAATAGTATCGGTTGACTGCAGTAGAAGTGAGACTGGAGGGGCGCCTGGGGGGCTCACTCGGGACTTCGGCTCAGGTCGTGATCTCACGGTCCCCACGTCGGGCTCCGCGCTGTGTGAGGCACGCCTGAGATTCTCTCTCTCTGCCCCTCTCCTGCTCGCACACACTCTCTCTACAACAAAACGAAACAAAACTTGTAAAAAATGAGGCTTGAGGTTATGACTTTGCTTCAGTTTGGATGGATCATTAATCCTCACCCTCATTTCATTGAAGTTACGTATAATTTCTGTGTTCCACGCACTGAGCTGAAGTGTGCTGCTAAAATGACTTCTTGGCGAACTTTTCTTAATTCTCAGGGGAAAAAATTGGTCGATAGGTCTAATGTCCTCAGATTAAAATTTTGGCCTGTGTTCTCTGCCCTATCAGATGAGCTAGTGGATGAGGAAGTAACTGAGAACAATAGCTTTCACACCGAGTTTAGTCACAGTCACCTGGAGGGCTTATTAAAAGCAGGTTGCTGGATTTCACCCCAGGTTTTCTGCTTTTTATCTGAGTGAGAATCTCAGTTGGGACTTAAGTGGAGAGATTACTTACTGTTCCTTTTGTCCCTTAAATCTCTCCGAAGCCACGTTGCTCTTTTCTGTTCCATGTGTAGTTCTATTTTATGTCTCATCATCGAGGGATATCAGGAGTCCTGAGTCCTAAAAACACATTCTCCAGCCATCCTCCACGAGTTGTGTGTTCCGTGAGGGCGTTCTCGAGATGGGCTTCCTCAAGGACCAGATGCACCTCGCCTGGTCCTGGTCCTGTAAAGGTGCAGCCTCGGGGCGGAGGCGGGAGGGCGGGTGGTAGGGAGGCGCGAGTGGCGGCACTCACGTCTTAGGGAGAGGACTTGAGAGGGTCAGGTTATAACTGTGGTATTTTACAGCCTAAAACACATACAGAGATCGTTCCTGTTAGGCATAGGCCACACCTTCATTTATTGATTCTTTCGTCACTCGAGGGCGTCGGATCCAGTTTGTGCTGTGCTGGAGAACAGGAAAATGAGTTCTTGGCCTCAGGAACCCGGGCAGTTAAGGAGGCAGGCAGACCGTTGCAGTGTAGTGACAGAAGGGTTTTCACCTATGTTTTGTAGTAGGGATGTCCACCTGAATTTGGCGGTGAGGGTCGAGGAAGACCCCGGAGCGTGAAGAGGTTAGCCAGACGAAGAGATGGGTCAGACTGTTCCAGGCACAGGCGAAGGAAGAGTGTCGTGGGCCTTGCCTTTTTTCCAAGCTTTCTTTGTCTTTATGCTTCAGAAGCATACTGCTCCTAATTCCTCTGCCCCTTCTTCTGAGTTCACATACAGGACATTTGGTCGTCAGTAGGTCTCGTGTTCAGTCTGATAAAACGTAATAATTGAAAAATCTCCAGCTTATAACCACTGTGTCTGTAGTTTTACCTGCCTTTCCTTTTTTTCTTTTTAATTTTTTCAGGTTTATTTTTGAGACCGAGACAGTGCGGGTGGGGGGAGGGGCAGAGAGAGGGAGACCCAGAATCCGTAGCAGGCTCCAGGCTCCGAGCTGTCGGCACAGAGCCCGACGCGGAGCTCGAACCCACGAACGGTGAGATCGTGACCTGGGCTGAAGTCGGACGCTTCACCAGCTGAGCCCCCCAGGCGCCCCGCCCTGTACCTGCCTTTTCTGTTGTTCGTGCAGCGTTTTCTGGGTTTCGTGAGGTGGACAAGAAAAATGAAAGGCTAGGCAAACGAAAGTTGAGTGCTAATTGAATTTAAGTGAAAGAGCCAGGAGAAGAATACATAGAGAACGTTTGTAAACAGCATCCTTCGTACGGATCAGACAGTCTTTACCTTTGTACGTAAGCGTGTGGCTCGCACACACGCTTTACCACTGTGGATTCACACACAATTCCTGTGACCGTGGAGGAGACCTGAGATCAGGTAAAAACTCAGTGTTTCGTATTTCTGTTGGGTATCGTTAAAGGCGTGACCAAGGATACATTTCTGGAAGTACCTCAGAATAGTTTATCATTTGTGTTGCTCTGTGCGTTCGTAAAAAAATAAGGGAAGTCGGCCTCTGGGTGGTCTAGCGAGAGACCCTCGGGTGGCAGTGCCGGGTTCTCCTGGGGATCCTGCCCCCAGCCTGATCGCGTGGCTCTGGGCACGAGCGTCAGCCTCTCTGGCGTCGGTTCCACGTGCAGATGGAAGGAAAAGTTCAGATAGCTCTGAACTTTTGTGTTTTTGCACTTTCTTATCCTGGAGCCTTTTTAGTCTGATTTATATTAGAGCATAATTCCATAATGAGGTGATGCCACGGACATCCCTTTCTGTGATCTGTTACACTCTTACTTCCAAAGGGCCTTACAGATTATGAGCATCCCTCACTAGCCAAATCATTCACTTCCCAAATTCAGCTAATTAAAATTCAGATGGTGAGGGATATCTCTATATTGGCAGATATTACAATTACTCAATTTTTGTTGCTATTGTAAAGGCAGACATTTCATGATGGGCAGGACTTTGATGTTTGAGTATCAGTCCCTGAAGTACCTTGAGCATTGACTTCAAACTGACAGCAGAAAGGCATAGCTGTTGTGGACAAAGCTTGACTTAGACCCCTTTTCTTAAGCTCTCCTCGTAACAGAAGAGAACATCCTTGGGATTTTCTCACACAGTTAATACACTGTTCCCAAAACATGTAATTTTTTTTAATATTCATTTGCTTATTTTGTTTTAAAAAAAATTTTTTTTAATGTTTTTATTTATTTTTGAGACAGAGAGCATGAGCAGGGAAGGGGCAGAGAGAGAGGGAGACACAGAATCCGAAGCAGGCTCCAGGCTCCGAGCTGTCAGCACAGAGCCCGACACGGGGCTCGAGCTCACAGACTGTGAGATCATGACCTGAGCCAAAGTCGGACACTCAACTGACTGAGCCACCCAGGCGCCCCTATTTGCTTATTTGGGAGAGAGAGAGAGAGAGAGAGTGCACGAGCAGGTGAGGGGCAGAGAGAGGGGGAGAGAGAGAGAGAATCCTGAGTGAGTTCTGTACTGCCAGCACAGGGCCCAACGCCGGGCTTGAACTCAGGAACCGTGCGATTGTGACCTGAGCCAAAATCAAGAGCCCGATGCTTAACCGACTGAGCCACCCAGATGCCCCTACCAAAACGTGTAATTTGAGCAGATTATTAAGCTGTACCTAAACGTCCGCATAACAAGGTGCACAATTATTCTTACTGGCAAGCGAGAGATAGACACTTACGAGCACTTAACTCTTTGTCGGTGGCTGTTTGCAGCACAAGCAATGAGCAAGACGAGTGAATTCCTCTCCAGAGTCTGGGCGTGCTGAATGACAGCACAGATGACACCGGATGGCTTGGGGAGCCGAGTGGTCTTTAAAGAGTGGAAACATTAGTTACTAAATTACCTTTTTTTTTTCCTCCCAAAAAGTCTTTATTATTTATTACATACAGAGGGGAGGAGTTCAGTCCTCGGCTGCCACTCTCCTCACGGCTGCCAGGACGTCGCTCAGCACCTCTCTCGTCCTCTTGGCATGGATGTGCGTCCCCTCCCTTTTCTCTATGAACTTGTGGTGCGCTTGTCCTCGGAGGCGTCGGGCAGTGCATGGCGCACCTCGGGCGGCGTCCTGCACGAACTCGGGGTGTACTTGGTGAGGGGGCCACGGCCGGGCCTTGGCTTGCTCCTGTCCTTCCCTCCTGGTGGCCCTTGCTGAGCGCCCCCCCCCCACCCCCGCCAAACACAGAGCCTGGGCTGCTGCTCCTCGGTGGCCCCTCGGTGGCCCCTCGGTGGCCCCGGCAGCCCAAGAATTGAATTCCTTTCAATACTTTGTATCTTTCTCAAGGGTCCGGGCAGTATGGTCTCTTACGTACTTACCTCCCGGTTCTGTTTCTCATGTTTTGTTTTGTTAGGAGAGAACGTTGGAATTATTCTCTAAGCTATCTGAAGAGAACGACTCAATGCACCTGGGTCAGGCGGTCTGTGGGCATGAAGTGGTTGGGAGAATCCAAGAACATGGTGGTGAATGGCAGGAGGAGTGGAGGCAAGTTGTCTAATGACCATCCGCAGAGCCCGGCCAAATTGCAGCCCGCGGGGAAGGAGGCCGCGAAGGCCGGCAGACACGCGGTTGAGAGGAGGTCGAGCAGATGTATGTACACGATGCAACTGTCATTTCCGTTGTCGCGCGGGCCGGTGATTCTTTGCAGCTTGTAACGTGTATTCTGTCTCTGCTGTTTTCAAAACAAGTTTTCATGTGCTCCCAGCTAACGGCGCAGGTTTCTCTTTCTTTCTTTCTTTCTTTTCCACCCTTTCAGAGTTTTGACAGTCCTTACTCTCCTCTGACGTGTACGCCTCTAGTTCGGTGCTTAATAAGATCGCTTTAATTATGCTTTTGTATCCATAACTTTAAGTTCTATTTTGTAGCGTGGATGTCTGAATGGCTGACCTGCTCTATAAACTGTATTAAAGTGCTGCTGCTGAATTTCTTTGAAGTTCAAACTGTATTTTTATGTTTGATGTAAGTATAAGTATGTATCTCTTTGAAAACTGAGACGTGTGAATAATAAATTCAACTCTCATTTACAGGGGAAACGGAATTTAGGGCAGCGTCACAAATTGTCGCCGTTCCTTCCGTTTCTGTAGGGCGGACGGTGGTGTATCCCGACATCAGAGCACTGTTGATGACGCGTGACATGACTTCTCACCTTGCTCCTCCTTGGTGAGGGTGGGGCTGCTTGTGGAGAGTTCAAGAAATAGTTCTTTTAAGAGCAGGACAGTGCCCCGGGATGCGTGTGAGCCTTAGGTAGGCAGCTGCCTTAGGTGAAGATACCCAGTGGCGCACGGCCGCAGTGAGGGAGGGCGGCTTTTTCCGTTCTTGTTTTTCCTGAGGTTAATTTAGCCCCTCTGGAACATCCTTCGTTTGCGTTGGAATTGGCCCGCTCTGAGTGGGGTTGGCTCTGCCTGGCATTTGGAACGGTTTCAGGTAGATTGCACCAGTCCTGACTGATTACCCTCATCCCTGTTAGAGGTTTATGCAGTTTATGGGGCCCAGGCTGCCCTTAGCCTCTCCATATCAGAGCAGGTCACTGTGTCTGTAGTACACGAGGCAGAAATCCCTGCTTGGGGTAGGAGGGAGAGAGCCCAGGACTGGATAGATTTCTCCTATTCGTGGACACCCGCCCACCCTGTAGCACGTGACGGGAACCGAAAGGAATTGAGAAACGTAACGACTATAGCAGGGGTATTGGTTCCCGGCGGTAAATTAGGCGACTTTTCTTGGTCGGTTTTTAATTTTTCCATATTGCTGTTGGCCGCCTTTTTGGGCATCCCAGAGCAAAAAGGTCTTACAGTTGTTGGAGGTACGTGATAATTTAGAAAAACGATCGTTAGATGGGCTATGCTTTGCCGTGTGTAGACAGATTTAGAGGACGGGCTGGAAAAACCCAGAGAGTTGAAGACGGACAGCATCGTATTGAGTGTCATTGGACAAGAATGATACAAAAAGAGAGCCAGTGATGAAGCAAAACAAAGCAACGTTCCATCTTAGGTAAACCTCAGTGATTTCACGTGACAGAGCCACAAAATACACGAAGCAGACGCTGACAGCATTGAAGGGAGAAACAGACAATTCAGTGATTTGGAGACGTCAGTTCCCCACTTTGAATAATGAATAGAACAGTGAGGCAGAGGATGAACAGGGAAAGACTTAGACACTACCCTAAACCAGTGCTTCCTGACAAACGTCTGTAGAACGCTCCACCCACCAACAACGCACGTTCTTCTCAGGTGCACGTGGAACGTTCTTCAGGATAGGCCATAGGCTAGGCCACGCAACAAGTCTCAACAGACCTGAAAGGATTGGAGCCATACATCGTACGTTCTCTGACCACGGTGGAGTAAAATTAGAAGTGAATAATGGAAATTTGAGAGAATCGCAATAGTTGACTCCTTGAAAAGATCGACAAAATCGGCAAACCTCTGTCCAAGACTAATCAAGAAAAAGAGCAGAGTCAAGAATGAGAGAGGGGACATTACTGCTGCATTACAGAAATAAAAAAGGTTATAATGGACTACTCTGAACACTTGGATGCCAACAAACTCGGTAACTTAAATGAACAAATTCCTAGAAAGTCACGAACTACCAAAATGGATTCAAGAAGAAACACAAAAATCCAAATAAACCTGTAGCGTGTAAAGAGGTTGAATCAGTAATTTTTAAAACACACTACTAAGAAAGTCTCAGGCCTGGATGGCTTTGTTGGTGAATACCGGCAGACATCTAAAGAGGAATCAACACCAGTTCTTTACAGACTGTTCCAAAAAGTAGAAGGAAAGGGAGCACTTCCTCATGCAATCAGACCAGTATTAACTCTGCTACCAACACCAAAGACCTCACAGGAAAAAATGCCCTAAAAAGTACAATATCTCTATTAAAGTATGGACACAAAATCTTCAACAAGATACTAACGAACCAAATCCAGCAACAAGTGAGAATGATTCTGTTGCATAAGCAGGTGGGATTTATCCCAGGAATGCAAAGTTGGCTTTATACCTGAAAATTAATGCTCCCACTTCAGTAGCATGGTGGACAAAACCCATATGATCATTCCAGTAGGTGCAGAAAAAGCATTTGACAGAATTCAGCACCCTTTCAGGGTAAAAGCACTCAGCAGAGTAGGAACGGAAGGAAATTCTTCAACCTGATAAAGGACATCTACAGAAACCCACAGCTCATGTCCTGCTTAATATTGAAAGACCAGTAAATGCTTTTCCCCTGAGATCAGGAACAAGACGAGTATCTTTGCTCACCGCTTCTGTTCACTATTGTGCTAGAGGTTCTAACCACAGCGTTTAGGCAAGAAAATGAACTAAAAGGCATTCAGGTTGGAAAAGAAGTAAAAACCATCTCTCTTTGCAGGCGACGTGATTGAGGAATCCACTAAAAAACATTAGAGCTTGGGGCGCCTGGGTGGCTCAGTCAGGTAGGCGTCCGACTTCAGCTCAGGTCATGATCTCACCGTCTGTGAGTTCGAGCCCTGTGTCGCGCTCTGTGCTGACGGCTCAGAGCCTGGAGCCTGCTTTGGATTCTGTGTCTCCCTCTCTCTCTGCCCCTCCCCTGCTCATGTGTGCGCACGCTCGCTCTCTCTCTCTCTGTCTCAAAAATAAATAAAAACATTAAAAACAAACAAAAAACATTAGAGCTTATAAATGAGCTCAGCAGTATAGATCAGCACGCAAACTATAAAACTTAGTTTGAAAACTGCAAGACATTAATGAAAGAAATTAAAGAAGACCTAAATAAATGGAAAGACATCCCATGTTCATTGATTAGAAGACTTAATATTGTTATGATGGCAGTACTCCCCAAATGATCTACAGATCTACAGATCTACAGGGATCTGTAGGGATCTACAGGGAGTGAACGCAGTCCCTATCAAAATCTCAATTGGCTTCTTTGCAGAAATTGACAAACGGATCCTAAAATTCTTGTGGAAATTCAAGGAACCCAGAGCAGCGAAAACAGTGTTGAGAAGGAACAAAGATGGCACGCTCACACTTCTCAGTTTCAAAACTTACTACCAAGCTGCAGTGTTGTATTTGGCTAGACACCTATCCATGGAATAGAATCAAGAGTCTGGAAATAAGCCTTCATGTTTGTAGTTGATTGGTTTTTGACAAGCATGCAAAGAAAATTAAGTGGGGAAAGAATAGTCTTTTAATAAATGGTGCTGGGAAAACCGGATATCCACATGCAAAAGAATGAAGTTGGACCCTACCTCACGGTATGTGTGAAAAATTAAAATGGATCAAAGGACCTTAATTATAAAATCCCTGGAAGAAAACAAAAGCATACGTCTTCATGACTTTGGATCAGGCAGAGGTTTCTTAGATAGGACACTAAAAGCACAAGGAACAAAAGAAAAAAGGTAAATTGAAATTCATCAGTGTTAACAAACTTTTGTGCTTTAAGGGATTAACATCAAGACCATGAAGAGACCCTCACAGAAGGGGGAAAAACATTTTAAAATCACATACCCATCCGATAAAGGACTAGTATCTAGAATATATAAAGAACTGTTACAAGTCAGCAGTAAAAGACACTCCAATTTCTTTCTTTCTCTTTCTCCCTGCCTCCCTCTTTCTTTCTTTCCCTTCCTTCCTTGCTTCCTTCCTTTATGAGAGGGAGAGAGAGTGTGTGCACAGGGAAGGGGCAGAGAGAGGGAGACAGAATCTCAAGCAGGCTCCACGCTGCCAGCGTAAAGCCTGATGTGGGGCTTGAACTCACAAATCGCGAGATCATGACCTGAGCTGAAGTTGGATTCTTGACTGACTGAGCCACCCAGGCGCCCCACAAACTCCAGTTTAAAATGAGCAAGGGAATCTGAATAGACAGACATTTCTCCAAAGACACACAAATGGCCAGTACATGAAAAGATGCTTGAAATCATTAGTCATCCGGGAAATGCAAGTCAAAACCACAAGGTACCACTTCACAGCTGTTAGAATGTGTCAAACTGAAAGGACAGATGAGGCACCTGGATGGCTCAGTTAGTTAAGCATCTCACTCTTGATCTCAGCTCAGGTATTGATCTCAGAGTAGTGAGTTCAAGCCCTGCATTGGGCTCTACGCTGAGCATGAAGCCTAGTTAAAAAAAAATAATAAAAAATATTTATTTTTGAGAGACAGAGATAGAGCGTGAGTGGGGGAGGGGCAGAGAGAGAGGGACACATAGAATCAGAAGCAGGCTCCAGGCTCTGAGCTGTCAGAGCCCGATGTGGGGCTCAAACCTAGGAACCGTGAGATCATGACCTGAGCCGAAGTTGGACGCTTTAACCGACTGAGCCACCCAGGCGCCCCTGAACTGTGCGCTTTAACTGGATGAATTGTATGGTATGTGAATTACATTTCAATAAAGAAAAAACATAACGACTTTGATAGCTTTTACATACCTACATGCAAATGAACAACTTGATTACAAAACATATGCCTACCTACCTTTTGATAGGGCCTTAACATGTTGTGTTTAATTTGCTTTTTGAAACAGTGTGGAAAAGAAAGTTACACCTTGCACTGTCTTTCATTCTGCCACATCTTAATTTTGAGAGGCTTCAAGTTATACTGTTGGCATAATTACATTCCTGAAAAGATTGTCTGTGACACGCATGTCAGGCTTAAATCAGCACGGATGAAACTTCACCCATTTAAGTTTGGCTTTCCTTTGCTCTCTTTATAAACACCATCGTTAAACCTCATCACTTCGGTTATATATTTCCGGCATTTCTCTATTTTTATCCATTCATTCAAAATCTGTTTTAGACAGGTTAGAAATAGGCCTGTCATTCTCTCTCTCCTCCTCTCCCCGCTTCTGCTTCCTGACTCTGTCGTCACGGGCAAGTCTCTCCTCCTGTGGGCCTCAGCTACCAGGTGGGGAGTGAGGGTCACCTGCCCAAGAGGAGGATGGCGGAGTTCACCCCTCGGGGGCCGCCTCTTCGTACTTGATGTCCGTCCTGGCACTTCCTGCAGAGAGTTTCTTGTGTTCTCGTCTCCTGTGTCCCCCGGCCCTGTCCGCAGTGGCGCTCGATGCTGTCTTTTGCCACGGTGGTGAGCGTCCACTCATCCCATTTTTCGTCTTCCTTGATGGGACGGGGAAGGCATTTATTTGAGCCCAAGATTCTCACGACTACCCAGACCCTGTTCTTGGGAACCCTGGTAATATTACCTGCTAAGCCAAACGCTCTCGGTCATTCGCTGTGTTTGGCTTTCTCTCTGTGCAAAACGTACTCCGTTCTTAATGGCTGACTTGAGAGGGCAACGAAGCTAAAGGTTTTAAAGGTAGATTTAAGTGGTTTTCCCTTTGAGTTACTTTCCTTTCTCTTTCTTCTCACAGGTAATGGTAATTCGGGGTTCGAAGGCCAGAGTCGATATGTGCCGTCTTCTGGAATGTCTGCCAAGGAGCTCTGTGAGAACGATGACCTGGCGACCAGTCTGGTTCTTGACCCCTATCTAGGTTTTCAAACACACAAAATGAACACCAGGTAATTGTAAGTCTGTATCCTGAAGTGGAGCGGATGATGATGTTGAGTTTAAGAGAACAGATGCTGATTTTACTTTTAGTCAGAATTTAAGATGACATCAAAGGAAAGGTCTTTGCTGTAGAAGATTTTGTGTTTGAGGCAAGAAAAGCAACAAAGGCTTCCAGGAGTCTTGTCAGTTTTAATTCTGTGTTCTTATTTTATCTCAGGCTGTTCCTATGAAAATATAAAGCTGGGGGAGCATCTCCTAGTCTATTTTAAATGTTGTGATAATTAGCTGAAAGAAAAATCTTAGAAGCATCCTGTGAAGCCTTGAAAATACAATAATTTTTTTTCTACGTAAAGTAGGTTACATCAGGGGGTTTTTCATGATTTTATTACAGAGTTTTCTTCTAACTAATTGCAACCGTATATAGGGAATGTATTGCCGTCATGTTTAATCTTTGAGATTCACCTCGTCATTGGAATGAAGAGAATGTTAAAGACCTGCATCTGTCTGTCCAGTCTGCAGATCAGAAAATAGACACGGAGGTGCTTTATCGAGGATCACATGCCATCTGTATAAAATATTGTTCACACTGCTTTTGAAGTCTGTTCTCCTTTAAATTTTTTAATTCATGGGGCACCTGGGGGGCCTCAGTCGGTTAAGCGACCGACTTCAGCTCAGGTCATGATCTCACGGTTCGTGAGTTCGAGCCCCGCGCCGGGCTCTGTGCTGATAGCTCGGAGCCTGGAGCCTACTTCAGATTCTGTCTCTCTCTCTCTCTCTCTCTCACTCGCTCGCTCACTCTCTGCTTGCCTTTCCCCTGCTCACATTGTCTCTGTCTCTCTCTGTCTAAAAAAATTTTTTTTTTTAATTTTGTAATTCATGTTTTCTTAAGCATCTCTCCCCTGAAAATGGCCCTTAGATACTTTCATGATTGCCACCAAACACTAACTCGGAACTTTACAACTTTCCCTCTTAACATGAGTGGCAGAGGGCTTTCAAGTCTGGTGAGGTTGAGAATGTATAGAGCCAGTTCTAGGCCACCGATCCCTCCTACCTTCCCGATACTTGCAGTGGTGTTTTGTAGCTCCAGGGCCAGTGACAACCCCAGAGCAACTTGATCGCCAGGTGACTAGTCGCCAGTAGTTGGGGAGGGAGGAATTGGCGAATGAAGGTGATTAGAGGAAACTCTGGTGCCATTTTCCCCCTTTTAATTCTGTCCGTTGCTAAGATGAAAACAAAAGACTGTATGATTCGTTTATCAATTATTTTCTAAATCCAGAAAGAAGTAATTTGGATAAAAAATGAGCCTTTGGTATTTTCATGATTCCTGTTACCATAGATCTTTCCTTGCTAAAATGAAGTGACAAGTTGGAGTGGACTTGAGAACGTATTTAAATAGCTCCCTGACCTCAGAGGGGCAGATGCCTAAATTTTGTAAGTAGACAGGTGGATAGCTGTTGGCTGGGAAATCAGCAGTACTGGATGCCCTAATAGCCAAATAAAATCTGGTTTGCATTATTTTTTTCTTACATTATTTTCTCAAGGAATGTTTTTAAAGTCTGGGGTTTTTTTTAGTAATCTCTATACCCAACGTGGGGCTCATACTCACAACCCCAAGATCAAGAGTCGCACGTTCTTCCGACTGAGCCAGCCGGGCTCCCCTGGTTTGCGTTATTTTCAGTCCATTTCCCTTCTTTTCCCCAGTGAGGCCACTGCTGCTTCTCCTAGAAGGTCCTGGTAATAGGTAAGAAATATGAATCGCTTTCACATAACAGTCTTAGAGAGGGTCAGGCTATTACTGCAAAGGCCCATAATTATGACCTGGAGTCATCAAGGAAGAGAAAAAAGAGCTAGGTAGGTCACGTTCACTGTGCCCTGTATACTGAACTGTGGAAGCACATAAACCATCATGGAAAGACTGCATCAGAATAACAGAAGGGTCATTGGTTTAGGAAGGAACTCCCTATAGTCAATTCCCCGTCCTCCCGCCGTTCTTTGCTCCAGAAGATGAGCAGTTTACCTGTTACTGGCTTCTACAATAGGAAGTTACTCCTATTTTTTAATAAAAGTCCTGACAACTGTTTCCTATAATTAGTTTTACGTATGAGTCACTTGGGGAGTCTTGTTAAGTGCCGGTTCTGATTCAGTAGCTGTGGGCTGGGGCCTGAGATGCTCCATTTCTAACAAGCTCCTGACTGTACTTGGACTAGCGAGGTCCTAGGCCATCTGGCCTCCTGAGCTTTGTTGTGATGTAATGAGTACATAAGAGGTCCTTATCGGGGGGCGCCAGGTGGGGCTCGGTCAGTTAAGGGTCCGACTCTTGATTTCGGCTCAGGTCGTGATCTTGCAGTTTGTGAGTTTAAGCCCGCCTCAGGCTCTGTGCTAACGGTGCAAAGCCTGCTTGGGGTTCTCCCTCTCTCCCTCTCTGTTTGCCCCTCCCCAGCTAGTGCTTTGTCTCTCTCTCAAGATAAATAAACTTCCTTATCAGTAGTTTCCTAGGCTCATTTAAAAACGTGGAGTCCTAAAATGTAAAATTTAGCGTTTACCCCACAAATATTATTAAAACCCAAGACATTACTGTATCCGAGCATCCCTGAATTAAAATACAGGATCTAAAATTAAAAGTGGTTAG
Source organism: Felis catus (assembly GCF_018350175.1). Taxonomy (NCBI): domain Eukaryota; kingdom Metazoa; phylum Chordata; class Mammalia; order Carnivora; family Felidae; genus Felis; species Felis catus. The sequence continues at coordinate 110,439,783 of NC_058377.1, read as the reverse complement.
GGGTGCCTGGGTGGCCCAGTCGATTAATTGTCCAACTCTTGATTTTGGCTCAGGTCATGATCTCACGCTTTGTGAGTTTGATCCCCGCATCGGGCTCTTTCAACACAGAGCCCGCTTGGGATCGTATCTCCCAGTTTCTCTCTGGTGGACTCTCTCTCTGGCCCTCCCCCCACCCCAAAACAAATAAATAAATACACTTTTAAAAGAGGAGGGGCGCCTGGGTGGCTAAGTTGGTTAAGCGTCCAGCTTCGGCTCAGGTCATGATCTCAGGTTTCATGAATTTTGAGCAGTTTGTGAGTTCAAGCCCCACATCAGGCTCTGTGTTGACAGCTCAGAGCCCGGAGCCTGCTTTGGATTCTGTGTCTCCCTCTCTCTCTGCCCCACCTCCGCTTGTGCTCTGTCTCTCAAAACTGAATAAACGTTAAAAAAAAAATTTTTTTTTTAATCTATTTATGTATTTAGGGGCACCTGGGTGGCTCAGTTGGTGAGTGCCCGACTTCAGCTCAGGTCATGATCTCACAGTTTGTGAGTTCAAGCCCCGCATCGGGCTCTGTGCTGACAGCTCAGAGCCTGGAGCCTGCTTTGGATTCTGTGTCTCCCTCTCTCTCTGCCCCTCCCCTGCTCGCTCATTTGCTCTCTCCCATTCTCTCTCTCTCTCTCTCTCTCTCTCTCTCTCTGAAAAATAAATGTTAAAAAATTTATATATATATAAATTATATAAAACTGGTTAAGCCACGTTAAACATCCAGAAGAAAACATTTATTCGTGTTTTCCGCTACAACATTTAATTCTACTCCTAGAGTTTCTGGAGTAGCCATTGGTGTAAAGAGAGAGTCTGGTGCGCCCTGGTTAGAGCAGGTCAGCCGACAGCAACACTGGCGCCTTGGGCCTGTGTGGCCGAGCCGGCACGTTGCTGTGTCCCCGGGCACCTTGCACCTTGCACCTTGCACCAGAGGCGTTCTTTTCAAAGGTATTTTAACGGATTCTTTTGTAAGCTGACATTTGGGAAGAACGCAGAAGTTTCATTAATGAAGCTTGTTAATCTGAGTGAAAGGCACACGTTTTCATTTAATCTTAGTCACTTACTTGAAAATAAGACTGTCTTTTCTGTTCTGTCTTTTGAGCAAGAATTTGTCAGAATGTTGACTTAATGTCATTCTCAAAGATACCATTTTATAGAAAATAAGGAAACTCTGTAGTGCCGTATTAGAGTAATCGTAAATATTCCTTATAAATTGTTAGTGTATGGACTTCTCTTTCTGTGAGGTGTGAAAGATGGGACCGGAAGATACGACAGCTTGGATTCTCACCGTCCCAGCTGTCTGTGTATCCCTTGTGTGAGGGATCTTTTCGTTGCCCTGTTGGTACATCTGTAATTTGATTGTCATTTTTTAAGTTTCTCTGTTTTACGCCTTCTTCCCTCCCTCTGCTGCTTTCAGTGTGCCTTCAGAAACGGTGTTCGGATACAGTAGATATTTAACGATTTAAGAATTTCCTTAGCTGGCTCTATTCCGAATGCTTATTGTTTAAATCTTGATATGTTCCTCCATTTATGCACAAGTGAGTCAGAGTTGCAGCCGGAATATCTGGAAATGGTATAAACAAAATAGAAATTTCAGTTTACTGGGAAGTACTTAGATTTAAGTGACTCTTGTCAATTATGAAAATTAAATTCTTCCCTGTAACCAGAGAAGAGAGTTGTTAGTCATGCCTCTGATTTTTTTAAAAACCAAGCGGAGATCTTGTACAAGTGCTGTTGTACAGCAGGGGGGATGCTTTCTGTCACGGCCCCTTGTTTTAGGCTGCGTGACCCAGAGATTTCAGTCTCCTGAGGCGTTGGGGAGACTCGCTGGACGTTGGGCTGAGCAGGAGAGAACGTGACAAACGGGAAGAGTCCTCGTGGGACTTTGGGGACTTTTCTCTATTATTTGGTCCAAGCTGTACTTCAGCCTGCACCCATCCTTCCAGTGCTGTAACTGTCTAATTTTAATTTGGTTGTTTACGTGTTATGTTTCGTGTCCACTGTTGGATGCGAACTAGAAATCAATCACCCTAAATATCACTGTAAAGTCAAGTGCTTGACTAGAAAGCGTAATGAAACTTCTAGACCTTCTAACTTAATATGATCAAGGGGCAAATGATGTCGTGTGGGAAGGAAAGAATTTCAGCATCTTGGCTTTTGTTACTATACTGAGTCTGCCCATGGTGTCACAATCTTCTCGAGTGTCACAGCGTTTTAAGGACTTCTGGAACAACTACTATTGTAAGTCTGTTTAGAAATGACAAGTACAAATTATTCAAATAGTTTTTTATTGTTGTTGTTTGTTTTTGCATTTATATAGCGCCTTTCCTTCGAGGAGCTCAAGGCATTTTTCAAAATCTGACAGTTTTCCTCACAACAACCCTGTGAGGTAGGTAGAGTGCATTACAAACAATAATAAGATACCAACTAACCTGTTTCGGCCTTTATGATGTTCTCTTATGTTACGTAATTGGAGGTGTCAGCATAAACACGACTTTTAGAACGTTTTGCAAACCTTTTCAAATAGTTTGGTCTTCGTAACAGCTGTACTCCGTAACAGGGTAATTTTGTAAGAGAAAGCATTCATCAAAAGATCAGGAGTCACTCCCTGGGATTAGCTGAGCACTGCCGGTGGGACTCAGCCGGGGTGTCTCTGGTGGTGGTTGACTCTCAGGTCGAGAAGGAGCGAAGAGCTGTGGTTCTAGCACGATTCCTCGGCACCTGCCAACTGTCCGTGTGCAGTCAAACTTTCTGAGGGGGAAATGTGTTCACGATGTTGCCTCACGGTCTTCTTACTTTATATCTTAAGTGTTTGCGCGTTTTCTCTCTCTTCCTCTCTCCTTCCCTCGCTCCCTTTTTTCTGTCCCCCTCCTCTTCCCCTCCCTCCAGTCAGCTCTTGGTTGTACTTGCTCCTGGAAGGGCACAGTAGCACAGCTCACACACATCTGCAGCCCTTCCTTCCCTGGTCACTTGGGTTTGGAAACAGAAAAACCAAATAGCAAGAAAACCTGGGAAGTCAGTCTCTGGAAAGAGTGGGGAACAGGTGTGTGGGAGTGTGAATTCATGTTTCTTTCTGCCCTTTGCGATAAAAATGATTTAAATGACATATTTTTTGTATTTCATGTACCAGCCATTGATCCAGAGGTGCAGGAGGAGAGAAATAAATGGTTTATTTAAAGTTGTCAAGTTTGTATGAAGAGGGGGAGGAAGGACGGACTGATTGGAAGTGCCAAACACCTGTCTCCTGCCTCCCCTGCCATGCCATTTGCCGTCCCCCGTCCCCCAGATACTCAATTCAAAAGTATATATTGGTGTCCGGCCCTTTCACTGTCTCTCCGGCTGGGCTCCGTGCTGTGCTCTGTGGCGAACGAAGTCAAATCCTATTCTGATCGTGAAACGCCACCGGGGGGCCCCCGGAGCTCCCGTGAGCGAGTAGGACTGGGTAACGGTAGTCCCTCCGTTAACGGCCCTCACTGGACCTGGTTTTTCTCATTTATGGAACCGGAGGGTTGCTTTAGAGAACCTAAATTCCCCTTTAGCTTTGAGAACCGTGGTGTGAGTGAGGATAGCTTTGTACAGTTCGTATGGGAGGTCTAGGATGACCGTGCTTCAGGAGGGGACCGGGGGAATTTTCCCACTCCGTACTACGGACCCAGGTCATTGCTTTCAAGGGTCTTGAGTGCCTTTTGCTCTGGCCCTATTAGTTGTAAGAGTCTTATGCGATTAAGTAATTTTTATCTTCCTGTGGTATCTGTCGTGATGGGATTGACTGGAACTGTCAGCCAGGTGATTTGGATGTACTTCTGTAGGATTCTCAAAAACGACTGTCTCGTCCCCTTCCTGTCTGCACCCAGAACCATCTCCTCCTCCTTTGCCTCAGTGTCATTTCACGCCTTCTAGCAGCCAACCGAGACAGAAAGTTTGACAGTAAATTACATTTTAAGTGAAATGGAGGTTCTTGCTGGTGAGTAGCACGAGGGACGGTTTTGGGGGTTTTGTTTGCGTTTGAGGCAATAGAAGGCAGGAGAGCAGAAACGAAAGTCAGCACAGGAAACAGAAGGCAGACCATTAGGCAGTCAAGAGTTGGTTACTCTGTGTTGGTTTCAGCATATAAGTGGTTTGGCCTCATGAACAAAACTAAGGCTAGCTGGCAGGCAGTTTCAGATAGGGAGGGACATGCCTCAGGAAGTGGAGGGCACACAGAAAGCCTGTCAGGAGGAGCCAGTGTCCGTTCCAGGTCCGTAGCCTGTTTTTCTGACAGGTGCTTAGGAGCTTTAGGTGAATTTAGCCCTGACTTCGGTTTGCTCTCGAATGCATCGAGCCATGTGATTATTTGAGAACAGAGTGTCCCCGTTGGTCAGTTCCACGGGAAACCCGGAGATCGCCGGGCCCTTCCGGGGTCTTGTAGCCTGGCCGCCTGACGCCCTGGACTGCTCGTCGTACTCTGAGTGAGCTGCTGCTTTTCCGCTTCCCGCCGTGTCGCGTCCTGTGCTGCCTGCAGGGGTGTGCCTCGGCCGGCAGCGGCTTGCTCGTCTGGTCCGTCCTGCACGCGCACGTGACCCCCTAGTGCAGGGCTGCAGCCAGACGGACTTAGGTTTTCTGAGGAACCCAGTCTGGAGAAGACCGCTTGTGGCCACAGGTACCTCGTAGAGTAGTCGACCTGCGCGGGAGTATGGGTGCTCCCACAGTTCTGCGGGTGATTTTTAGATCATTTTAGTGGTGGTTCTCCGACAGCCTGGTTAAAGACCTTCAGAGTTGTTCGAAGGACTTGCACTCGTCTGCCCGTGAGGGCGGGCTGGTGTGCTCATTGGTCGAAATGGAAAGTAATACAGGGCATTGCCCATTTGTCCATCTCATTGTCCGCTTGCTGTCTCCGGGATGGGTTCGAAGTCTTCCTGATAGTCCTGCTTACCAGCTGTGAGAAGCTTTACTGAAACAGGAGCCCGTGGGTAGTTCGTTCTCCAAGGCGTCAGCCTGCTTTCCTAGCTCCGGAAGTCCTCTAGGGGTCCTGGTCCAGTAAACAGTATTTTACCCATTCAGGATCTCACGTCTTCCCTCTTCTTTGTGCTAGTACTTTCCCTCACTGTTGCCGGCCAGCTGACTCTCTTGCTCATCTCTTCGAACCCGGCCTCCTTACGATCCTCTGTGTAGGCTCCCTCTCACTTTGCCGTCCTTCTTTGGATTCTTTCCTGCCTGTGGTAGTATTCTGCATTCCTCATTGTCAACTCCACATCGTTGTCAACTCCAAAACCCCTTCACAAACAGATCTTACACTTCGGCGAGAGTTTCTGTACTCTAAGTGCTGTAGCGTGTCGTTTGTACCCTGCTAACTTGCATTAGCATAGCGACGCCTTGCTTAACTGTTAGATGCATACGTGTGTCTTCTAGTCCCACTGGAGTCTCCATTCCAGAACAGCGGTGAGGTCTTCTCTCTCCTGTTTTTCACCACAGCACCTGCGCACACAGCACCTAGTAAGGAATCCTTGGTGAGAGACTGTGGCTTGAAATTTCACTGAAATGTTACGAATACGTTTGTGATAGCTCACCTAGAAAAAGACTTCTTCTGCTTCCTGTGCTGGAGTTTGGGCCAGATCTTCCTGCGATGTTAGAGTTCTCAAGTTTATGAGATGTGCAGTTTGTAAATGTTGGAGTAAGGTGTAGTTCAAATATATTTTCTTCTCAGCCACTAATAGTTTTTTCTTAACACCTTATCTGAATAGCAGTCTACTCCTTTTGTTGTTGGCAGATTTAAAAACAGCAACGACAAAAAACTTTATTGGGGAAAATAAGCCAAAGGCAATTGACGTGAGAAGACATTTTGGAATTTAGGTCCAAGTACCTTTGTCATAGAACATGTTTTACTGGGAACACAACTTTAGAAAAAGGGCTTTACCAGTGTAAGCCTTTCTTGGACCACGATCGCATCGTGTGTGACTCTTGCTAGCGGTACAACATTCCGAAGGCGTTATGGCTGGTTTTGTTACGGAAGCCTTTCGGCTTCGACGTCACCAGTTCAGCAACGCCACCATTAGAGTTGTGGTTTTTGCCCTTTTTGTTTTCTGAGTGCACCTCTCAAAGATGAATTTGACATGGATATTAGGGCATCAGGGTGTATTTCAGGACCTCTTGGGGTACTCGATTTGGGGGGTTTCTAACTGCGCGCATGGAGAATGTTCTGTTGATGGCATGGTTTTGTTTGCCCCATCCTCCCGAAGCTCATTGCCTCGCACTCTTCTGGCTCGATTGTGCATGCTCTGGAAAAGTTCTTGTCGTTCTGACTCTCAACCAGACCAGCTCTGTTGTAGATCTTTTTGTTCCGTCCAGATTTACAGGACTAGTGTGAGCCTGAGGCAGACAGCTTCGTTTGAGTCATCTGGTCATTTCTCAGTTAACGAGGTAACAGTGAAAGAAAAAAAAATCAAAACACAGTTGGAAGAAAGAGAAGTTCTGGCTCCTGGTGATCGCTGTTACTTGTGCAGTAATGATTTGTCAGGATCGCTGGTTATTCTCTTTTATTAGGTCTGGCTGTTGTCAGGTTATTTCTTGCCTCACGATTTCTCTACAGTGGCCCAGGGATGGCGGATAACTAAAGCGAATGTTTTGATTTCGTTCAGATTTCGGCCTATTAAGGGAAGGCAAGAAGAACTAAAGGAAGTCATTGAACGTTTTAAGAAAGATGAACACTTGGAGAAAGCCTTCAAATGTTTGACTTCGGGCGAATGGGCACGGCACTATTTTCTCAACAAGAACAAAATGCAGGAGAAATTATTCAAGGAACATGTAGGTTTATTGATAAGATTACTACTATTTATCTGTGTGGGTAAGAGCAGAGTAAACTAAAACTTAAGTTTTAGTGAACGCTGAAACTTTTAAGTCAGTTTTTCATAAAGCTGATCAATGTGAAGATCTAATAACACATCAGATCATTTGTATAACTCTCCAGAGAGACAACTTGGTCATCTGGAAGTGAAATTCTCCATGAACTTTCAGAGGAACATGGCCGAGCCGTCAGGTGCTCAGATACGTGAAGTTGTAAAATCACAGAGTTTGTTACTTAACGATCCTAAATGTTTCACATTTCGGTGATGATTTGCTTTTGGATTCTGAGTAAGTCTAACGGGATAAACAGTTTAATACAAATACCATTATTTTCTTCTGTTTTAGGTATTTATTTACTTGCGAATGTTTGCAACTGACAGTGGATTTGAAATACTGCCCTGTAATAGATACTCATCAGAACAAAATGGAGCCAAAATAGTTGCAACAAAAGAGTGGTAACTATTACACTAGTATAAACCCGTAATATACTGTCAGTTAAAGTTCTCTCTTAAGTTACCGTTGAAGTGCTAAGAAAGTTGTGGGAAGGAGTGAAGCCAGAGCCTTGGCCCAGTGACCTGGGTCAGGACAGTGGAATTAGAAATCTGAGTTGAACCAGATCCCGTCTCTCAGCCCGCGCACTCTGACCGAGTCGGAATGCTGCTCGGTGGTGAGGCCGCCGAAGGAGTCCAGGTGCCGGGGCTGGAGAACCTGGCTTCTGTGTCCCGGAAGGCCTGCTCTAGGCCCTCCGTGTCCTGCTGGCCTAGAGAAAGGTTGGGTGTGAAGTCTTAACGGTCTAGGAACTTCACAGGTGGAAATGTCCCGCCGAATTGCCTGCTTAAGTGTACACGTGTACATGTATGTGCCAACTTGAGTAAGGGTAGTAAAGTTGAGGCCAGCCAGGAAGGGTAAAAGCCATTCATGAGAGAATGTGTGATCGTTTTTTTCCTCTAACGCCCGTTCCTACCTCACCTCCCAGAAGAAGGAACGTGTTGCCCTTCTTATAAGCTGTCCTCACGTATTTTTTATAACAAAAACGTTAGGATCAGGTACCTGAAAATGGAATGGGCGAAGAGCAGTATACCCAGGCGTCTCGGGTGGGTGCGCGTGTGCGTGCGCGAGCATCATCAGTTTGGACGGGTGCACGTGCGCGAGCGCACATCATAGTATATTGAGTCCGCTGGTCCACTCCCCCGGCTCCCGGTGCTTTCGGTGGACGTGTAGCTTTCTGGTCTTGTAGTCTAGAGCCGCACCGTCCAGCACAGCAGCCACCAGCCACTTGTGCCTCTTGGGCCCTTGAACGGTGGCTAGTCTGTACTGAGAAGTACTGTAAATGTGATTTACGCGCCAAGTTTTATGGTAAAACGCGTTTCCCGTTGATGTTTCTTCTACTGATTACCTGCTGAGATAGTAGCGGGGGCCTCTCGGGTTCAAAGACATTATTAAAAGTAATTTCACTTGTTTTTTCTTTACTTTCTGATTGTCATTACTAGAACGCTGCAGACCCCACGTTTGGCTTCCGTTACGTTTTTCTTGGATAGCGCTGTTCTAGAGGGTGGTGTCCTCATTCCGGGTCCCCGTGACCTTTACTACTACTGCCTGTCTCTGTCTCCTCCGTCCACCCTCAGCAAGTTGCATTTGGTGTACCAGATATTTGAATCCTCCCTGCCTGCAACACGCTGTACTAGGGACCGTAGGGGACTCGGAGACGAGGTAGCGCGGCTTCTGGCCTGGAGCACCTCCCCGTCTCTCTCGTCGGGCTAAGGCAGCTGTAGGGCGGCTGTGGCCCGAGGCCGTCGGCCTTCCAGGGAGGATGAGAGCGTAGCCCAGTGAAGGTCCCGGGGGGTCAGCCAAGATGCACACAGCTAGGTCTTCTGGATTCCCGGTATTTATTGGACAGGCTTATTTTATTAAAAGAAGCCTTGTTATTTATAATTACTAGTAATTTTTAACATGACATATTTTAAATAGGAAACGAAATGACAAAATAGAATTACTGGTGGGTTGTATTGCCGAACTTTCAGAAATTGAGGAGAACATGCTGCTTAGACACGGAGAAAACGACTTCAGTGTCATGTATTCCACAAGGAAAAACTGTGCCCAGCTCTGGCTTGGTCCCGCCGCCTTTATAAACCACGGTAAGCTGCGCTCCTCGGGTGGCCGTGCGAGTGGCGGGCAGTACTGCTAAGACGCAGCAATGACCTTGTCAGACTGCGTGGAACCTCGTCTCCCTGTAGAGGAGGCTGGAAATAGGACTTTCTTATTTTTCCCCACCAGCGCATTAAACAAACAATCCTGTCGCTTAACCTGAGACCTAGGCTTCTGTCAAAAGTTGTGAAATGATGTGGAAAGCTTATTTTGGATTTCTGTAATTGTTCGTGTTTCAGATCTTATCTACAGTTAATTGACTTTATCTTTTGGACATTTTTCAGATTGCAGACCTAACTGTAAGGTAAGCATAAACTTTTTTTTACTGCAAGTATTTTGTTTCTGCTGCAGGTATGAGTTTCTTAATGAGTTCATTGCATTTCAGTTTGTGTCAACTGGTCGAGATACGGCGTGTGTGAAGGCTCTGAGAGACATTGAACCCGGAGAAGAGATTTCTTGTTATTACGGAGACGGGTTCTTTGGAGAAAATAACGAGTTCTGCGAGTGTTATACTTGCGAAAGGTATGCGTCAAGGAAAACGTCCAGCTTGTGTGTTCTTACAACCGCCTGATGATTATGGGCACCAGCTAACATTGCTTCCTTCTCCTTTAGACGTGGTGGGGGGGGGGGTAGTCTCTTATGTTCTGTAGCTTTGGTCCGATAAAATGTGCATCAACAGTCGGGGGATACGGAGCTCTTTGGGGGCCGTGGCACCTGAGCCTGTAGAGTTTTCTTACCACCAGCTGCTGCTTCTGAGTAGATCAGAGTACCAGCGTGCCTAAAGAGAGGACGGGAAATACCGTACACGTGTGTACCCGTGCATATCCACGCGTGTGCACACAGACACCCACAGTGCCAGAGTGGGGTTGCCCCAAAAATGGCAAGTGACGTTCGCTTCTGATAATCCTGTGAAAACACTGAAGTTGTCCTGTGTCTTACCAAGCTGTGGCTTCTGGATTTTTTTTTTTTTTTTTTTTTAAGTTTATTTTTGAGAGAGAGTGCACGCATGTGAGGGAGGGGCAGAGAGAGAGGGAGAGAGAAACCCAAGCAGGCTCTGCACTGACAGGGCAGAGCCCAACACGGGGCTCGATCTCAAACCACTAGACAGTGACCTGAGCCGACATCGAGGGTCAGATGCTTGGCCTACTGAGCCACCCAGGTGGCCCAGGATTTTTTTTTTATTTGAACATAGTTGACACACAAGGTTACATCAGCTTCGGCTGTACAGCTCAGGGATTCAGCATCTCTGTACATCATGCTGTCCTCACCACAGGAATTTCTACGTTTTGATGCACGTACTCTTCAAGATTCCTAAATTCTGTCTCTGAATAAGGAAGCTCCTCTTGTGACCCATCAAGATTCTGGAGTCCTTGTAGAAATCCCCCAAATCTGACTTAGCCAGACTGCTAGCTCACACTACTCATTGGAGTGATTTCTGCACCCAGGAGCTCGTGGAGGTGACGTCACACGCTTGTCTTGCTAGTCCTGCAGGAAAGCTGCTGTTCCCAGGCAGTGCAGACTTGCATGGGTCACCCAGGGGAGCCAACCTGGACTTGTTGAACCCATTTTTCTTTTTTAAGTTTGTTTATTTTGAGAGAGAGAGCACGAGCATGAGAGGGAGAGGGGCAGAGAGAGAATGGGAGAGAGAAACCCAGGTGGGCTCTCCACCATCAGCTCAGAGCTCAGGGTGGGGCTCGAACTCACAAACTGTAAGATCATGACCCAAGGCGAAACCAAGAGCTGGCCTTTTAACTCACTGAGCCGCCCATGCGCCCCGAGCTCATTTTTCTCATCTTGTACTGAGCTGGGCACTTTGCTAACCCTGACTCATTCAGTCTCCACAGCCATCTGTGAGAGAGAGAGTAAATAGAAGTACGTCCACACTGCAAGTACAGAAACTGAACTGTCTGAGCCCGGGGCAGCCGAACCTTGGCCCTCGTTCTTGCCACTTTGTGCCGCTCTTGCGGGTGGGGGGAGGGCTGTCCAGTAGCACCGATGCTCCCGCTGAAGTCACCCAGCCGCTGGCCAGCCTGCAGAGGGACTCTGAACGCCCCAGAGGTCCCGCTTCCCTTCTTCCCAAGTAGTGGGACGTGTCCCCCTCTGTCAGGCGAGAGCAGGAGCCTGGAGTCCTGTGCTGCCCCAGCTGTTTCTCTCCCATCATCGGGGTCCTCGCCATAAGGAACGGCAGGAAACCTGTTCCTGATGCTGCTGAGGTTTTGCCCCCCCTTTTGGGAGGGGCAGTAAAAAAAATCCTTCATGTTCTACGTAAAAAGTGGTTTGAACATTGGTTAAATCTTAGACCAGTCCAGAAAAAGACCTTTAATCCACAAAATAATTTAATTATACTTGAACAATGCTTCAGACTCATTATCTCGAGACAACCTAGGGTAGCGGTCAAGTGCCTGAGGTCTGGAGCCTCCCGGAGTTGAAATCCTGTGACTGCACGTCATTAGCTATGTGATCTTGGGACACTTTAACTGCTTTTTGTGCCCGAATTACCCATCTGTAAAACGGAGAGAATGTTAGCAGCGGTCTCACGGGGTCGCTGTGAGAATTACATTGGTTACTTCACGTGATGTGTGTAGAACGCAGTTAACACTCAGGCCTTATCTATAGAATTATTTTGTGGCTTCTGGTTATTTGCCCTTTAGAATATAAGCTCCATGGAGGCTTTTATCTTTTCCACTCGTACCCAGCACCCGGAACACTACTTGGCACACAGTAGGTCCCTGGCGAATGAACGAACAGATGAGTGAATGGACATACAGTATGCTAAGTAAGCTTTTGGAGGCTGTCCTGAGAAGGGTGACCACCTACTCGGGATTCCGAACCAAGCCTGAAACAGCTGTGTGACTAGTCTAGAATTTCATGTATCATCATGTTCCTCAGGCAGATTAGTTCTCCTCTGTGAGCCTCAGTTTCTTCTTACTGGTCAGGTGGGGGTGATCCTGCCTACTCCACAGGGTTATTAGTATGAGGAATAGACACATGAGCAGATCCTTTTTTTAAAGGAAAGGCTTGACATTAAACAGCCATAGCTACCTTCAGACCACTTGAGCAGTCTGATTTAAAGTTGATTGCAGCTATTCTTGGGAGTTCTCAGGAACACCAAAGAGGGTAAGACTGGTCAAGAGGACTCACTCAGCTCTTCCTCAGGTATCAGCTGAGGAGCTAACTCCTGTCAGGTCTCGTGCGTGCAGGGTGAACCAGGCTAGCACAGTGCCAGCCGTGAGGACGCACACACGTGCTCTGCCGGGAGCTGCAGGACGTCCCAGAGCCGGCTCTGTGAAGAAACGGTGAGCAGAAGGCTTATGGAGGTTCCGAGATGATGGGTCAAATCTCCTGGATGCGTTTGATGCGTATTTCTAGCTCTGACCATCCTGACACGATAGTGACTGTTCTGCATTCTTTTTTTTTTTTTTTTAATTTTTTTTTTTTAACGTTTATTTATTTTTGAGACCGAGAGAGACAGAGCCTGAATGGGGGAGGGTCAGAGAGAGGAAGACACAGAATCTGAAACAGGCTCCAGGCTCTGAGCTGTCAGCACAGAGCCTGACGCGGGGCTCGAACTCACGGACCGCGAGATCATGGCCTGAGCCGAAGTCGGCCGCTTCACCGACTGAGCCACCCAGGCGCCCCTGTTCTGCATTCTTAAGTACTGCTAATTTTACTGTAGAACACTTGAGCAGTAAAGTCTAATGAATGACCCCAAAATAGGAAGGATTAGATTATTTTTAAGCTTATATGAAAATACGTCTGATGAAGTTAAGAAAAAATGTCTGAAGTGTAGCTTGAGATTTGTTTTAACACATACTAAAAGTTAGGAGGAAACAGTTGTGACCAACACTCGATCGTGGCCCAGAAATGGACAAATGGGTGATGGGATATGAATGGAGGCCTGAGATAGAGGCACGTGTGTATGAGATCTTAACATCGCATGTGGAGAAACGATTTCTATCACAAATGATGTTAGTATAATTCATTATGCATCTGGAAGAGAAGCCAAATTCAAGGTGGATTAAAGATTTAAATTTTAAAATACAGCGCAAAATGATTAGAAAAAATCAAGGAGGCTTTCTGTCTAATGTTGGAGTAGTGGAAATGTTGTATGTAAAAGAAGACAAGAAATGGTGAATACGAACACGTTTGGTCAAAATCGAAGTCAAATGATGAACCAGAGAGGCAACGGCACCCATCTGGCAAAGCGTTAATAATCCTAATAAGAAAAAGCTCCTAGAAGCTCACAAGGAAGAGACAGACTCCGAGAGGAGGGCAGGGTAAGGAGGATGCCACACAGAAAACAAGGGCCGTAAAGCAGACGATGGAGACAGGAACCAGGGATTCATTGTCACGGTCAGAGCGGCGGAATTTCAGAGTTGTACCTTACAGTGCTGGTGAGGATGTCGAGAAACGGGCCCTCGTACACTGTTAGCAGGCATGACGTGAATTGTCTGGCCGTGGTTGTTAAAAATAAGCGCGCCCTTTTAGCTGGCAGTCAGTCCGGGGCGGAAGAATCTAGCCTGTGGAAATAGCAGTAGTTAGTAAGGATTTGGTTTCAGAGCAGTGTAGCAGTGTCTGTGGTGGCCAGCAAACCCAAAGACGCCCTGCAACTTCCAGGAACCAGCAATGAGGAGTGATCGAATCCATCACGGATTGTTTCTTCAGTGGAAAAAGTACACTCTTCAGAACACACACGTTCAGTTGAGATGTATCCGTCCGTTGTGTGACGGCAAAGCCGACTGCTGAGTAAGATGGATGGTGTGCTCCTGTTTTGGTTTTGTTTGCTTAAAAAGATCCAACGGTGTAAACCGGTGTGCGAGACCGTGGCGGAGGATAGCACACTGGCAGACGGTCCCCCACCGGTGCCTCGGGGCCCCGGGGGTGCGGGCTGGCTGGCTGTCAACTTGTGCTTCGTGGATTTAGGTCCTAGCATCATTCTGCGTGTCACGGCAGCAGGAGCAGGTCTTTCTTCCTTAGGAAGAAAACGTCAGGGAAGTAGACAGCAGGGGAATGGTAGAGTTGTAACGAAAACAGAAAACAAACAACAAAAACAACTCTCTGATTTCCAGATAAAATAATTCCACCGTGATCATTTGTGGTGAAGTGTACTTTAAATATGGCCCATTTTTCTAGGAAGGAACCAAAAATGTTACAAGTTGTGGGGAAAAGGCATGAAGTGTCTGAAAATAATGCATTACTCCCTTAATCCCTAGGAAATGAAATCGCCTTTGACATTTCCTATTTTCCGTTCTGCACATACTTAAGTGTGGAGTGGAGGGGAACTGCTTGCCTGCCTTGGTGACGATCACCTACAGGTTTTAGCGCGATTTCTCATGCACCTTCCAAAAACAGCACTGAGGCAGCCACACGATAAGCTCGTCATGATTTTCACAGAAGTGTTAATGAAGATGGAATCCCAGATATGTTCTAGAAAGGTGAAACAAGCAAGAATGCTTACCTTGCTTGCCGGAAGTCGTCTTGGCAGTAGGTTTAGGTGTGTGCCCCCTGGCGAGGAGGCGTAGGACGGCAGGGAGGGACCCTGTAGGCGCCAGCATCTCTCCCAGGCTGGAGGGTGCCCACAGTTGTGTGGCGAGTTCAGAAACCGCGTTGGTTATACGGCTTTTCTTCAACAAGCTGAGGGCAGGCAGTGAGGCAACTCCGGGAAGGCAGTTGCGGCCCAAACAAATTTCTCATTTTTTGCATGTGATGTGTAGCGCTTTTTTATAACCTCATTAACTTATTCTTCTGAATAGAGCTGAGTAGAAATGTACCATTACACACTGAGTCAAGTTAACGTCTGCAAAGCTAGGCTAATTGAGAATGATCAGAGCCTCTGCGAGCACCTTCACTTCAGAAGAACTTACATAAAAACGTAAATTATTATTAGAGTGGACTACAGATCATTCTTGCCCTGTGGTAAAAGCAAGTTTCTGACGTCTTGTATTTAGTCATATTTTGTTAATTGTGGTTATCTCAATAACTTGAAAGAAATTAAACAGTTTTTCTGGGGCGCCTGGGTGGCGCAGTCGGTTAAGCGTCCGACTTCGGCTCGGGTCACGATCTAACGGTCCGTGAGTTCGAGCCCCACGTCAGGCTCCGGGCTGATGGCTCAGAGCCTGGAGCCTGTTTCCGATTCTGTGTCTCCCTCTCTCTCTGCCCCTCCCCCGTTCATGCTCTGTCTCTCTCTGTCCCAAAAATAAATAAAAATGTTGAAAAAAAAAAACTTAAAAAAAAAAAAGAAATTAAACAGTTTTTATTGTCCCACGAGTCAGATATTCACTGATACAGTGTAGCCACCTTATACAGGATGCCAGTTAAGGTTTCTTTGTATCTAATGTTGAATTCTTAAGTAATGGCTTAATTTATGGAAATTCTCTGGTTTCTTTTTTTAATCCCTTAATTCTTTTTTTTTTTTTTTATGTTTATTCATTTTTGAAAGACAGAGAGCACAAGCAGGGGTGGGGCGGAGGTGGGGGGGGGGGGACACAGAATCCGAAGCAGGCTCCAGGCTCTGACCTGTCAGCACAGAGCCCGACGCGGGGCTCGAACTCACAAACCACGAGATCGTGACCTGAGCCAAAGTCGGATGCTCAACCAGGCACCCCTAATCCCTTAATTCTTGATGTCAGTGTTGTAGTGTTAAATTGTGTAGAACAGAGCTAGAATCTAATTAACAGGTGGGTTACTTAAGCCACAACACAGACCTGACTATTGCACTAACCAGTTTTGAAATTGACGAATTAGTTCTTTTCACCTAAGCGTGGACTTCTACAGGGCCTGGTGGTTTCTCATGGGCAGTTAGTAATGAATTGACAGTAGTCCAGCAATTTGTTACTTTACGTCTAGAGGGTTTTTTGTGTTAACTTTATATACAGTTTTAATTCTTCCTCGAGTCCTAGACCGGGTACATTTCCAGTGATGACTGAGGCCTCATCAGTGCACCACAACTGTTGACTTGATGTGGCCTTGAGCCCTCAGCAGCTGAACTTGCTGTCGGTACGCTGTTTAACCTGTGCTGTTTTCTCTTTCAGACGGGGAACCGGTGCTTTTAAATCCAGAGCGGGACTGCCTGCACCTGCTCCTGTTATCAATAGCAAATACGGACTCAGAGAGACAGATAAACGCTTAAATAGGCTTAAAAAGTTAGGTGACAGCAGCAAAAACTCAGACAGTCAATCTGTCAGCTCTAACACTGATGCAGATACCACTCAGGAAAAAAACAATGCAAGTAAGTAAGGGAGATTTGATAAGCATATATCTTCGTTTTTCTTTTTTTCTTTTTTTAAGTATTTTCACACAATTATCTTTCTAAAGTGTGCTTCACTTCAGTAGTTTTGATCTTTTAAATCTTGAGAGAAACCCTGGGACTCGTGTGCTTCAGCAGCACTGCAAGGTTCTAGACGTGATCTGAGCACAAAAGCAGTCTGTGTCCCGCCTCCAGATTCAGTCCTATGCCCTCGACTGAACTGTCTGCTTTTCTTGAATACCTGGTAACTGGATATTACGTTCTTCATCATGTGTTCCAGGGTCGTCCTGTGTTTGAGAGACACATTTTCAAGGTGTTAGTTTGACTGTCATGATGGCATTAGGTCCTACGGGAATACGGAGGACTGGGTAGAGGCGTAGAGGCGTGCACGCGTCCCCGTGCCGAGCCCCGGTCCGTTAGCACCCATGACGCGAACTTGGGCAGTTCGTAGCTTCTGGCCTCGAGGCCTCCACCTTTTTACTGCTTGCTTGCCCTTTTCAAAATGAACTGAACCAATTCACCAAACCGCCAGTTCCCAGACTCAGAATTGGGAGAGAGGAGCGTTTCGAAGGTTGCTATACTAGGACATGTGTTAGCCACTACTGAAAACGGCGAGAGGGGTGAGAAGAAGAAGCAAGCCTTAAGATGCCAGTTGTACGAGGGGGCAAGACCATATGCAGACTGGAGAAAGAGAGAACGGAGAATAAAGAAAAGAAAGCGAGGAAAGCCGAGCCGGGCAAAAAGGAAACGCGTCGTGTCTGTGGAGCTTTGAAGTCCCGGAACCGGTTTCATGGCTGCCGGCTTCCTCTGGGTGACACCGGTCTCCTCTCCTTGCCGCTAAAGCCGTAGGCTCGTTAGTCCGCTGGTTTCCGACAGGAACAAAGTCTCGAAGTTTTGACTCCGTGATCCCTAGGGACGCCCGTTTCGGCGCGCCGAGTATCCACGGCTACTTGGTAGTGCCTCCGTGCCTCCTTAAGTCTGGCTGTGCTGGGCTCCGCTCCCCGTCTTCGGATGTTTTCGGCCCAGCACAGGTGCACCCCTTCCCTGCAGAAAGCCCTGGAGCAAAGGGACGGCAGCTCCCACGACGGTGAACGCCACTGCCGTGAACCCTGCACCTGCCTGCCGCCGGGGGCCGGGGGCCGGGGGTAAGCCCAGTAGTGGAAGAGCAGTGATGCGTTCCTACTCCAGCCCTTACTGTCCCAGGTGAACAGAGAGAGAGCAAGCAGTTAGCCCGTCATTCACTGTTGACTGTTGGTTCTAACAATAAATGGAACGTAACCAATGTTTTGTTTTTGGAGTCTGGTTCCTTGGTGAAACTGGAGACTTGTGAAGCCCGGTTTAGAAATTCGTGCACGAAACACCAAAGAGCGCGGCCACGGCCACCACGCTGCCCACAGCGAATGGCTCTGTGACACGGGGGGCGTTAGCTCTATGCCGACTGTATACATACTGAACTCAGTACACCACAGAGTCTAAAAGAGCGTAAGATAGACAGCGTCTGGAAGTGTACTATGTGACCAGCTAGGGAATATTTATTAGTAAACCAAATACTTCTTAAAAGCCCGCTAGTTGTTGAAGAGATACGGAGATGTGTGGGACTTGGGCCCTCCGTCCCTCCGTCAGGGAGCTTACGCCTTAGCTCCGGGATACGACGGATGCACAGGTAGTTACGCAGAACCCCCTAGAAATGCCATGGCTCGAGTTCAGAGCGAACGAGTAACCCCTTTGAGCTGTGGTCCCAGCATTACCGAGTAGAAATGCGTTACTTTCCAGTGACTGCTTGCAGAGGGGGCTGACTGGTTCAAATTCCCTTTCTGCAGAATGATGGTTTCGAGTACTTGGAGGGTAGAAGTAGCTAACTTTGAGGGCCGTGTGTTAGCGTTGACAGGCGTGGCTCCGTGCTCTGGAGGAGCCAGAGGCTTAGCACCGGTCACCCCTGAGGCCACCCCACACGAGGATACATTCACAGCAGTATTCCTGCAAGCGCCCCCCAGGTATTCTCTCAGATGGTATTTCTTTTGGTGTTTGTGTCTCGACCATCATCCCTCCCCCCCCCCGCCCCGAAAGAAAGACTTTCTGAAATGACAGCCGGCGGCAAAGCCCGAGCTGCCCAAGCCTCTCCCAGAGGAGGCGGGTGTAATTGCCGCGTGTGGACCCAGGGGGCCCTCTCCGTGTGCAGTTGCCAGTCTTCCCTGCAGTCTGCCGAGAACTCAGGGGGCACGGAACTGCTTGCTTGGGACAGCTTGTGTATTCTTTTTAAAGAAGCATTTCTGCCTAGTCGGGAGAAAAATGGCAATCTTCTGTGCACTCTCTTTTGAAAGGTGTCTCGAGAGCCACGAGTTGACTGTTGGCTTTAGCGTCTGGAGACAGGAAACAGCAACATCCACTTTCACAAAAATTCGGTCCACAAGCCTGAATGATCACGCCATTGTTAGAAGATTCTGGTTTTTTAGGCCTCTCGTGCCTCCGTGGCTAGGCCACCCCCCCCCCCGCCCCCATAGTGCTGTGAAAGGGGATGTGAGTCCTGTCACAAGTTGGGGTGAGGCCCAGAAGACAAGGCCAGTGCCATAAGCTCATCCTAACGCCGGAGCACCTGTCCTAGAGATGGTGGACCGGGGCCCGCTCTAACTCAGCTGGCACGGACATCGCTGCTGGTCTGAACGCTCTTTGCTGCTAAGCCTGTGGGCTCCTTCGGAGGCCCTTCCGACACCCTGTTCCGGGCAGCCACGCCAGTCTGTGTCGGTCGTGTGAGGTCGGAAGATGCCTGTGCTTCCAAAGGTTGGAAGATGCCTGACAAACCGGAACGGAAGCCTTTAAAGTCTTACTGAGGGTTTTCTGGATCTTCAAGTGCTGAAGATGCCAGGCTGCGGATGGCCCTCGGTTCACGCTGGTAGCGCTCGTCTCGGGGCTTTTCCAGTACAGGGCACGGCCCGGGCGCGCGGAAGGCTCTGGTGTCGTCTTGCCGTTCTCGTGTCTGGCTGTAACTGTTGACGCCCACGCAGGGCTACCTTACGATTTGGAGGACCCCCCCCCCCCCGGAATGGCTGTGACGACCGTTACCCGGGAGTTGGGGCTGGCGCCGTGACTCTGTGGTGCGCCTCAAGGCCGCACCGATAACGGCGGGTCCGGAGCCACAGGCCTTAGTCCAGATCCCATCTCCTCCACGTCCCAGGTGGACGGTCTTGGGCACGCTTGTCCCTGTGTGCTGTTCACGTAGGTGCAGTGGCACTCACTGCAGAGAACGTGTATTAGCATTGAGGTCACGCTAATTTGGCCACTTTGCACAGCACCCACTATGTAGTAATTGCTGAGAAAGTGTGTCTCCACCTGAAATTACTGTCTTGGGTTTACGCATGTGGGATTTGTCCCCGCCTCCAGGCAAGAGAGTCCCCCGTGGCGCTGAGAGTAGGGCAGCTGCAGGGGGTGTAGCTCACGCCCGTCGGTCCGAGCCCTCTGGACAGGCTCCCGTTAGCCCGCATTGTGCCGACGATCTGTCCCGCCTGCGCCGCTGTCCTCCTCGAGCCCCCGACGACAGGGTGGACCCGCTTGGGAGAGTGAAGAGCCCTTGGCGCCCGTGCCCAGCTTGTCTGTGTCTTTTCTGCCCTTTTCCCTGATGAGCATCCCTTCTGGCTTGGCTTTTGACGAGATGATGCTTTTAAAACAAAAGACCAGGCCGACACGTACGTGAACGCGGACGTGAGATCTCTGTGTTGAAGTCACACGTAGCCTCACACACGGTCCATTTTGTGCCACTGAGAACACAAAAACAATAAAGCGCTCTCCGTCGGGTGGTTCACCGCCACCAGCTAAGCAGAGAATCTGTTGGAAGCAGGGGTGGATTCGGAATCATCATAAAATGAGACACCTCTAGTGGATTAAAATGAGAGCCAGAGTCAGGAGACTCTCAGGTGCTCTGAAAATACACGGCAAGGTTGACCTGCCATCTACAGAAAGTCAGGAAAGGCTCCCTGAGCAAAACATTTCCCAAGCTGAGTCTTAAAGGGGACGAGTGGTTGGCCAAGCGAAGCAGGTTCAGAGCAGAGGGAGTTCATCAGTGGAGATCCAGGGGTGACTGCAGGACTCCAGTAAGCCAAGTGCATCACGGCTGGAGTAGAAGGCGGGAAGGAGGGATCTGACCATTGTTTAAAGTTTCGGACTTACTCTTGGGGCATGAGATCACTGATGAGTTTAAAGCCCAGAAGTGACGTGTCATACCAGGAAGGCCGCTCTGGCCACACGGTGGAGGCTGGAATGTCCGGGAAGCAGTGGGAGAGATGAGAAAGGGTAGGAGACCGCCGCCACAGCTCAGGCAAGGGATGGTGAGCCGAGGGCGGTAGGTGGCTCGGGGGCCGCGGCAAGAGTGGGCTCCGCGGGAGGGATGTGGCAGCTGATGGGGCGAGCCAGGGAAAGCAGAAGTCCAGGAGGACCTCCCGGTGTCTGCTTGAGCCGCTGGGTGGATGGTGGTGGTGACCTGAGCGGGATGGAGAATTTAGAAGGGGAAGCAGCCGCGAAGCTTGATGGTGAGTTCAGTTTGGCATGTTGACTGTGAGGAGCCCATCCTCACGGAAGGATCTAGATGCCAGTGGGTATTGGGTGATCCGGAACTGTAATCTAGGAGAGAGTCTAGAGAAAGTGGTTCGGGAGCTGCCAGGGCATCGGTGGTAAGAGCCATGGGGCGGGGGTGCTTACCACCCGGCGAACGCGGGTAGTTTCCAGAGGGTCTAGGACAGCAGAGGCCTGAGGGGCGCAGTTGAAGGGGCAGAGGCAAGGCCAGGAGAGAGTGCTGTTGGGGGCAGCCAACGGGACGGGAGTTTTCGGGAAGAAAAACGGCGAGCAGCGTCACATTCTGCGGAGAAAGCGGAGGGGGAAAGGGCTGAAAAGTGTTCGCTGGATTTCACAAGCAGGTTTTCCAAGGCCGACCGAGGCTGCCTCCTCAGAGGGACAGGCTGGACCCAGACCGCGGGGGACTGCCGCCAAGCCTGCGGTGTGCACGTTTGCACCGTGAAGGGGTCATTGCGGTGCCGAGTGAGAACAGGCCAGAAAAAGGGAAAATCAGGCGAGAACAGCTAAGCTTGGTCATAGGATGGCCCTCGAGGAGTCGTGGGCCGAGCAGAGGACTCGCGGCAAGTCGGAGACGGCCAAGTGGCGGACGCTCCCACGCGTTTACATCCACAGGCACGTCTGCTCGGTCTACCTTGTGGGAAGTCTTGTAAAAGAAATCCTTTAACAAAAGAATGCCCTGCGTATCCTTCTGCTTAAAAAAACAACTTCTGGCTACTTGCATAATTCCAGTTCATGCACCTCAGTTGTTCTCCGACTGGACGGCATCCAAACCACTCCTCCTACCAAGTCTAAAACCGAGTGGCTGCCTTGGTGGTGGCCCACGTGGATGAGCATGTTCTCGTTCTCGCCAGAGGATCTCCTCCCTGGGAACCCGGCTGGTTTGGGTGCCCCAGAGCAGTTCGTGAGACACCCTGCCCGAGTACAGAGCCTTCTGTTCTCGGTGGTTTGATATTTTTGGAAATGGCTCGCAATGCATCCTTGCTCTTCTGTCTCAGTGGAAACTAATGGTGACTTGTGCAGCCATGTGGAAGGAAGGACAGTCGCCCTGGCAACCCTGGGGCATGTAGTGGGCGGCAGCGTTAGGCAGCGTGCTGGGTTTCCCCACAGTCGTTTTTACTCTCTCCCTGTTCCCTGGTGAGAAGTGGGGATCGTTAGTTGGGTCATCTCAGGCTCCGTAGTGAGTGACTGAAAAGTGTAGTTAGGGGGGGAGAGGTTTTCAGGTGGGGGGTGGGGGCACCAAATAACTGAGAAATTGACTCGTGTAAAACACTGCACCCATAGGTCCAAACTGTAAATGGAGAGAAGAACAAAGACGAGCGGAGGTCCGTGGCAAGGTCAGAAAGAAACTCTGGGGGCAGCTTAAACTCGAGTCACACATAAGCCTTTTGAGAATCTGGTCGACTCTCCTGTTGGTCCGCGGGTGGCCGTCCCCAGTAGGGTCGTCGCAGCCTTTGTGTCCTTGTCTGGAGAACGTTGGCTCGGATCTCCCTCGGTCCCGAGAGCCTCGCTAGCAGCGTGCTGCTTTCCTCCCGAGTTTGATCGTTGGCGGCGGGCAGTCCCTGGAGGGACGGGGCCAAGTGGGTTCTTCAGCCCTCGGAAGCCTGCTGGTCCTCACGGAGTTGCAGGGAGAATGCGCGGTGCGGTTCTTTGTGGGCCAGTGTCGCCCGGGAATCACAACATGTGCTTCTTAGGGTCTCTCTTGCTTGTTTGAAACCATTGTGATAGGGTGTGTCCGTTAGAGCTCATTAGTAATCTATTTCCGTTCTGTATTCCCTGTCACAAAGCAAGTGGTCTGCTTACTTTGAGTTCCTGAGGAATGGATTTCAGAAACCGGTTTTGAATGAGGGTGTTAAGAATTTGTGAAAGAAAAACCGCTCTTTCTCTAAGCTTGCTTCAAACTCCGGAGAAGAAGTACTTAGCTGGGACAGGCATCACGATAGATTGTGGACAAGCTCAGAGTGAAATCCCGGTCCTTGCTGTGCGAAATGCAGAGATGCTCCATGAATCGGAGGCCGCAGTCGGGGAGTCAAAGGGGAGCAGAGAGGGGGTGCCCGTGTGCCTGGCAGAGAGCGGACGCGTCCGTCTGGCACGTGCCGGTGTGAGCCTAACGTTTCGTAGCTGGCAGGGTCGGGCATTGTTGTGTTGAGCGCTCCTGCGTTACCAAGCCTGCTTTTCATCCTTTTTTTTTTTTTTCTTCTAAACCTGCAGCTCCTAACCGAAAATCTTCAGTTGGTGTGAAAAAGAACGGCCAGAGCAGAACGTTAACAAGGCAATCTATGTCAAGAATTCCAGCTTCTTCCAACTCTACCTCATCTAAGCTAACTCATGTAAATAATTCCAGGGTACCAAAGAAACTGAAAAAGCCTGCAAAGCCTTTACTTTCAAAGATAAAATTAAGAAATCATTGCAAACGGCTGGAGCAAAAGAGTGCTTCAAGAAAACTCGAGATGGGAAACTTAGTACTTAAAGAGCCCAAAGTAGTTCTGTATAAAAACTTACCCATTAAAAAAGATAAGGAGCCAGAGGGACCAGTCCAAGCCACAGCAGCTGGCGGGTGCTTAACCAGACACGCGGCCAGGGAGCACAGAGCGAGCGCGGGGCGAGGCGCCCCGCCGCCCGGGGACAGCGCCCCCGGCACGTACCCCACCCGGCGGTCGGCGAGGACGAGGGCGAATCCCAGGGAGGCTTCCGACCTCAAGCCGGAACCGGACGCGGCGGACGGCTACAAAAGCGGCTTGACCGAACCGGGCCCGGACAGCCAGGAGCAGCCCGCGCCCGCGCCGCGGGAGGAAGATCTGGGCCCCGGAGGCGCACAGAAGGGGGAGGCCAGGTGTCCCAGGAGCGACGGCGGCGCGTCCAAGAAGAAATCCCGACAGGGGAAACTTGTGAAACAGTCGGCGAAAGCCGAGGAGTCGGCTCCGGGCCAGGGTTCCCCTGGGGAAGCCAGCGTGGCGCCGGAGGTGCCGGGGTCCCACCCGGAGCAGGGCGAGGGTGGTGGCTCGGAGGCCACGGCCGGGACCTACCCGGACTGGGCTCCCTCGCCCGGCGACGCTTCCCTTGTGACGTCCGAGAGCTTCAAGACAAAAGACGGCTTCAGAACTGCGAAAAGCAAAAAGAAGAGGCGAATCACACGGTATGACGCACAGTTGATCCTGGAAAATAACTCCGGGATTCCCAAATTGACTCTCCGCAGGCGGCACGACAGCAGCAGCAAGACGAACGAGCAAGAGAGCGACGGAGTGAATTCTTCGAAGATCAGCATCAAGTTGAGTAAAGACCGCGAAAACGACAACAGTCTCTACGTAGCGAAGCTCAATAATGGGTTCAGCTCGGGCTCAGGCGGCAGTTCCACGAAACTGAAGATCCAGCTGAAGCGGGACGAGGAAGGTCGGGGGCCGTACGCGGAGGGGCTCCGCGAGAACGGGGTGTGCTGCAGCGACCCGCTGTCCCTGCTCGAGTCCCGCATGGAGGTGGACGACTACAGTCAGTACGACGAGGAGAGCACGGACGAGCCCTCCTCCTCGGAGGGCGAAGAGGAGGACGAGGACTACGAGGAGGACGACTTCATTCCCCTCCCTCCCGCCAAGCGCCTGCGGCTCATCGTCGGGAAGGACTCCATAGACATTGACATTTCCTCCCGGAGGAGAGAAGATCAGTCTTTGAGGCTCAACGCGTAAGCTCTCGGTCTCGGTCTTCCCTCGGCCCGGGCAAGGAATCAGCCGGCTGAGAGGAATCAGCAACAATTCCCGTCGGTTTCTGCTCGCCTGAGACCTCGTGGAGGCGGCACCTGCCCTCCTCCCTTCTCGGCCTCCTACTGTAGAAAGTGTACAGCATACTGGCTCTGCCGAGGTCTGATTTGTGCACATTTTTATTGTACTTTTTAAACAGCCTTCGTACGTGCAATTCCGAGTTAGAGGTAAAAGCCCCGTTGTAAAATAAAGGCTCAAGCAAAATTGTACAGTGATAGCAACTTTCCACACGGGACGTTGAAAACAATAATGTGGCTACACAGTTCTCTTTTTTCTTTCTTTCTTTCTTTTCTTTCTTTTTTTTTTTTTTCTAACCAAGAGCATCGAGTGGCTCTTTAATATATGACTAAACAATAATTTAAAACAAATCATAGTAGCAGCATATTAAGGTTTTCTAGTATATGCTAATATCACCAGCAACGACCTTTGGCTTTCTGATTTATTTGCTAGATGTTTCCCCCTTGGAGTTCTGTCAGTTTCACACTGTTTGCGGGCCCGGGTGTGCTGTTTGTGGCCTTGGTCAAAAGAGCAGACCATCGGTTGGGAGTCGAATTGGCTTCTGTAAAAAACAAGGGAAAAAGGAAAAATAAAAGGTACAGCTCACTTTTCAGCACGGTGTATGGACGAGGGTAGGCAGTGTGCGGGCCGGGTTTCGATGCGGCGTATTTATTGCTTGACATGTAAATTAAAGACCTTGTATTTAACACTTTTCAATCCTTTTAGATAAAATTGTTCTTTGCAAGAATGATTGGTGCTTATTTTTTCAAAACTTTGCTGTGAACAATGTGATGACAACGAGCGACATTTATCTAATGAACTACAGCTCTCTTAATTTGGGTCTTCGAGATTTCTGTTGCACTTGTAAAATGCTACAAGGAATATTAAAAACTCTATTCACTTTAACTTATAATAGTTTATGAAATAAAAACATGAGTCACAGCTTTTGTTCTGTGGTAAAACCTATAAAAACGTTTGTCTCTGAAAATTCAATGTAAAGAACCGAAAACCATGTATATGTTGTAAATATTTGTGTGTTGTGAGAAATTTTTGTCGTAAGAAATTAAAAGAACTTACCAGGAAGGTTTTTAAGTTTAGAAATATTCATGCCAATAAAATAGGAAAGTATAAAATATATAGTTTTAAGCACTGCATCAGTGAGCGTTCTCAGCTTATGTTAGTTTATGTATGAAAATATCAAAGATTTTTTTTTGACTCTTATCAGTTAAACAGAAAGAGGAGTCAGATTTGTTTTTTTTTTGAAGCACTTTGAGAAGAGAAATTAATTTTAAGTAACTTAATGAGCAAATTTTTGATTCCTACTTTATGTTCAAAACCAACCTTTCGTTTCTGTGGATGATTTTACAAACCATCGGACAAAGCGTTTGGGAATCTGCATCTGTAGCAGGTGTTTCACGCCAGGGGGTCTCTTTATTTCTGGGAAATGTGTACATGTACTTTCAGATAATGCCGTGTTCCGAAGTCAAATCAACTTAGGGGATTTGTGTAGTGTCTGTAGAAAAGTAGCCCATGTCTTAAAATATTAAAAGGAATCTGCCCGTAACGAAAAGTCCAGTGGAGAAAACCTCAATGCTTACTCTTGTTTCTGGTGGATTCCTACCAGCCTCCAGGTTCTGGGGACGTCATTTGAGTTCCTGAAAACGACTGCTAACGGGTTCCCAACAGAAATTAATAATACTCATAAAAGCGTTTGAAACTTAGAATTTGGTTTCTCCTCACGTTCTTTAAGGACTTACTTGGTGGTCTTACATCGTCTCGTTCCCGTCTGTCGTGTGCACGTTAGCCCCTCAGGTATCCCGCGGACGCGTGTGCACACTTGCACGCGCTCACACCCCCTCCGCACCGCGTGTCGCCCTTCACCTCGCCCCGCGGGGCGGCCCCCCGAGGCCTGTCCCGAGGCACGCGGAGCGCGTTAGGGACCACGTCCGGGCCTCGCGCTGTCCCTCGTAGGAGAGGCGTGCGGCCCGCGCCGCTAAGGACGGCCGGGCGCGGACCCTGTGTCTGGAAAGTCCCAGAGAGCGGTGGGCCGCCTCCGCCACTCCCGCCTTAGTTTGGAGCGTTGCGAAGAGGTTCGGAGACTAAGTCTCAAGACCTCCTCTTGAAATACCAACAACAGCCATTTCAGGAATTTTCCATCTTAAGGAAGAAGTCCCAAGGTCCCCCGTTTCCCGCCTTTCTCCACTTTCCAGCTTCGTTCTAGTAACTTATTTATGTCTGTTTTAACTTGATGGTGGCCTCGTCTTCTGAGGCCGACCTCCCCGTGGGTCTGAGCGGTGGCGGCCGCCACCCTCCGGGGAGACCCCATTTCCGTTTCTAAAGTTCGGGGCCTCGGGGCCGCTCTGGCTCTGCTCAGAGCTTCACTGTGGGGCCTGGCCAGGGCCACACGCCGGTGACCACTCGGAAGAGGGCTGCGTTCAATACGGCTTTTAGCTCGAGCTTATGCAATGATTCGTAACAGATTTTGGCGTTGTGTGAGAATCAGGAAGCGATCAGAAAAATACATGTAAAGTTTTCAATTTTCAATCGTTTTTCAAATTACTGTCTTAAATTGTTTTGCTGAGTTGTAATACTTTTGAGATACAATGTATTCCTTGTACTGAAAGAATTGAAAAAAAAAAGGACTTTTTCAGCATTTGAGGTAAGTTCTTTAACGTTTCATTAAAGACATTTTTTACAAATATTTTGTACATGCACTTGCAGTATTGAGGTTAATCATTTTAATAAATTCGGAAATTAAAACAATTTGGCCGGTGTTCGCTGTATCTGAACGGAGAAGGTCCGAGGGGTGACTTTCTCCGCAAGGTTTCCCCGTGAAGTAGAATTTGTAAAGCTTCTCAGTGTCTGAGTGTGGCGTCTTTCTGAGCCCTGGTCTCCGTTTGCTTCTGACGCCCCCTCAGTGTAAAAGATGGGGGGGGGGGCGCCTGGGTGGCTACGTCTGCGGGGCGTCCGACGCTTGGTTTGAGCCCAGCCCGTGACCTTGCCGTTTGTGGGTTCGAGCCCCGTGTCGGGCTCTGCGCTGGCCGTGCGGGAGCCTGCTTGGGATTCTCTGTCTCCCTCTCTCTCTCCCCCTCTCCCAGTCGCGGCCTCTCTCTCCCTCGAAGTAGATAATAATAACCACGAGGGGAAAGGGCTCCTTATCTCGGCGGGGAGGCTCCTTGCAGACCACACGGCCCTCGAGCCAAGACTCGGCTCCCGGGGACCCGCTCGCTCCCCTCGCTGAACTGGACAAGACTGGCATGCAGAGCCGGCCTGGGTCCCTTCTCCCAGTTACTGTAGCAAAACCTAGTCGAAGGAGGACACGGGACCCACCGGCTCGAGTCCGGGAGCCGGAGCCGGCGCAGCCAGGCGGCGTCCGCGTGGCCCCGACCTCTCTGTAGTGCCCGCGAGTCTGCGGGGGCCAGCGCGAGCCAGGCAGGCGGGGCGGGTGCTCGGGCCTGGGGTCCGCTCTCGGCTTTCGTCTCTGAAACGGGTCCCTTCCCCTGCCCAGCGGCCAGCCGGCGTGCGGCACTCTGCCCGGGGCCCTGGCGTGGTTTCTGTTCCTCGAATGCCAGCTCTGTCACTGGCATGCGCCCCGCTGTGCTGGCCGCGGGGCCAAGTGGAGTTCTGCACCCTCGGGGTTGTGGTAAGCGTGGCCCTGGCCTGCGAGGGAGGGTGACACGGCCTCCGGCTTCTCCCTCAGCGGTGTCGTGGGGGTGCGGGCACAGCTTGCACCCGCTAGGGGTGAGGCCCGGCGCGGGGGTGGGTGGAGGGGGGGAGCGGATTTTGACTCTCAGGGCGGGTGGACGGGCAGGATTGGGAAGGGGGTTCCCACCAGGGCCGCCCCCGCCCCCTCTTACCGTCTGCGCCTCCCAGGGATGTAAGTTAACGTTCATGGAAACAGCTGGAAAGTTTCCAGCCTGGAGGACGGCAGACGGCCCCTGGCCTCGGGCCAACGGTCTTTAAAAGGCGAGTGACTGTTACCAGGTCCTCGTCAGATTTGTGAGTCTTTCTGCTGAGTTCAGTAGATCCTGACTTCCACCTGTTGGGGGCAACCCGCCCCGCTGGGTCTGCTCACACACCAGAAGGCTGGCTGGCGGGCAACACGCACACGGGCGCCCGGTCTGAGACCCCGAGCGGCCCCATCCGGAGGGACGGCAGTGAGGTGACGTTTCTTTAACGTTTGTAGTAGTGCCGGGGGTGGGGAGGCGGGGGCGAGAGGCCTCCGTGTGTGTGTGTGTGTGTGTGTGTGTGTGTGTGTGTGTGACGGGTGTCACTAAAGCCCTGGGAGCCGGTGAGGTGACCTAGGGGAGGTGGGCAGACCACCCCCCGGGCCCTCCTCCTGACCCGGGAGAGAGTGGGCACTTCCTGGAGTAGCCGGACTGCGGGGGGAAGACGGGAGTCTGGCTGTGAGGGAGGGAAGGATGGCAGCTGGCATGGGGGGTGGCGAGGAGGCGATTCTTCTCATTAACGAAGGCCACGTGGTGAGGCGAGAAGCTTCCGGAGGGGACGGGCTCCCAGAAGGGAAGGGGTAAAGTTATTCAGAGTCTGGTCTTCGTGCGGGTCCGTCTTCCTTGGCGACAAGTGGAGGGGGGGAGGCAGCTCCGGCACGAGGTTTTCCATTTTGTCCGCAAACAGGAGGCGAGGTCACCTGGGAACGAGGGGGAGGTGAGAGTCCCCAAAGCTTAAGGAGCGCGAAGGAGAGTCGATATCGAGAAAGGAAAAGCGAGCTGACTGTAGAAACCTGATAAAATTCGTTCCGGAAATCTTCACCAGTCACCTTCTAGGTGCCAGTCGATGTCCCAGGCACCCACCGGAACCAAGGCCAATGGCAGCACTTCTCAGCCCAGGTGCGAGGCTCTCAGCCAGGTGGGGGTCGCAGGAGGCAGAAGGATAGGGCTCGGGTGGGCAGGAGAGAGTGTGAGGGAACAGGAGATGTGTCCACGGCCTGAGTGGACCCCTGGCCTGGCCTGGAGGTGCTCCTGTGGTCAGAGAACAGTCCAGCAGGAGTCAGACAAGCACGTAGAGAGGACAGGAGGTTGAGGTCAGAATTGACTCTCAGAACTTGGGAAGGGTTGCATTGAAATGATGACGGGGTCCCCCCCCAGAAAACGGGGCGCCTGGGTGGCTCAGTCGGTTGAGCGTCCGACTTCAGCTCAGGTCATGATCTCGCGGTCCGTGAGTTCGAGCCCCGCATCGGGCTCTGTGCTGACAGCTCGGAGCCTGGAGCCTGCTTCCGATTCTGCATCTCCCTCTCTCTGCCCCTCCCCTGCTCGCACTCTGTCTGTCTGTCTCTCTTTCAAAAATAAATATTTTTAAAAAAGGAAAATTTAATTGATGACAAGGTCCCTGATGGCACCTGGGGGTGGAAAGTGGCCTGGTTCTGGGAGAACAAGATGCTGGACAGACCTGAGGTCATCCAAGATGGCAGCAGACGGCCTTCACTGTGAGTGCTAGGAGCAAGCAACAGCCCCAGACAGAAACAGCCCGTAGGGGACAAACACGGGGAGATACCCTACTCAGGGGTGGGGGCGCCTCGCTGAGCCTCCCGGTGAGGTGAGTAAATGCTCCGAGATTGTGTTTCAGCCCCAGATCCAGCTCCTGAGGTCCTGGCTGTACTGGGAGCCATGCCTGGAGAGAGTCACAGAGCCGAGGGTCACGGGGGCCAGCCTCAGTCACAAGGCCCCGCCTTTACCACGTGAATTCTAGAAAGCTCTGTCTCCTAAAAAGTCCCGTGGATGACACATAGCAGTCACTGCTTTGCACCCTCCCTTCCGTGCAGCGATGTGGGGCCAGGAGAACTTTGTCCAAAGGTTATCATGCAGATAAGCCCGGTGACCTCACCCCATTAGTCAAATAGACTCGGGGGGCTTGCAAGGGACACGAGGTGCCCCATGTGTTTGCTGGGCCCGGACGGGTGTGGACTTGTCTTTATCCGGAAGAGTCCAGCACGAGGTTGCCTCAAGACAGCAAAGAAAAAACCCGAGGTTTCCTCCAGCTTGGCGAGCTGCTGGCTCGCTCTCAACAGTGACTTTCCACAAACGTGACCCAGGCACACAGGAGGAACCGCATGTGCCCGGGAGGCTACCTGTGTCATCTCCAAAAACAGAAGTGGGGATCCTCGGGCACTTGTTTGCTCAGGGGACACACTTCGGAAGCGACAGTCACACGGAGGGGGACGTTCACGCGGTCTTGCATAGTTAACCTCCCGGAGCCGATACGTGTTGCGATTTCCTTGCCCCTGCTGGTTGGGCGGCTGTTAGCTTCTCCCCCGGACGCCGGCAGGTTGGAGACGGTCCCTCCCAGGGTCACTCTCCTGCAAAGCAAATAGAAGGACGCTTACTTCCTCCTCTTGCCAGTCGAACCACATTTTTCTCCTGGGGGTGAGCGGGGGAGCGGAGGATGGCCTGACCAGCCTCCAGGTGGCCCGGAGCCGCCCCGGGAGATGCTCAGCCCGGGTCACGGCTGGCAGAGGGCTGACGGTCCTGCTGCTGTCCCCCAGCCATGTGAGCGTGGACGAAACACTGCTCCTCTCTGGTCAAACGGGGGGTAACCCTGCCGCTAACTTTGGGGCTGTCGAGGGGTAAGACAGAGTGCCGTGAGCCCTCCCCTGGGGCCCGGTCCCCAAGTCAAGCTAGTGCCGCCTGGTGGGCCTCCTCTTGGCCTCTGACCTTTGCCCTCCCCAGTTAACAGCCGCCCAAACAGCCTCAGTCACAACCATCTCCGTTCCAGCCTGGAAACTCTCTGGGCCACCGGAACTGGTCTCCGCGGCCGCGATTCCAGCTCTGTCTCCCTCCCGCCGATGCCTCTGTGGCCAAGCCCGGCCTCCCTGCCCCATCCCCATCCCTCTTCTGGGTTTACCTGCTCCCTTGACAACCTTCTCAACCTCAGCCAACAGGTGCAGGGCCCTCGAAAGGCACAGGGGCTGCAGGAGCGACTCCGCCCAGCTCTTGCCCGCACAAATACACAAATACACAAATGGCAGTAAGTGTGATAGATGTGCCGAGAAGCACAGAGGAGGTGAGATTAAGAAGGATCCAGAGGAGCCGGTTCCTAAGCCCCAGGGGCAGACAGGCAGCAGAGCGTCGGCGTCCTGGAGACGGGGAAGGACAGGATGTTCTCCGGGAAGGATGGTGAGAAGTTGGGCATGGCCAGTCCAGAAGGTTTTAAGGGGCGGGTGGGGGGCGGGGGGGCCGCCTGAGGAGCCGGGGCGGGAAAGACAGGGAGACAGGGAATCACCCGGGTTAGGACCAAGGGCTCCGGTCAGGCCACCTCCTGACTTGACTTCCCGTCTGTTAAACGGCCTTGATCGTCATGCCAGCCTCACAGAGGATCAAATCAAGCAGGAAGAGGATGCCTGGGTGCCGGTGTGGCACACGGTGGGTGGTCAGCAGCTACTGGTCGGGAGCAGAAACGAGGAAAGCGGGGGGGGGGGGGGGGGCCGGGGTCGCCGGCGCAAGGTGTTGGGGAGCGTGCCTGCTGCCTAGGATTCGTCCAATGGATCTAGAACATCCACGGTCATCGGATCACAGCCACCGCCTTCGAGAGGCCCCCTTTGCTCGTACCAAAGGTGTCTCCTTCAGTCCTTTGCCCTGAACCTGTCACTTTTACTAGTTCCGTTCTCAGGTGTGGCTGGACGTAATGCACGCACGATACGTCATCTGTTCTACCGTCTTGGCTAAAAAAGAGAAGATAAGGCAGCTACCTGACCGTGTTACAGTGTTCATTTTTAAAGTAGAGTTTTCTGCACGTGCTTTTAGTCCAAGAAAAGCGCAGATGGAAGCAATAGTTTTTGTCTTTGCAGAAGATTCTGAAGTTCATTTTAAGAGTGTAATATTGGGGCGCCGGGGTGGCTCAGTCGGTTGGGCGTCCGACTTCAGCTCAGGTCACGATCTGGAGGTCCGTGAGTTCGAGCCCCGCGTCGGGCTCTGGGCTGACGGCTCGGAGCCTGGAGCCTGCTTCCGATTCTGTGTCTCCCTCTCTCTCTCTGCCCCTCCCCTGTTCATGCTCTGTCTCTGTCTCAAAAATAACAAATAAACGTTAAAAGAAAATTTTAAGAGTGTAATATTGTTTAATCTTAAGACTGGGGCAGTTTTGCCGGAAGAGCTCTCTTTTAAAGTTTTTTTTTAAGTTTATTTTACTTATTGAGAAAGAGAGAGAGAACGCGGGAAGGCAGAGAGAGAATCCCAAGCAGGCTCCACACTGTGGAGCGAAATAACTTCAGTTTCATTTATTTCAGTAATCTCTACACCCCGCGTGGAGCTCGAACTCACGACCCCGTGATCAAGAGTTGCGTCTTCTCCAACTGAGCCAGCCAAATGCCCCGTGGGAAAAAAAACTCTTTTTTTTAACGTTTATTTATTTTTGAGAGAGAGAGAGAGAGACAGAGCACGAGCGGGGGAGGGGTAGAGAGAGAGGGAGACACAGAATCGGAAGCAGGCTCCAGGCTCTGAGCTGTCAGCACAGAGCCCGACGCGGGGCTCGAACCCGTGAACCTGAGCCGAAGTCGGAGCTTAACTGACTGAGCCACCCGGGCGCCCCCACTCATGGCAAAATTTTTAACAGACGCCTCAGCGCTAGTCGCTTTGAATTGCTTGTGATTTCAAAAAAAAAAAAAAAAAGTCGGCCTGGCTGCTGTTGACACGGGCTAACACGTGTTTGCTTAGCTGTGGAATCACCCGAGAGTTCAATGTTCAGCTTGCCCCAGCCCCTGGAGCCGCAGCAGGGAGCAGGGCTGGTGAGACCCCTGCAAGGAGGCCACGGCCTGTCTGCCCTTTGTCCCCCCAGTGACACGAGTCCGTTCTGGCCCTGCAGAGGGCCAGGCGAAGACCCCGAGCGTCTGTCTTGGATCTTTGGGGACACTGAAGGCTGGCGGGCTGGGATCCTCACTGCCATTCCTGGGAGGGAGGACGAGCCTGAGGCTCAGAGTGGGGTAATATCTATCACCAGTGGCACAGAGTGCCCCGGACTCCGCCACACTGGGCTAGTCCCCGGGGCCCCTGGTGGACCCTGGTAGCACAGGGTGGGGTGGGGGGAGGGGGGTGTGAGGCTGGTCAGGAGCCCGGCGCTCGCTTGGGGTAGGAGGCCTTTGCTGTTCCCTCCTCCTGGACCCTCTCTCTGCCCCACCCTTACCTGAGCAGCCACTTCTCCACCCGGCTGATGTCACCTCCTGAATCCTCTCAGATGCCCCACTCTCAGCCTGATCTCTCTGCTCAGCCCTGATCCCTCTAGCCCCGGGGGTCCCCCGCAGGCCGACGGGGAAGGGGCTTCCTCCCTGGAGACAGAGACCCTGGAATCACTCCAGCCTCTCACGTCCCCTTTGGTCAGCCAGGCGGGGTTCGGGTCACCCAGAAAAGCCAAAGCCTCAGGTCGCCACCGGCCACGGGGGCCCCTGGGCCGGCCTCTCCTCCTCCCAGTAAAGTGGGGAGCCCAGGAGGCCATGCTGGGCAAGACGGCTGTGCCCTGCCTGGGCCCCCAGGACCGCTGCATCCTGCCCGGTGGCTCCCAGCGGAGAAAGGGCCAGAAGCGGGGAGCAGGAAACTTGCTCCGTGTTGGGCCCGGGGACGTGGCCCAAGGTCGGAGATGGGGAGGGCTGATGGCCACGGGGGACGTGGGTACAGGCACCTGCTGCCGCCACAGCCTTCCCGCCAGGGGAGCGCGGTGGACCGGCCAAGAGGGGAACGCGCTGTCCTCTGGCCGGCCCTCCGGCCCCCTGTGAGACCAGACGCTGCCGCTTCTGGGCGTTTCCCCGCAGCCCCAAAGATCGGGCCCGTCTGCGCAGCCGGGAAATACAGAGAGGGAGACGGGCCCTGCGAAGGGCCCCGGGGTGTGCGCTGGCTGGGCAAGGGCAGGGCGGGCGCGACGCCACCTGTCTCCTCTAGGCTGACCGCCTTCCCTGCAGGCGAGAGGGGAAGGTATGTTCTGACAGGGACCGAGGCTGGGGGCATGAGAGATAACAGGGCGCCTGGAGAGGGAACGCGAGGGGGGGAGGTCGCAGGGTGCCCGGTTGGAGATGAGGGGCCCTGGGAGCAGTCCCACCCGCACCCGCCAGCCTACCCACCCAGGTAAGGCTTGGGCCCAGTGCCACCCAATCCTGAAGTGCTCCCTCCGCCGCCCAGCGCCCCGTGGGTAGTGGGCACAGTGAGGATGCGGTGGGACGGCCAGGCTGGCATCGGGCCCCTCGGGCAGACGGGAGGCAGAGCTGGGCTGCCCTGGGGAGGAGCCAGGGTGTGAGCAAGTCTCCGTGCCAGGCAGCCTTCCGGGCACTGGGTCAGACAAACAGACGGCAGAGGCGTGGCAGCGTGTTACTGGCCCCGTGGCTTTCGGAGGCCTCCGTGCCAGCGGGGTTGAGAGGGTCAAGATGGGTCGAACTTGGACTCCGGCCATCGGGAGCCGCAAAGGATTGGACTCTCTCCCTCCCCAGCTTTGGCCACCCATGGACCGAGGCGCGGGCTCCCCGGGGCTGTCTGCAGGGCCACTCACTCAACAATCCCTTCCTTCCTTCCTTCCTTCGTGGGGTGTTTGCTGAACAGCCGCTCTGTGCCAAGATCTGCCCTGGGCACACCCTGGCCACCAGGGAATCCCCGCCTTCCTGCCCTCAGTTTGTCCGCCCTCTGAGAGGGAGACACACACACTTCAGCTGGAGCTCTGATGAGGGCAGCCCAGGGGACACAGGGCAGGCCTCCTGAGCGGGTGATGGGCACAGCAGGGAAGGCTTCTCGGAGGCAGCGTCCGTGGACCTTGGTTTCGGGTGTGGAGGTGGGGAAGGGCCTTGTCTACCCCGAGGCCAAGGCCTCACCCGCACTTCTGTGGCACCGCCCCTCATCAGCAGCCGGGGGAGGCCCCGGAGACGGAGGCCAGCACTCCGTCTGTGGGGAGCGGGGAGACCCAATACTCCCCTTCCCCAAAGAACACTCCATCCTCCATCACTTCCTGGACCTGTTCCTGCAGGCCATTCCTACTGCCTCCTCCTGGGCCCAAGCAGACGGAGAAGAGGGTCCAGTCGCTGCCAGCAGGGCTGGGGCCGGCAACAGGCTCGGCCCCCGGGCCCCCGGTTGTGGTCATCGCCTGCGTCTACATCCTGGACACCGACCCCCTTCTTCGGAGAAGGTCACCTCCCGGTTCTCAGTCCCCGTGGCTCAGGGTAGACCTGCCTCCCAGCCACCTCAGCCTGAGCCCAGGGCTGGCCAGCCAGAGTGTGTGCCCCTGGCCCCGGGGCACTGCCACCGGTCTAGGAATGGATCCGTGGCCAAGCGGAGTCAACGAAATGCAACTTTGGGACTTTAGCTGGGACCCGGAGCCAAGAGGAACGCTCTCTCCCCTGGAGTTGCAACATCGGTGGGACGCCCACATTCTTGCCACCAGGAGGGAGACCATGGAGGGAGGAGGGAGGCCTGGGACAGCATTGGCAACTCCGGACACCTCAGCCCGCGGCTGGGTCACATCCTCCGGGCCTTCAGCACCATTCACGGTGCTGGGTGAGCCCAGCCTGGTGATGGATTGGGAGCCCGGAGGTCAGGCCAGAGGCCAGCCTGGCCCCTGATTTGCTCCGTGACCCAGGCCACGCACTGCCCTTCTCTGAGCTTCTGTCGACAGTAGGCTTTGGCCCCTGCCTTGTAAAAAGCACACAGGCTAGCAGGGCCCCAGGTGAGACAAGGTGACAGGCCTGGGCCACGGCCGTCCTCAGTTGACAGCCTCAGGAGAGAGGCGAGGCGGACTGGCGGCCCTCCTCCCTTCATCCTGCTGCACCGTCCTTGGGACACAGAGCTACTCCAGGCTTGCTGGGTACTGTAAGCCCTGAGGCACAGCTAAAGAAACAGGACTCACTGGGGCGCCTGGGCGACGCAGTCGGTTAAGCGTCCGACTTCGGCTCGGGTCACGATCTCACGGTTTGTGGGTTCGAGCCCCGTGTCGGGCTCTGTGCGGACAGCTCGGAGCCTGGAGCCTGCTTCCGATTCTGTGTCTCCCTCTCTCTCTACCTCTCCCCTGCTTGCTTTCTCTGTCTGCCTGTCTGTCTCTCTCTCTCTCTCTCAAAAATCAACAGCAACAAATCTTCAAGAAGTAAAAAAAGAAACAGGAGTCGGGGAGGAGGGGGGCTCACACTCCTGGGTTTGGACACACGCCCCGCCACCTTCTGGCTGTGTGGTCTGTGGCAAATGGCACCACTTCTTCAGGCCTCGCTTTTCCCATCTGTTAAGTGGGAAGGATGATGATCGTAACAGCCGATTGTCTGTTGTCACCTCAAGTGTAGGCACTGGGGCTCGGATCCTCCGCATGTGATCTTGCTTTCTCTCCCACACGACTGTGCGTAGACCTCACTCTGTTTTCTAAACAAGGACCCAGAGGAAGAGGAGACCCAGACCCACAGAACTGGCTTAAAAACCCCAGTTTTTCTGTTCAAAAGCCAGAGACCCCAACTACTTCCTTTAAGATCTTTCTAACCGGGCCGTCTCAAGCCAGGCTCAGCCAGGAACACGGAGAGGGATCGAACCCAGGCACGTGGGGGCTTTGCCCCTGGAAGAGCCGGAAGAGCCAAGGGCAGGCATGTCCGCTGACCCAGGGTGCTTGGAAATCAGGGACCCCGTGCCACCAGGGGGTGAGCCGCGGGGAGACGCCCCTCCCCACCCCCCACCCCCCCAGAAATCACTGGCCAAGTGTCACATCTGGGAAAGCCTACGCCACCACCATTGTTTCCCTCTGGCCTCCCAGACCTCGAGCAAATGCCTGTAATCAGCAGAAACTAGCCCTGATGCAGGGGATTCTGGGGAATGTAGTTCTTGGGGTCGGCGTGTCCCCTTTTGTCCACCTTCCTGCGCTCCACGTTAACGTCCTTGAGATTCCTTCGTAGCGTGGCGTGTGTTCCTTGTCACCGTGGTGGTACTCAGTTGTGAGATAGACCACAACCCGTCTGTACGTTCTACTTCTCCGGGGCATCTGACTTCTTTCCTCTTTGGGGCTGGTACGAGAGGTGCTGCGGGGCGTCGTTCACGCGTGTCTGTCGGTGGACGTAAGCGCTCATTTCTATCAAGTTCGGGCCTGGATCCAGGAGTACAATTCCTGGTCCTTAAGACGTGTGTGTGTTCGCACCTCATTATGAGAGATGTCAGACCTACAGATTTGAAAAAATTGTTCGGGGGATCCCATATGCACTTCACCTAGACACCATGACTGATATTCTACTGCTATCTTATCGTGTCTCCATCAGCCCGCTCCTCGGTCCATCCATTGATCTATCTACTGTTGCTGAGGCAACAATACAATTTTAAGGGGAAAAAAAGGTAGCATACAAAACTATTCAAAAGTCATAGACTCAGAGAGATTGGAAAGATATTAAGCAAACCCCCACTGGCCACGTTGACCTTTGCCTGGTAGGATTTTTTTTTTTCGTTTAGTATTTCCCACGTTTTCTGCAGTAAACACCTATTCCTTTTTGTGATCAAGAAGAAATCCATTTTAATTTTTTCTTAAAGCTTACTTATTTATTGAGAGAGAGAGAGACAGAGAGACAGAGAGACAGGGAGCACACGTGCAAGCAGAGAAGGGGTGGAGAGAAAGAGAGAGAGAATCCCCAGCAAGCTTGGGGCTCTCAGTGCTGAACCCTATGTGGGGCTGGAACTCATGAACCGTGAGATCATGACCTGAGCCAAAATCACAAGTCGGACACTTAACTGACTGAGCCACCCAGGCGCTCTGAAAAAAATCCATTTGAAATTAAAGGAGAGGGGGCTCCTGGGTGGCTCAGTCGGTTAAGCGTCTGACTTTGGCTCAGGACATGATCTTGCAGTTCATGAGTTTGAGCCCCGCATCAGGCTCTGGGCTGACAGCTCACAGCCTGGAGCCTGCTTCAGGTTGTGTCTCCCTCTCTCTCTGCTTGTCCCCTGCTCGTGCTCTCTCTTTTTTTTTTCTCTCTCTCTCTCAAAAAAAAAGCATTAAAATTTTTTTTAATTAAGAAAAAAAGCTTTGCCCTTTGTAGGATTGGAATTTCTTCCCTTGGGGAAGGGAAGCAGTAGAGAGGTGAGCAGAGACAAGGGTAGGGAGGAGGAAGGGGTGGCTGTGTCCCCTCCCAACAAAGCAGGAGGCCGGGGAAGAATCAGGTGCCAGGTGGAGAAAGAAGAGGGGAGGAGGTTGGCCAGAGACCATCAATTCTGGGCAAAACCCTCACCTGCCTTGCTAGAAGAAAGTGTTGTGGTTACCAGGGTCCCCCAAGGGCAGAAACAATGATCCCCAAGATGATGCAGCAGCCGCTGGGGGGAAGCAGTCCGTTGGCAGCTTCTGAGACCGGCCAGGGCTTTCAGAACATGGGGATCAGAGTTCAGTCCTGGGGATGCGGCTTGAGCTCCTCAGAAGAAGAAAAGATGGGAGGGGCCGAGGAAGTACAACAGAAGCAAACTGCCCCCCTCCAACCTCCTGATCCTAAGAGGTGTGAGCGGAGGGCTCAGAGGGACACCCCAAGGTGAGAAAAGGTGGTCAGTAAAAGGGGGAGAATCTCATCACCCACAGCACTCAAGAAGGAAATTGGGGAGAAGGTGCTGGAGGAAGAAACCAGGGTACTGTGTGTGTTTTGTCTAGGTGTTTATTTCTATGAAAAGCTTTTTTTTTTTAATTTTTTTTTTTAACGTTTATTTTTGAGACAGAGAGAGAGACAGAGCATGAACAGGGGAGGAGCAGAGAGAGAGGGAGACACAGAATCGGAAGCAGGCTCCAGGCTCTGAGCCGTCAGCCCAGAGCCCGACGCGGGGCTCGAACTCGCGGACCGCGAGATCGCGAGATCGTGACCTGAGCTGAAGTCGGACGCTTAACCGACTGAGCCACCCAGGCGCCCCTCTATGAAAAGCTTTAATAGATATGCGAATGGCCAGTGAGCACATAGAAAGTTGCTCAACATCACTAATCCTTAGGGAGATAGCATTTCACACCCTTTGGAAGCTTATCATAAAAAATGGAACAGAGAACAGTAAGTGTTGGGCAGCCACTGTGGAAAAATCAGAATTTTATTCTTTTTTAAGATTGGAAAGGAGGGGCGCCTGGGTGGCTCAGCGGTTGAGCCCCTGACTTCGGCTCAGGTCATGATCTCATGGTTCATGAGTCCGAGCCCCACGTTTGGCTCTGTGCTCACAGCTCAGAGCCTGGAGCCTGCTCCGGATTCTGTGTCTCCCCCTGTCTCTGCCCCTCCCCTCTCACGCTCTGCCTCTGTCTCAGAAATAAATAAAACGTTAAAAAAAAAAAAAAAGTGCGGATTTGAACAGGTATTTGTACACCAACATTCCTAACAGTTTGCTTCACAATAGCTTGAAGAACTTCCGTGAACAGTCCTGAACTGTACCCTTAGAAGCGTTTACGATGGTAAAGTGGGTCGCCTGGGCTGAGAAAGACCAACCTCCCGGAACAGGCAGTAGGACAGAGTAAGGACCCCCCTGGCTCAGGGCACCGATTGAAGGTAAAACCAGTTGAACCAGTTATAGGGTGTTCTTCAGGAACATTCAGCTTTCCGGTGGCAGTTGAGAAGGGCAGGTTGGGTTCACCTGGCATGGGGGTTTGCCGGGTGGACACGGCGAAGGAAGGGGAGGCCAGGTGCCATGAGGACAGTCCCCCAAGGGCAGCAGCTGTGCACCGCGAGGCTCTGCGTCTGGCTCAAGCAAACTCCCCGCCCATGTTGCCGGCCAGGCCTCTCTCTTCGGCCCTGGGATCCAGATCCTTCCTTCCTGCGATGCTGTTGGCTTCCCCTTGCGGCCAGCTCCCTGGCTTCCCACGGAAGGGAAGAGTCCCGGGCAGGTGTACTAGGCACACGCCCTCGAGGGCCATGTTCGACTGTTGTTCCTGTCTCGGTTCGCTCACGTGGCCAGGGAGAATTCCGCGTGGTGATTCAGGGCCCCGGGGCGCCTTGGCGGTCGTGTCGCGGCCCCAACTGCTTCTCTTGGATCCTTGGCTGCTGGTCGGAGACAAGGGGAATAGGAGGGCAGAGAGGCTCGCCCAGGAGAAGTGGCCTACTTAAGGAGTCACGTGGTCCTTGCCCGCTGCAGAGGGGGCGGGGGACTGGGCAGCGTGTGCCCAAGATGCGCCCGGATGGCGGGCGTACTCACGGCGCCTCTGTCGCGAGGGCCGGGCGTGTTCGGTGAGCGGTGGGATCCACCTGGGGAGGGGGGGAGGCGAAGGCTGGAGGGCACGCAGTGCTAAGGCCGCGAACGGAGGGTGGGAAGGAGTCGCACAATTGTAGCCAGGGAGGGTCCTAGTGGGGAGCTCTACCCACAGAGCTGGAACTGGTGAAGCCCAGGGTGGAATGCTCCACGGGGCGCCTGGGTGGCTCAGTCGGTTAAGCGTCCGACTTCGGCTCAGGTCATGATCTCGAGGCTCGTGGGTTCGCGCCCTGCGTGGGGCGGTCAGCACCGAGCCCGGAGCCTGCTTCCGAGCCTGTCTCCCTCTCTCTCTGCCCCTCCCAGACAGGTGCGCTCTCTCTCTCTCTAAATAAACCTTAAAAAAAGGTTTTAATTTCTTTTTTCTTTCTCTTTCTTTCTTTCTTTCTTTCTTTCTTGTGTTTATTTATTTATTTTGAGAGAGAGAGAGAGAGAGAGAGGCAGGGAGGGGCAGAGAGAGAACAGGGAGAGAATTTGAGGCAGGCTCCTTGCTTGTCTGCACAGGGCCCGACGCAGGACGGGATCTCAACACACA
Source organism: Felis catus (assembly GCF_018350175.1). Classification (NCBI taxonomy): domain Eukaryota; kingdom Metazoa; phylum Chordata; class Mammalia; order Carnivora; family Felidae; genus Felis; species Felis catus. Next base: position 110,398,580 of record NC_058377.1, on the reverse strand, counting down.
GAAATCACGACCCGAGCAGAAACCAGGAGTCGGAAGCTTAACCGACTGAGCCACCTGGGCGCCCCCAGTTTCTTTCATTTTAGAGAGAGAGCTCGTGCAAGCAGGGGAGAGGGGCAGAGAGAGGGAGGGAATCTTAAGCAGGCTCCGCGCTCAGCGCAGAGCTGGAGGCAGGGCTCGATGTCAGCATAGAGAGATCATGACCAGAGCCAAAATCCATGGACCAAAGTCCAGGGCTCCACCGACCCAACCACCCAGGCGGCCCTAAAAAAGGTTTTCTGCACACACAGTACTCTTTCTCCTTTCACACTCTGGCCGTGCGCCGGGTTCCGGCCTAAGCTCTTTGTAACTATTCGCTCATTTATTCCTTCTAACAACCACATGAGGCAGGGGCTCCCCCTCGCTCGCATTTTACAGGCGAGGAACAGAGAGGTGCAAAAGGAACACTCACCCGCTCAGCGCCAAACTGCGAATAGGGACTAGGGCGGAACTGGGATTAGAACTCAGGCCACGCTGGCGCCCCCACCTCGGGAATCTCCCAGTCCCCTCACTCGTTGAACACTCACTGGGCACCCGCCACGCGCGGGCGCTGAAGGAGGGCGAGGGGCCAGTGGGTGCAGGCGGCCGGGACCGGAGAGGGTCGGCGTCTCCGGCCCGAGCCCCGAGGCCGCTGCGCTTGGCGGGCGGGCGGGCGGGCGGGCTGCGCGGGTGCTCGGCCCCGGTCGCAGCCCGGAGTAGTCCCGCCCCCGGGGACCGGGCACCCTTGCCGGGTCACACGCTGGCGCCGCAGCCTGGGGGCGGTACCTTGTTCCTGCTCTAAGTGCTGCGGCAGCCTCGACAAGCCAGTCGGAGGGCCAGCCGTTAGCGGCTGCCAGGCCAACGTTGGGGGGCGATTCGCGCCGGGTCGGGCGGGCGTGGGGGACTTGGGGGCGCTGTCGGGGGCGGCCCTGCCGCGGAGGGACCCCAGGGGCCGGGGGACCATCCCGCGCTCTGCGCACCCCCGCCCTGCCCCTGCCGCGGGGCCCCGCACCCTCTCTCGAGGAGGGGGAGTGGCGCAGGAATCCCGTCGGGCCGGATTCCTCACCGCAAGGACAGCAGCTGGCCTCGGAATTTGGCCCCCGGCGGCGGCGGCGGCGGGGCTGGGGGGAGAAGCGTCTGGCCACAGCCTCCCGGGACCCAGAAGATCTTCCAAAGTTGCCTTCCCCTTTCTCCTTCCTTCTCTCGCTCTGCCCCGGTACTGGGACCGGACAAGGTCACACGGAGGGCCCCCAGTGGGGTTCCACCGACCTCTGGGCGGCTTCTTCAGGCCGGCTGGGGTTGGGGGCTGCCAGCTTCCTTGCTTCTAGGTCGGTGGGGACAGGGCTAGGGGCACGCGGGCTGGGGATGGGAGGCCCTCCCAGCAGGAAGAAGCCAGACCCTGGGCTGGGAGAATGGCAAGTGGGGTTGGCACAGCAGTGGCCATAGCATCCTGGGTCAGCACGGTCACTCACTCCCACCTGTGACGCTGGATCTCAGCTTACCCATCTGCACAGGGCATCCCTGGATCCTGCTGGTCTTTCTACACAGAAAGGAGAACTGTCCCAAAGCCGCCTGGCACCAGTCCAGCCTCAGAGCCCGGGGCTGACTGGGGAGACAGGAGCCCAGTAGGCTGCAGAGTCTGAACCAAGGCTTCCGGGCCTCTAGCCCAGAAGCCTCCTCTCCGTGGTATGACTTTCATCATACGTAGGATCTCTTTAAAAATGCATTTATGGTGTTACAAAAGTAATGCACGCAAGGCACACACACATACACACACACAAAACAAAAAACCACAGGGCAGGTTTGCACCAAATTTGGAAAAGTGAGTTTGAAAGGTCTGCTCTAAAACCCAGGCTCTGGGGGCACCTGGGTGGCTCAGTCGGTTAAGTATCTGACTTCTGATTTAAGCTCAGGTCGTGATCTCATGGCTCATGGGATGGAGCCCATGTCGGGCTTGGCACTCAAAGTGTGGAGCCTGCTTGGGATTCTCTCTCCCTCTCTCTCTGCCCCTCCTCCACTCTCTCTCTTTCTCTCTCTCAAAATAAATAAACTTAAGAAACCCCACCCCCACAGGCTCTGGGGACACAGCATGTGCTCTGGGAGGGCCGTAGGGAATCACTTCCCATAGCTGGATGGCCACTGCCCAGGTTCTCCCACAGGGATCTCGGGAAGGCTTTACCAGCCCGTAGGACCTCAGATTTAGATTTCTGCTGTCAGCTCTAAATAAGGACAACCAGATGCTCACAGAGACGGGTGGCCAGGCTCGAAAGACGTTCTTCACGCTATGCCCCTTCCCACGGTCACTCGTGAACAGTAAAATGATCTTGTACGGGAAGTTTTGCATGTGGGATACAAGCATCGATTTGTTCAGTACAAGGCCCATATTGCCAGAGTTCCCGCGGGCTTTGCTCTCCTGGTGGCACCTGGGATGGGTTGCTACAGGTGCATCCTTCCTGACCGCAGGTGATTATGGTCTCCTCCAGCCTCTGGGAATCCAGCTAACAATCAGTTGAAGAGCACAGCTACCCTTTGCGGGGCCCTGACTCTGTGGCCAGGCCTTTCTCTGCCTGCATCAGTGACGCTCCCCACCCCCACACCCCTGCAATAATGCTCTAGGGTAGGAACAATTATCTTCATCTGGCTTAGAGAGGTAGGTGACTTGTCCAAGGCCACACTGTGAGTGGAGGCACAAGATGCAAAGACAGGTTTTTACCCTTAATGCTATACTCAGGGTCCCTGCAAATGGAGGATGGCAGGAGGGAGGGCCTGTCCCATCCGCCAGACACGTGGGCATTCAAGTCACCTGCTTTCCTTAAACCCTCTGGGACCTAAGCCCTGCCTGTGGCCTTCATTCACTGAGGCTGGGTGCATGGCAGGAGGCCACCAGGGAAGACCACACTCGCTCTCAGTGCTCAGAGGCCTCCAGGAAGCTGCCAGGCCTGCCCAGTCTCGAGCTAGCTGGCAGAGCATCCTGGGGTGGGGTCCAACCCAGGTACTCCGTGAAGGGGCCCAGCTCTGTTACTCTGCTGGCGGGGGCTGAAACCCAATCGTGAGCATGTAGGATTTCAGCCTGTTGGCCTGTGAGTACTCACATCAATATTTTAAGGCTCAGAAATGAAGTAAGGGAGCCTGGTCCTGGGGACAGCCTGGGAGGGGGTGGTGAGCACAGCCCAGCCGGCCCTCTAGGGAACCCCCACTGCGCCCAGCTTCTGCTGCTTCCTGGGCCAAAGGTGCTTTTGGTGCTGACAGCCAAGGCTCCCCTGTATTCAGAGGAAGTCCTGGTGGGTCCCCGGGTTCTGCCCTTCCTAGCTGCCTGCTGGAGATGGAAGTGTTAATTACACTCACTTCATTGCTAGTTCCGAAACCTCAAAAATGCCGCATACAGGTAAAGGACACAGCATAGGGCCTGCTCCTATCAAGTGCTTGACAAACGGTCCCTCCATTTCCAGGGAGGCAAACTCAGAAAGCCCTTCCTTGGAACAGGCCTTGCGGTTGCACTTGGTGGCAGGGCGGTGGCCCGTGGGACCCTGGTCTGCCTAGTGGCCCTGGGGACTCCCCTGGCCAGTCCCTCAGGCCAGAGGAATCAGTCTGCGGGAATGCCTGGGACTGGACAGGGGCCTCGAGATCTACTGTCTCCCCGAATCCCTATTGCTCCTAAGGCCGACCACCCACACCCTCTTTGTCTGCTCTCAGAATTCAGCATCAATCAGAGCTTTTGGAAATTTTTTCTTCCTTCTTTTTTTTTTTTTAAGATTTTATTTTTGGGGCACCTGGTGGCTCCGTTGGTTGAGCGTCCGACTCTTGATTTCAGCTCAGGTCGTGAACTCACGGTTCGTGAGATCAAGCCCCACGTCGGGCTCTGGGCGGATAGCACGGAGCCTGCTTGGGGTCCTCCCTCTCCCTCGCTCTCTGCCTCTCCCCGGCTCGTGCTCTCTCTCTCAAAATAAACATCAAAAAAAATAAATAAATAAACTACAGTGTAGTGGAAACATAACTTTGATATATGGCACCGGGAAACCAAAACATTCATTTGAGTCACTTCACTGTGATACTTGCTTTATCACGGTGGTCTGGAACCGGACTTGTCATGTCTCTGAGGCATGCCTGTGATCCCCATTTTAGAGCCGCGGAAACTGAGGCTCAGTCCCAAGTCATACAGCTACTTAGTGAGGAGCCAGAACTTCATCCAGGCAGAAATATTTGACTGTCTACAATCAGGGCCTGCTGGTCAAGATCTCTCCTGGAAGTCCCATGTGGGGAGGAGACTGACAATACACAATAAACAAGCGGGGATGAGGGGAGAGGCACAGTGTGGCAGTGGGGGGGACAGTGTTGCTATTCTTGATTGGACCGGGAGCCAGGCGTAGCCGTTTTCCTCATTAACCCGTGCGGCCAAGCCTTATGACTGGTGCACTGAAGGCACTTGAGAAAAATGGAAAATGAACCCTTCCTACCACCTTCAACCCGGTCGCGTTTCACTTCTGTCTGATACACGGACATGTGGGCTCAACATCTTTTTTTTTTTTTTTTTAGTAAACTCAATGCCCAGAGTGGGGCTTGAAGCCCGAGATCGAGAGGTACACGCTGCACCAGCTGAGCCAGCCAGGCGCCCCTCGGACTCAGCATCTTTGATACCCCAGTCCAGGTGCCGGACAATCATTCAGATTGTTTCCAGCCTTTTCCAATTACGGATGGTGAGGCAGTGGACAGTTCAACGATGCATGGGGGCTTCATGCTTTGCATGACTGCTTGGGAGAAAGTCTTGGGAATGGGGTTGCCAGGTCAAGGGTCATGAGCAGACTTATCACTCTGGGTTTCTCTTTGTGGATCGTGATGGGTCTGGAACTTTTCTTGAGTGCCTACTGCACGCCAGACCCCGTCTTCGCTATGCATCCTCACAGGTGACTCTGGAAAGCGGACTGCGTGGAAAATGCCTTCTCAACCCTCTAAAGCCTTGCTCAAGAGGCAAGGCTGGGGAGGCTTCCCCTACTTCTATGGCAGAATTAGTCTTTAGCGTTACTCTAGGCCAAGCTTCCTCAGTCTCCCCTCCGGTAGTTTTGCCCCAGCCCTGAGGGTGGGCCCTGAGTGGCCAAACGAAGGATGAGCTAATGAGAGCTACATTCAGGACTTTAGCTTGCCTGCAGGGGAGGGAAGTTTTATATCCTCTTGGAAGTAATGCTCTTTCTTCACACAAAGGAGCGGGGACACCTGCCCTGGCCTCTCATCTTAGCCGAGGGGCCTCAGCTGAAACACGCAGACCCTGCAGGACTCAGTCTCCACATCTATAAACGGAAGCAATAACAGATAAAACTTTTCCAACACCTTTAATAAGGCATCGTTTTCCTCCCACAGGGAACGGCAGTCCCATAAAGGCGCCTGTGGGTTCTAACAGCTCAAACCAGCAGACGCCAGGGTTATTTCAAACAACAGAGACCCAACCCTTACTTCTAACGCCCTTTCCTCCCCGCCAGGTTTCTGGCATTCCTGAGATTACTAGGCGGGTGCCAGGGGGACAAAAGGTCTGTCACCTGGGTAGGCCATGGACACGGTCCCACCCCTGCAGTGGTATTTTTAGACAAAGTCCTTGGCTACTTTATCTAAATGGCCTGACTGAAGACCTTGAATTTTCAGCTTTTCAAACATCCAATGGGACTCCCACCCGGCTTCCCTTCTAAAACGCCCAGGCTACTCCCAGGTCCTCAGTTCAGTGCACAGGCCCACCTCTACAGCTGTCTTGTCAAAGGCCCCTTTTCATTATAATACTTTTGTTCAAAAAGTCCACTTTTCTTGGAGCAAGTTCAGCCAAGCACACACGATCTAAAAAGAGATGTTTGCTTCTGGCCGACTGTGAAATCCCACACAGAAGCCATTTTCTGTAATCCAGGCGCTTAATTTCCTAAGCAGCCTGGGAAACCTCTTGTCCCAGCTCACGTCCCGTAAAATAGGATCTGTAATTTTTATATTTATCTGTAACCCCCTACCAGAAAGGATCGGCCACGGGCTCAAACAGGAGTGAGGGGCAGAGGCCGGGGTGGCCAACTGGAGAAGGGGCCCTCGTCCCCCTCCGCGGGCAAAGGTGCGTTAGTCACGGTCACGCGGCTGCCTCCTGCGCGGGGGCGGGCGGGGCGCGTCCACAAAGCCAGCAGCCCCGTGGCACTCACCTTTGGCCAGTGATCCGCGTGGCTGCGGCGGCCCCGCTGCGGGATGCCGCCCCGCCTGCCCCGAGCCTTCAGTGCCCGGCGTCCTCAGCACCAAGGACAGGGAAACTGAGGCTGCGGGAGGGACCCCCCCCCCCCGGAGGGCGGGGTCCCTTGTTCAGCCTTGAGCCAATCGCCTCTGCCCTGTTTTCGGACCCGGGGAAAATAATTCCTCCGGCTCTGGGTTGTTCGGAGCGCGGCCGCGCCTCGCAAGGAGCCGAGCCGGCGCTGGGAAGTGTTATAAAAACACACCCACGGAGCAGCAGAGAGAGGTGCCTTGCCCCAAGGTCATGCAAAAAGAGAAGCCAGCCTGCAGGCACTAGCTTCCTGCCTGCACCCTGCCAGGCCCCGGCTTCAGATGTCCTGGGGTTCCCAGGGGTCCGAGCGAAGTTTCGGCTCCCAGAGCCAAGCCCGGGCTGCCCGAGGCTCAGGGGCCGGAGGCACCCACCGGGCCCCCGCGCCGCTCTCCGGGCGCCCCCGCACCTCAATTGCTGCTCTCCAACCCGGCGACCCCCGGCTCCGGCTCGACGCCCCCGCCCCCCGCGCCGGCCCCGCCCCCCGCGCCGGCAGCGCCCGGGGCGGGGGGCGGTGCCGCAGCCAATAGGGAGGTGGCGTGGAGAGGGCGGTGGCGGCTGTGAGGCCAATCGGCGGCGGCCGGCGGCCAATCAGCGGCGGGCTCGAGGGCGGGCTGTGACGCGGGCGGCGCTCCTCGTGCGGCGGCGGTATAGGAGCGCGCGCCGCGGCCAGCCGGGCCCGCCGAGCGTCTCAGCCGCCGCCGCCGCCGTCCGCTGCTCGCTCGCTCGCTCGCTCGCTCGCTCCCTCCGCGCCGCCGCCCCGCGCCCGCCCGGCGCGCCCCCAACCGCCGCTCCCGCCCCCGGCCGGCCGGTCAGCGAGCCGGCGGGCGGCCTCCGCGCCCGGCCTCCGTGAGGGGGGCGCCCGGCCGGACCCTGAGCCTCGCTCTCTCGCGCTGCGGCCGTCCGCGCCTCCTCGGCCGCCTGCCCGGCATGAAGACCAAGTTCTGCAACGGGGGCGAGGCGGAGCCCTCGCCGCTCGGGCTGCTCCTGAGCTGCGGCGGCGGCGGCGGCGGCAGCGCGGCCCCGGCGCCCGGCGTGGGGCAGCAGCGCGACGCCGCCAGCGACCTCGAGCCCAAGCAGCTGGGCGGCCCGCAGCCGCCGCTCGCGCTGCCGCCGCCGCCGCCGCCGCCGCTGCCGCTGCCTCCGCCGCCGCCGCCGCCGCCGCCGGCCGACGAGCAGCCCGAGCCTCGGACGCGGCGCAGGGCCTATCTGTGGTGCAAGGAGTTCCTGCCCGGCGCCTGGCGGGGCCTTCGCGAGGACCAGTTCCACATCAGTGTCATCAGGTCGGTGGCGGCGCCCCGCCGGGGTGGGCGCGCAGGGCGGACGCGGGGGAGCCGCTGGCCGGGGCGGGGGCGGACCCCGTGGGAAACCCAAGCCCCCCCCCCCCCCCCAGACCTTCCAGAAGACCGGCTGTTGAACGGATCCCGGTTCCATGCGAAGACAGGTCTCCTCCGAGCAGAACAATACCGTTGAATCATCACAAAGTGCGTTTTGTGCAGAAGCTCGTGAAACCTTGCCAGGGGAGGCCCTGCCTCTGGGGTTCAGGGCCTTGAGTGAGGAGGGATGTTGTGAGGGGCTTTAAAAGAAGACCCTTGGTGACTTCACTGCTAGTTCCTCGCGTCCGCGACTTGCTCCCCGCCCCCCGAAATTCACTTGTTCGTGTCGGGGGGGGGGGTAACATCTGCTCGTTCCCCGCTAACGCTGCTCAGACATAGGGGTGTCTCCGTGGTCCGAGTTTAGGAGGTGTGGCTCCAGGAATGACGAGGAGCGAGGTGGAAAGGGCCTCCCCTTTTCTTAAGCTAAAAATATGTAGCCATATATTTAAATGACCGGGAAAATGTCCGCGTGTGTTTATTCAGACGGAAGAGGAAAAGGGGCTGCCTTGATTTTTGGGGCCACTCTGGTCCCAGGAGATGACCGTTTAACATTTAGCGTGGGGCCTATTTATTTATTTATTTATTTATTTAAAAAAAATTTTTTTTTAATGTTTATTTTTTTTTTCAACGTTTATTTATTTTTGGGACAGAGAGAGACAGAGCATGAACGGGGTTGGGGCAGAGAGAGAGGGAGACACAGAATCGGAAACAGGCTCCAGGCTCTGAGCCATCAGCCCAGAGCCCGACGCGGGGCTCGAACTCACGGACCGCGAGATCGTGACCTGGCTGAAATCGGAGGCTCAACCGACTGCGCCACCCAGGCGCCCCTGTTTATTTATTTTTGAGACAGAGCGAGACAGAGCATGAATGGGGGAGGGTCAGAGAGAGGGGGGCAGGGGGTCCGAAGCTGGCTCTGCACCCGACAGCAGTGAGCTGGGTGCGGGGCTGGAACTCACGAACCTCGAGACGGTGCCCTGAGCCCCCCAGGCGCCCCTAGACCTTTAAAAGTGCATTTCTTTCTCTGCCCGTTTTCTTTTAGCTGGTTGACTAGGCTGAGTGTAGTATCTGGAAACTGGCCGGCTGCCACTGATAATCCCCAACTCCAGTTTTAGTCATTTGATTCCTTTTCTGTGCCCAGTCTTGCAGCAGAGCTTCACTTCCTTGTTGCGCCTCTGGCCCCTCTCACAGATTTGCTTACGAGCAGTAGGAGCCAAAGGTGGGAATCAAAAGAGTTTGCCCAGTGAAAGGCTTTTTATATTTTCATTTTACTTATTAAAATTTTTTTTTAATGTTTATTTATTTTTGAGGGAGACAGAGTGTGAGCAGGGGAGGTGCAGAGAGAGAGGGAGACACAGAATCTGAAGCGGGACCCAGGCTCCCAGCTGTCAGCACAGAGCCCCACGCGGGGCTCAAACTCACCAACCGTGAGATCGTGACCCGAGCCGAAGTCGGACGCCTAACCTAACCGACTGAGCCACCCAGGCGCCCCTACAGTGACAGTTTTAAGCAAAACACAACAGCTTAACCGACCAGTGACACTCCCCTGAAAGGGCCCACAAGGGAATGTCTTAAGGCTGGATCCCGGGTGTCCGAACATCCTCACAGGCGACAGGCAAGAGCGCTGGGGCAGGAGTGGGGTGCCAGAGACCCAGTCTCTCAGACTCTGACATCAGCGAATAGCCGCTGCCCTCCAGCCCCTCTAGGTTTCTCGTTTATACAGACTGATGATTACATGGCCTGGGATGATCTCTGTCACCCTTTTCTTTGAGAATTTTCAGGCCTACCTGAATGTCATCGTTTTGGAGACACTTACATTAAAAAAATGAATAGGGGCACCTGGGCGGCTCAGTCGGTTAAGCGTCCGACTTTGGCTCAGGTCATGATCTCGTGGTTTGTGAGTTCGAGCCCCGCGTTGGGCTCTGTGCTGACAGCTCGGAGCCTGGAGCCTGCTTCCGATTCTGTGTCCCCTCTCTCTCTGCTCATGTTCTCTCTGTTCCTGTAAGAGCATTGAAGATGTTTTCTTTTCTCCAGGAATTGGTACTCGCAGAAGTAGTCTTGGAAGCTCTCCTGTTTAGAGGACCTTTTAAAACTATGGTATACATTGCCTCTTAGTCCTGTTTTTTGCAATAGAATGTAATTATGGAACGGGTCTAATGAGAAAAGAGGTGATTTAGCACATGGGAAGCGGGTGATGCCTAGCTTTAAAAAGGGGCAAAAGAGGTGGGCCCCTAGGTGGCTCAGTTTGTTACACATCTGACTTTGGCTCAGGTCATGAGCTCTTGGTTCTTGAACTTGAGCCCCGTTTCGGGTGAGCTCTGCTTCTCTCTCTCTCTCTCTCTCTCTCTCTCCCCCCCCCCCCTCTCTCCCTCTCTCCCCCCCTCTCTCCCTCTCTCCCTCTCTCCCTCTCTCCCTCCCTTCCTCCCTTCCTCTCTCCCTCCCTTCCTCTCTCCCTCCCTTCCTCTCTCCCTCCCTTCCTCTCTCCCTCCCTTCCTCTCTCCCTCCCTTCCTCTCTCCCTCCCTTCCTCTCTCCCTCCCTTCCTCTCTCCCTCCCTTCCTCCCTCCCTCTCCCTCCCTTCCTCCCTCCCTCTCCCTCCCTTCCTCCCTCCCTCTCCCTCCCTTCCTCCCTCCTTCTCCCTCCCTTCCTCCCTCCTTCTCCCTCCCTTCCTCCCTCCTTCTCCCTCCCTTCCTCCCTCTCCCTCCCTCTCCCTCCCTCTCCCTTCCCCCTGCCCCCTCCCCCCTCCCCCACTCTCTCCCCCCTCCCCCACTCTCTCCCCCCTCCCCCACTCTCTCCCCCCTCCCCCACTCTCTCCCCCCTCCCCCACTCTCTCCCCCCTCCCCCACTCTCTCCCCCCTCCCCCTGCTCCTTGTGTGATTCTGTCTCTCTGTCCCTCGCTCACTTGTGCGCGCGCTCTCTCTCTCTCTCTCAAAATAAGGTGGGGGGCAAAAGAGGCAGTTCAGAGCGAGGAAAGGGATTCCTCTGGGTCGAAATCCAGTGGCCCTCCACAGGCAGGTGGCACTTCCTGTGTCTCTGGCTATCGTGTTAGTGACACTTCACAATCTTTCAGCTTTTTACTGAGTGCTGGTCTGTCCGCAGGGGTTTATCAGACCTCACCACCTCGACTCAGTCCGTCTAGACTGTCCCACGTTTAACCCTTTTGCTCCTTCCCACCCTGGAATATGCTTTTGCTGCTTTCTGTCTTGGAGTTGAAACAGCAGCTGGCCAGAGCTGCAGGACCACTGCCACCTTTGCACTCCCCCACAGGCCCCTCCTCTGCCTGCAGTGACAGCTGAGACCTGGTGAGCCGCTTTTGCCTTTTGCGTTCACACCTGCTGTCTCCTCTGTTTGCTGTTTCTGAAGCCAGGAGTCCAGGCCTGCGCCCTTGCTTAGACCCTGTACCAGGAGGCACCTGTGGATGTCCTTGCACTTTGGGTCCCCCCCACCCCCATCCATTCTATATCTTGTTGCCCGGTATTTCTCAAATATTGTTATTCTTGTTTAAAAAAATTTTTAAAAATTTTTTTAATGTTTATTTATTATTTTTGAGAGAGACAGAGCACAAGTGGGGAGGGGCAGAGAGAGAGGGAGACACAGAATCCAAAGCAGGCTCCAGGCTCCGAGCTGTCCGCACAGAGCCCGACACGGGGCTCAAACCCACGAACTAGAGGTCATGACCTGAGCCAGAGTCAGAGGCTCAACTGATTGAGCCGCCCAGGCACCCCTGTTCCTTTAGCTTTAAAAGTTTACCGTGGCTTCCTGTAGCTGGAGATTAAAATCCAAACTTGTTGGCGTGCTTTCAGCTTGGGCCCCAGCCTCCCTTTTTAGAGTGGTTCTTTCTTGTTGTCGTTGCTGTTGTTTAAAAATCGCTCTCCCCCCCTTGCCAGCAACAAGGAACAGGGAGCTAGTTACACTGGACCCTGCGTTTCCTGAATGCGCTTTGTGTTTTCAGTCTCCAGGCCTTTCTTTGCGCCACTACTCTGCTTGGCAGCCTGGTGTCTGCTTCTAAACTTCCTCCTTCGAGGCCTGGCTTAGGGAGAAACAGAATTAATTTCTTCCCTGTTTGTTTGTCCTCCATAGCACTTCATATACATACACACCTTCACGGCAGCAGCACTTACCGCATCTGTGTGTTTATTCTTTGACTCCCATGTTAGATTGAATTAATTCCTAGAGGGCATTTCCTGTTCATCCTCGTGTCTCCAGCAGTGGAATAGTGCCTGACTCGTGGTAGGCACTGGATTTTAGCTTAAATTGGCCTCTTCACTATCCTTTTAATGTGATTGATGGCAGGGGTCTCTGGAATCAGACTGTTGTTTGCCTGAGTTCTTTAGCAGTGGTATAGGGAAAGATAAGAATTACCATAACATAGGGGTGCCTGGGTGGCTCAGGCGGTTAAGCCTCCGACTTCAGCTCAGGTCATGATCCCACGGATCGTGGGTTCGAGCCCCAAGTTGGGCTCAGTGCTGACAGCTCAGACCCTGGATCCTGCTTCAGATTCTGTGTCTTACTCTCTGCACCTCCCTGCTCGCACTCTCTCTCTCTCCCTTTCAAAGATAAATAAACGTTTAAAAAAATTACTATAACATAGAAATTGTCATTAATAAACTGACCGCTCAAAAATTTTGTCCATGCCCAACTGTCACAGCTGAACACTAACTTTTGTCCAGGCCCATCAAATCAAGTGTTTGTTATTATCACTCTTGCTGCTGATTGATAAAAGTCACAGTCAGTTGTGAAATGAAATTGCAGATCTCTGCAAGATTTCCTGAAGTTTGCTGGAAGAAACGCTTGAGAGCTGTTAAAGTTTCACACATACCTGTTGACACAATATATCCCACAGACCCACTAACAGTTGAAAATTGATGGGGAGGATGATACCATGAGCCCTTCACAATAGAATCATTTAAACATCAAAAAACAGAGAGAAGCCCTTGAAAAGACTGGCCAAGTCCGTAGATGTATTTGCAGAATGATGCAATAAAAGTCAAACAGGGAGTGAATTATGGTTTATGGTGTCATCATTAACTTTTTGGTAAAATTATGCCAAAATTCCCTACCTAATTTCCTTTTTATGTGCACGGTTGCATTATAACTTATGTTATAAATAACTTAGTTTCATTTTCCAAGATGTTTCATTTATATTTTGTTTTTACTGTTTACTGTGAAAATTTGGTCCCTTAAGGGGTCTTACTTTTTTAAAAAATTAATAAACTTGGAGCATAGGACTGGCTTAGTGGAGCATGTGACTCTTGATCTTGGGGTCGTGAGTTCGAACCCCACATTGGGCATAGAGCTTACTTAGAAAAAATAAACTTAATTTTTTTTAGAACAGTTTTAGTTCACAGCCAAACTGAGCAGAAAGTACAGAGAGTTCCTGTATACCCCAGTCCCCCACCCCACCAAAACCTCCATCACTGTTGACATCGCCCCCCGCCCCCCACACCCGAGTGGTACATTTGTTAAAATCCACGAACCTACATCAACACGTCACCGTCACTCAAAGTCCATGAGTTACTTTACGCTAAGGTTCACTTCCAGTGTTGTGCATTCTGTGGGTTTGGAGAAATGTATGATGACGCATTTCCACCATTGTAGCAACCTGCAGAGTAGCGTCTGTGCCCTGAAAGTCCTCTGTCCTCTGCCTGTTTATTTACCCCTCTCTCCTCCCAACCCCTTTTCTCAGATGTCGTATGATGGGAAGCACGAAGCATGTAGCCTTTTCGATTGGCTTCTTTCACTTAACAGCCTGCATTTAAAAGTCTCCTTCGTGGCTTGATAGTGTGTGTCGTTTCAGTACTGAACACTATTTCATCCGGATGGACTACGGTCTGTCCGTTTACCTACTGCGGGACCCCTTGGTTGCCTCTAAGTTTCAGCGGTTAGGAAGAAAGCTGCTGTAAATATCCGTGTGCAGCTTTCTGTGCGGACATAAGCTTTCTCCTCTTTTGAGTAAATATGAAGGGGTGCGGTTGCTAGCTCGTGGGGTAAGGGCATGTTTCGTTTTGTTAAGATACTTCTGGTCTGGGGCGCCTGGGTGGCTCAGTCGGTTAAGCGTCTGACTTCAGCTCAGGTCATGATCTCACAGCTTGTGAGTTTGAGCCCCACGTCGGGCTGTGTGCTGACAGCTCAGAGCCTGGGGGCCTGTTTCGGATTCTGTGTCTCCCCCTCTCTCTGCCCTTCCCCTGTTCATGCTCTGTCTCTCTCTGTCTCAAAAACAAATAAAAACATTAAAAAAAAAAAAAAAAAAGATACTGCTGGTCTGATCTCCAGGGCTGCTGCTCCGTCGTGTCCCGGCAGCTGTGAGCGAGAGCTCCTGTCGCTCCGCACCCTTGCCCGCATTCGGGGTCAGTGGTCTAGATTTGGGCCACTCTAATAGGTGTGAGCTGGTGTCTTGTGGTTTTAATTTGCAATTCCCTGAGGACATGTGATGTATATGCTTTCTTGTCCTCTGCCTGTCTTCTTTGGTGAGGCGTGCGTTTAGGGTTTTTGCCCATTTTTTAAGTTGAGCTGTTTATTTCCTTATTGTCGTGATCAAAGGGTTCTTTGTATCTTTTGGCCGATAGTCATTTACGCAGTGTCTTTTGCAGGTATTTGCTTCCAGTTTGTGGTTGTCGTCTTACTTTCTTGAATGACGTCTTTTGCGGAGAAGTTTTAAATTTTAATGAAGTCCAGCTTATCAATTATTTCTTTCATGGATCATGCCTTTGGTGTGGTATCTAAGATGTAATCACCGTAACAGGGTTGTTTAGGTGATTTCCTGTTATAGTCTGGTTTGTCGTTTTGCATTTTACGTTTACATCTAGGATCCATTTTGTGTTGCCTTTGGGGAAGAGTGTAAGGTCTGTGTCTAGATTTCATTTTTTAAATGTGAATGTCTAGTCATTCCAGCACCATTTGTTAATAAGACTGTCCTTTCCCTACTAAATTGCCTTTGCTCTTTGTCAAGATCAGTGGACTGTATTTATGTGGATCTATTTCTGGGCTGTGCAATCTGTTCCATCGATCTGTTTGTCCATTGTTTTGCCAACACCACACAGTCCTGATTATGCAGCTTTGTAGTAAGTCTTGAAGTCAGGTAGTGTCAGTCGTCTGACTTTGTTCTTCTCCTTCAATACCAGATTGGCTATTCTGGGTGTTTCGCCCCTCCATGTAAACTCCAGAGTCAGTTTGCCAACATTGGGATTTTGATTGGGATTTGTTGGATCTACACAAGTAGGGAAGAATTGACATCTTGGCAGTATCGAGTCTTCCTATCCATGGGCATGGGCTAGTTCTTCATTTTATTTAGTTCTTTGATATTTTTCATTAGAGGTTTGTATTTTTCTTCTTATAGATCTTGTTCGTATTTTGTTACATTTATACTTCAGTGTTTCATTTTTTGGTTGCTGATGTATGTGAGAATAGGTCTTTGATTTTAATTTGTACTTGTTCATTGCTAGTATAGGGGACAGTGATTGACTTTTATGTTAACGTTGTATCCTGCAACCTTGCTATAATTCTTATTAATTCCAGGATTTTTTTTTTTTTTTTTTCAGTCTAGCCTCTTAGCTTGTCCAGCTCTGATACCGATGCCCATGTTCTCCTTCTGGGTTTTTCCCTGCAGTGGAACCCTGGCAGCCAGCCTAGCCCCCTCCACTATCTCACCATCCTCTATCAGCTGGCGGAGAATCTTGTCCTGCCCTTGGACAGCCCTTGTCTTTAGCTTTTCAGGGGTCTGTTTTGTATCTGCAACGAGGTTGTACTGTACATGTCTTTCATAAGTTGTGCATGTGTGTAAGCAAGCTCTGTACCCAACCTGGGGCTCACACTCACAACCCCCGAGGTCAAGAGTTGTATGTTCTACTGACTGAGCCAGCCAGGCGCCACTCCTTGTCATTCATAACATATTTACACATCTCACTGTGGCCGGTGCTTTTTCTGTTCAGTGTCCCAGTGACCCAGGGGCTGATGATGAAACAGTAAGACAATAAGGCCTGGGAGGTCCATGTGAGCTAGGAGTGATGTGGGAGCCCTTTGTGGAGAAAGTGGCAGCACCCCTGAACTCTGAAAGGTGCAAGAACCTCTCTGGTGAGAAAAGCAGGAAGAAGCATGCTACCTTCCAAGGATGCTAAGAATAGTGGCTTGAGGGGCGCCTGGGTGGCTCAGTCGGTTAAGCGGCCGACTTCGGCTTAGGTCATGATCTCACGGTCTATGAGTTCGAACCCCGCGTCGGGCTCTGTGCTGACAGCTCAGAGCCTGGAGCCTGTTTCAGATTCTGTGTCTCCCTCTCTCTCTGAACCTCCCCTGTTCATGCTCTCTCTCTGTCTCAAAAATCAATAAAGGTTAAAAAAAAAAAAAAAAGAATAGCGGCTTGAAATGGGTATTTTAGGGGGGGCGCCTGGGTGGCTCAGTCAGTTAAGCATCTGACTCTTGGTTTCGGCTCAGTTCACGATCTCACGGTTCGTGGGTTCGAGCCCCACGTCGGGCTCTGCACTGACAGTGCGGTGCCCGCTTGGGATTCTCTCGCTCTCCCTTTCTCTCTGCCCCTCCTCTGTCCGCTGTCTTTCTCACAATAAATAAGTAAACTTAAAAAAAAAAAAATCGGTGTTTTAGGAACCCTTTCTGTGGGACACGTGGATTACCACGACTGGGTGGTGGTTGTGGTGGTGGCACTAAGGGGATGTAGTGGGTGGAGAGCAGGGATACCGCTAACCATCTTACAGTACAAAGGACAACCCCTCCTCTTCCTCCAGCAGAGGATTCTCAGACTCCGAGTGTCAACAGTGCCAAGGTTGAACAGCCCTTGGAATGCGGGACTGAAGACCAGCTTTCCTCTTCCGTCCGTTTGGCCCACTCTTAACACACGCACCTTTGCTTTACCGTTGCTCCTGGTGAGCAGCTGGCATTACCTGATCATCACAAAAACCCCTATCAGATGCTCCTGCATTATTTTATGGTGAGAAGACAGGCTTAAAAGGCATCGAGTAACTTGCCCAAGGCCACACAGCTGTCTGGGAGCCAGCAGCTCACCAAGGTCAAAGGCTGTTCTCTTAACTCTGCCTCCAGGCTCGGGGTTAAGGCATCTGTTCCTGATTACCACACACTGATGCTGGCATTTCACTCTGGTTTTGTTTTTTTTTTCCCCTCCACCTGAGCTATGATTATTTCAAGTTGAGTTTTAGATGGTCAGAAGAATTTTGCAAAAATCCACCCCCCCCCTTTTTTTTCCTTATTCCGTTTGTGCTCCAAATTCATTGGCTGTTTTGGTATTTCACTGTCTTCTATTTTCTATGTATCCAGTCCTTTGTTCTTGCCAGTCCTTTCTCTGTGGAGATAGTGGTTGTGTTTGAATTCCCCCCCCCCTTGCCCCCCAGTCATTTGACTTTGAGAAAAAGTGAAACCTTTTGTTTCCAGGCGGCGAGCCCCAGGGAGACTGAGTCTGCATGCTGGACTTGATGCCCAGTTACTTGTGGATAATTTGCAGACATTTCAGGAGCTTTTTTGCTTTTTAGCAAAATACGGTTGGTTAGGTGCGGATCAGATAACTCCCCATCTTAGTTTGGCAGGTGAAAATCTTTTGTTCAAGATTTCTCTGGAGCAGGCAGGTTCTTGGGTTGATCATTCCCTGAACATTGAGCTGATACACCTGAATATGAATCCTTTTCCAAACAATTAAAGATATACAGATGTTTTTGATGGATGAATGGATTAGCAAAATGTCCCATTTACGTACAATGGAATATTTGTTAACCTTAAAGGAGTCTTTTTTTTTTTTTAATTTGAGAGCGCGCACTCGAGCCAGGGAGAAGGGCAGAGGGAGAGAGAGAAGCTTAAGCAGGCTCCATACTCCGTTTGATCCCATGACCCTGGGATCATGACCTGAGCCTAAATGAAGAGTTGGACACTCAACCAACCGAGCCACCCAGGCGCCCCTAAAAGAAGGAGGTTCTGACACATGCTACCACAGGGATTAACCTTGAGGACATGCTAATAAGTGAAATGCTTGCCAGTCACAAAAAAGACCTGTATTGTACGATCCGACTTCTGTGAGACCTCTAGCGGAGTCATATTCATACACACAGAGTAGATGGTGGTGGCGGGGGTGGGGGGAGAACGGAGCGCTAGTGCCCAATGGCTCAGTTTCAGTTTTGCAAGATAAAAAGAGTTGTGGAGACAAATGGTGGTGGTGTTTGCAAAAACAGTGTGAATACACTTAATGCCACTGAACTGTGCACTTAAAAACGGTTAAGGTGGTAAATTGATATGTGTATTTTATCACAATTTAAAGATTGGAAAAAAATAGGGGTGCCTGGCTGGCTCTTGACTTCAGGGTTGTCGGGCGAACGTGATAACCACTACACTACGGAAACCCTTGACTTCAGGGTTGTAAATTCAAGCCCTGCGTTGAGTGTAGGGATTACTAAAAAAAAATGAAGACGAAAAAAGGGGTGCCTGGGTGGCTCAGTAAGGTGAAGGATCCAAATCTTGATCTCAGCCCAAGTCTTGATCTCACGGGTATGAGTTCCAGCCCCGTGTTGGTCTCCATGCTGAGCTTAGAGCCTACTGAAAAAATAAAAATAAAAAATAAAAACTTAAAAAAATGGCTGTTGAAAAATTGGAAAAAAAAGGTATGTAGATGTTTGACATTAGGAATGTCATATTTCAAGACTTTGGGCACTCCACTAAGTTGTATCACCATAGCATGGAATTTTCCTGCTTAGACTGCTGTGGAATAAAATAGGAATTAAGTGACCTCTTTGAGACCTGCTAGGTCTACAAATAAAGGATGCGAGCCAGTTTTAAAGCTGTTTAAAAATGTGTTCCTAAAATAAAAGCTGTATTACACAATAAACCCTATCTAGCGAAGTGATTATACTCCAAAATTTTAGAAAAATACACTCTGTAGCATAAAGAGTTGAAAACATTGAAGCCACTCCTAGATGCAAATGCAGAGACTAGCTCAGAAGCTCTCTTATATGTTTGCCTTATAACTTGTAGTTAAAATTTGTTCTTCAGCAAAATCTCCCAACTACTTCTTTAAAAAAAATTTTTTTTTTTAAATTTTTATTCATTTTTGAGACAAAGAGCATGAGTAGGGGAGGGGCAGAGAAAGGGGGAGACAACAGAACCTGAAGCAGGCTCCAGGCTCTGAGCTGTCAGCACAGAGCCTGATGCGGGACTCAAACTCACAGACTGTGAGATCCTGACCTGAGCTGAAGTCGGACACACAACCGACTGAGCCACCCAGATGCCCCTCCCCAGCTACTTCTTAACCCACAAACTGGTACTTGAATCTCGGGATGTGACATTCGCCAAGTGCCCAAATCTGTACTGTGTATGCCAGCTTCCTGATGCTGATGTGTTAAAGTGGGTCACGTGATGCAGCCCAAATAAATCACATCTACTGGACTGTTAAGCTTTTTCCCTGGGGCTGAGAAAGTTTTGATGATCTCATTGACTCCAGTCTGTCTTCCTTTTATTTATTTTTATTAACAATTTTGTTTATGATTTCTTCTTTTTTTTTTTTAGATGTTTATTTATTTTGAAAAAGAGAAAAAGCGAGCAGGAGCAGGGAAAGGGCAGAGAGGGAGAGAGGGTCCCAAGCAGTCTCCGCATTGTTAGTGCAGAGCCCAACATGGGGCTTGAACCCATGAACTGTGAGATCATGACCTGAGCCACACCAAGAGTTGGTGAGCCACCAACTGAGCCACCCAGGGGCCCCTTCCTCCTCCTCCTTCTTCCTCCTCCTCCTCCTCCTCTTCTTCTTTCTCTTCTTCCCCTCCTCCCCCCTCCCTCCTCCTCCTCCACCATTTTATTATTTTAAGTAATTTCTACACCCAGTGTGGGGCTCGAACTCACAATTGTGACATCAGGAGTCACGTGCAGACACCCCTTGACTTCCTTTCACATGTAGAGTGTATTTAACACGCTATGTGAACTTTACAGAGCAACCAAAATTGAATAACAGTTTTCGTGGCCAACACCTGATGGTAGCATTTGATGTTTTTGGCAAGGTGGGTGGAAAGTCTGGACACATTTGCGAAGTGGCCTTTGTTTCCTCTGTTTGTGCTGTGGAACCAAGATGACAGCTCGCTCCTGTGACTTTACGCCTGGAGAGGGGGTGAGGAGTTTACGGGCAGCACTGTCCTGTCCCACGGGACGGTCCGGACAGTAGAAAGCAGAGGGGTAACTTTCCAGCTGTGGCAGCAGTAGCCGCCTTCCTTTGCTTCCTCTTATGGTTGGGTCACTTCAAGCGACTTGTTCCCTGTGTTTCAAAGGGGAGCACTTCGGCCACCGCTGGCCTTCCAGGTGAAAAACAGCTGTGCCCCAAATGGTGACGTCAGTGGCCTTGTCTCATTTACCTCGTAGCGGAGAAGTGTCCATTTTCTCTCCCCTTCCCTGACGATTTACACTTTGCCAGTATATTACGTCTGGGAATTAATTGTGCTTTGAGTAGCCTGTTTGAATGGTGCGGGCCTAGTAGCAAATTAAGAGGAACTTGATTTATTTTGTGCACTGCCGGGTTTTGCGGTTTTGCGGACTTGCCCCGGGGTGTAGGTAACATATAAATTTCCCTGAGCTGCTTTACTGTCTAGCAGCCTAGACTTCTGTTGGAAAGGGGTGTGCTACCAGCTCTGGAACAATGGAGCTGATGTAGAGAAAGACAAGTTGGGGGAGAAAAATATCTAGTTCTCTGAAGTGGAGGGTTGGAAAATTAATCAAGAAGCAAATGAGCTCTTATTATAGATAATGGATAAAAAACATTTAGGCTGTGTTAAAGGCCATCAGGAAATGCAGGGCTGAAAAGGAGGCCTGGGCATAACAATCCTGAAAAGCACCCAGAATATTATCTGTTAATGTGACTTGAGGCACGAAGTTTGCAGTAAAAGCTCAATGAGCTGGGGCCCAATTTACTGAAAATTTTCCTTATTCTTTTTTTTTTTTTTTTTTTTTTAACTACTCTCTTGTCCATAAAATCAAGTAAAGGGTTAGATTTGTGCTTATCAAACTAGAATACCTATGTTAGTACTCCGGCCACCGTGTAATCTTATAAATCTCCCCAGAAAGCTAATTGTATTAACAGATTCAGAGAGTAGTTTGCATTGACCAGCTGTGTTTGTTAAAACAGAAAAATGGTATATTATGGAGCAGAAGAGAAAATGCTGCCTGGATATGTATATAAAAGTTTGCACTTATGAGAAAGCAAACGTGTTTCTTACCTGGCATTCGAAACACTTTGATGGGAGAGTTTGAGAAGTTATGGTTTAAATGGTATCTCTGGGTTCTTCTGCTCTAATACTCTTTTCTTTTATGAAAAAGTTTTGTTTTTTATTGAAGTATAATTAACATACAGGGTTATATTAGTTTCAGGTGTACAACGTAAGATTCAACAATTATGCACATTATTCAGTGCTCACCATGATAGGTGTGGTCTCCATCTGTCACTAAAACATGTTATTATAATATTATTGACTCTGTATTCTCTGCTATACTTTTCATTTCGGTGACTTGTTTATCTTATTCTTTTAAAAGAAAATGTAAAAGTAAGAAGATGCAAGATTATCTAAGTTTAAAACATTCCCTGTTGTGCTTTGGAAGCCACTCAGGTCTGAGTTCCCTTGTTGTTCTTGCCTCTCTAGTTCTGCAGTGATATTTCATGTTTAGATCAGCAAGGGGCTCAGATCGGTAATAGCTACATCATATTTGCAAGTTATATTTAAGGCAGGAATGGAGGGAGGTATGAAGGAATTTTCGATTTTCAACAAGAATGTTCCGTTAACCTGTAATTGTCTTGTGGTTAGGATGATACTTCTTCGTACCTACTTGATGATTAACCAGGAAATTCAATTAAGTGGGCTAGCTCCCTCCCTGAGCATTCCTTTTCTTTGTGAAGTGATTACAGAAGACAATGGGAAAGAACAAGGGTTATTTTTGTTCATGTTGTTAAAAAAATTTTTTTTTTTGAGTAGGTAATCTGTGTACTGGTTTTCAAATTCAGACGTGAAGGGGTGTGCCGCAATTCTTTCTGTCACCTCTGGCCCCAGTGCTCCTCTCTAGAGGCAAGCAACGTTCTTAGGTTCTTAAACATTCTTCCAGAGAGATGCTTCGCCTGTGTTAGTATATTTGGGTGTACTCACTCTTTCAACAAATATTGAGAGCTGCTCTGGGCCAGGCAGTGTGCAGGGGGCTACGAATATGTAGCCTCCTCCTCTTCTTTAAAACTTACAATAAAAAAAAAATGTGAGCTTACAATAGATCACCTTTTTTTGTGTGCTGAGAGCAGCACTATATCTCAGAGATTGTTTTATATTGGTATTTATTGAGCTGTCTTATTCTTTTAAGTAGGGACATGATGTTGTATTTTAATTTAAATATTATTCTGATATTTTCATGATAGTTCAAATACCAGAGCTTCTGTTTTCTAAGGTAATCACTCTAATAAAAAGATTGCATGTATTAAGTGCCTACTATTGCCAGATACTATATTGATCACATTCATCTCAGTTAATCTGGGTAGCGGTCCTAGGAGAGAGGTGTTCTTAGCCCCGGGGTCCCAGAGAGGTCGAGTAGTTTGCTGGAAGTTAAAGTGTTAATTAATAGTGTTAATAATCAGCCTCCTGTCTGATCTTCTAGTCTCCTTCCCATTGCAGTTCCCACACAGTGTGATGGTTCTTTCTAATATTCACTCAGATATGCACTTCAGTTTTGGCAGGAGGTTATGGT
This sequence comes from Felis catus, assembly GCF_018350175.1. Classification (NCBI taxonomy): domain Eukaryota; kingdom Metazoa; phylum Chordata; class Mammalia; order Carnivora; family Felidae; genus Felis; species Felis catus. The sequence continues at coordinate 110,376,217 of NC_058377.1, read as the reverse complement.
CTCCTGTCCCTGTTATCGCCCAGATTTTTTGTGATCAGTGGCTCCGTATGACAGCAGCCATTGCTTGTCAGGTATGTGCGCAAGTATCCAAGGACTCCGGAGGACCGTGAGTGTGTTGCTCAGTCCTGTGTTTGAGATCGGTAATAACCAAAAGATATTGCCACCCTCACATCCAATCAGATACGCCGGAGCGTTAGAAACCTGTGCAGGCATACATCCTGTTACAGTCCAGGACCAGGTGACATTTGTGTACATTGAGACAGGGGCATGTGGGGAAGCCCAAGAATCTTGCAGGTGTCTCTGACCCTTTCCAGGGACCCCACGTCACTAATGAAAACTGCAGACAGATCTGGTGTATGGGTGGCCCTTTGTCCATTTGTGGACTGTGAATAAAGAAGCCCAGGGTTCTGCAGGGCGTGTGTATGATCAGTGGGCAGGCAACTCATGCCTAAAGTAATGGTTGTAGTTTGACTTTTCCCTGCCCATGTGCTATTGAAAATGCCGTCTTTTCTGAGTCTTCCTGTCTGACTCTCTTCCTTTTCCTGCCTTTGTGTTTGGCCAGCTGGCTCAGTGGCGGAATTCAGGATGATGCTCTGCGGAAGCCCCCTTGGGGGGGAGACGGCCATAGCTACTAAGGCAGAAGTGAAAGACTGAAAAGCCAGGAGAGTGTGGACAGCATGGGAGTCTGTAGGAGGAGGGCAAAGGGCAAGAGCGGTGGGTGTTAGCAAACTTCCATTCCCTGGACTTTATTCTGGAATGTTTCTCTTGACTGTTTTTACAGTGTCCTGGGTGCCAGGACGGTGGAACCCCGGCAGCGGGCGAGGGGGAGAAGAGAAGGTGGTGGGTTCTGTGTCTGTGTGAGAGTCCTCTCCTACTGGCCTCAGACTTGAAGGGAGGAAGGAAAAGTGGCAAAAAAGATCTGTGGGGAGGAGAAAAGAAGTATCTGGCCAGGACCAGAGAGGAAAAGACCCCTGGTAGTAGTGGTGGGGCAAGAGTAAGAATGGACATGTGAAGCTGGGACTCAGAACAGCCGTGGAGAGGTTTCCGGAAACTGGGTAACTTTCTCATTCTGCAGCTCTTACTGATGTTTCTTTTTCCAGATCCGAAAACCAGAGCTTGATTGCTCTTAGGGTCTTCCAGTTCCCCTGGAAGTGTTCAGTCGTTGGGAGCAGATTTTAACCAAATGATGGTGGCCGTAGTTAGGACACAGAAGTTTAATATTAAGAGGATGGTTCAGATAAATCCATGAATGTTCAGTCCACAGTGAACTACTTAAGGCAAGTTGGTTATCACTGGTTTAAAGAGAAAAATAGGGGCGCCTGGGTGGCGCAGTCGGTTAAGCGTCCGACTTCAGCCAGGTCACGATCTCGCGGTCCGTGAGTTCGAGCCCCGCGTCGGGCTCTGGGCTGATGGCTCGGAGCCTGGAGCCTGTTTCCGATTCTGTGTCTCCCTCTCTCTCTGCCCCTCCCCCGTTCATGCTCTGTCTCTCTCTGTCCCCCAAAAAATAAATAAACGTTGAAAAAAAATTAAAAAAAATAAAGAGAAAAATAACAGCTTTGTTAGGATACCATAAAGTGCACCCTTTTAAATTGCACAGTTCAGTGGTTTTTAGTATTTTTAAAGAGTTCAGGCAACCACTGTCTTTTCAGAACATTTTCATCACCCCAGAAATAAATCCTGTACCATTATAGCAGTCTCTCTCCATGCTCCCCTTCTTAGCTCCTGACAACCACTAATCTATTTAACATCTTATGGGCAGGTAGGGTCCTACAACACGTGTGGACTTTGTGACCGTTTCTTTCACTTAGTATAATGCTTTCAGTGTTTGTTCATGTTGTAGCATGTATCAGTACTTTGTTCCTTTTTGTGGTTGAATAATATTCTGTTGCATGATATTCCACAGCTCGTTTATTCATCCATCAGTGGGTAGACATTTGAGTTTTTCCATTTTTTGGCTATTGGGGACATCGTGTACAGTTTTTGTGAGGACATATGTTTTCAGTTCTTTTGGGTGTATATGTCTTAGGAGTGGAATGGCTGGGTCAGGTGGTGACTTGATGTTTAACCTTTTGAAGATGTCACTGATCTTTTGAAGCCTCTGTCAAAGAGGATCTCCATAGACCCCAACAGATATTCTCCATTGTGATTGAGAGGATACCCAAGATTGTTGTTGCTTTGACCTGTTGTGATCTTTACCAGCATCATGTTTTCCTGCTACCTATGGTCTTGGTTTTATATACACCCTAAATTGCCAACTGATTTTTTGAGAAGAGTTTGTTACAGTGTATGCTGTTGATTGTGTATTAGATGCCATGAAGTATGTGACATAAGCTCTTAATTAAAAATTACAAACATTTAGAAAGTAGTAAAGAATTCAAAAGTAGAAGAACTTTATCAAATTGGAACACTCTGCTTAATTGGCCTCAGGTTCCTTCCTTTGCCCAGAAATAACCATCATTCTGAATTGGTGTTAAAATTCTCTTTGTTTCATCCTGAAATAAGATGGTGATCTAAAGATCAGGTCTTTATAATTGAAATCTTATATAACCTGTGTGGTTTAAGTGCTAAAGCATTAGAGTATTAAAAAAAATTTTTTTTTAAATGTTTTATTTATTTTTGAGACCGAGAGAGACAGAGCACGAGTAGGGGAGGGGCAGAGAGAGAGGGAGACACAGAATCTGAAGCAGGCTCCAGGCTCCAGGCTCTGAGCTGTCAGCACAGAGCCCGCCGCAGGGCTTGAACCCACAAACTGTGAGATCATGACCTGAGCCGAAGTTGGACGCTTAACCAACTGAGCCACCCAGGCGCCCCAAGCATTAGAGTATTTTTTGTGGTAGGTGGAGTTGTAATAGAATAGCTGACATGTAGGAGAATTAGTAATCCTGTGTGTTTGGGGATATTGTCGTTCATATCTGACTACATGCAACCTGTTGCCATGTAGGCTTCTATGTCAGGAAGACCTTTCATGCTAAGAAGGCATGGTTGATGTTTTTTGCCATAAGGCACTTTGAGAGCGAGTAGCATCAGGTATCAGATGTTAGTGTTACATGGAGTGGTTTCTGTTTTGAAATGGTTTTGTAGGGTTTCTCAAGGCTCTTTTTAATAATTGTTGATAAAAAAAAAGTAATTGTTGATTAGTATGTTGCCTACTGTGACATAGTATCTTTGACCCATTTCTGAGTCAACTAAATTTTTAGATTAACCGCTAGTTTACATTTTCTGATTTTCTCTTCTCCTCACAGTGGTTAGTGCAATTAATTTTATGGCTTTCTGGGGAGAGTAATGAATTGACATTTATCAGTTTGGGGGAAAATCATTGATGCTTGTTGCCAAGAAGTCATTTAAATAAAGCCGCTAGCTCTCAGCATGTTTTATAGTTTATTTAATAACTTTTTTTGTCTGTATTGATGTACCTACAAATATTTCCTGTGCAAGTTTTTTAACTTTAAAATTTTTCATAGCCTTTGTTAACTTCCTGTATATTGTAGCCTTAAAAAAATAAGTTCTCACTAGCAAATTGATGTTTCTAGAAAGTAGTATTTTGATATATCAATTTTTCATTGATACGTCAGTCAAGACTGTGAGGCAGGAGTTGTGATGTGCTAAAAGGCGAGGACGAGTGAGTGGCTTATATGTAGGATACTTTGGCAATGGGCAGCAAGAATTTTAAGATGTTAGTGTCCTTTGACCCAGAAAAGCCAGCTGTAACTAAAGGGTCTCGTCAGATTGTGCGTAAAGGTTGATGTACAGGTGTCCATACTATAGAGTTATGAATAGAAGTAAACAGTTATGTAGAAGCCCGCCGTCTCCAGCAGTCCGCCCTTGGCTAAATAAACCATGCTCAGTCTTTAAGATGAAATTGTATGCATGATTAAAAATTGTGTTTTTAATGATGAATTGATGGAAAATGTTCGTAATATAATGGAAAAGGAACATTAGAGTGTGGTCCTAATTTTAATAACAAGAAAGAAGTACGAAAAGAGGAGCTTAGGAAAATGGCAAATAAAAAACCCAGAATGTGTAGGGGCGCCTGGCTGGCTCGGTGGATAGAGCGTGTGACTCTTGATCTCAGGATCCTGAGTTCACGCCCCATGTTGGGCATGGAGCCTACTTAAAAAACAAAACAACAACCCAGAATGTTCAAAGTCGTCATGTTCGAATGATAGGCTTTGGGTAACTTGTTATATTTCTTATTTGGGGAGTCTTTAAGATCCGTATTAACAACATTTTTTGGAACACGAATTCTGAAATCCGAAAGGCACACAATTTACTGCACGTCATAAGCAGCCTCCTTTAGTTGGTCCGGTAACACTGATAAAACCTGCATCTTTAAAAACATGCCCAGGTCACCTGAGTTCTTTATTGCTTGTGGTGGGGAGGTCGACCTTCAGAGCCAGTGTGATGGAAGCAGCACAGCGCTGCTTTCTAGAAAGGGGCTGCTGTGTGGCTTTCTTTTCAGAAACTACTTTCTTTAGCACAGAAACCCCCTAGCCATCGGGCTTCAGCTTGGTGGGGGTTTCTTTGCTTTGTTACTGCGTGGCTTTTCTATCCTTTTCGTTTCCACGTGTGCTGCCATTAGAGAAGTCACTGTTCTTCGTTGTAAGTTGTTTCTTGATTAGCTGTATATCAAGAGAAATTGAGATGGTTATTTTAATGTCTGATTTAAGCACTTTGTCCCACCCGTTAGTCCGTTGGCTCTGTGTCAGAGGCCTGCGCGCAGGATGGGTTACGGGCACGCGGCCTGGTGAGGGTGCCCGCCAGCGGCGCCGTCCAGGTTGCTACCTGCTGTGGGTCGCTTCCATGTGTCGACTGTGAGATGAGTGTGTTCGTTTCGTTTGATTTGATATTTTTGCTTACGTGAGTGTCCCCAGAGTTCGACTATGACACGTGTATTTCTCATAAAGCTGTTCTGCCACTTGTTTGAACCCTTGAGAGTTTCTGGGATTTTACTTTGGAGAATATCTTGACAAATTACACGGTCATGGGGCTGTTGTAGTCTTGCTGCCACGTCGAGGGCATATCTTCCCAACATACCTTCTTGTTCCTGGTCGTGTTGTTTGGCTCCGTTGGTAACTGGGTTTTTGTCTACGTGGTTTCTCCCAGTTTGGGTCATCCATGGTAATGACCTTGTTTCCTTTATCTTGCTAGTCACTACAAAATAACCAACGGTTTACTTCCTCCCGCTACAGCCTATTGAGCAACAGGGGCTACAGATAATTCAGGAGATGAAGGGTTTCCAGGTTGTGGACTTGTTTCTGGCCCAGCTGGCCGGCCTGCCTCCTCTAGGAGTACGGGATTAAACTTTGAAATGAGTCACACAGTTTAGAACAGTAGCTCATCTGTTTGCTCCCGCTGTTGACTGAAGTCTCAAGAGTGTGTGACAGGAAGGAAAACGAGGGCTTTTAACTGATGGAATGCCTGTTCTCTCGCCTGGTAGCCAGGAGCCTGTGTGGCAGGGCGGTTCTGATAAGCTGCCCATTAGAGGCGTTGCCCTGAGTCGAGAAGAAAGGTCAAGGCTCCTTCAGTCCTCTCCACACCTTTCCGTGTGCTTCAAGGTTCACTTGGGGGAAGTCCGAGCCTTGGGTTCCCCCGGTCTGTCTTCTTCCCTCACTGGGGTGGCAACTGATTTGCCTTTTTGGGAAAAGAGGTCTTTATTATTGTGAAGATTCCCAGGGACTCATGATTGTTTTCTGTTAAATAAGATACTGAAAAAGTTCTTAAATATGACTTTTGTTTACATGTGGGGAAATATTGTTTCTGTAGAAACACATTCAAGTTTTTAATTGGTTAGGGGAAAATCATTCCATAGGAAAAAAGTCATTTTTCTTTTTCAAAAAGTGCTTTATTGACATATAGTTCACATACCATACAATTCACCCATTCAAAGCATATGTATCGGTTGGTATATTCGCAGGTGTGGGCAACCGTCATCCCATAGTCCTTTGTAAAAATAGCTACCTTTTAAAAAAATGTCTTATTCACTTTTGAGAGACTGCAAGCGGGGGGGGGGGGGGGGGGCGCAGGGAGAGAGGGACAGAGGATCCGAAGTGGGCTCTCTGCTGACAGCAGTGTGCCTAATGTGGGGCTTGAACTCATGAACCATGAGATCATGACTTGAGCCGAAGTCAGATGCTCAACTGACTGAGCCACCCAGGTGCCCCTCCCACAGCCAATTTTAGAACATTTTCCATCATCTTGGAAGGAAACGCTGGCCCCTTCAGCCCTAGGCACTCACGGGTCTACTTTCTGTCTATAAATTTCCTGGTTCTGGACATTTTGTATGAATGGGATCACATAATATGCCAGGCGAGAGAACAGGCATTCTATTCACCTAGCATAATGTTTGTTTTTTTTTTTCAAATGTTTATTTTTGAGAGAGACAGAGTGAGAGCCAGGGAGGGGCAGAGAGAGAGGGAGACACAGAATCCAAAGCAGACTCCAGGCTCTGAGTCGTCAGCACAGAGCCCAGTGCGGGGCTTGAACTCATGAACTGCTAGATTATGGCCTGAGCTGAAGTCAGACACTCAACCAACTGAACTACCCAGGCACCCTTCACTGAGCATAATGTGTTTAAGATTCATTTATGTCATAGCAGGTGTCAGTACTTCATTCCTTTTTAAAAACATTGTGAGGGGTGCCTGGCTGGCTCAGTTGGAAGAGCGTGCAACTCTTGACCTCGGGGATGTGAGTTTGAGCCCCGTGTTGGACGGAGAAATTAAATAAGCTTTAAAAAAATAAAACATTGTGGTGAAATATACACAGCATGAAATTTACTCTTTTTAACCATTTTCAAGTGTGCAGGTCGGTGGAATTAAGGATGCTTCCACTGTTGTGCAGCCGTCGCCCCTACCCATCCCGGAACACTTTCATCTTCCTGGTCTGAAACTCTGTCCCCGGGTTACACACCCGATTCCTCATTCCCCCCAGTAACACTGTCCTTTGAAATTCAACTAGCTCAATCTGTTTTTAGTCATTTTGTATGTGTTTCTTGGAATGTGGAATGTCCCTTTGATATTCAGCCCTGCCGACATCTTGATTTTAGCCACATAAGACCTATTTCCTAGCATCTGAACTCCAGAACTGTAAGATAAGTCTGTGTTGTTTTAAGCCATGAAGTGTGTGGTCGTATGTTACAGCAACCACAGGAAACAAAGACCTTTGTCTTATGCAAGTTTGTACAGATTCATCCTGATGTAAGGCTCTTGGGATTGTGTGGCTGGCACAGCACCTACTATGTGCTTAGCATGACACCTGGTGCTCCCCCACTCTGTTTGGTCTCCCTATCTGTGAATGGGCGGCAGGATCAGCATCTACCCTGCAGGACTGCAGGGAGAGTGAACTGAGCTCACCTGTTGAACACTGCAGCCCAAGAAGCGCGCGCGCGCTCTCTCTCTCTCTCTCGCTCTCTCTCTCGCTCTCTCTCTCTTTTAAGTGTATTTATTTTGAGAGAGAAGGGGAAGTGTATTTATTTTGGGGAAGGGGTAGAGAGGGAGAAAGAGAATCTCCAGCAGGCTCCACACTGTCAACATGGAACCCAGTGTGGGGCTTGAACTCACAAACTATGAGATCATGACCTGAGCCAACATCAAGAGTCAGACGCTTCACCAACTGAGCCACCCAGATGCCCCATGGAGCTCTTAAAATGACTAAAGAAAGTGCAAGTCTTTTACAGAGGGGTGAATCTGAGGCTCAGACAGATTTAGCGAGGGGCCCACGACCACACAGCTGCCACAGTAAGCGGCAGAACTGGGATTTGAAGCCCTGGCTCTGAGCCGGTGGTCTTTCCTGCAGCATGATGCCTTCTCCCAGGACCGTCTCTTAGGGGGCCTGCAGTCTCATTAGTCAGGGAGCCACGCCTAACCCACTAGACCTAGTAGGACAGTGCACATAACAGGAGGGAGTTGGAGAAGAGACACTCAGTGGGACAAGAGTGCTGGTGCTTATTGTCATCTTCAGAGAAGCTTTATTGAGCACTGACCATTTGGGGTCACTAGCCTTGAGTATTGAAGAGAGATACTCCCCCTGCCTTCAAGGAGCTAGCAGGGAAGATGGGGAAGGCTTCTTGAGGAGGTTGGGCTTTGAACTCGGTCTTAAACCGTAAGGAGGTAGTTTTTAGCAGAGTAGGGAGTTTCCAGATTGGGAGAACACGAATAAGTGGATGTGTGATCAGCTGGATCGGTTGGTACTAGGTTTAGCCGCTTCTAACGGAAAACCCCGGAGTAACAATGACTTAACACAGAGATTTATTTCCCTTTTGTGTAAAGGGACACACAGGTGGACAGGCTGGGCAGGTGTGGCAGCTCCGTGGGCTTGATGGGGATGCGGGTTCCTCGCGGCTAACTGCTCTGCCATTCCTAGGACGTGATCCAAGAAACTGCTAAAGCCCTGGCTGTATGTGCCTGGCGAGATCCCGGCAAGAAAAGCGGAAACAACGCTAGACATTTCAACATAGAGAATTTAATGTAGGGAATTGGGAATCGGCTGAACAGGTATTGGAGAACGCAAACAGCAAAAATGGGACCCAGTGGCACACAGAACTGCAGGAAGCAGCCCCTTCCCTGGGCTGAGGGACAGAAGGAAGAGGTTGAGGTTACGAGACCCTGGAGCTGGAACCCCCAGCCCCCGTGGAGAGGGCGCTGCTGGGCTGCTACTGGCATCTGAGAACTTGCAGGCCCCCCCCCCCCACCCCGCCCCGGAGCCGGGGCCCAGGCCTGCGAGCTGCTACCCTGGGTGATGTCGGTGTTGGTGAAAGCAGCGGGGCTTCCGCTGTTGCTCCTGCCGCGCTCGGAGAAGAAGAGCCGGCAGACACAACGTCTCCCTCCTCCTGCCTTCCTGCCTCCCTGCAGGACCCCCGCTGGCCGGACCTAACTGGGAGCAGCTGGCAAAGGAGATTTGTAACCGGTGGAGCCCCAGCCCGGCACCACAATGGAGAACTGCAGGGTGGATGTGGACTCGGAGACCAGAGCTTAGTTACCACTTGACACGCTGTCGCCCGTGTCAGACGGCAGGAGAAAGGACAGGGAGAAAGGGGCAAGGCCCGTGCGTGTGTTTTAAGTTGACCTCCACAAGTCGCACAGACACCTCCTTTTATGCTGTATCTGTCAGCACCCGGTCGCATGGGCACACGTACCTGTAAAGGCAGCTGGTAAATACGGTCTTTGCGGCAGGCGCATTGCTGCCTGCCTAAAATCTGGCTTTGCTTACCGAGGAAAGGGAGGAGAATGCCACAGCTGAAATGCCGAAATTGCTAGTTAACGCCAATCTGCCAACATGAACCCCCAGATGAAAATTTCTCCCCGTTCTCTTTCCGCCCCACGCGGCCTCCTGGTCCGTATCTTGTAGCTCTTGGCAGCCCTGGTCATTGTATGCTCGTAATACCTGTGTAATTGTGCACATGATGGTGTAAATTAGGTTTGTGTTCTGGCCTCATTGGGGAGCGTAGCTTGACTGGGCTTTTTATGGGTGGAGCAGGGAGAGAGCTGGGGACTCCTGTGACCAGGAGATATCCTTCTAGAAACTGTGGTTCGGTCTGCTGGTCACTTTTCCTCCCAGAGTTGCACCTACTGCCACGAGATACCGCAGCCTCTGCGAGGCAGGTGTGGACGTGCTGCAGCCTGTAGCCTCCCGCACTGCCCTGTGACTTTGAATTCGGACAGTTTTATGTCTGCTTCCTTCGCTAGAGAGGATGTTTCCTGAGGGCAAGGCCCAGAACACAGTTGAGGTTTATGTTACCCTGGCTTCCGACAGGGGGCTGTACGCATGGAATAACTCCTTAAGATTTGCCAGGTGGATAAAACTAGGGCCGAGGGACTCTGACGTCTGCTGCAAATGGGTTGCTTCTTGTATTTCGTATTCCTTCATTGAGCTCAATTCCTCTGTTCACTAACCTTCTGCTTCTGTACCTGATCATGTCCAACCTGGGCAGGTGCGTTGTCCCAAAGGCAGTTCCTTTCCTGTTTTAAATGACTCCTGTGGCTTGTTTCTTGTCTCTCTCATAGAGTGCAAGTTTCAGGGTACTGAGATCTCCCATTTTGCACTGAGTGCTCCAAGGACCAGTTATGTTGCAAATCAAAAAAAAAAAATTTTTTTTTAATGTTTATTTTTGTGAGAGAGAGAGAGAGAGAGAGAGAGAGACAGAACGCGAGCAGGAGAGGGGCAGAGAGAGAAGGAGACACAGAATCCCAAGCAGGTTCCAGGCTGCAAGCTGTCAGCACAGAGCCCGATGCGGGGCTTGAACTCACAAACTGTGAGATCATGACCTGAGCCGGAGTCAAGAGTTAGACACTCAACCGACTGACACCCCCGGGGTACCCCCGGTTGAGAGATTTTTAAGAACATGAAACTACATATACTTCAAGTGGAAGGTCCTGGGGGAGGTGGTTTAAGTATTGCCCCGAGATTTTAACCTGCTCGTTGTGGGAATATAATGGAAATTTTGGATCATGGAAGAACATGGGCCTGAAAGAGCGCATCTGGGATTTGCTCTATTCCCAGTGCTGCGGGGGGTTCTCTTCCATCCAGGTCATTCCCTAGAGGCACCGACCGTGTGCAGGCGCACACATGCAGTTTAGACAAAACTCCCCCCAGCGCTGATCTAAGAAGAATAAGTTGGGAATTTGCCTGTTTTTAATGACTGAATTGGTCTAAAAACCGTGGAGCCTGTCATTGATATCGCGTGTATCCTAAGAGTTGATGGAGACTTCGATGAGAACCGTTCCCGTGGGACCCCGATTTCTCATCCGTAGTTGCCCAAGCAGGTTTAGCTGACCTTGAAAATACCGATGCTTACTGTCCTCTTCCTTCCAACAGAGGTGGCCTCAGTAACATGCTGTTCCAGTGCTCCTTACCTGACACCGTGGCCACCATTGGTGACGAGCCTCGGAAAGTGCTCCTGCGGCTGTACGGGGCGATTTTAAAGATGGTGAGTTTGTAGGCTGTGTGGGGTCGGGAGGGCCCTGTGAACAGTTTTCATCCTCTCTCTTGAATTACCTGGAAAGAGATTTTAAATACTTGAATGGTATTATTAAACCTATTTTTTACATACTGCTTTTATTTTAATTCGGCTGCACAACTGGGTTTTTTGCTTATATGCTGTTATGTTCTGAATTCCTGTTTTTGCTTATAATTCATTAGTATGCTAGTACAAATATTCTCAGCTTCATATCCAGAAGAAATATGATGTTGGTTAAATCTTTAGTAGTGGTTAGGATGCTTGGATTTTCCACACATTGAAATTTTTAGCTGAGACCTGGGTTGTAAAATTCTAATGTGGAAAAGGTATTGTTTTAAATTACATATCCAAAAGGTTTTACGGGTACAAGGGAGTTCAGTGGACGAGTGTGATCTAAGTGGAGCGCTATTTATTAACTACCTCCCATCGAGATTTTTTTGAAACTTTGAATTGGTTAGACTCGTAATCTTTCTAAATTTTTGTATTACTAAATTGAATCTAACTTTCAATTAAAGTGCTTTATTTTTTGAATCGTCTTAACTGATTATAGGAGATGCCAAATGTCTGGCTTTTTTTTTTTTTTTTTTTTTACTATTTATACTCTGAATTTACCATTTTACTGACCATACACACAGATGTTCATTTGCTATATTTCTGTGGTAGAATTTTGATATCCATTTAAATTTTCTTTGAAAGGGCCTATTTTGATCATCATAAAACGGGGAATAATTTTCTCATTGTTTTAAGAGACTAGTCTCAATTCAATCTGATAAGCAGATTATGTCCATGCCTACAATAATTTGGTTGTAAGGTTCAGAAATATTATAGTTAAAATCGGTACTCTGTGTCATAACGTGACCGAGCCTTTTCGTTGGATAGTTTTTCCTCGGCGTTTTCAAGCTGTGCAGTGCTGAGGATCTGAAAGTTGGAAGCCAGATGATATGTTCAAGTTGTGTGTGTTCACCCAAGGAGATCTGAGGCCTCTTTGTGATGGAGCACACAGCGGCCCCCGGCCCCTACTGACAGTACACAGGCAGCAGGGTTCTAATGTTGACCACCCAGCTGAGTTTTTCATTTCATCAAGTTGTACTTTTAAAGCACAGTTTTTGAAAAACCCAGTTGATGTCCTTTTGGTACTTTTCTCTTTTTTTTTTATTTTTTCTTAATTTTTGTTTATTTTTGAGAGAGAGAGAGCATGAGCGGGGAGGGGCAGAGAGAGAGGGAGACACAGAATCCGAAGCAGGCTCCAGGCTCCAGGCTCCAAGCTTTCAGCACAGAGCCCGACGTGGGGCTTAAACTCACAAGCCACAAGATCATGACCTGAGCCGAAGTCAGATGTTCAACCGACTGAGCCACCCAGGTGCCCCCCTTTTGGTACTTTTTTTTTTTTTTTTTAATTTTTTTTTTTCAACGTTTATTTGTTTTTGGGACAGAGAGAGACAGAGCATGAACGGGGGAGGGGCAGAGAGAGAGGGAGACACAGAATCGGAAACAGGCTCCAGGCTCTGAGCCATCAGCCCAGAGCCCGACGTGGGGCTCGAACTCACGGACCGCGAGATCGTGACCTGGCTGAAGTCGGACGCTTAACCGACTGCGCCACCCAGGCGCCCCTTGGTACTTTTAAAGAAATCAATCTGTAGCCATTTTTTCTTTGGGGGACTTTCACATTTTCTAACCATTATGTCCCATTTCTGTTTATTTGTGTGCCTCCATTTAAGCTGCACTTTTAAAATACTTTAAATATATATATATATATGTATATATGTTTATATATATGTTTATATATATGTATATATGTATATGTATATATACATATATATGTTTTTAAATGTTTGCTTTGAGAGAGAGAGAGAGAGAGAAGAAGTGGGTGAGGGGCAGAGAGAGAGAGAGAGAGGGAAAGAGAGAATCCCAAGCAGGCTCCACACTAACAGCATGACTGTTCACGGCTTGATCCCATGGGCTGTGAGATCATGACCTGAGCCGAAATCAAGAGTTGGATGCTTAACTGACTGGGCCACCCAGGTGCCCCTAAAATACTTTAATAACCAGCTGCTGGAATTGTGTATGATATAGACTATTGTTTAAATCTGATTTATGAGGCTTTTATTTGTATTTATAACTTAAATAAGGGTGTTTTAAACGTGTGCTATGCACTCTTCCAGGTGCTGGGCTAAGCCAGTTGCCAGGTTCTGTGCTCTTTCTGGAGCCACAGTTCGATGACGGGGGTGAGGGAGGTGCTCGGGATCTGTGCTGTTTAGGTTGCTGGTCACTGGTCGCACGTGGCTATCAAACATGTGGAAATGTGGCAAGTGTGACCAAGGCTTAGAATTTTAAATTTTAATTAATTTAAATTACAGTGGTCACACCTAGCTGTGGCTACCATGTTGGACAGCGCAGCTCTAGAATGTGCTGTGTTATCTGTTGGGTAACTTAGTAAAAGCCACCGACAGCACAGCCTGGAACTGAGCAGTTGTCTCTTTCCCCTAATAAAGATTCACTATCAGTAGTTAATATTTTGTCCTGTTTGAAATTTTGGCAGTGTAGAATTACTGCCTTATAGTACTTAAATGCAATAGAAATAAATGTCTGGAAATAGATATTTTTTTAAATGTTTATTTTTGAGAGAGGGTGAGACAGAGCAGGTGAGCAGGGGAAGAGCAGAGAGAGAGAGTGGGACAGAGGACCCAAAGCAGGCCCCAGGTTCCGAGCTGTTCGCACAGAGCCCTAGGCAAGGCTCAAACCCACCAACTGTGAGATCATAATCTGAGCTAAAGTCGGGCACCCAACCAACAGAGCCACCCAGGCACCCCTGGAAATAGAATTTGTTTTAACAATTCTATTTTCCTATTCATTTTTACAAAAACAAATAAAAAACCTCTTAGGTAACTCAAAATAAATAGAATAAAGCTACTCAAAGTGGAGTTAATCCTTACCAAACTAACAGAATGGAGTATGTTTTGCATATAATTCTAATTTCTGGGGGACACCCTACATTTAGCTTCTTAATGATGCTTATCAGCAAATGCCAGTTGCCGTTCCTGAAGGTGCATCTGCCATGCAGGGCAGAAGCTGTACCTGGAGGTGAGCAGCTTACTGACTGGACAGCAAACATGTGTTTACAGTCCCACGATTGACTTATTAGACAGTAATCTCATTTTTTGTTGGAAAAAACGCTGTTCCTTTGCATTATAGGAGAGAACCCATTTTCAGCATAAATACTCGTTTGGTTGAGCCCTTACTTCAGGAACACTTTTTTGGTTGAAGTTCAAGCTTACTAAAAATATGAAACCTACAGCCTCAAATATAAATATTTTTGGTTCCCAAAACCCAGGTTTTGGCGGGGGCACTGGTTGCCAGTGGAATTTTAGACATTAATGGCCACTGTTAAAGTGTTGGTCATTTGAATACCTTGAATCCGGGGCTCTGAGAAACGACTGCCCAAGAGAGAAGGGGGTAGGGACAGAGCTCGAGCCCGGGGGACACGAACCAGGCAGCAGGTGCTGGGTCCCGGGGCCGCAGAAGCTGAGCTGTCACCATGCTGTGCCGGGGACTTCACACAAACTTAAATACCTTTTCCAGTATTTTCAGCTCAGATGTGAAGTATCTTTATTTATTTTGTTGCTGGGCGTGGGTTCAGTCCTATCGCCGATCAGCTTTTCAGAAAGAACCTGGCCCTGTCGTGGAAGGACAGTTAGGTGGAGTCTACCAGGAGGTTCCTGTTCCCACCCCAACAAAGCAGTTGCCAGCGTTGACAGTGATTTGTCAGGATTTGCATCGATGAAGAGACGTGGCTGAGCAAATCTCGAGCCCGCCTGAATAACAAATGCCATTACTCTCATAAATGTGGCGATTAAAGACAGAAATGTCATACAACTCAAATGTCGCGCTCTCCCCGTCTGTACTCTGCCTGTGGGGAGAGCACACGCGTGCCTGTGCGTGGACGTGCAGTGTGCAAATAATCCGGGACCCCCGAGGTCGGCCGTAAACACAGTTGCGGCATCCTTGGAGGCGGGTTGGTATAAGCTCCTTCCTTCCGAATCGTTCACTGACAGCTACAGGTGATGATGGTCCCGTGTGTTTTCTCAGACTGTCCTTTTTTGTTTAATGACACGCTGGGCCAGGTGAGTTGAGTGTGTCCCTTCCTTCCCTTTCTCCTCCTCCTTATACGCTTTTGAGTTCTTTTTACCTCTGAGAATCAAATATTAAGTAGAAGTATTTCTTTGATTTACACTTACTATTATTTGCAAGTGACCCGGCTTAAAATAATTTGATGTTGCTCAGCTTTCCCATTTTTCTTCATCTTGGGGCTGCAGGACGTCTAAGATCCTAGCAGCGCCACGACGCTCTTTGGTGCAGCTCGTGGGGGTTCAGGCGGCACAAAGCCTACAGTTTCCGTCCCCAGACATCGTTCTCCCCAGCCCCTGTTTCTGTAACGTAGACACTGTGAGCATAAAAGTATCGGTCTGGTCTTAAAACAGCACCTGTCAATGTAATCGATATGATTCAGGGTCTGTTTCGCACGGCCTAGCTTTCACTTCAATGGGGCGGTCTCCTCAGTGGCACAGACGGTGAAAACCGGATTCCACTGTAAAATTACCCCCGAAGCAAAGTGGGATAGTTTAACAGAAGCTGGGCAGAAGTACCAGTTCAGCCGCTGCCGTTGTGGGAAGAGATGTAACTGCTAGAAGGAGCTTGAAACGACGACACAGGCTATAAATGTAACTTGGTTTTTTTCCTTTCTGACACTGGGAAGGAACACGAGCCCTGCAACGTCCAGCAGCGGCCTTTTCAAAGCAGCAAGTTTGGCTGATTACAAATAACCCGTTTGCTTATTTATCATGAATTGTGGAAGACACAAATGTCAGTACGTATTGTTCATTCAGTGTCACCTGTACCATTTGGCAGAAGTCTCAGGGGATTGCTTTGTCCCTTCCTCGGTCAGAACAGCGACTGTGTGGAGCCAGTTCCTTCTGTGCATGAATGGAGAGATCTGGCCTCGCCGTTTTGAACGGTCTCACAGGCATGAACGTCTGGGATACCCATCAAAGATCCCTCGAGCGTTGTCTGGGAAAATGTTTTTGTGTGTTCTTTGAGTGAGGGAAGGCTAATATTAATGCTTGTTTGAGTACTAACCATAATAAAATGAAAGGCATCAAGGCACAACGCAGATATGTGTTAATGACTCAAAAGAGTGCAATCTGGGACACGGTCTGTTTTAAAACCCGAAAGCAGAAGGTCGTCTTCCCTTAATGCCAGTTTAAATAGAAATTAAACCACAATAGAATATGGGAAACACCCGACACGGGAACAGCCCATAGATCGTTCACAGTCACCTATTGGCCACTGAGAAATTGCTCGCAAACAATTCTCCCCGGAACGAGGGTTGCATCGTGCAAAGACCGTGCGACTCACGTTTCCTCATGAAGAGCCCTGCTTGGTCCCAAGAGACTGTGAGAGCTCGTGTCGCCAGTAACTGGACACTGGGAACTCTGTGTATTTTTTTCTCATTATATTAGGATTATCGTGAGTTTGACTTGTTTTTACCCTGCTTCTGAAAAACCGCCTCGTACTTTGTGGTGTGATTTTACTTCTCCCTAAGGTGGTGAGACTTGCCTCTCCAAAGTACATTTTTCCAGTAGCGTGTGTTCCCATTTGGTCTCACCGAGTATTTCTTCAGCTAATGCTCGAGGGGTGGTTGCCAGATCACCCTCTGTAGCCCCTTCCATACCTGCTTTGCTGCCTTCTTTTGATAACTAAAGAAATCACGGACTGCTGTGTCTGATTTTGACGTATGCAACATGTCTTTGTCTTGCTGGTCTTAAATGTGTGGGATTTCTAGCACGAAGCCAGTCCGGGTTTCTGGTCCCTGGAGCGACGGCGTGAGCGCAGCGCACCCGCCTGGGGAAGGCATGTGCGCGCTGGGTGGCTTGAAGGGCACGTGGGGGGGATGTACCACTTGAGCTGTCTGTGCCTATGTGTTCTCTGCCGCAGGCTGCCCATGCGATCGTGCCTGGAGCAGTCTGCTTTCCAGGTGACAGACCCGATGCACGGTATAGTATGAGTCCTCCGAAAGTTGGAGCATTCTCTACAGCTTTAATTTCTTTCTTTTAGTTCTTGGTTTCAAGAAATGCCTTTGAAAAAGAAAATTGTAATGCTTTTGTTAAGTAGCACCAGCTACAGATTGTGCTGGGCTTAGAACAGTGCAGTGATGAAGATTTCAGAATGTTATGTATGGGCTCTATGGCCTTTGTTTCTTGGGGCCGGGCGGGGGGGGGGGGTGCGGGGGAGCTTGTTTTTGTTTTGTCCCAGGCAAATCCAATCCCTCTCTTCTGTTTCCTCAGTAGAAAATGGCTGGGTGATTGTAGACATTCATGGGGCTCGACTTGGAAACTCACTTCAAGTATTTAGCTGCTTCCTCCTGCATACTGCTCTATTGGAAACGCCTTGCTCTGTTGATATTCTGGGATATTCTGGTCGGAGTTAGAAACAGACTTTCTTCTTTGTCCTTATCAGGCAGTGCCCTCCCCTCCCCCACACCTTTATGGGGCGGGGTTTCGGGGGGGGGGATCAGCAGCAGCTCTAGGCCCTTGGGAGGCGCCTGCAGGCTGGGGAAGCGAGGGCGCTGTTCCCGGAAGCGGAAGCGTGTGGATTACACGTCAGCGCTTGGGGTGCTTATGCCTAATGCACTTGGAAGCCTAGGGGGTCTGGGGGCAGCAGGTTACCCTGGATCAGAAGTAAGTTTTGAGGAGGTCCTGGGAAGAGTCTGCCTTCTGCGGTCTTCCCCTTGCCTGTCCTCTGGTTTGTGCCTTCCGAGAGCCTCTTTCTTAGAGGGTCTAGTCTCCAACCCACATTGTTCAAGTCGTCCCGTCCCATTTTACAAAGTCAGAAGATCGAATTCTTTTGGAGTGTCTCTCAGGGCAATTGAAGATGCGCTAGAGAAGACCATAAAATGCTAAAAATCGTTTGTCCCTTTAAGTTCTCATAACTCGTATGTGCTCAGTAGGTAATCACATGGGCTATACTTTTTTTTTTTTAAGATTTTATTCATTTATAGATATATTTAGAAATTTATTTAAAAACATATACATTTATATAAATTTATAAAAACATTTAGAAGTATTATAAACATGTTTATTTTGAGAGATGGAGAGCACGAGCAGGGGAGGGGCAGAGAGAGAGAGGGAGAGAGAAAGAGAGAGAATCCCAGGCAGGCTCACGAACCACGAGATCATGACCTGAGTCAGAAACCAAGAGTCAGACGCTTAACCGGCTGAGCCACCCAGGCGCTCCTGAATTACTCTTTCTCAGTCTCTCATTTATGGGTCCCAAAGTGTTATCAAAAGGCCACAACCAACGTACTCTTTTGTACAGAACCTTTAAAGGAGCCAGCTGAAAATAAATAAAAACAAAAGAGCCAGCTGAGTGCTCTGTGTAGTTTTTTGTTTCGGTTTTTGGTGGAGAAGGGCTAGTAAGAAGAAGAGTTGTCCTCTGTGTTTCTGTAAAACACTCTTTTTTGTATCTTTTTATTTCTGTGGCTACTTCCTCCTTATAACAGTATTTACGATTGATGATGATTTGATTTCTTAAATGGCATTTCCAGTTCATTATACTGTTGAGGAGATGTCGTTCATGTAGCTGATTCAGCACTTTTCCCAGGCTGTCCCCTGGCAACTAGCTTGTGCCGTGCTGGGCTTTTAAAGATACTTTTTTGGGGGGTTAATGTTTGTTTATTTTTGAGAGAGTGAGTGCATGGGAGGGGCAGAGAAAGAGGGAGACCCAGAATCCGAAGCAGGCTACAGGCTCTGAGCTGTCAGCCCGGAGCCGGACGTGGGGCTTGAACCTACTAACCGTGAGATCGTGACCTTGAGCCGAAGTCAGACCCTTAACCAACTTGAGCTACCCAGGCGCCCTAAAGATACTTTAAAGACAAATGTTTTAGTCTTAGAGATGACATTCAAATAGCTGGGTGCCACTCCATGCCACTTTCTTTATACACTTTGACTGATTTATTTACATGCATAGCCACACATACACAGACTTTAGGGAAAGCGAGGTATGCTTTGTTTCATTGCACAAATGGGGCTTTCTTAAAGCAGTTCAGTTGTAACACTAGCTCCCTCATCATTAGAGGAATCTGTTAGTAAGAACTGGCCAGATAAGAGTTGATTCTGCACAAACGCTTAGACACATCTAAAGAAATAAACCTTGTGGAGTATGGGCTAACTTTGTTTTCTATTTTGATATTTTTTTAAGTTTATTTTTTTTAAAGGTAACACATATGCTTTATTTTTTTTTAATGTTCATTTTTGAGACAGAGAGAGACCAAGTGGGGGAAGGGGCAGAGAGAGAGAGAGGGAGACACAGAATCCCAAGCAGGCTCCGGTCTCTGAGCTGTCAGCACAGAGCCCGACGCGGGGCTTGAACCCACAAACTGTGAGATCATGACCTGAGCCGAAGTCGGACGCTTAACCGACTGAGCCACCCAGCTGCCCCTAAGTTTATTTTTTATAAGAGGGGTTTATTCATTTTTGAGAGAGAGAGGGAACGCCTAGGGGAGGGGCAGAGGGGAACCGAGGATCCAAGACGGGCTCTACCCTGACAGCAGAGAGCTCAATGCGGGACTTGAACTTCCAAACTGTGAGATCATGATCCGAGCTGAAGTCACATGCTTACTTAACCAGCCGAGCCACCCAGGCACCCCTCGGGTAACTTTAAATAGAATGTTTTTGAATCCTAAAATTATTTAAGACAAAATTTAGTCAAGCGATATTTTCTCATCTCAGCCTCTAAAGTCTACTGACTTCCATTTTCTTTTCAAAGCATATAATAAAACATTTAAAAATCTAATAACTTATAGTATCAATGTTAATTTTTTTCCTATTTAGAAGTTCTTGGCCCATGAAAAATCTGACTCTGCTTTTAAAATCTTGATCTCTAAAACGAAATATAAACCATACCCCTGTTAGTACTGCTACCCCCTTAGACAATTTTATTTCCTATATCACAGTCTAATGAATATGTGGATTATAATGAATCCTTTTATAGATTCTCTTGAAAAACAAGCCCAAAATAGGAAGAAAAGAGTGAGGAAGATGGGAAGCCAGTGGCAGTATATTTTAAATTATCTTCGGGTGTCTTTTGTTTTTTGTTTTTTTAAATGTCTTTATGTTCTACAGTTCACCCATTTAGAGTGTACCGTTTAATGGTTTTTACAATCTTGAACATATTTGATGCATTCTGACTTCTTAGGCCCTGAAATTTCTGTTTACTTAAAAAAGGAGTTTTTATTATGGGGAATTTCAGATACATACAGAGTAGAGCAGAGGAGTATAATGAACCCCAAGTGCCCAATACCCGCCTCCCCTCTGACCAGTCCTTTGTCTTCACCCTCGCTCCTTCGGTGAGGTGATTATGAGGCACACGCCAGACACCGTGTTACTACTTCCGTGAACGTCTCGGTCTCTGTCTACGTAAGATGATTTAAAAAAAAAAATGACCATAATCATGTTCACATCAATAGATTTTAGTAATTATTTGATATTAACCAGTGTTCAAATTTCTAATGTAAAAAATTGTAGTTTTCTTTTATATATTTTCATAGAGTTTTTATTAACTTGCAAGTCGGCAGAAAATTTGGGGTCGTGTTAAATATTTATACAAGATATTTTAATATCTGCTTCAAATAAATTTGTGCCTCTGAAGTAGAATCCCACAGATGCCAAGATCTATTTTACTTCCCATTTTCCTGCACAAAAAAAGTTCTCTGACCTCTTTTTTGGCAATGTGAGTC
This sequence comes from Felis catus, assembly GCF_018350175.1. Lineage (NCBI taxonomy): Eukaryota > Metazoa > Chordata > Mammalia > Carnivora > Felidae > Felis > Felis catus. Next base: position 110,355,476 of record NC_058377.1, on the reverse strand, counting down.
TGTCTCTCTGTGGCTTATCAGGAGGAGGCCTCTTCCCTCACTTTTTGTGAATATCTGATTGGTTTGAGACTTCCTGGTCTTTTTCTTACTCTTCTTGTTTGCAGGATTGAGGGAACCTGAACATTCTGTACTGAGGAAACAGAACAGAGGGTTGAATATGGCAGAAGTCCATCTTGCCTTCAGGATGGTGCTCTTATGGTATAAGTAATGCATTCATTTGGGGGTGGAATGGAGTGGGCAGGGGTGGGGAAATTATTAACAGAATTGATTTCCACTTAAGGGTACGAGTATTAAAAAGGAATGGCCGTGGGAACTAAGGCAATTTGTGACTTTGGAGGAAGTGACTCGCTTTGGAGAGCACCATTGGACAAGGGAAAGGGACTTCTGTTGGCTGTATAATCCATTAACTGTATCTCCCTAAGAAGATACAGTTTGAATAATAACAGTGTAGGAATAACTGTAGTCATTTAGAGTTCTGTACAGGTCAAATCCCGTTACAACGGATTTCAGTAGGATATCCACATTCCATATTTGTCTTTGTGACAAAGTATCGATATACAGTGTGTCACGTTACGGTACTTTTTTTGTTCTTCACTTTCCTTGGAGAGAACAAGCCCGGGAATTAACGTCTGGGGGGCACTTGGCCCCATTCAGCATCCTGATTAACACTGTAGCCGGTTTCCCCGCTGCGCTGCTCCGATCAGGGACGCGAGCTTGCCCAGTGCCCGCCAGCTCCGGCCCGGAGGCCATGCCTTGAGCTTCACAGCGCGGGAGTGGCCTTCCATCACCCCAACGACAGTGTAGTGAGCGCCCCGATTGCTTGGTGCTTTGGGGGAAGACTAACAATAAATAAAAGACGGAGTCCCTATTCATTAGGAACTTGTAGGCCACTGGGGAGAGAGGAGACGCTAAAGTCAGAGTCTGAGGTAACGGTTCAGTAAGGGGAGTATTTTGGAATTAAGGAAGGAGGAGAGCTTTAACAGTTCCCAGTTACTCCTTCCTAGAGCCCGTCATACCATACGTCACGCTGTCGGCAAACATCTAAAATTATTTCCGTAGCGTTTTCATTTTTGTAGCTTTGATCGTAACGGGATTTCACCTGCAGCATCTTTTCATCAGAGAAACGCAGATTATGCAAATGAAAATATATGTCCTCCATTTGTATTTTTCTGTACTTTGTACAAAATGAACTTAACTGGATGTTAAAGATGTTACCGAATACGTGTAAGTGCGAGGTTTTTGCAGATAGCTTCATGAACGTGGGTATTTGTTTACTTTTATATCGCATAAGCCAGCACGTGTACGGTTTGTGCAGAACACACATTAAGACGTCTGTGCACTGTTTCCGTCTATGATGGATGCGAGCCCCGCTTTAAATCACTGCAGTCTTTGAACGGTGCTGGAGTAGCTGGTGTTGCTTAACGTGGCATTTTTTTTCCCCTGTCCACACTTTCCACCCTCGGTACAGGTATTTTTGATAAAGCTGTGGAATGGAAAGGTATGTTTTTCACGGGATGTTCCAGAATCTTTTACCTTAAAATTTTTAAAAAGCTCCCTGTGGGCTTCCTTCTGTGTCTGGCTCAAGCCGACGTAGTTCAGTGATAACAAGTAACATTTCTGGAGGTGATATTTGAGCATAAAATTTCGACACGATCCTTAAATTTCTGACTTGCTTTTCTCCATCCCCTTATTAAAGATACTGTGAAGGCTTTTAGGCACTTGGGGTGGGGGGGGGGGGGGCTTTTAAAACATACGACCTGTGCCTTGAAGAAAGAACGTAGCCAGAGAGTCATTTAAGGTCGTTAATGATCTAGTTGTTACTTGCCAGATCCCTGGCTTCCAATAATTTGCAATTTCATTGAGGAAAGTGATACACGGATCCCTTAATCCGTGAACTAAGCTTAGGGGCTTTATTAAATTTGCACGACCCTCTTTTTGGCGGAGGAAGAATTCAGATCGAGCCAGGGACAGGCGGAGCGAGCAGGGCCAGTCTGTGAACGTACCAAGTTGGCAGGCCCGTCGCCCACGTTCGGTGCCACGCTTCCCGCCCACACGGGGCTTTCTTCTCTGTCCCAGTTCTGTGCTGACCACGACTTGCCCTGGGTGTGTATACACTGCCCGTTCTTGTAGGAAGGAGGCTTCCTCGGGATAGTGTTGCCTTGAAGGAACCGCCTACCTAAATCGGGAGACCACTTGACGGTCGGTCTCGGGAAGGCCTGATTGGAAGAGCGCCCCCTATTGACTTTCCTCGGACAATGAAATTGTGAAAAGGTACAAGGCTGTGGGGTGTCGACAGCACATTCCTTTTCCTGGAAAGAAATGAAGCGATTCCTTGGGTATCAGCATTAGCGTGGGCACTGGTGGGGCATTTTAGCCTGCCGCTGGTGGCTTCAGTGGGTTGAGAAACATTCATTAAAGATCTGTGATGTTTTATAAACCCTGACTGTTCTGGTGGTTGCAAAGTTAGTGTCTGTGTGGTGTTCCCCATCTTACCGGAAGTGTTTGCTTTTTCTCATTCGTAGAGGTCCTGTAATAAAGAGGGATCCGAACAAGCTCAGAAAGAAAATGAATTTCAAGTAAGTAATTAAGTCCGTTCTGCGTCTGTATGAGGTGTAAACAAACCCGTGTTAGCCCACTTCGGCGCTCCGGTCTCGCGGTGCCTCTTTCCCGCCCCTGGACGGCCCTGGTCTGTCGGTCTCGGGGCACGGGCTCTTGCCACACTGGGATTAAGACCGAGCGTGCTGCCAGTATTTTCAGTTCCTCCTGAGTGTAGGCAGTGGACGTGTGGTGCCCCTGTGGCAACCTAGACATTATTTGGGGTGCTGGGAGAGGGCAGTCTGGGGAGACGATTGTGCGTGATAGGCTTGTGCTGCCGCGCTGCGTGCCTCTGGCCCCCTTCTCTGGTCACGCACCCCTCTGCTAGGCAGGCACTGCCTGGTGCAGGCAGGGGTGCCTTTTCCCAGAGTGGCAATCCCGTCAGAAAGGCTTCTTCCCAATTAAAATGACCTCACTCTCTGAAATGCTGACACTCAGAGAAGAGCCTGGGGTCGGGAGCACTGCTGTGTCCACACCTGGCCCCTCTATGAGGCTCAGAAGTGGGGAGTCTTGAGAGTGATCTCCACGTTCCGGGGAGTAAACAACTTTTGAGCATACTGTCCCAACATGTGCAAGTTTGTGTATAAGTATACACCCCCCCACACACACACACACAACACAGACGTAAAACCTGCATCTACACACGCGTGTATAAGTACACTGGCTTCCTCACTGTGTTCGAATTACTCAAATGGTCTAGAGGTAGAAATTGAAAAGAGGTGGGGTCATGAAGAAATAAAGCACTGGTAGTGACTTCCTTCTCGTGTCGCAGTGGATTATTGTGGCTGCGCCCTTCCCTGGAGACCCTCGTCTAGTGGATCTGGAACTTGTGCTCTCTGGGTGACCGCTGACAGAGACGCCCTTGGGCAGGAAGTGATTGACAGTGAGTTTGCAGCCATTTGAGGCCTTTGCCTGTGGACCTTCGTGTGTGCCGGTGGTAGAAAAGGCTGGGCCACCAGGGCCACTGGGGCCTCCGTGACACAGACCCCCCGTGCGCCTCCAGTTCTGACTCCCCTTCTCTGCAGCACTCAATAGCACCCTGCCCTTTCTGAACGCTTTCTTCCCCTCCTCGGCCCCTTTCCAGGCCTGACCTCCTAGCGTCTCAAATGCCAGAATGCCCGTGACCTGCCCGAGGCTCTCCTCCCGTGCTGCCCCTCGTCCCTGGGTCGCTTCCCGGCCCTGACCCCTGCCTGGGGTAGCGCCACCCGCCGCCGCCTCTCAGTGGCGTCACCAGGCCCAAGACGAACGCACGGACTCCTCCCCACCCCGTCCCCTCGGCAGAGCCTCATTTTCTCCTTTCTCTGCAGACAGAAGGCGGGGAGTCCCCTCCGATATCCCCTTCCCTCCCTCGCCCCGTATCCGAACCCCGAGTCTATTTTCCTCTGAACTCTACCGAGGGTCTGTGTGCCCGTCTCCTCTGGAACCGCCCACCTCCGGGGTCCAGGCTCCCTCCATCTCCTCTGGGGGCGCCGCTTCCGCTCCCCCTCCCGCTCGAATCGCTCCTCTGGTCAGGTCAGCCTCTCGCCTGACATCCTTCAGTGCTCACTCCGCCCCAGGTCGGGTTGGGCTTTATCCCAGCAGGTGCCTGTCGTCTGATCCTGCTGAACCTTCCATTCTCCCCTTCGTCCCGCATCCACATTCCTGCTCCAGCCACGTTCTCCTAAACTGTGGTTTTCTTGCAGCCACAGAGCCTTTGCCGATGCTGCTCCTTCCGGCTGGAGTGCTCCCCACTGTGCCCGCTTCCCACCCCCACTTGTGCACGTGATGGGACCCCACTCGGGGTTGCTTCCCCAGGGAGCCCTCCTGCTCTCTGGACTGGGCGTGCGTGTCTGTTCCGTGCCCGCACCCCGAGCGCCATATGCCGCCGCTCCGCACCTTGTCAGGCCGGGGTTTTCAGTGTCACGCGGTTCACGTCTGCCTCCCCCTCTTGTGAGATTCTAGACTCAGGGCAGCACCTCGCCACCCCGTGTGGTCTCGCCACGGCTGTCCTGCCTGGTGTAGAGCGGGCGCAGTATAGAATTGTTGAACGTGGGCTGCAGCTGGAGCCAGTGGACAGCTCTGGAACATTCTGCCCCTTGCCCGCTGGTGCACACGCTCCTTGTCCCTTCCCCTCGTCCATCCAAGATGCCCTTGCCTCGGGTGACCCGTTGGTCACCACCACGCTTCTTCCTCCTGTGCCTGCTGGATTTCCACTCAGAGCCCAGCAGCAAACAGTGGGTGCTCTGATTGTAATTTCTTTGGGTGAAAAGGTAGGAATTTGGCTGCGGGAATGGGGAAGGTGGTTTTTCTTCTCGGAGCCCCTTTGGATGGCTGGCCTCTGTCTGTAATCTTGTCCTCTCTCTTCTGAACGTTTCCCCCGCCAACTGGCCTCTCCACAGGCTCACTGTCTCAGAGACTGCTCCCCAGCCCCCTCCTCCAGGCCGACTGGTTGGGGGGGGGGTGTCTTTTCGCTTCTTCCCCGTTCCTGCTTCCAAACCATTTCTCCTCTGTTGAAAACCATTGGAGAGCTGCCCTGATTCGCTGAAGATTTCCGTGTCCAGCTTGGTCTTTGGGCCCAGCCACCTGGCCTTCTCTAAGCCCACACCTGAGCAACATCATTGGCCGGAAACCGCTTGGCCGGGGAGGACCGCCCCCGGCAGGCCACGGAGCCCCAGTCTTTGGTGGCCGCTATGCTCTCGGCCCTCGTCTGTCCAGTTGCAAGCATGTGAACTGTCTGTGTTTGTACCTGCCCTTTCCATGGGCTGGTCCTTCCCTTGGGCTCCAGACTCCAGCTGTCCTCTCTCCCTGTCTGCAGGTGCGTTGCTCCTGTCCCTCGTGGCGGACAGAGCTTGCTGGCCTTGCCTGAGTCTGCTTCCTCTTGTAGCAGGATTTCTTGAGAGAGTATGAGAGTATTTATATACTCTCTGTTTCTCACTTCCCGATCAACCTTTTTTTTTTTTTTTGAAAAAGTTTTGAGCATGTGGAATAGCACAGAATAATTTAGTAAACACCTTTATGCCACCGCGCAGAATTTGTAGCTGACTTAATCATATTGCTGATTTCAGTCTTTTTTTTTTAAATTTATTCTGAGACCGCATGTGCACAAGTGGGGGAGGGGCAGAGAGCGTGTTAGAGAATCCCAAGCAGGCACCCCACTGTCCGCACAGAGCCCCATGTGGGGCTCGAACTCAAAACCGTGAGATCGTGACCTGAGCTGAAATCAAGAGTCAGCTTAACCGACTGAGCCACCCAGGCACCCCCTGATTTCAGTCTTTTCTAGATGCATTTATTTATTGTTAACTTTTTATTTCAAACTAATTGTAGACACAACAGAAGTGTGCTTTCAAACTAGTACAGAGAGCTCCCATACGACCCTTCCCCGACTTCCCCTGACGTTAACACCTGACACAACCGTGGAGACCGACGTGGCGCGGTAACGACGACTTGAGTTTCCCAGGGTTTTCCACTGTTGTTCTGTTCTGAGATGCAGCCAGGACCCCAGTGCCGCATTTGCTGGTTGTTCCCCCCTTAGTCCATGTATCTGCTTCCGTGCGCCTCACAGTCCCAGTGCTCGCTGGGCAGTTATTTTGTAGCACGTCCCCTCAGGTTTGGGTTTGTCTCGTCTTTTCTCATGACCGGAACGAGGTTATGCATTTTGGGCCAGAGTACCACAGAAACGCTGTTATGTCTTCCAAGAAGTTTGTAAGTTTGATATTCTATTCCTGGATTTTAATTTCTTTTAATACATCTTTTAAGTTTAGTTTTGAGAGAGACAGACACAGTGCAAGTGGGGGAAGGGCAGAGAGGGAGGGAGAGAGTGGGAGGAGGGGCAGAGAGAGGGAGAGAGAGAATCCCAAGCAGGCTCCGCGCTGCCAGCGCCGAGCCCGGTGTGGGGCTTGAACCCACAACCCATGAGATCACCACCTGAGCCAAAACCTGGGGTCGGACGCTTAACTGACTGAGCCACCCAGGCTCACAAATTTTAATTTTGTAAAAGAGAATTATCTATCACAGATAAAATGAAAAGTCTGCCTAGACACTTCTGCCCCTGTACCCCTCAGTCCCCTGGAACCATTCTTGTTTTGGTCACCGACGACTTCCACGTGCTCGGATCCAGTGGCCACTTTGCTCCTCCCCTGAGTTTGCCATCAGCAGCACACGGAGCGCCACACTCTCTCCATCACGGCCGTGCCCTCTCCGCCTCCCCTCCTGCTCCCTCCTCCTCCTGCTGCCCCCGTCTGAATCGGTCACAGACATGAAATGTCAGCGTTTTTGTTGCTTTTTCATTTTTTTTTTCAACGTTTATTTTTTGGGGGGGGGGACAGAGAGAGAGCATGAACGGGGGAGGGGCAGAGAGAGAGGGAGACACAGAATCGGAAGCAGGCTCCAGGCTCCGAGCCATCAGCCCAGAGCCCGACGCGGGGCTCGAACTCACGGACCGCGAGATCGTGACCTGGCTGAAGTCGGACGCTCAACAGACTGCGCCACCCAGGCGCCCCTTTTGTTGCTTTTTAAAAGGAAATACATTAGAAAATGCTTTTTAATTTTTTTTTTCAACGTTTATTTATTTTTGGGACAGAGAGAGACAGAGCATGAACGGGGGAGGGGCAGAGAGAGAGGGAGACACAGAATCGGAAACAGGCTCCAGGCTCTGAGCCATCAGCCCAGAGCCCGACGCAGGGCTCGAACTCACGGACCGCGAGATCGTGACCTGGCTGAAGTCGGACGCTCAACAGACTGCGCCACCCAGGCGCCCCTTTTGTTGCTTTTTAAAAGGAAATACATTAGAAAATGCTAGAAAGTCTGGCACAGTTGTGAGCATATAAGGTTTAAGGATTGAGTGGGTCCAGAGTGTGCTCCTCCCTGTCGCCGGGAATTCTCAGGCCCTTTGTGGGTTCCTCCCCTTAAATGCTCCACACGCTGAGGTTTCTCCGGCTGGGCCTCCTCTTTCCTGGTGGCTGGGCTCCCGGCGCCCGCCCCTCCCCTCCCTTGAATGTGCCAAAGTCACTCCCGCCTCGGGGACCTCCGTCTCACCCTCAGGTGTCCTTGTCATTTCCTGGAAGCAGCTCTGTCCTGCCCCTGCCGCAGGGCTTGTGCGTTGTCTGCTTCTCTCCCCGGGATACGGGTCCCTGCAGGCTTTTCCGGTTTCCCTGGGGCCAAGTAAATGGTTTCAAGCGGAGGTAGGACCTTCTGTCCTAAGAAATTAGAGCCAGTGTCTGGATGGCCAGTGGCGGCGCCTGGGCCAGTGCTGGGGCGGTGAACTGGGTCGCTCTGGTCCCATCCGGTTCTTTACTCACTTAAGTAGCAAGCAGCGAGGTGTTTGGAGACCTGGCGGTTCCCAAAAGGCTGGCACAAGTCGATGCACTCATCCTGAGATGGCCCGCTCCCCTTTTTTTTTCTTTTTTTGAGTAGGCTCCGTGTCCTGCATGAGCCCAATGTGGGGCTCAGACTCATGACCCTGAGATCAAGAGTCGGTTGCTTAACCGACTGAGCCACCCAGGCGTGCCACCTGCTATCCTTCTTAACCTATTTTAACCATGTTTCTTGCTTGTGATTGTTTTCCTTCATTTCTTCCTCCAGACTTTTCCCTCCACACCAGCTCCCCTTCCTCCCTACCGGGAATAAATATTGAACTGCGATACTACATATGAACAAAGAGATTTCTTGTTTATAGTGTTTGGAGCAATGCCAGAGAGAACTGCAGAGTTCTTAAGTCTCTTTCCATCTTCTCTCCATCCTGGCGATGGGTTGAGTCAACTCTAGAGGATTCTGGACAGTGTGTGTGTTCAGCGACAGCACGGCCTGTGAAGTCAGTCCCCAGTAGCCTTTGTACTGAGTGGACACGATGCGCAAAATGCTAAGGCTACTGAGGTAACGCGGTGGGTCTTAACTCTGTATAAAGTTTGTAACTTCAAACGCGAAGGCCTGTTCAGGATCGGGCACTCGGATGTTTTATACGGCGCCAACCCTAAGGCCCTTAGGCTTAGTCACTCCACACAGAGGGAAGCCAGAAAACAAATTTTGATTCCGACAAAATCTGGATACCTAGACAGAAGAAATCCTGATGCAACTCTTTGAGATCGTGAGACGGGAGGGTGTGCAGAGGGGAGGGTGTGCTGGGGGCCGCACAGAGCCACCACGGACAGCCTGTCCGCCTCCACACCCCCGTCCCCCGTCCCCCGTCCCGCGGTGCCCGGCCTGCATGCGCCTTGGCATTTCACCCCACACCGACATCCAGGTGAGAGTCTGAGAGGCGCCTTGCAGATCTGCGCACACTCTCCTGCGGAGTGTCTCTGGTGCGGGTCGTCGGGCCGGCAGGGACTCCACCTCCTTCGAGGGGTTCAGAAATAAAACCTGTCTGACCCTCAACCCTGTTCTCCGCGCCGTTAACCTGACAGGGCAGTGCCGTGTGTGGTCATTGTCTGCGTCTGCCCACGTTGCCATAACAGGCTCCGTGGGGGTGCGGACAGCACACGTTTATTTCTCGGCGCTGCGGGCCGGACACCTGAGATCAAGGTGCCGGCACGGTTGGGGTCTGGCGGAGCCCGCTTCCTGGCCTGCGGGTGCGGTCTTCTCCGAGTCCTCACATGGCAGAGGGATGGAGAGACAGAGGGAGGCACAGCGGGCTCTCTGGTGTCTCTTCGTATAAGGACGCTGATCGCGTGGGCGCCCCGCACTCGTGACCTCATCTGTGCCCGTCCCCCTCCCAGAGGCCCGTCCTCACACACCATCACGCTGGGGGCCAGGGCTTCGGCGTGTGGATTTGGGGAGGATGCGGTATCGTTCACGGCAGCCGTAGGTGCGAAACTGCAAGTGAGTAAGTAAAGAGCGGGTCTCGCGAGGTGGTCGGCCCACAATTGTGGGAATAAATGACACACACGAGACGGTGGCTAAACTGGAATTACGAGGGACCACCAGCAAAGCCGCTTGCTCCCCAAAATGTGAAGGTGATCAAATGGCTGTTTACTCCAGTGTGGTTCCGTGTCTTTTGGAAAAGTAGCTTCTCTGTTTTCTCCTCTGTGACGTCAGCGCCCTGTCATTGCCTGAGTTGGTCCCGTTGCGCGTGTTTGTAACATGAACGTACAGAGCTGCTTCGCTTTGCTCCGTGTTGGTGCGGGATCGCACTCCCCACGGCACGTTTCTTACCAAGGGGTGAATAAGAATCCTCTGAGAGCTCCCCCCGCCCGCTGGCCCCTCCTCAGACACAGTGACTTAGAGGTTAATTTGCTGTGTAATGGCAAAGGACCGAGGAGTGAATTTGAACTGAGGTCAAAAGATGATTTTTGTAGGCAGGATGGTTGTAGATCCCACCTGAGTCACTGGGACTAGAGACCTTTTCGGAGCCTCAGGGATTTTGGCAAGAGACAAAGTTAAACCGGCAGCAAAGACTAGGGATAAGAGCAGGGCATCGAGGCCGGGGACGTGCCGCGCCAGGGCGCTCTTTGGACCGAAAAACAGGCCCGGGTCTGTCAGTTGTCCTTCAGGATGGGTTTGGTGGCAGAAGGCCCCCGCGCTCCTGCTCCGCGCTCGCGGCTGAAAAGCAGGCCAGCACCCCCCTCTCCAGAGTGGACGGCATTGTGGCGGCCTTTGAGAAGATGCCATGGGTGGAGTTCGTAGAAGTTTTAAGGTAGATACGAGCAGTAAAATACCAACAGATACTCCGCTTTTGGAATCAGCGACCCAGTTAAACTGGAATTTTAAATCTTACTGATGTAGCGTGACCCCTACAAGCACGGACCCTGCACGTTACAAGATGTTGATCTCTGTGTCTTCGCGTTCAAGATGGGGGTGGCGGTCACGACGCCCAGTCGTAGAGTCGCTGGGGCCGATGCCGCCGCTCCCGCGGAAGCGCTCGTGCCTGCGCACCCTCGGCCCTCAGGAAACGTGTGCTGTGTTGCTGTCTGTTCTAGGGGGCCGAGGCCATGGTTCTGGAGAGCGTTATGTTTGCCATTCTCGCAGAGAGGTCGCTGGGACCCAAGCTCTACGGCATCTTCCCCCAAGGCCGCCTGGAACAGTTTATCCCGGTAAGATGTGTTCTGCGCCCGTCGGCCGGCACGCGCCGCAGACAAAAGAGGGATTCTTGCCCTTGTGGCTGCAGGAGCCCGAGACGTCGCGCTCGGACGTAGCAAACGTGACACGCTATTCCACTGCATCAGAAATAAAGAAAAACAAATTTCTGTTGCGTTTACAGTAGCACCTCTGTCTTTCTGCAAAGATGTTCATCCGAATGAAAACTCTGTATGAAGCCTACATTCCACTGACCCCTAAAGCTGCTTACCCCGGCATTTTCCCCCTTCACCTTGTTCCCGTGGACGTCTGGGCCTCCTTTAGAAGTCACTGCGGGTCCCCGTGGCCCTGGCCGCCGCGTGCCACACCCGGGTGTTCGCCCCGTGGGGCCACCACTGCTCTTTGCCTCGTCTCCCATTTCGCTCCCTCTGTCTGAGTCTCCCCAGCTCCCACGGGCCGTCAAGTGCCTCTGGCGTCTCAGGGCCCGGCTCAAATCCCGTTTGCCAGAGTTGGGAGCGTTTGCCCTTTCTTGCTGTCCTGAGGCATTTCGGATGTTGCTCTAACATCCAGACCAGCGTGTCTTGCTTAGAGTTACGTGTGAGTAAACCCACGAAGGGCTTCGGGCCCCGAGAGCTCGCGTTAGAGGGAGCGTGGGGCGGCTCCGGGCCGTTTAGGTGGAGCTGCTGAGCCTGGCCGGCCTGCCTTCCCACTCAACAGCCGAGCTCACAGATGTGGTGAAGGGTTCCTCTTCTTCACCCGTGGGGCCCCTCGGAGACAAGGTCACGAATGGCTGCCTTTTCCTGCCCGGCCTCACGTGGCCACCTGTACGGTTGGCCTGGCCAAAGGGAGGCCCTGCTCGCCAGGACTCAACCCGAGTTCGGCGAGAGGCTGGAGGAAGGGCTGCTGATGGTCTGATTCCCCACAGCCCAGGGATAGGAGCCTCCTTGTGACCTGTCTCCCAGGAGGGGGACCCTCTTTTAGGTCATGCGGTGGCGCCATGCGAGCGGCCGCCAGCCGACAGGCCTCGGTCTCTAGCCTGGCACCTGGCTTGCCACCTGGCGGTTGTTTTATTTATAACTGTCCCAGTAAGGACAGTAACATCTGGCTGCATGAGCATCACATGAGATAATAATAAAGCACTTGAAAGAGTTAAAAATCTAAAGCACTTCCTGTGGTTACGAGTAGCGACACGGATGCACCTTAAGGAGGTGACACTGAGCCACAAGACCAGGTGATGAAGGCTACAAATAGTACGGGTCATTTTAATAAAGCCCTGGAAGCACACCGGAAGCTGTGTGAAGTATACGCATGTGGTGAAACTCCTTGTAGGGAAGGGAGAGGAGCAGGGACCACAGCTCAGAATAGCGAGGCGTCCTGTCCCGGACCAGGATGCGGGCGTCGGAGTGTCCGTGGGTGCATGCGGTTTGAGTTCTGTAATTCCAGTGTCTTTATATATAACGTTTGCTATGTCGTGAAGATTTTTAAAAATTCTGTTAAAATGCTAGGTCGAACCACTTGAAGCTACCGAGATCCAACCGCTTTTGACCCCAGAGACGGTGATTGCGTTTGGCTCGGCCTGATGGCACGTCTTACTTGCAAGTTTCCTCGGGACTGCCGCATGCGCCCCACCCCATCCGGTCCCCGTAGCCACGTTCCAGAGGGCACAGGAAGTGACCTCTGCGAACGCTGGTCTCCTGCTGCTCTTTCCGAAGGAACTTAGAACCCTGCAAGGGGCTCATTTTTGAGCGCGGTTAGCCTTACACTTTCCACGGTGCCAAACAGATCAGTGGCGTTTTGTAACCGAGCCGAGGGAAAGCCGAGGGAACGCCCTGCCCTCGCCTTGGTGCCACCGCTCAAGAAGCTGCAGGGCCCCAGGTGCAGGAGGAGGGCGAGGTTGGGCCTGCGGCTTCCAGGGAGCCCTGAGCTCTCGTCGCCGGGCTCCCACCATTTGTCAAGACCTGCCCGGCGGGCTGCTGGCCCAGGGCCCTTGCCTGCAGCGCCCGCCCTCGTTCAGAGCAGCCCCGCCAGGGACTTGATGTGCTTCTCATTTTGTGGAAACCAGAGAGTCAGACGCAGAGGTCTGAGCAGCGTGCCTTTGGCCCTATGCCTTTGACATGAGGATTAAAGCCAGGGTTCGAGCTGGGTTTTTTTTCTCTAGCTTGGAGACTCCCCCGGTTCACCCCTGTGCTGTGCCGCTCTGGATTTTCGGAGGAATGCCTCTTTGGGCTTCTGGAGGGGAGCAGTGCGTGTGGGAAGGACGAACAGGTCTCAGTGGATTGTGCTTTCCTCGTGAGGAGCTGGGATGTGCCTCCGGAGCAGGCGTGGCCTCGGGCCACAGTAGTGGGAACTGGGAGCTCTGGGGGTGGCAGTGACGGGAGCCGCAGTGGTGGGAGCTGGGCACCTCTGTTTCTTCGCTCAGCTTTGCGCTCTGAGAGCCTGCTCTGTGCCAGGCGGGGGCTGTGGACACCACCGTGGGCGAGGGGGCCGTGGCTCATGCTGAATTCCTGGCAGTGCTCCCGATTGGGACCACCTCTTGCCTGAGCTGTGTCCGGGCGGGTGTCCGAGCTGCTGAAGGAGTTAGACACGGGCTCATGTGACAGACCGCTGGAAACCTGGAGCTTTTACCAGGGAAGAGGGCACGCTCTGGCGTCAGGCAGAGGGCAGGGAGCACAGAGTCCGCCTAAACGCTTGTATGCGGGGAGGACCTTCTCACGATTAAAAGGGTTCAAAATGATACTGAGCTGTGGAGCAGGCCCCTCCCCCTTGCTGACAAACGCCATGGCGGTTGCTGGGGCACTGTCCGCGGGGCACGGTGCCCGTTCCTACGGGACTTCGGTGCGCCGGAGGAGACTTAGATGCCCTACAGAACGGACTCCTAGTCCTTAGGCTTGTGTGATCGCACACCTCCAGGTTCCCTGAACAAATGCTGTTTTCTAACTCCCTTTTTTATTCCAGAGCCGGCGATTAGACACAGAAGAATTAAGTTTGCCAGATATTTCTGCAGAAATAGCTGAGAAAATGGCCACATTTCATGGTATGAAAATGCCATTCAATAAGGAACCAAAATGGCTTTTTGGAACAATGGAAAAGTAAGTGGCCAAACCGCTTGGCTCTGACTCAGTTTTGTGTTAGCGGCCACCAGAGGTGCCAGCGTGAGTACTCGTTTGCCACGGTGGTCGGGGTCCTTCCTCTGGTCTGCCGGACGGGTGGGTGGGCAGGAAGTGAGTTTTCTAGAGAGCCCGGGGCTCCCCGCTGGCATCCCATGGCTGCACTTCACGGGAGCTCCAGGAGGAGGCCACGGGGGACTGAGCGGTGGTTTCCGTTCTCCCCTTTCCTGCAAGGTATCTGAATCAAGTCCTGAGGGTCAAGTTTGCCGGGGAGCCCAGAGTGAAGCAGCTCCACAGACTCCTCCGCCACAACCTGCCTTTGGAACTGGAGAACCTGAGGTGAGGCGTGGTCCGTGGCGACGGCGCGGGTTTTCTTCTGGGACGGAGGTCGTGGGGGCGGCAGGCCGGGGGTGTCCGCAGAGGAGGGGAACCGTGCGCCACAAGCTCTGGGGGGAAATGGAGTAGGAAGCTCGGCGCTGGCCTCCGAGCAGGGGCTACCGCCCGGCCTTTGGGGTGCAGCGGTGCGGGCCTCCGGCATTCGCCCCGAGTGCGAGCGGTCCCGGCCTTCCTCAGTCACATTTGCACGTGGTGCCCAGCAAGTGGTGACCGGGACCTTCTTCGAGGCGCTTGTGTTTTAGTAGGAGAGATGGAGACCAGCAAACACGTCCCGTAATGTCAAGTCGTGGTAAGAGGTGTGACGGAGACCAGAGGCAGACTGATGAGGAGGGTCATACTGGGGGGGGGGGGGGGGGGGCGCTGCGGGCCAGGACCCACAGCCACGTGAGGAGGGTCCTCCAGCAGGGGGCCCACACGGGAAGAGCTGGGCACCCCGGGGGCTCACGAGGGTCTCTGGGTTGAGCTGCTGCGGAGCTGTCGTCGCGTGATGGCGGCGCTCCCGGAGGCCACGAGGAAAGCACTGCACGGAGGCCGTGTGGCGCCGCGGAGCGCCTGTGCAGCGCCGGGCACAGAGGTGGTGGCGCTCTGTCTCTGGCCTACAGTGTGGCGAGTGACGACAAAACCTTCCTTTCCCAGGTCGCTGCTGGAATCCACCCCTTCTCCAGTTGTGTTTTGTCATAACGACTGTCAGGAAGGTAAGGATTGCTGCCTGTTTTGTGGAGCTGGCTTTGTGTGTCTGCTTGGAAGGCTGAGTGTGTGTGTGTGTGTGTGTGTGTGTGTCCACTGTGTGATGAGTGCCAGGGCCGCGGAGAGGGGAATGGCTGTGTGAATAATGGCAGAGCCGCACAATGGAGTGCTGTGTAACTGTTGAAAAGAATGAGGTCGAGTTTTTATACAGAAAGATCTCCAGGATGTGTTAAGAGAAAAAAAGCAACTTTTGGAAAAACACAGGGGTATCCTCCCATTTTTGCAAGAAATACATTCACAGAAGAAAAAATGAGAATGTTCGCTAACCTGGGAGGATAAAGGACGGAAACTTCCAAAGTCACTTACTCGTTTAGTGTTTACTCTGGTGGACACAGGACTTCGGGAATCTGAGGGCACAGTAGGAGATGACCGTGGCCGGGATCGGTCCCGGGGCCTCGTCCCCTCCACCTGCAGCGCCTCGCGGCTAGTCGAGGTCACCTACTCTCAAGATCAGTTCACTCTGCATGGCCTTGAGTCTCTCTGCCTTCAGGAAATTACGACGCCGGATACCCCTTACTGTGAGCCACCTTTGCCCACCGTGACTTCAAACGGAGGCCCGGTCTAGCTGGGCAGGTCCCACGGGTGCTGCCGCGGTGCTCTGGCACCCGGCAGGCTCCGCCGTGCTGTCCTTGTCCTCTCCGTCGCTGCTGGCTCATGCCCACCCTCGGGCCGTTTGCCAGGCTCAGCGGTTTGTTTTTAATTTTAACAGTAGTCCGTGTTGAGGGTCAGTCATCGATAAGACATCAGTTTGAGCCAAAATACGTTTTATTGAAGAGTTGATCATTGCTGGCCACGTCTCGCAGTGTAGACGTGTCAGCCACAGGTTTGCGTGGCAGCGGGCGGTAGCGGCACAGACGTCACCGGGGGCGTGAGGGAGGCCGGCTGCCGGCGGTGGCCATGTGTGCAAGGGCCAGAGAAGCTGGGGGCGTCTGTCTCCCTTTTTCTGCCGCTTTGGGCATCTGCTTCCAAGTCTCCTTTTGCTGGCCACCGGAAACAGAAGATGGGTGCCGAGAAGCCTAGAAAGTGCACCTCCTGCAGAAACCCTGGAGAGAGAGGGGCCGAAAACCTAGCAAAGCCTGGCTCGCTGGTGCCACCCCCCAGCCCCGTAGTCACGCTGAACGCCGTGTAGAGTGTGGGGGTCTTGGAACGTGTGTCTGAAGAGCCAGTCTGGCAGTCTGTTCACTTGTGGCCCGGAATTCGGCCTCACGGGACCTGTGGCGGAAGGCACGCCACCTGTGGCCTCCTCCTCAGGAGGAGAAGTGGGTGAGGCGAAGCAGTGGGGCCGAGTATGGTCCCCGGAGCCATACGCACGGTAGCTGCCCTCACCGGTGACATCCTCGTCGGGGGGGACACCAGGACGCAGCTCCCTAGCTGGTGGGCCACAGCCGGCCCGTCGGCCACCCCGCCTCAGCGCTGCTGGGCTTGTTGGGTCAGCCAGAACTCTGGCATGCCAGTCCAGCGTCGTCTTCTGCACCCCTGTGTGAAACGACTGGGGAGTACTGCCCCAGCAAGCGAATGGCGGGCCATTCTTGTTCGGGGGTAAGCCCGGGGCCGTGTTACTCTTGGGCTGCTGTGAACAGGGGCTCTTGTGTCCGCACGGCCCGGGCCTTCTGTTTTGGGGGTCGGGGGGGGGGTGTGACAGTGCTGCTCCTGGGACTCTGTGGCCTGCGTTCACTCGTGTGGTTCGGATTCCCGGAGAGGATCAGAACCGCTCTTGGCCCTGCCGGTCGGGGGCTCGTGCCTTCGACTGTGATGCCCACAGTAAATGGCACGTCGCCGAAACCTTTTTTGCAGGTAACATCTTAATGCTGGAAGGCAGAGAGAATTCTGAAAAGCAGAAACTGATGCTCATCGACTTCGAATACAGCAGTTATAATTACAGGTAACACGTTACAGTAAAATGTGTTTATTTCCGTATCGTTCTATTAGGTTAATGATACACGTAGGGAACAATTAGAGCAGAAAATAGGTAGCAGTGCCAACAAAATACAGCGGAAGCTGGTGCGTTTGTCCCCGCGGCCTGCAGTGGTGCGTGAGGCAGCGAGGCCTGTTCTCCATGGTTCGTGGGGAGCAATGGTGTGAGGAGTCATGATGCGCAACTTGGTATTTTGTTGGTGTCAGAGGTCAGAGCCCTGAGTGCAGGAGGCTCTAACCATTGCTTTTTTTCTTTTTTAAGTTTTTTTTTTTTTGAGACAGTGAGTGCACACGCACGTGCAAGTGGGGGAGGGGCAGAGAGAGAGAGAGAGATTGAGATTGAGAGAGAGAGAGAGAGAGAGAGGATCCCAAGAGGCTCCACACTGGCAGCACAGAACCCAGTGCGGGCCTCCCTCCCACAAACCGTGAGATCATGAGCTGAGCCAGAATCTAGAGTCCGGTGCTCAATCGACTGAGCCACCCAGGCGCCCCTTGAACAATGGCTCTTGAGTCATGGGCACTTTCGTGGCTCCGGTCGGCCGTGGCTCTGGTAACTGCCCCGTTGGCTCTCCCTGTCACTGACGCTGTCATCCCCGGGGAACCTCGGGAAGGACAGTTTGTTGCCGGGAGGGGTGCTCACGACTCGGCCTTTGTCCTTCTCTGGCCAGGGAGCCTTGTGCCGTGGCAGCGTGCCCTGTTCGCAGCGTCTCTTACCTCTCTTTCAGGGGATTTGACATTGGGAATCATTTCTGTGAGTGGATGTATGACTATAGCTATGAAAAGTACCCTTTCTTCAGAGCCAACATCCTGAAGTACCCCACCAAGAAACAGCAGGTAGGAGACTACTGGGTGGAGGCTTGATAGGAGGTAAATTACATGAGTCAGTTTTATGCAGTTAGAATTGATTACTTCTTCACTTTTCACAAGACCCTTGTGAAAGGGTCAGAATGGTTCAGCAGACCCTTTTGCTCTAAAATGTTATTTTGTGTCAAGACACAAACTTGACATTTTAATCCCCGTGCCGGCGATAACCTGTGTTCGGTTAGAGGGTGGTCTCTTTTGTAGCTCCTTCTGGTTTTTTCCAAAAAGCCCAGCCTCTGTTCTGCTCTCTGGCCTTCTTTTTGGGGATCACGGTGTCTCCTGTGTGTGTTTCACTCCCTGCAGACAGAAGTAATCTTTTGGGCAGCATGACTTAGGAGCCGCTGTGGTGTGAACCAGTTCCCTGTCCTGTCCCGAGTGTGGGGGCCGAGGGGCCGCGTGAAGAATCACCCTGTGGGAATTGCCCCCTTGGGAGCCCCTCCTCCATTCCTCAGCCCGCTGCTGGAGCGGCTGGGGATAAGTGGGCAGCGGGGTGGAAGCAGGCCGGGTTGTGGAGAGGGAGGGCCGAGCCCGCTTCCCTGAGCCTGTGCAGGACAGCGTCTCTACCCGCTTCGCGACCCCCCTGCCACAGAACCGCTCTTCCCGCGGAACCCCTGCCAGCGAGCAGCATTTCAGAGAGGTCAGAGCGGCGCGAGGACGGGGATGCGGCCAGTTGCTGCTGTAACTCCCTCGGGACATGTTTCTCGGTCACTCGCCTGCGCCAGGCGCGGTGACGGTGTCTTCGGTCGATGGCCCACACGCCGGGGGCTGCCGTTCAGATGTTGACTTGCCGTGGGACGGAAACCGCGTTGCCCTCTTCTCGCCACGTCGTAGGGCCAACTGCGATGAACTTGAGTACCAGTTGGCCAGGCTGGTTCTGGCCCTCAAGGTCAAAAGGAAGGGAGGGGAAGAGTAGGCCCTTTAGCCTGAGGAAGAAGAAACAGCAGTCTTCAGGGACTTGAGTTTTTGCCTCACTGAAAAGAAAGCAGACCTTTGTAAAAACTGGGCAGCCCTAGAGGTGAGAACCCTCAAGCCGGGAAGAGGGGCTTTTCAGTAAGAAGGCAGGTTTCCTGTTAACCCACAGAAGAGCTGTGTGGCCGCCAGCACCGCCCAGCAATGCGAATAGTCATCGGTCTTTTTTCGATACCCCTTCTGCACCGCTGAGGTAATCTCGCGCTAGTCTCACTTTAGGCCGTTAATGAGATGTTTTAAAATGTTAAACCATCTTAGAGTTTCTAAAATAGACCACTCGAGTGAAGTGTGTTATTTTGGAGCGCTCTCTTGGATCCAGTTAAGCAATCTCTCACTTAGAAGTTTGACATCTGTGTACATATGTGGATTGGGCTCTTAACGTTCATTTTAAAAACCATTATTCATATCTGCTTGTGGAATAAGGATTATACTAGTCTAATAAAATGAGTCGGGTGTCCCTTTTTAATTTTCTGGAACAAATTTATATTAAACATGACGTTCTTTGAAGATTTGGTAGACTTTGCCTGTAAGAAAACGTGGGCCTAGAACTTTTTGGGAGAGAAGGCCATGAATGGTGACCCCATCTCTATTCAAATTTTCTGCCGACTTGAGCATTTAATATCTCCTGGAAATTAACCCATCACGTGTGGTGGTTCACGCATGGGTTTTAGAAACTACTGTGCCATTTGAATCCCAATCTGCTACTGACTTTACTGTCACCTGCTGTGTCTGTGCTTCCATTTCCTCATCTGCAGAAATTATTTTGTTACCGTGAGGGGCGAGGTAATATGCAGAAACAAATGCTCAGAGTAGCACCTGCTGCATAGAATTTACTAGGGGCCAGCGGTCACCTTTTCTGTGCAGATTTACTCCTTCTGGAACCCCCTGCTAGGAAAGTGCTTGGGCTGGAGGGATGCCTTCTGGTGGGAGGGGGTGCACTGTGTGAAAGCTGGTTTTGGAGAAGGGCTATGGCAGAGCTGGTCAAGAAGCAGTGTTGGCATTCCCAGTAGGTAATCGCTTCCTGGCGTTCTTCTAGGTCACGTTACTGATGCCGTTTCCTTATTTACCAGAGAAAGCAAGCGGTAGTTTGCTGTGTTCTGTATAAGATGAAATACTGAAGGACATGGGATCTCCCAAATCCTAATGCGGGTGTGGACTATGTGGGGGGCCTGGTAGACCCTCTTCTCCCAACCAAAATTAGACGTGGCCAACGGACGGACATAAATGTGTAGATAATCATGGCACCGCAGGGGGAAGGCCCTTCTGCACGGTCTGGTCAGCTCTCACCCTCGGGTGGCGGGGGGGGGGGGGGGGGGGGCACCTGCCAACACCTTTGGGCTCCCTGGCGCCTGTGCCTGGGCTTCCTGCGGTGACCCCGCACAGAATGCCAGCCAGTCTGGGGAGACGCATGATGTAGGCTTTGCACCCAGACCATGGGAAACATGAGTGTGGATTAGATTCTACCTGTTTTCGCTGGAAGTCATCGTAATTTCCCGTACTAGTCTTGCCAACAAGACAGCATCGACAGCAAGCTGGAGCTCCCTGCCGGATCAGCGAGCTTCCACACTCCCCACGCCTGGCACAGAGCTGCTCGGGCTCGGCTGGGCCTTCTCCAGGCGTCTCTGGCGATGCGGGGTGTCCACTGGACGTGTAGTGCTTCCTGACAGCTGTCGACACCATCTGTCTAACCATCACTGACTCTGATGTAATTCCTTTTTTTTAAAGCTCCACTTTATTTCCAATTACTTGGCCGCATTCCAAAATGAATTTGAAAACCTCAGTAATGAAGAAAAGTGCATTATAGAAGAAGAGATGTTGCTTGAAGTCAATAGGTAATTGTTTCCTTTCATTGATTGATAAAGATAGCTGTCCTGTTCCAGAATATGATTGGGGTGACTGCTCGCAATCCTGAGTATTTTAGGAGCTTCTCTACAAACACACGTCTCTAGGATTTGTACTTTGTCCAAAGGGGAACATTTGACACCTCTCCAGATTGCAGCTCACGGCAGGGGCGGGGAGCAGGGTCAGTGCACAAGGTCAGGAGGCTTGGATGGTGCCCCAAACTGTAATCCACGTGTCAGACTCAGCGGAACAAGGCCGTGCCATCCAGCAGGGCCTGCACCCTCTTGTCGCCCGATGCTCGTGAAATGGTGGGCACCATCCGTTAATGTGTTTCTTCTAAAAAATAATGACAGATTGTGAGCATTGGTTCTGAGTCTTGCTTGTTTAACTTTGTTTCAGCAGCTCTCAAAGCAGGGCTGAGAAACTTCTGGATTTTGTAAAGGTTCAGACCCCTGCGTATCATATACACTCGTCTCCCAAGTCTGGAGGCTTGAGTTACTCCCATCCTTTGGGGTCTGTTACAACAGGAGATTCTTGCTAAAAATGTCTCCGTACCTCTGACCCACCTTGTTCTGTCCAGCCCACTTAGCACAGATCATGTCTTCCAGATCCTGGTCTTCAGAAGTGTCCACACCCCTGTTGCTGAGCGTGTGGCCAACCCTGCCGTCCCCAGGGCTCCCCCTGCAGCACGGAGCTTCCCTCTCTGGTTCGGGAATGGATAGAAAATAGAAAAATGGAGAGCCAGACAGGAAGGGGAGCCCCAAGGGACGTGTAGAGGGTCAGGGAGTACAAGCAGGGGTGAGGAGGATACTAGAGCATTCAGTGAAGCCCACAGGCACTGTTGTGAGGGGGCACGTGCGTGGGTTCACGGTGACCGAGGCCATGGTGCGGCGTAGAGATGGGGACTGTCACACCCTCCTCTGTTTCACCGCTGTGCTGCGAGGGCAGGGGTGAGGGTGGGGCGGCATCCAGCTCCAGGAAGGGTGGTGAGTTATGCAGAGGCCCGCATTTTCCCCCTCTTGCTGCACAACGCGCCCTGAGGGTTGCTGGGGCCGTGAGCTCACACGTGTAGCAGAGAGCGTTTCTTTCCCAGCGTAGCCCGTGCCTGCCTGCATGGCCCCCAGGGCCCCCGTTGAGTCCCGTGACTGTGTGACTGTCGCCGTCCCACTCGGCAAGTCCACCCGCCCCCAGCCAGAGGTGGGCGGAGCCGGCAGCCGTGCTCCCAGCTGCTCGCTCCCTGTGGGGTGTAATCCCACCGAGCTGGCCAGGGCAGACCCAGTTTGCATCCGGAGGGGGTAAAACGCCCACCTGCAGGAAATTCCGTCATCGGGCCTGTGGCTGGTGCCGCCCATCTCACGTGCGTCTCCTGCTCTTGTGATTACAGGTTTGCCCTTGCGTCCCATTTCTTCTGGGGACTTTGGTCCATCGTACAGGCCAAGATTTCTTCCATTGAATTTGGGTACATGGTATGTTTCGGGGGTGTCTGTGAATGCTTGGTGGTAAATGACCGCTCTTTGCAGAGGGCTCCCTGTGCCCCCGCAAGTTGTGAATGAGGCGACCCGGCACCAGGACAGCAGGCTCAGCCCAGGAAGCTGAGGGTTAAAGGCTGCATAATTTAACCCACGCTCACTGGCTCCGCATCTGCAAAGGCAGGTGACCAGCAGGCCAGGCCTTCCCTGCTCCAGAGAATGCTATGTGGTCCTGTGGTTCGCCTGGGGGATGTAGAAATGGGACCCTGGAGGTCCAGCCCTTGACCTCAGTCCCTTCGGACGCAGGGGACAGCGAGTGAAGGAACACGACGGGGTCTGCCTCTGTGTTTTCCTCAGCTGTCGCGGCTCCGTTCTCCGGCCTGCAGCACCCCACGTCGTGCGGGCGGCTGGTGCTGACTCAGTGAGCCGTCCTGGTTGCTGCAGGCAAGTTTGACAAGCCAGGCCGTCGTCTTCTTCCAACTTTAGGAAGCGTCCTTGACGTAGACAGTTTTAACCCCGAGTTAAGCCCTCTGGTGCCCCATGGTGAGTGCTGGGGGCGTGTTCCAGGGCAGGGGCATGTAAAGTCTCTAGTGAGCACCTTGCTTTGAGACAGGAGGTGGGAGTGACTAGTTCTCTGATCCCCTAGTCCTGTACGAGGCGGAAGGGTTGGTACTGCACAGGTGGTCTCAGGCCAGAGAAGGGGAGTATGGAGTTTTGAAGCAGATTCGGTCACGGTCAAGTGATTATTGTAAGGCAAAGTAGACATCAAAAAAACACTACCAGAGATAAAGAATAATTTTGGAATAATAAAAGGATCGATTGATCTAGAAGACATTAAGAAAATCGTGAATGCGTCCATACCTTTCTTGCTTCAAAAGACGTAAAGCAAAACCTGAGAAAACTGATGGAGAGAGAGGCGGACCCACAGAGCAGACCTCCCCCTCCCTTGGTGACAGCAGAGCCAGAAACACAGCAGCAGGAGGGACGGAGGAGTGGACAGCACTCTCCCGGCTTGACGTAACTGATGCCCACCGCAGAAGGTACGTTCTTGCCCATTGAATATGGAATGTTCATCAAGTTGGACCATATGCTGAGCATTAGAAAATAGGTCTCAAGTGGAAAAGAATTGAAATGCAGAGAATATACTCTGACCCTGGTGGAATTTAATAGGATATCAACAACAACAAAATCTTGAAACTTCTTAGTTATTTGGAAATTAAACAGTACATCTGAATAAGCCCTGGATCAAAGAAGAAATGAAACAAAATATTTCAAAGAAAATTATAAGGGAACACAGTATATCACAATTTGTGAGATGTAGTTCGAGTAGTGTTTAAAAACTTGTGGCTTTGAAGGTTACACATTTGTATTAGATAAGAAAGTTTTCAAACCAGTGACCTTAAGAAGCTAGAAAGAGAAAAACAAGCTTAAGCCCAAAGTCAGTAGAAGTAAATAAAAATAAAAGCAGAAATCGTTGAAATAGGAAATGAATGGGAAAAAAAAAAGAGAAAGTCAGTGAAACCAAAAGTTGGTTCTTTGAAAAGTTCAATAATATTTATAAACTTTTGGCTATACTGAGCAAGTAAGAGAAGACACATGACTGATACCAGGTATAAAGAAGACATCACTACAGATCCTATGGATGCTAAAAAGGGTAAGAGAGGGGCGCCTGGGTGGCGCAGTCGGTTGAGCGTCCGACTTCAGCCAGGTCATGATCTCGCGGTCCGGGAGTTTGAGCCCCACGTCAGGCTCTGGGCTGATGGCTCGGAGCCTGGAGCCTGTTTCCGATTCTATGTCTCCCTCTCTCTCTGCCCCTCCCCCGTTCATGCTCTGTCTCTCTCTGTCCCAAAAATAAATAAACGTTGAAAAAAAAAATTAAAAAAAAAATAAAAAGGGTAAGAGAATATTATGAATAACTTCATGCCAACAGATCGACAGTGTGCACGTGCAAATTTCTTAGAAGATACAAATTACCAAGACTGACATAACAAATGACCATATATTTATTCAATAAATTGAATTCATAATCAGAAAGGAAGAAGAAAACTTGCCTTTATTTTATAGGTGACATGATCATGTACATGAGGAAATATAAAAGAATCAATAGAAAAGCTGAACTATGCAGGGAGTTTACTGAGGTCACAGGATACAAGGGCAGTGTATAAAAGCCAGCTGCATTCCTATATGGTAGAAAGAGTTACAGATGAAATTTCACTATATTGACAATGGCATAAAGTATGAAATACTTAGGGATAAGGCTTTTAAAATATGTGCGTGACCTGTGTACTGAGAGCTGTAGAGCATTGCTAAGAGAGCCTAAATGGAGACAGAGACCACATTCATGGCTTCAGAAGACTCAGTATTAAGAGTCTGTTCTTCCCAAACCGATCTCCAGAGTCCCCACGATCCCGGTCAAAACCCCCACAGGCTTTTTGGCTGAAACCGATAAGCTGATTCTAAAATGTATGTGAAACTAAAACTAAGGAACCAAGTCGGAAGACTCATTCTGCCTGATCTCGAGATGTATCGACACAGTGTGGCATTGGTGGAAAGACGGACGTCAGTCAAATGGAGCAGAGTCCACTGCCCAGAAATAGACTCACACGTAGAGCCAACCAGTATTCAACAGAAGGGCCACGATAATTCATTGGGGGAAAGAAAGGGTTATGTTTTCAAAACTGATGTGGGAAGGGGCGCCTGGGTGGCGCAGTCGGTTGAGCGTCCGACTTCAGCCAGGTCACGATCTCGCGGTCCGTGAGTTCGAGCCATGCGTCGGGCTCTGGGCTGATGGCTCGGAGCCTGGAGCCTGTTTCCGATTCTGTGTCTCCCTCTCTCTCTGCCCCAACCCCGTTCATGCTCTGTCTCTCTCTGTCCCAAAAATAAATAAACGTTGAAAAAAAAAAAAAAAACAAAACTGATGTGGGAACAACTAAATAGCCATATGGAAAAAATACTGAACCTTGATCTCCTGCCATACACAAAAGTTAACTTGAAAGAGAGAACAGAGCTAAATGTAAAAGCTCAAGACCACCACGTGTCTGGAAAACACAAGAGAGAAGCTTCCTGACCGAGGCAGAGATTTCTTAGGTTACATAAAGCACTGACCATAAAAGTAAGTTGGGCTTAATCAAAATGAAAAACTTTGGCTCTTTGAATGACATCCTTAAGAAAATAAAGAGGCAAGCACAAACAGGAGAAGATGTTGCAAATTTGTATCTGACCAGGACTTGTATTTAGAATATAGAAAGAACTCACAACTTAGCAAGAGACCAAACCTCCTTTATAAACAGGCAAAAGATTGGGACACGGCACAGAAGAGAAACAAATGGCCAGTACACATCTTTTTGTCTGCATGATGTAATTAGTCATAAAAAGAGATGCAAATCAAATCTTCAGTGTGATTCCCTACACACCTGTGATGGTGGCTAAAACTTTAAGACCCTGACAATATCAGACGTTAGCAGGAATGTGGAGCAGCCGGAACTGGCATACGTGGCCGAGGGGGCTGGTGAGAGGGTCTGGCCGGTCTGGAAGACAGTCCGGCCACACATTTACCGTACAGCCCAATAGTCTACTGTGGCATCATTGATCCAGGAGATGTGAGAGCATGCATCCACGCCAGGACTTGGGTTCAGATGCTCACAGCAGCTTTCTGTGTGAGAGCCCTGAAATGGAAATACCCTCCATGCCGATCGGATGAACGGATAAATGTGCCGTGTGAGGTCCAGATGATGGAAAAGTACCCCGCAGTAAGCCAGAATGAACCCAGATGCTCACCACAGCACGGATGTCACCACAGCACGGATGAATCCCAGAAACGTTACGCCGAGTGAAACAAGCCAGGCAAAAGGGTACAGACCGGGTGACTCCATTTATGGAAAAGCTTTCTATTAGCAATCCGTACCGATCGAAATCGGTTCAGAGGCTGCCTGTGGCCAGGCGGCGGGGGGGGGACCCGTGGAAACTCGAGTGTGCCAGAATATTCTTTATCGTAACTGTGGTGGTGCTGCTGAACTCGATGTATGCGTTTGTGAAAACTGCCCAACCGTGTGCGTGAAGGAGTTAATTTTTGTGGCGTAGAAGTTACACCCCAACACCGAATTGTGAACAGCGACGCTGTGATCTTCCGGCAGTTAGCGTCACACGCTTTTCGGTTTGGAGCAGGTGCTTAAGAGATCGCGTCGTCCACCCCGACGGATGGATGGGGGAGCAGGCCCAGAGACACACGGTGGCTTGACCGTTCTCGTTCTCGAATGCCCAGAACGCGAGACCAGCTTTTCTTACTTCCCTCTCTCGTTCTGGGCGGTAATCATGCCGTAGGGGGTTCCAGAAAACCCATGGCGCGTCCTTTCTTGCACCTCTGTCCTCTGCTTCCTGACACCCCCGGGACCTTTTCCTTTGAGAGGGGAGCCTTTGTTTGCATCATTGTCTGCAGCGTTCCGGTCGACAAGATGGCGCGCCGTGGCCGCGCACAAATACGTAGGCGGGGGTCCCGTCTGGATTTCAGGGCCAGGGTGGCCGGGGTGACTGAGCTTGGTGCCTGGGCTCCCGGACAGCCTGCGGCAGCCGGAGCTGTTCTGTTCTGTGGTCTCGGTGGTTGGGGCCCTGCCCTGCGGGGGCGGGGGGGGGGGGTGCGGGACGTGGGCGGCTCTGGGCGGGAGTCCTTGGTGAGCCTGCCCTTCCTTGTGTCTCCTAGGACTATGCCCAGGCAAGGTTCGATGCCTATTTCGACCAGAAGAGGAAGCTTGGGGTGTGAGTGTGGGAGGCGCCAGCGGCTTCATCCCTGGACCGCGCAGGGGCGGCCGAGCCAGAGGGGCCCTCGGTGCTCCGACTGCCGTACCTGCGGCACGAAGGCTCGGATGTCTCGCTGCCCAACACAGATGTGTATGATACGAAAGACTGTATTAAAACTGAGTAACATTTATTTCATATCTTGTTTACGATTTCACTAGGACTCTGCGATGAGATCGGGAAGCAGAAATATAGTACAATAGTGCAATATCTCAGAATCCTTTTAATCTAGGCAAGGCATCTTGTGTCCGGGGCCTGAAGTGTTCAGTCAGATATGGCAGACAGCAAGCGTGAACCGTGTTCCTGCGGGT
Source organism: Felis catus (assembly GCF_018350175.1). NCBI lineage: Eukaryota > Metazoa > Chordata > Mammalia > Carnivora > Felidae > Felis > Felis catus. The sequence goes on along the minus strand of NC_058377.1, from coordinate 110,328,488 downwards.
ACTTTTTTTGGTTAACGTTGGTTTTCTCAAGGATGTGAATTAACGGCTGTGAGCACGGCAGCCAGGCTCTCTGGGGTAGCGAACGATGTGTGTAGACGCCGCTCGCTCCCGAGGGTGGCCCGTCAGCCGGGCCGGACTGTGACGTCGCTCTGCGGCCCGGCCGCGAGTCTCCGAAGCTGCTCCTTCACCTTCTGGTCCACGTGGCGGATGCACGAGACCGCGGACGGCTCGGGAGGGGGGCGAGCCGTTGTCTGCGTCCCGTGACCGTAGCCCCCGGGGACCCGTCAGGCCGGCGCGTCGCCCCCTCACCGGGCGCTTCCCCCGCCCTGCTCTCCTCCGTAACTGAATGTGCTTCTCCAACCCCGGCTTCGGGGCGGGCAGGCGGCTGTGGCCCACGCAGAGCCCACGGCCGGCCGGGGAGCAGTGTGGGGTCCTGGGGACACACACACGCCTCCCGGCCGCCTCCCCGTGGAAAGCGGGGCTGGCCCGAACGTCTGCAGCTTTGCTTTTCTCTTCCTCCTCTGCCTCTGCTCGGGGATCCTGTGACCGGGCTGGCTGCCCTGGCATCGTCCTGCCCGGGGGCTCCCTCTGCTGGGGGCCGTGGGGCGCCGGAGGCCCGGCTTTGGCCCTCGGCCAGGTGCCCCCGCCCTCGCTGCCCCCCCCCCCCCCCCCCCCCGCCGTGTCCCGACGGGTCATTCTGGTGGGAAAGAGCAGCCAGTATACGGAATGTGGGGGCGTGGATGGGATGATTTTCTTTTACTCTGAACTCTTATTTGAATTGTTATTTTGTGCACACGTTTCTGCTACCAGAGATTGTACTATACAAACAATAAAAGCATACAAACCGCTCCTCACTGTCACCCTTGTCAGGCGTGTCCTAAGTGTCAGGCAAGGCTCCCAATGCACCCCCATCCCCGTAAAGACCCCTGGAAGGATGTAGAAACTGGAAGCAATGGTGTATCCCGGAGGAAACTGAACGGTTGCTTGGCCAAGGCAGGAGGGACATTTCCCGCTATTCACCCTTCTAGACATTTAAAATTTTAACCAGGTGAATGTGTTTTGGTATCTGAGCAATAAACGGTCCCTCACGCCTGCGTAAACTCTCACCCAGAGCAATGCTCCCCCCCCCTTCCTGTGCCCACCCAGGCTCTGCCCTGTGGCCCCGCCAGCCACGCCCTCCCCACCGTGTCTGGGGACTCCGAGCAGGGCAGTCCTGGACCCAGGGGACGGGCTCCTCCCAGCAGCTGGCCAGATGAGCGCCAGGCCACCCGGCTTGCTGTGCCCAGGGCCTCGCTGGCCTCAAAGCGGCCTTTGTTCCCGGGGCCTCCTGCCGGAAGGACCACTTTGCAGCTCTTCGGCCCGAGCAAGCAAGGCCTCTGAGAAGCACTGGTGCTGCCTTCTAGCCGGTGGGGGGGACCCAGGCCAGAAAGACATGTGAAATGCCATCATCCACCCCACCAGCCGGAGGATGGCCTCAGGGGAACAGGACCGGTCACCCAGGGAGGGATGGGAGAGACCACAACCTCCCCTGAAGGGGCGGTGGGGCCTGGAGGCCAGTTCAGCCTCACCCGCGGGGCCCTGGACAGCCTCAGCCCTTCTCTGCAGGACGGTGGCATGTGTATGTATGTGATCACTGCCCCGTGTGGAATGCGTGCGTGCGTGTGTGTGTGTCCTCGCTTTGGACCATCGTGAGTGCCTGGGGTGGGGCTGGCACCAGGGCGTGGAAGTATTGGCCCATCTGTGCCAGACATCACCCTTCATGCCCAGAGTATCCGGAACGTTCTCTTACAGCCAGTTTGCGCATCCCGTGGATGAGGAGCTCACTCCCTACCAGCTCAGCCTGGTAAGACATTCGGAACTAGAATGTGCTGGAAACATCTCTCCTGGGTCCTAGTTCTGCCCCTACTTCACCCCAAGGCTCTGGGATTACTGCACATGTGCCGTGGGGCCTCCCCCCAACTTCTCAAGGCTCTAGATCCCACACCAGGGCCTCCCACCCCGCCGTACCCTGCACCAACCTCAGCTGCAAAGGAGGGGACGAGGGACACGAGCATAAAGCAGGGTGCGGGGCCCACAACACCGGGAGTCCCGTGGGGGTGGGACCGGCGCATGCCCAGAGCCCGGGCCTGCCTGCCCAGCCCCCCGCACCGCAGACAGGACTGACACGCAGTTCCCAGTCCTACATCTTTATTTCTTGTCTCCGGAGCTAAGGGCAGGGACCGGGGTGCGGCCACAGACAGACACTAGCCCTCCTCTGAAGCGAAGGTGAAGGGGCTCAGCTTGTAGCCAGTGCCTGAGTAGAACTTGTTCTGAAACTCCACCCTGGGGGTGAGCAGGGGAGAGCCGGTGAGGGGAAGGCCCTGGCCCTCGCGCTGCGCCCCCCCACCCCCCACCCCGGGCCGGCCAGGCGGGCCGCTCACCAGTGCAGCCGCAGCGCGTGCAGGAAGGCCGAGAGCCCCTCCATCACCAGCAGGATAGCCACGGTCAACACGGCGAAGGCGGCGAAGATGGGGACCAGTGCCACGGCTGCCACGCCCAACTTGCGGCCCAGGCCCAGGCCCGAGCGCATCACCATGGCCCACAGGACCTCGGACAGCTCTGGGGGGTCGGGGAGGCAGCAGTGGAGGCCAGGGCCAAGGGGGTCCCCGCCCAGCCCCCCGCGGCAGCCCGCCTTCCTGTGGAGCCGGTGGGGGATCTCCTCCAACATCCTCCCTTTATAGAGGGGACGCCGAGGCCCGGAGAAGTGACCCGCCCAGGCCACCCAGCCAGCAGCTCTGAGCGTCAGAGGCAGCCAGGACTCGAGCCGCGGCCGGCCAGCCCTCCCGCCGCGACCGGGTCACTCACGGGCGTGGGCCAAGCTCAAGGCCCAGAGGCGCAGGTAAGAGGCCGTGTTGGAGATGCAGCCCAGGCAGAACTCGATGGTGTGGATGGCCTGGTGCATCAACACCTCGGACAGGACAAACTGAGGGGCGGGCAGCTGTGAGGGGCGGGCCGGGCGGCGGCCGGCACCCCACACGCACACCCGGGGAGACCACACCCACCTCGGCCTCCTCTCCGTCCTCCGGGCACCCCGCTTTCTCCTCATCAGGGCCCCAGCCGGCCACGGATGCATCGGAGGAGTCCAGAATCCCGGACTTGTCCTCATCCTGGGGGTGGGGAGCAGGTGGCATGAGCAGGGACGGGGCCCGGGCCACCGCCGCCGCCCGCTCGCAGCCCCTCGGGGGCCGAGAGGAGGCCGGGGTGGGGTCAAACCTCCCGGCAACCCCCCCCCGCCCCCCCGCCCCCCCTACCGGCTGTCGGCCAGCGGGCCCCCTCTGCGAGCGGCTGCGGTGCCGCCAGTGCAGGAACAGCGGGGTGCCGAGCAGCAGGACGGGCACCATGACCAGGGCCAGGATCACCAGTGCTGACTGCACCGCTTCCTGCGGGGGAGGGGGTCCCAGTTACCGGCCCTCTCTGAGCCGCGCCGCCGCGCACCCAGCCCGGGCCCAGAGAGCCTGCGGCCGGCCCCTCCCCCGGGGACGTGGCTCCACAAGGAGTCCTCGGAGGGGGGAAGCTTCCAGCACCCACTGCGCCGGCCCTCCTTCCACCTCCCCGGCTCCCCGGCGGAGGGAGGTCTGACTCGCGTCCCCGATTCTCAGATGAGGCTCCGAGTGGCCCCGTGGTGGGTGTGGGCCGGCACCCCCGCGCCTGCGCACCTGCCCGTGGAAGAGGGGCTGGTTGGTGGGGCTGTGGGAGAAGAGGAACATGTTGATGAAGTGGATGAGGATGCTGGGGGCCGAGGCAGCCCTGGCGGCGTAATCTTGCAGCCACTTGTAGACGATGAGGAAGACCAGGTAGCCGAAGAGCCCCAGCAGGAAGACCAGCTCCGGCAGGGTCTCTAGGAGCAGCCGGTGCCACTGGCCGAAGTGCCTGCGCCGGGAGAAGGGCGGGGTCGCCGGGTCACCCACCGGGCCGCCCCGGCCCCGCCTGCCCCGGTGTCCCCCGGAGCCCGGGCCCTCACACGTGGTTGAAGACTCCCAGGACCACCCCGAAGGTCATGTGGGTGACCCCTAGGATGACGGACATCTTCATCTTGAAGGAGTTGAGGAAGCTCAGGTGGTTGACGGCCAGGCTCCAGATCTGGGGTGGCAGGAGGGACGGGTGTCACGCGGGGGGGGGGGGGGGCGGCTCCCCGCCCGAGTCCCTCAGCAGCCCGTCTGCCCCTGTGGGGCCTTGGCACGTCTGTGGCCCACCTGCCCGCTGTGGGGCAGCAGAGGGGAATGGCCCGGACCCCAGCTCTTCCTAGCTAGGGGACACAGCCTGTGATCTCCTGTGCCTCTGCTTCCTCATCTGTGAAATGGGGACGGTGCTGACGGGGTTGTCTAAGTATCCCATCACATCACATCAAGGGCACGGAACGGTGCCCGGCGCAGCAGGCCAAGGACAAGCCGAGGGCCGCCCTCACTACCATACGCTTCTCCGCTTTCTGAAGCGAGGGGGGCCCCCTCGTCCTTCCGGAACCCCGCACCTCCTGTACCCGGCGGCAGGCCCGGCACTCGGGAGGGGCTCGGCGAGCACGGCTGAAGGGCGGGGGCGGGGGGTTAGGGTTAACGTCAGGGTCAAGGTTGGGTCAGGGTTAGCGGAGGAGCCCCGGCCCGGCCCTCCCACCTGCCCCCCCCCCCCCCCCCGTGGCAAGTGGCAGGGACTCACGGGGTCGATGCCGAAGGGGTAGGGTCCCAGGAAGACGCCGCTGACGTTGGGGTCCAGGGCGAGCAGCGGGTGCTGGGCCAGGAACGCGTCACTGTGGCAACAGAACGGGGTGGTCGGGGGCTGCGGGGGGCGGGGGGCGGGGGGGGGGCTGTGGTGCCGCGGCCCGGCCTCACCTCCAGTCCGACTGGGTGGCCATGGCCGCCACGCTCCAGCCGGAGGAGAAGATGGCAGTGGCGCGGCTGAAGCACTCGTTGTAAATGAAGCCGGTGTAGACGGAGAACAGGCCCATGAGCAGGAGCAGGTAGCGGCCGCTGAAGAAGGTCTGCCAGATCTGGGGATGGGGGGGGGGCGCCGTGAGGGACCGCCCCGGGCCCCCAACCCACCCGGCCCCCCCGGGCCGGCCCTCACCTCGTTCTGCGCCGACTTCACGGCCGGCTGGTTCTCCGTGAGCACCATGGCCAAGGCGAAGAGGAACATGAGCAGCCCGTGGCCCACGTCGCCGAACATTACGGCAAAGAGGAAGGGGAAGGTGATGATGGTGTAGGGTGCTGCGGGCAGAGGGGCCAGGCGGTCAGCCGGGACCCCCAGGGACAGGCCCCGGGACCCCAGGAAACGTGGACGGGTGTTGGCGAGGCAGGGGCGCCAGGCCGTGTGTCTGCGTTCCAGAGCCCTGGCTGTGTGACGGTGGGCTAGTGACTTAACCTCTCTGAACCTCCGTTCCGACATCTATAAACTGGAGGTTCAATACTGCTGCTTCGTAGAGCTGCTGCCCATGAATTTATCAGGGCAGTACTGGTGGGCCGCAGCACTCGATGTAAACCGGGTCCTGCTGCTGTTAAAAGAGCTACAAGCATACACGCGGAAAGAACAGAGAGCCCGGTGGCAGTCCTGACCCACACGTGGCAAGTTCCGGAAGGCCCAGCTGGTCGCTTAACCTCTGACGTCTCACTCTCCCTTCAGCGAAATGGGAAAAACCCCTAACGGGCGTTACGAGGACCACAACGCACATCCCTGTGAGGAGTTGAGTCATGTCCCTTCCAAAACAATACACTGGAGTCCTAACCCCCAGTCCCTCAGAAAGTGGCCTTAATTTGGAGGTAGGGTCTCTACAGACGTGATCAAGGGAAAAGGAGATCAGCAGAACAGGCCCTACCCCGCTAGGAACGGCGTCCCGATAAAAGGGGGGAAACTTGGGGCGCCTGGGTGGCTCAGCCGGCCAAGCGTCCGACTCTGGATTTCGGCTCAAGTCATGATCTCGCGGTTTGTGAGTTTGAGCCCCGCGTCCGGCTCTGTGCTGACAGCGTGGAGTCTGCCTGGGATCCTCTCCCCCCCCCCCTTCCCTGCTCATGCTCACGCTCTCTTTCAAAATAGACTTTAAAAATTGGGGGGGGGGGGGATTCGGACACAGACGCATTCCCTGGGAGAGTGCCGCTTAAACGTGAGGGTGGCCGTCTCCAAGCCAAGCACAGAAGTCGGCCTGGAACGGAGTCTCCGTCAGAAGGAAGCGGCCCTGCGGACACGGGGATCTCGGACTTCCAGCCTCTGGACTGGGAGACGAGAAATACCCGTGGTTTAAGCCCCCACCTGTGTGCTTTGCTGCACCAGCCCTGGCGGACTGATACCCCCAAAGTGACTGCTCCGAGAGCTGGGGGCATTTTGTCAACTGGCCGCCTGGTGGTCAGGCTGCCCTAGCTGGACTGGCATCTGCCAACACGGAGGAGCTGTGAGCACGCGAGACGGGAGGGGCCCAGGTCGAGCTCCAGGATGCTGACCCCGCGGGACGGCAGGTCCCAAAGGACTGCATGCGGCCCTGATCACCGTTCACTCGATGGTTCCATTCTCACGTCCTGCCTGGGCCACCTCGGGGGGTCCCAGCACCCTGCCTCTAGCCCCCTGGGTGAGGCAGGACCCTTCCTTGGCCAACTACTAAGTCCTCTCGAAAAACGGGCCCCACCGTGGTTCACCTCCTACACCCATTCTTTGGGCTCAGAGACCCACCGTGGTCCCCACCCGGTGACACGGGGGCCGCTGGGCCACTGGCTACACTGCAGCTAGCCTGCTGCAGGGAGAGCCGTGTCTGGAGGGAGAAGAACCAGGCAGGTGACAGACCAGGTGCCCCAGGAGTGCAGAGGGGGCTGGGGAGGGAGGAGAGCCAGCCCCCTATGGCCCCCCTGACTCCCCAGCCCTCAGTTTTCCCCCCTGCCCCTGCGGTCCCTGACTGGTTTCTCCCAGGAGCACCTCTCTTTAATTGAGTCCCCACCTCAGGGTGTGCTCCTGGGAGAGCCCGACGGCCCCCAATTCACGCTTCTCACAAACACGGTGCGGCCTAAAAGCGCATCAGTGGGCCGGCTAACTCTGACCTCAAGGACTGCTGCCCTGCGATGTGATGACGGGGCAGCCTTCCCAGCACCGCTCTGAGGGCCGAACTATGCGTCCCATTTTACAGATGTGGAAACTGAGGCTCAGAGAAACGACGAAATGTGCCAAGTTAAGTGGGACCTCAAACCTGAACTGTTTCTACGGCAAAACCTGTTCTTTGCACAGCCCCGCGCTGAACCCCTCATAAGACTCGCTAGGGGGTTTGCTGGGGATAAACACAAAGTTCCCACGCGGCCTCCCCTTGCCCCCCACCCCCACCCCCACCCCGGAATGCTGGGAGCTTGCTTCTCAAGAGGGCGGGACGGGCCCAGTGGGGAGACACCACGGGGCTCCATGGCTCTCACCGGGATTGACCTCCTGGTAGCGACCCACGCCGTAGGCGTCCACGATGCCTTGGAAGCTGGCCGTGAAGCAGTTGGTGCGGATGAGCGTGGGGGGCATGTCCCGGCAGGGGATGCGGTGAACCACGGCACTCACCCCTGCCTCGCTCTGGGGCCCCGGGTGGACACACACAGGGATGAGACGGAGGGCGGGGACCTTCAGGGACCCTTTGACACGCCCAGCCAGACCCGGCTAGAGAGGCGGGGCTCCCTGGGCGGGCGCCTGGGGGACCGCTCCTCCCCTCTGTGAGAGAGGACGACCAGCCCCACTGCCCCAACCGCGGGAGATCCGGGGAGAGCCTGAGATGAGCTGACCCGGGAGAGGGAGCCCCATCGCTACACGTGAGAGCCGACGGGGCGCCAGCAGACGGCCGTGACACCCATTTCACGGAGGCGTAGCCCGAGGCTCCCTCCCGACGGCCCAGGATCCCCCGAGCCAGGGCCTGTGGAGCTGGCCTCCAGGGTGCTCTGGCCCGTCCCAGGGCTTCTACGACCTCGGGATGGCCGAAGCCATCAGGGCAGCCCCCCCGGAGGAAGGGGGGGGGGCCTGGCCAAGGCACGGCACGGGGAACAGGCACCTGCCTGGCAGAGGGGGAGGAGGGAGACCCGCCGCACTCACCGAGCTGTCCTGCAGCGCCTGCTGTAGGGTGGGCAGGTCGCGCGCGGCACACCAGCCCTCGGCGATGAGGCACTTGTGCGTGGCGCTCACGCTGCACTGGTTGAGGGCCAGGTACACGGCCTTCATCTTGCGGATCTGCACCTGCCAGGGCGGCAGCAGCTGCTGCACGCGGGCCAGCACCTGGCTCAGGAAGCGCTCCGTCTCCCCCAGGACCTGCGGCCGGCGCGGGGTGGGGGTTAGGAGGAGCAGGGGTGCGGCGGTGCGGGGCGTCCGGCCCGGCCCCCGGCGCCCACCTCCTGCAGCTCGTGGCTCTGCTGCTGCACCTGCTGCAGGGCCGCGAGGCGGCCCTCCTCGTGCTCCGCGTACGGAAAGATGTGGCAGTGGAAGCTGGCAGGGAGGAGGGGTGACGTGAGGGGAGCCCCGGGGGGCTCCGGCTGGGCAGAGGCGGAGTAACGGGGCAGAGCGGGGGACAGGGTGGTGACAGGCAGGGGCCCGGGCACAAGCGCGGCGGGCGCCCAGCCCCCCCCCCCCCCATCTCACCAGTCCGTGATCTTGCGGATCTTCTGCCCTATCTGCTCGCCCCAGTAGGAGATGAGGAAGGTCATCCACGTCGAAGGCTCGCCCTGCGGGAGGGGGGCCCACTGTACCTGCGGTCCTGGCCCCGCCCGGGACGCACCCCCAGCCCGGGCCTCCCCGGCCCTCACCGTCACGGGGTCCTCTAGCTGTTGTTCTGTCTCCCGGAAGCTGGCGATAAGGAAGCCACGACAGGCCCTCCAGAGCAGGCGTTCGAGGGCGGCGGCCTTGGAGGGCTCCACGGCACCTGCCACAAAGCTGCCGGGCCGGCCGGGCTGGGCGGGGGCCGCCCCAGCTTCCCCCTACCTAGCCCCGGCCAGGCCCCCTGTTCAGGACAGTCTGCCAGGCACGGGTGCCCTGCTCCCAGGGAGAAGGCCGGAGCCTCCCCACCCCGGCAGGGCCCAGAAGAGGAGAACCCGGCGCGCCTGGGTGGCTCAGTCGGTTGGGCATCCGACTTTGGCTCAGGTCGTGATCTCACGGTTCGTGAGTTCGAGCCCCGCGTCGGGCTCTGTGCCGACAGCTCGGAGCCTGGAGCCTGCTTCGGATTTGGTGCCTCCCTCTGTCTCTGTCCCTCCCCTGCTCGTGCTCTGTCTCTCAAAAATAAATAAACATTTAAAAAAAAAAGAGAGAAGAACCCGCCCCGAGCCAGGGAAATTCTGGGCCAGAAGGAGGAGGCCGGGGGGGGGGGGGGGGGCAATCTGAGGGTGGGCGAGGAGAGCACCGGACAAAGAGTCAGTCAGGACCTCCGGCTGAGAAGCTTGAAGCACCCCCTACTCACTTGACTCTCAGGTCCTGGTGCGGGCCCCCGGGGGGCTGGAGCAGGGGGATCCTTTCCGAGGGCCCATCGGCGTGGGCGGCTGCCAACTGGGAGCCGAGAGGCACCGTGAGCCCCGCGACCGGACGGGGGCCTGGCACCCCCAGCCCCACGCGAGCCTCCCCGCCTCCCCGGGCTGGAGCTGACCGGCGGGCTGTGGCCCTGGCCCAGCACGGCAGCGTGCAGCCGCAGCTGGTGCAGCTGGACCTGCAGGGACTGCTGGTTGCCCCGCACGTCCCGGAGCTCCTGCGCCAGGCGGTCCGTCTCCTCCTGGATGCGCAGCAGGTCCCGGGGCGGGGGCGCGGGCAGCCTCCCCTCCGGCCGGGACAGCACCTGCCCGGCCCGCCGCACCTCCTCCTGCAGGAACACTGGGTGCGGAGGGTCGGGCGTCAGGGGAGGCCGTCCGGGGGCCAACACCGGCTAGTGGCCACCGTTAGCCGAGGGCTGCCCGATGTCTAGGGGGTCCCGAATGCCGCCCCAAACTCCGCCGGCCACCAGCTAATCGATTCACTGGATCCGAGACCCCCAGAAAAACCCCAGGCCAAGCCTGTATCTCCTCCCAAGCTTGTGTGGACCGCTCCAGTGCCCTGGCCACGGCCCGCGCCCAGGGCCTGGGCCCCACAGCGGTGGTCCAGGGCAGGGGTCCCTCTTGTCCGGGTTAGAGAAGCAGCAGCTCCTTGGGGCACCTGCTCCTGGATACTGGCCTCTGCCCACCCCAGTCCATCTGTAGCAAAGAAAGCTCTGTCTGAGCCCCTCCCCTGCTTAGAAACCATGGTGGCTCCCAGCAGCCACTGGATGAATTCCTAGGCCCTCACGCGGTATTCGAGGTCTCTTCCAAGCAAGCCCCATTGTCAAGAATGCCCCCACAGACCCCAGCTGCCCTCTCCTGGCTCTGCAGGGCCTGGCCTGGACCTCTCTTCTCTGCCTTCCACCTGGGGCACCAGGACTCTTCCTTTCAGCCCAAGCTCGACTGGCACCTCCCCCAGGAAGCCTGCCTGGGATGTGGGCCTGGGGCCAACTCACAGAAGGTTTTCTCCAACTCTTCGCAGCGTCGCACATCCCCCACGAAGCGTCTCTGGAAGGCGCTCACCGAGGCATTGAGCTGTGGTTGCCGCACAGAGGCGTCAGTTTTCTGGGGAGGGGGCCGGGGAGGTCCCCACCCAAGGGCCCAGGCTTGGCTCTCTACAGGCCATGGCTGCCTCCCCCTCCCCCCACCAAAAGGTGTGAGGACACCATGAACCTCCAGATGCCCGGCTGGAGACGGACCAGGCTCTGCGTGCCCCGGGGACGGTGTGACGGGGCCCAGGAGGCGAGATGGCCTCAGCCGTGCGTAAGGCTGGCCTTTCAGGGAGCAGAGGACCTACGGCAGAGGCTGCTGGGATTCAGGCACAGCCAGGGGCCGTGTGGGGGTGGCGGCGCACCATCTAGGATGCCTAAGGACAAGCCCCGCCCCCACGCGCGTCCGGCCCCACTCACGTCTCTGAACTCCACGAGACCCAGCTCGCCAAGCTGGCTCACGCAGGTATAGGCAGCGGAGGTGGGCAGGAAGAGTTGCACCAGCACGACCTCCTCGCTCCGGAACATGGAGCCCATGGTCCTGTGGGACGGGCAGGGGGTGAGGGCTCAGTCGGCGGGGACCACAGACGGCTCCCCTTCGAGTAGGGATTCCGTCCGCCGCGGCTCAATCCATGGAAGGTCCCGCTACCAACCCCATCTGACAGACGGGGAGACTGAGGCCTGGGGAGCCTCAAAGGGGTGCTGCGGTCACACAGGAAGTAAGCGTGCAACTGGGAGCCTGAGCCACAGCCCGACCTCACTCCAGCTCTTTCCCAGCGGGCTCTGCCCTGTCCCGGACACCCACCCCTGACCGCTGGTGGCACCGGCTCTTCTCACACTTGCCCTCTGCTCCCACTGTCCCTCTTCTGTGGCCTGCCCTCACCTGGGATCCTGATCACCCTCGGCGCCCCAGGCCAAGGGTCACCTCCGGCAGCCGGCCTCCTAAGTGCCATGGCCCTTGCTGGCCATGAGCCCTTGTCCTTCTACACCAGGGAGCGCCCATCCGTGACCCAGACACCCAGCACTGAGGTTGGGCCTGTCCCCAGGGGCAGCTGGAGCCCTGCTCCCTCCCTGAGGTGTCTGGGTGTGTGCTGAGGGGGTGGGGTCTCCACCGGCTCCCCTCACTGAGGCCCGAGATGCCTGGCGGCAGACATGCCCCTGAGGCCCGGACTGCTTGGCAGCTGCTGTCTACACTGGGGCGGAACAGCCTCCCAGGTGTCGAAATCCACAAAATGAAACTGGAAACTGACACGGGCAGGAAGGGCCCGCCGGGGCCCTGCCCAAATGCCGAGGGAGGAGGCCCCGCAGATGCCCTGGCCCACAAGCCAGGACTCCATGGCCCCTGCTCTGGGGGCCCAGGGCCAGCCACTTCCCCTCTGTGGGACTCAGTCTCCTTAGCTCTCAAACTGTGGGGGAAGGGGTCAGACACGAGTGAGGTCCCCAACTGAGAGGGTGACCAATTGGCACCAAAGGCCCTGCCGGCTGTCTGGGCCGGTTGGGGCCAGCCCAGCTGGTCACTTCTGCCCCCCGGGGCCTGGGTTACTTCAGTCTAACGAGGGAATGCAGCCCCGGCCCCAGCCTGGAAGAGGAGAAAAGGCTGAGAGGCAGCCCGAGGCCGCAGAAGCATTGGGCCCTGGACAGGGAAGGGTGGGCAGGAGGGGCTGGGTTCCATCCCCAGAAGGCCAGGGACCAGGGTTCAGAGCCCTGCCCAAACTGTGACTGGCTGTGTGACCTTGGGGGAGTCTCTCACCCTCTCTGGACTTTCACTTCCTCTTTGGGTAAATGGGACTTGGCCAGCCCCAGGAGAGACAGGACCTGGGTAGAGAGTAAAAATGAGAGTTTACCCACACTACCTCTAAGCCTAACGGCAATCCTGGGGGGAGAGGACCCTGTAGGCCTGTTTTACAGACGGGTCAATGCCCTTGGAGAGTTGAGGTCTGGGATCAGGTGGTCAGCAGGTGGCCGAGCCAGGCAGGAGCCCGGCCCTGGGGCTGCGGGTCTGGAAGTCCCAGTGCACAATATGTGCTCAGAGGAAATATGTGTTCTCTGCCCTGAGCACCCTGAAAGGCTGGAGGGTTGTAGGGAACCAGGTCTGGGGATCCAAGGGTCCAGCGGCCCCACGCTGCACCCTTCACTCACAGGGCCTCACCCTCGGCAATTCCCTTGGCGACAAGGACAAGCTGGGTGGGCCCGGTGTGTAGGGAGCTGGTCAGACCCCTCCCTCACATTTTAGGACTCCACTGGCTCACCCCTTCCCCCCATCCTCCCTGGCCCCTACCCAGGCCAGGGGCCACCCCAGTCCCTTTGATGGAGCAAATGAAGTTTCCTCAGTTCTGTGGCCTTCAGGGTCCAGACTGCAGCCCTCTCCTCACTCTATGTCCCCTCCTTCTGGTCCCTCAGGGACTGAGGCCAAGGCCAACTCCAGGAACCCCCAGATCTCTCCTCTAAACCCCTGACCCAGGGATGAAAGCTGGACTGGAGGGGAGGGCCTGAGGCCTCTTCTATTCCAGACCAGTAGGCTCTGGAGCTGGAGTGACCCTATTTGCCTCTAGCTCTCCCTCTTTGTAGTTGGGTGGGCCTTAATTTCCTCATCTGTAGAATGGGTCCCGCCCTCCGAGGAAGATGCCACAGAGAAAGCTCTGAGCGCCACCAGCGCGCCACCAGGCCCAGCGGAGTTGGGCTCAGTAGTTAGTGGCTGTTAACTCCCCATCTTCCTCTTCCTCTTCTCTTTCCCCCTCCTCCTCCTGGCCACTGTGGCCCCCACCAAGGCCTGGCACCCGGCGGGCGGCGGGCGGGCCGGCAGACTGAGTCTCATCCACTGATCCAGCTGGGTGGGGGTTCCAAGATCCCCTTCCGGGCGCAGGGCGAAGCGAGGGTGGCAGACGGGGCTGCGGGCTCTGCAGACCCCTGCCGGGGCACTCACCCCCGGGCCAGCAGCACGCGGCGCCCCTCGGCTCTGCGCTCCGCTCCCGGCACTGCGCTCCCCGCCGCGGCGCCCACGCAACTCACTTTCCCCGGCGGGCGGGGCCGCGAGGGGCGGGACCACGGAAGCCCCGCCCCGCCCCGTCCGGGCCCCGCAGTCCCCACCCGGAGTCCCGCGAGCCGCTGGGAGGGTCGCCGGGCTCCGGCTGCGACCCCGCCCGCCCTAACTTCCTGGGGGACCATTGGAGGAGTGTGCCGAGGGGCCCAGAGACCAGAGCGCGGACACAGAGCGGCGCCGACCGCGCACGCCTACGTGGCCCGGGGTGCGGCGGCCGGGGTAGGGCATGGGACGCCCCCCCCCCCCCCACCTAGAGGCCTATGGCTGAAGGGACCCCAACACGCTGAGGTCTGGGCTCCAAGAGCCGTGTGTCCCCCGCACGCTCCCTCACCTCCGGGACCGCCGCCGCCTCTTATGAGAGCACAGTTGCACCGGATCCTTCCACCTTCCTGCCTCTGACCACCCCGGGTAGGGACCTAAGCTCCAGGCCCAGTGCTCTGTGCCCTTGGGTAGGTGCTCACCCTCTCTGGGCCTTTTTCCTCAATGGCAACAGGACATGGAGGGCCAGGCCACTCAGGGCTGGGCACCCAATGTTAGCTGTCGCTCCCCCCCCCCTCCCCCCCGCTGCAGCTGGGGGCGCCCTGGAGACTTTGGTCCTGCCCCAGCACCCCTGAGCTGAGGTTCACACCTGCCCAGCTGCCTGCACTTTGGACGGGCCAGGACCATACCCACCGGGGACAGGAGGTGCAAGGGGCCCCTCAACTCTAGTGATCCTTGAATCCCACATGGCAAGGTCCTCTGAGGGGTGGAGTGGTGGGCAGATGGAGCCCCAGAGCTGGGGGTGGAAAGTACGGCCAAGGTCAGTGTCCTCTGAAAAGCGGGGGCCCCCATCCTGGGGCACTGTAGGTCTATTTCCAGGGTGGGGAGGACCCCTCAACACAACCAAACAGCACCAATGGGGGCCTCAGGTCAATACCTCCTGGTGCAGGGGAGACCAGGACCCCACTGTTACAAAATGGCATTAGAGGTGCTGCACACACACACACGTGCGCGCGTGCAGTTTCTGACAAGTCAGAAGGGGGAAGAATCCAGTCAGGAGCTGGATAGCCTGACTCATTTTTAATTTTTTAATTTTTTTTTTTAATTAGAGAGAGAACGCAAGAGCGGGAGAGGGAGGGCAGAGACAGAATCTCAAGCAGGCTTCACCCTCAACACGGAGCCTGACACAGGGCTCGACCCCGTGACCTCGGGATCGCATCCTGAGCTGAAATCAAGAGTTGGACGCTCAATCCACTGAGCCACCCAGGCGCCCCCTGATCCATTTTTAGAAGTGTTCTGTTTCTCTGTGTACAAATATAGGCTCCATGACAATTATCTAATGCTGGTTCTACCTGGGAAAAGTGAAATTAGAGGTGATTTAGGAGTTTTAAGCCTGCCTCATTATTGCAGAGCTCGGCATCCCACAGCCACCGGGGCTGGCCGGGGGCTAGGCACACAGACACTTCCCGGGGGCCGGTCTTCCCTTCCAGGCCTGCACTCACTCCTCAGCTCTGCACCTTGTTCCTTAGGCTGTGGGGGCCCAAGCAGGTCCTGGGCCACCTCAGCACCAGATGGCCCAGCTAGCAGCAGTGAGGAGAAAAAGGGGTGTCCTGGGGAATGAGTTGGGGAAAGGCTGGGGTTCTTTGCTACAGGCCTTCTCAGAGCCTTGAACGTGGTCACACGCGGTGCCTATCACAGAAAGAGGGCACTTGGGGCATTTCCCGCACTGACTGGTTCACAGAACATCCTCCTCTCCCTTCTTTCCGTGAAACATCATGGGTGGTTAGTGTTTTGTAAAAAGTACTTTTGGAAATGACGGAGAAGGGGGACTCAGATCTCCGACCGAGTTAGTTTTCATCAGACGCATGCTGTGTGATTCTGAGCCGGTCACTTCACCTCTCTGAGCTGTTTGCTCACAGCTGAGAATATACTGAAGTCCCTCCGCAGGCCCTGGCACTGAGTTCGAGGGAGCCGTCTCTGACGATTCTGTCCACACGGGGCTAGCGTGTGGCCCCACAGGGAAACCACGCCGCTGCCGGGATTGCGAAGCCGGAAGTTCTGAGCAAGCAGAAGCCAAGCCGGCAGCCTGGCCTGGGGAACTTGGGGAGGAAAGGGGATGTGGCTGGAGATGAGACAAGGCCAGCTCAGACGCAGCGGGGTCTGTGTCACCTCCTTGTGACAGTTACCCACCACCCCCAGCAGGCCTCTCCCTGCCCCCAGGGAGGACAACGCCCTGGCCTGAGTTTCTGGGGTTGATTGTACTTCTGCCTGAGGCTCTGGCAGGCTCCATATCCGTAGGGTGGAGTCGTGGGAGGCCCTCGGGCAAGGGCAGGTCCAGCCCCGACCCTGTGGGCACCCAGGATTACGGGAATAGCAGACCCCAGGCCGAGCCTAGAGGCATCGCCCAGAAGACGGGTGTGCAGCAGGGCCGCTCTGGGCTGACAGCCACAGGGAGCCCCAAAGGGGCCCGTAGAGTCCCACAGGGAGGCCGGGCCACCTCTGGTGGCCCCACTGAAGGACCTGTCTTGGGGAGGAGTCCACAGGCCGTGGCCGGGATTCAGGACAGAGGCGGTGCGGGAGGGCAGAGCATTTTTATTGGGCCGCGGGGGGCGTCAGCGGTACAGGTAGTCGGCCTGGATGTTGGCGGCGATCTCGGCCTCCCACTTGTCCCCGTTGTTGAGCAGTTTCTCCTTGTTGTAGAGCAGCTCCTCGTGTGTCTCCGTGGAGAACTCAAAGTTGGGGCCCTGCAGGCGGGGGCGGGGCGGCCACGTGAGGTGGCTCCAAGGCGCCGCTGCCCCGGCCTCACCCAACTCCATGCCCACTCACCTCGACGATGGCGTCCACGGGGCAAGCCTCCTGGCAGAAGCCGCAGTAGATGCACTTGGTCATGTCGATGTCGTAGCGCGTGGTCCGGCGGCTGCCGTCGGCCCTCGGCTCGGCCTCGATGGTGATGGCCTGGGAGAGGGGCACGGGGCACTCCTTACCCTTCGTTCCTGTCCCCTGTCTGCCCTGTCCTGGAGGGGTCGCTCTGGGGCCACGGAACAGGTCCTGCCACCCACTTTCAGCCTGATGTGCCTTCCCTGCCGCCCCTCCCAGGAGGCCCCCGTCACACAGCCTAGCATGTGCCCTGGCTGACATTTTTCTTGTTTGTTAACTGCCACCATCTCCCGCCTGAGAACCTAAGTCCCACGAGGGGAGGACTGTTGCCTACTCCGTTCACTGCAGGGCCTGTAGCCCGGAGAGGGGTCCTCAGGACGAGCCCAATTGCTGTCGGTTGCACGCTGAACAGCTCTCCCATTTATGTCTGGTTATCCCCCTTTAAGGGATGAGAAAATTCAGGCTCGGAGAAGTTGAGGGGCTTCCCAAAGCCACACAGCAAGTGAGGCTCAAAGCCCAGACCCGAAGGTAGGTCTTTAACCCTCAGTTGCTGGGTACGGCTTTGTGCCACCAGGGAAAAGGCCAACCTCCCACAGCCCGAAGGACCTTCAAAGGCCTTCACGTGCCCCCCAGCAGTGTAATGCCCACATTCAGTGGGACCCTAGACTGGTAGCCTTGCTTCTTTGTGACTCAGGTTCCCTGTCTATAAAGACAGGGATGATCACCTCTGCATCCTAGATTGATGTAAAGATAAGTCATGAGCTGGAACAATGCCTGATCCGTGGACGCTGCTCACTGCCCGGTGACTGTCACCACCTCTGCTGTTTGGGGACTCTTCTCTGTGCGCCGGGGTGGCTGGATCAGAGACATCGAGGCCACCGCGCATGGCCTGGAGCAGCCTCGGCAGGGGGGGCGGGATCACTGTGTGGTGACGAGTGACCACGGTGCCCGCTGGGGCTCCAGCTGGGCACGCCCACGGGCCTGCCCAGGAGCCTCAGCTGGATGTTTCTGTTTCTACACTAACGGCCCCCGCCTCTGGGTGGTCCATGTGGGACCCTCCAACAGAACTTGGAGCCGGGGGCTCCAAGGAGCAGCGACCAGGGGCAGGGAGGGCCTCTGCTGCGGCACGCGTGTCCTCAGGGCTGGCCCTGTGACAGGCACACGTGCACAGCTCCTGAGACTGCTGCTGTGTTCAGGGCAAAAGCGGAGACCTTCAGGGGCCGCCCCGTGGCTCCCAAGCCCAGGTTTCACGCCCCTGACCGGATCCCCAGGCGCGGGACCCACGTGGGTCATGTCACGTGGGTCACGCGGCCCGCTCAGGGCCACAAGCCTGCCTCCGATGACTCACTAACGCTGAACCGGCCCGGCAACGGGACTCAGAGAGGGAAAGGGGGCTTTCCTGGGGACACAGCCAGCAGGGGGACCAGAGTTTGGGCCCCAGGCTGCCCAGCTTCCCCCTCTCCGCAGCAGGCTGCAGCCTCCTCCTCGAGGGCAGGGGCCGCAGTGGCTCACCTGGGCGGGGCAGACGGCCTCACAAAGCTTGCAGGCGATACAGCGCTCTTCTCCGGACGGGTAGCGGCGCAGTGCATGCTCCCCCCGGAAGCGTGGGCTCAGCGGGCCCTTCTCGAACGGGTAGTTAATGGTGGCCGGTTCCCGGAACAGGTAGCTCAGGGTCATGCCCAGGCCTGTGGGCAGCATGGGCGTGGTGGTGGGTGGGGGCCCCTCCTCCCCCAACAATCTGTGCCCACGCCCCGCCTGTGCGGCCCCTTCCCCCCAGGGCCCACCTCGGATGAGCTCAGTCCACAGCAGGGTCTGAGCCGCCCGGTCGGTCACCGACTTCATGTCCATCGAGGTCTCCCGCATGTTCACGAACTCTGCAGGGGAGGTGAGCGGAGGGGCCTTTGTGATAGGGCTTCTCACAGCTGCACATGCTCAAGTGCCCCATGAACCCGACTCAAGGAGAAAAGGCCTGGTCACGGGGTGCCTGGGCGGGGAGGGGCTCAGCCGGTTAGGCATCTGACTTCGGCTCAGGTCACGGTCTTGCAGTTTGTGGGTTCGGACCCTGCATCGGGCTCTGTGCTGACAGCTCGGACCCTGGAGCCTGCTTCGGATTCTGTGTCTCCCCTCTCTCTCTCTGCCCCCCCCCCCACTCCGGCTCTGTTTCTCTCCCTCAAAAATAAACATTCAAAAAGAAATTAAAACAAAAAAAGGGCCTGGTCTTCCTTCCAGCTGGACCTCCCCCCAAGGGCCTGTTCGCTCACCAAAACTTCCCACCTCAGCAAGCTCGGAGAGGCCTGCCTCTGGCCCTGGCCAATCCTTGCCCACCTTTCCCTGTGTCTGGGCAGCCATCTGAGCCCAGGAGTTGAAGGGGGCTGGAAGGGGCTTGGGTGGTGGGGTCCTGGTGAGGAGGATGCACACCCAAGGCTCACACCTGGCAGTCCCCTGCCCCAACACACCCCCTCCCACCTGTGCCACGCAGGGTAGCTCTGAGATGCCCCTGTGTGGCCACAGGGAAGGCTCCCCACCCCCTAACTGACAGACCCTGCCCCCATGAATCATACTCAAACTTGATCGTCATGACAGAGCAGAAACGGAGGCTCAGAGAGGGGGAGCCTCTAGCAAAGCCAGGACTAGAACCCAGGCTTCCTCCCCTGCCTCTGGCAAGTTCCTGATCAGGAATGAGGCTGAAGGTGCCCCGGGACTCACTGTAGGTTGCTGCCACCGTGCTGCTGTGGAGGCTCCGGCCACTGGGGTGCCCTGGAAGGGGGGGGATGACGCTGTCAGCGGCGGCCTCACATCGGGAGGCTGGGCCCCCCTGCGCCCCAAGAAAGGCTCCCCTGGTCCTACCTGCACGTGCGGCCTGGGCCAGGGCCCGAAGCAGTGTAGCTGTAGTCAGGCAGTGCATCTGCGGGCGTGAAAACGGAGGGAGACACGGGTGGGTCCCAGACCTGTCCCCGCGGGAAGTCTGGCACTGCGGGAGCCCTGACCCCAATGTGTCACCTGGTCTCCTATTCCCCCCATTCCTGTCAGAGGCACACAAGGCCTCCCTGTTCCCAGGTGTGGCACCTCTCAGCCCTCCAAACCTGACTCCGCTCAGCGAGGCTAAGATTTAGGGAGTATCTGTGGGCCCAAGTTCCATCTAGCTCACCTTCTAAGAAGTCTTTAAAATCCATCCCTCCTCTCTTCCCCGATCGGTGCTCCTGCCTCCCACCTCTCCCCTCCCCTGTTCATCCTCCCCAAAGCTGACCCAAATAAGCTGGCCAGCAGCCACCAGCACCGACAGCACACCGTGTCAGGCACTGGGCCAGGGGGTCACACACACTGTCATATGGTCCTTACAAGGATCCCTCGTGAGAGACACAGAGAAGCTGAGGCTCAGCCATGTTAAGTGACTTGTCCGAAGTCTCACAATGGGGGTTGAGGGGTGGAGAGAGTGGGACCAGTATGGAACTCCTGCACACCCACAGTCCACCCCCGTTGGAAATCCTTTTAAAGGCTTAAATAACCCTCGGGACCAAATTCTTTTTCCCAGCATCAAGGACCGGTCTCCTAGCCTGCCAAGTGACCTTGGGCGGGGGAGGTCATCTGACATGTTTTCTCATCTGTGGAATGGGGGCCACGAGAACGAAGGGAGGTGTACATGCCCAGAGCTTGGCATCTGGCCGAAGCTCGAAAGTGCCCTTCCCGTGATCTGTGACTTGTCCCATCTCTTAGGACCGCTGACTCCAGCGCCAGGCACCTAGCCCAACATCTGCCCAACCTTCGCCGTGACCTCTGACCCCACAGACGCGGGCGGGGCATGCGCCTTGACGGTGCCGGGTCACGGGTCCGCTCGCGGCGCGCTGAAGGGCACCCGGGCCGCGCGTCGTGAGTAGACCGAGATGAAGCCTGGCGCAGAGTCGACGGGGCCGACGAGAGCACCGCACTCACCCCCCGACGCCGCGCCGCCGAGGTCCGGCTTCTAACAGCTGACCCCTGAGCACCCACCTTGAAGCGCTGCCTCTCCTTCCCTTGCTGAGCGGCCTGTCCGCCGAGAGGCGGAGCCTACACTCTGAGACGCTGCCATTGGGCCGGCTGGTTTCACCTTTTCCGCGCTCATCTTTTACGGCGTACTCTGATTGGCCAATCGTGCCCCTGAAAGAGGCGGGATCCAGCAGCATCTTTCCTCTGATTGGCTAGGGGAGAGCAGGCTCTTGAAGTTGCGTAGGGCGCCTCCATGTTGGGTTGGAGAGGCCAATAAGCGAGGAGTCCCCACCACCGCAGGCGGGACATCCGGGGCGTGGCTTAGGAAGTGGCTCCGGGTCGGACCGGACGTCCCGCGCTGGAGGCCGGCAGCTCACCGCAGCGGGTTGTGTGTGATAACGGTGCTGAGAATTGCGGCCGGCAGTGATTCCGCGGGAGCCGTGCCTGCTCGGCGCTAAACCTTTACCCAGGAGCTCTGTATGGAGGATTATTCTCGCCTTACAGCTGGGGAAATGAGGCACGGGCTGCAAAGTGCGGCCGCCTGAATCCCACCTGGATCTGTGTGACTCGGGATCTTTGTCCCTCAACAGCCACCAAACCTGTTTCCTCCCAGTGGATTGATGGTGTGGCAGAGGGCCCCCGGAGGTTGCGGGCACCGAGAAGGCCCTTGGGACCGCCTCTGTGTTTTGGGGAGAATTGGGAGGTGGTCATGGAAGGCTTCTTGAATGATGTGATGTCCAGGCTGTCCGCGAGGAGGAACAGGGCAGTCCAAGGGCAGAGCAGGCGTGCCCACGTGCGCGCAGAAGTCCTCTTGAAAAGGAGCACGCCGGGTGTGGGGGCACAGGGCCATGGCGGAGCCCCCCAAGGACTCGTGTGGGTCCTGACTCGGCGGGCCACTGAAGGGAGTCAGGCTGGGGGGTGGAACGGTCCAGCTTGGGAAGCTCCTCGGGTGCCCTGAGGTCGGGCCCACGGGGAAAGGGGAGGTGATAGATGGCCCCGGGCCTGGTGTTCCGTGTGTGCATTGGCAGGTTCTACGGCATGATACAACCCTCAGGACTTTTCTCAAAGATGGGACTTGGGAGGTGAGCAGGGAGTGTTGAGCAGGGATCCCCCAGGGTTTAGTTTGGTGGGTGAGCGGATGAGGGACCCTTTCATGGCGTCAGGGCCCCGGAGGGTGAGCAGGACAGGGAAGAGGGTGAGTCCGATGTGGGATGTGGCGAGGGGAAGACACCCAGTCCCCGGGGATGAGACTGCTCAGAACTCCCAAGGGGCCTGAGGGGAGACAGACTGACCCCACGCAAAGGAGGAGACAGGATGCCGGGAGCTTGGGGTCAACAATTCATTTATTAAACTGCAAAATCGAATCCTCATGACGATCTCCAAAGGTGCCAAGACATCACCTCCACTGTGCAGATAGAAAAACAAACTCAGGGAGGGAGGGCAAAGGTTTTTTGCCCAGGGCCTGGGCCGCTGCAGGTCTGCGGTGTGGCCTGGACCAGACTCCGGGGCCCCTTCTGCACCCTTCACAGGAAGGGGGGTGACTCAGAGGCATCCCTGTCTGCCGGCCTCTCCCAGGACACGGGTGGCTACATCGGAGGTAGGAGAGGGCAGGTTACTGCCTTGTTTCCCATGCTCCCTCACCATGGCCCGTCCTAGCTGGGGGGCAGCCAAGGGAGGAGGCTGAGGGCTGGAGGAGAAGGCCCCGGGAGGGAGGAGGGCAAGGCCGGTCCGGGCTGTGGTCTTTTCCTCCTTGTGTGTGGAGCCCAGGCCACATCTCCAGGAGCTGCAGGACTCAGATGAAAGTTGGAGGGACACCCCAGTGCCTGAGGCGGGCTCAGAGCAAGGTACAGCTGCAGCCACGGGCCTCCATGGCCATCAGCAGCACCCTCAGCTTGCGAGGTGAGTAGGGCGGGTAGCGGATGGAGTAGATCTTCTCCATCCCGGGGCAGCGCAGCAGGCAGGCGCGGTGGTGGGAGAAGGTGTCAAAGGAGAACTTGCCGTGGTAGCTGCCCATCCCACTGGCACCTGTACAGGGGCATGGGAGACAGCAGTCAGCCCCTCCCTGGCCAGCCGAGGGGTGTCAGACAGACCTGGGCTCTGCCAGTCACGCACAGTATGACCTCACCTCCGAGCCTCAGTTTCCCCGTGTGTAAAACGGGCTTAGCCCCGAGCCTGCAGCAGCTCACCAGAGGCTGTGGCAAGATAGGTAGACAGTGGTCAAAGGTGTGGATTCTGGAATGACTGCCCAGAGTCGATCCCTGCTCTGAATCAGTTCTGTCACCTTGGGCAACTGACTTTGCCTCGGTCTCCTTGCATGTGACATCGGGTGACCGTGGCACCCACTTCCTAGAGCTGTGGGGGTCGGGCGGGTGTTCAGGCCCGTGGACGAAAGTAAGTCCTGGGGTGTGTTAGGAGTCTGAAGTATCCAGGTGGGGAGGCAGTCAAGGACCAGGCTTTGGCACCGCAAGTCCAGGAGACCCAGGTTGGGTGGGGTGGGGGCGGTGAGGGAGGGCTTCCTGGCGGGAGTGAGGTCTGAGGGACGTACAGTTGACCAGATGAAGAGGCAGGGCTCGGTGTGGGCAAGAGGGGCCCAGGCTTGGGGACAACCCAGCCCTGGAGGTGGGTGGCCTGGGCAGGGCTCAGTGTGGCTGGGGCAGCAGGGAGAGGAGGTGGGAGCAGGACCCCATCGCCAAGCCGGGAAGAGCTGGGCCTCCGGAAGCTGTGAGTCAGGGCCTTGCTCAATCCTGGGGGGAGTAGCAGGATCAGGTTCGCCCCCAGAGAGACTGCCCCACTTCCCTGGGGAGGAGGGGCTGGGACTGGAGACGGGCGGGCTAGGTCGGGGCTCCAGGGTCAGTGTCTGGCCCTCCCAGTCCACTGAGGAGGAGGTGGGCTCAGAGAGGGGACGTGGTTGCCCCAGGTCACACGGCCAGTGGGCTTGCTGGGGCCAGCCCTAACTAAGGTTTCCTGCCTCGGAGGCCAGAACTTTGCAGTGGGAATGGGGGCTGCCGGGGCCGGGGATCCCCGCTCACCCGGCTTCCCTCGGGCAGGGAACAGCCCCTGTCTCCTGGGGGAGGGGGTGACATACCAAGTGCTGGACTGAGGGGACACAGGAAGGGTTAAAGGGGCAGTTGATAGCCTCACCGTGGAATGAAGGGGACACACGAGGTTGCCCCGCGTGAGCTCGTAGGCAGATTCCGAGCCGTGCTGTTGGTGAGAAGGGCAGGGCCAGCGACCACAGTGGGGCTGAGAACCCTGAATTGTATATCCATGGGCCCACCCACACGTGTACATGCAGGGACAAGTCTGGAAGGTTTCTTCAGGATGGAGATGTCGGGATGCCCCTCAGTCTGGCAACAGCTAGGGAAGGCGGGGCCGTGCCGGCTACCTACCCACTCCTCCAAAAGGCAGGCTGTCGAGGGTCAAGTGCATGAAGCCATCGTTCCCGCAGAAGCTCCCACTGCTGGTCTGGGCCAGCACTCGCTTGACCACCTGCAAGGGAAGCAGCGATGAGGCCCCGTGGCTGGGCAGCAAGAGGCCACCAGGAAGAGTGGCCACCGTGTGAGCCGCAGGGGGGTGTGGTCGCGTGGCACCCGACACTGAGCCCCCAACTTGGGATGTGTCTCCTGAGCATCTGCTCCGTGTGGCCCCTGCTGGGGATCCAGGCTTAGAGCCGAGAGGGAGGCGGGAAGCCCAGCGGTCGTCTGGGGACACGGAGAGTTCAGGGTGAAACGCCAGGTCGTCAGGGAGGCGTCCCAGAGGAGGGATGAGCTGCACCTGCGGCATCTCAGGGGGAAAGGGGGCCCCTCAGGCAGAGGGAGGGACAGGTGCCGAGACCCAGGGACTGGCCCACGCGTTGTGCAGCACAGGGAGGACATTGACCCAGGGCGACACAGCCAGATTGGTATTTTAAAAACATTAACTTGGCCCTTGCGTGACTTCAGGAAGATCTTTTCTCTAACCTATAGGTGTATTTGAAGAACGAGAGGGAAAGATTAGTAAACGCTAAATAGTCGTTGCCGAAAACTTGGCTGTATTTAGTTTCAACACGTGATCCTGAGCTAATGGCTTGTCTGGACGGTGGGTAGAGTGAACCCCCCCATCAGGGGCTCAGGAATCACGTGGAGGCCAGCAGCAATCGCGACAGAAGATGGGACAGGAGTGTCACGGTGCTTCTCGGGGAGTAGGGGCATGTCACGGGGGCAGCCAAGCCTCATAGGTGTGATTCTCTGTCTCCCAGGCAGTGCTGGGCCTTCAGAAGAGCTTGAAAGTCACTCTGCCAGACAACCCCCTTCCAGAAAACCCGGATTGCATTTTCTAAAGTTCAGTCTTTTAATTTTATGTTTTACCTTATTTTATTTATTGAGAGCACGTGCGAGTGAGCCAGGGGCAGAGAGAGAGAATCCCACGAGGTGCAGAGGGAGTTTGGAGCCCAGAGCAGGGCTTGAGCTCACCCGATGCGGGGCTCGAACTCACGAACCGTGAGATTATGACCTGAGCCGAAGTTGGATGCTTAACTGACTGAGCCACCCAGGCGCCCCACTAAAGTTAATCCCATCCTTTGGGGCGCCTGGGTGGCGCAGTCAGTTAAGCGTCCGACTTCAGCCAGGTCACGATCTCGCGGTCCGTGGGTTCGAGCCCTGCGTCAGGCTCTGGGCTGATGGCTCAGAGCCTGGAGCCTGTTTCCGATTCTGTGTCTCCCTCTCTCTCTGCCCCTCCCCTGTTCATGCTCTGTCTCTCTCTGTCCCAAAAATAAATAAACGTTGAAAAAACAAATTTAAAAAAGTTAATCCCATCCAGGTAAAGCAAGGCTCCTTCGAGGAATGGCTGATTCTAGGGCTGGGCGAGGGAAATACAGGATGAGCCAAAGCACCTTGTAGACCCTGAAAGGAAGGAAATGGTCCGAAGACAGAAGGGTGACTCGATGAATGATGAATGGAGGGCTGGATGTCTGAGGGACCTAGCAGCTCCCACTGTGCAGAGCAGGACAGCTTGGGCAAGGAAACAAGCCAGGTGTTGCCTTGTAACCCAGAGGATAAGGCAGATACGAGCAAGTCCACGCTGATACAAAGAAGTGATTCCAGAGCGAAACCTTTCTGGCAGATTCCAGGTGATCTGTGCACAGATTCCCCTCCGGCAGGTGGAGCTGAATCACCCCCCTCCCGTGGAAGGGGGGCTAGTGACCGTTCCCAAAGAGGAAGTTCTCTTGGTGGAGACGCCTGGCGGACAAGACCTCGGCCAAGTGGTGAAGGTTAACCTCACCCGCGATGTATGGGTCCCGCGGATCCCTGATAGGACGTCAGAGGCCAGCCCTTGCTTCCGTGGTAATTCTCTCACGGGCAATACCACAGACCGCTGAAAGTGGGGACGGTGTGCCGGAGACCTTGCCAGTAGCTCTCAAGCTGAGAGATGGTCACAGGCCAGAGGAGCCATGACAGCTGAATGCAGCGTGGGACCCTAGCTTGGATCTTGAGGCTGGAAAGAAAGCTGGCAAAATCCGTATCAAATACGAAGTGGAGTTAACGGTAACGCACCAGCCTCAGCTACTTAGTTTGGACCAACACACGGGCCCTTAAAGAAGGACAACTGGTTGTGGGATATAGTGGGACTCCCTGGACTGGCTCTTATCTTCTGTAGACCTAAAATTACTCCAAAATAAAAAGTTTATTGAAAAAAAATCCTGTCCAACCTTCGAGGGATCTCGTGGGAGCTGGGCGAGAGGGGAAGGTGGGCCCCGAACTGAGGACGGCCACCCAGTGCCCTGGAGGCTCCCAGGCTGCCCACAGCGGGTGAGCCGGTCAGGGGGCGGGGGCTCATTGTCCTGCCTGTGTCGTCTGGTCCGTCACCCTCCACTGTCATTCCACCCCATGCCACGTGTGCCTTCGATGAGCCAGGTGCTGGAAGGGGACCCTTGTCCACCAGCCCAGATAATGAGGAAGACCGAGGTGGGGACTGATAGAGCAGGGACACTGAACCCCGGGGGGAGGTTCTGGGGGCTGCTCTCTAAAGGCCCAGGAGACAGTGGCTTAGATGGGAGGGAGATGAGGTCTGACTGTCCCAGAGAAAGAGGACCCCTCACCCTACAGTCCCTTTGGTCCACTCCAGTCCTAGAGCCACCTCCCCTCTGCTGCAACCACCCCACCATCCGCTGCTGGCCTCTGTCTCTACCTCTGTCCGACCCCTCCCCAGCCCCACCCGAGCCCCCACCTGTTTGTTGTTGGAGAAGGCGTACAGGGCCAGGGGCTTCTCCCGACGGTTGATGAAGTCGATGGCCTCGTCCAGGCTCCTCACGTTCACGATGGGCAGGATGGGTCCGAAGATCTCCTCCTGCATCACGGGTTCCGTCTCCTCCACGTCCACCAGCACCGTGGGGGCTGCGGGCACAGGGGGCGGCTCAGCCCTGGGGAGGGGGGCCTCGGGCAGGGCTCAGGGACCTTCTGGGGAAGACAGTGTCCCCACGGCCCCCAGGAAGGACCGTGAGGGGTTCTCCAGCCTGGCCGGGGCTGAGGCGGAGCGCCCGCGTCTCCCAGCGGTCTTCCCAGAGCCGGGGTCCAGGCTGGGCGCGGCCAGTGCAGCCGTGGGAGCCTCGCGGCCCAGACTCGCGGCCCAGACTCGCAGCCCAGACTTGCGGCCCAGGTGGGAGCCTCGCGGCCCAGACTCGCGGCCCAGGTGGGAGCCTCCTGGCCCAGACTTGCGGCCCAGACTCGCAGCCCAGACTCACGGCCCAGGTGGGAGCCTCACAGCCCAGACTCGCGGCCCAGGTGGGAGCCTTGCGGCCCAGACTCGCGGCCCAGACTTGCAGCCCAGACTCACGGCCCAGGTGGGAGCCTCACAGCCCAGACTTGCGGCCCAGGTGGGAGCCTCCTGGCCCAGACTCGCGGCCCAGAATCGCGGCCCAGGTGGGAGCCTTCTGGCCCAGACTCGTGGCCCAGACTCATGGCCCAGGTGGGAGCCTCTCGGCCCAGACTCACGGCCCAGACTCGCGGCCCAGGTGGGAGCCTCCTGGCCCAGACTCGCGGCCCAGACTCGCGGCCCAGGTGGGAGCCTCCTGGCCCAGACTCGCGGCCCAGACTCGCAGCCCAGGTGGGAGCCTCTCGGCCCAGACTCGCGGCCCAGACTCGCGGCCCAGGTGGGAGCCTCTCGGCCCAGACTCACAGCCCAGACTCGCGGCCCAGACTCGCAGCCCAGACTTGCGGCCCAGGTGGGAGCCTCGTGGCCCAGACTCGCAGCCCAGACTCGCGGCTCAGGTGGGAGCCTCCCGGCCCAGACTCGCGGCCCAGACTCGCGGCCCAGACTCGCAGCCCAGACTCGCGGCCCAGGTGGGAGCCTCGCGGCCCAGACTCGCGGCCCAGACTCGCGGCCCAGGCAGGACCCGCCTCATGGACGGGCCTTCCCACGGGGGGTCGTGGCAGGACGGCAGGCTCACCGATGTAGCGCTCGCTCTCGTCGCTCTGGCCGCCAATGGCCACGCGGCCACAGCCCAGCAGGCCTCGGAGCCGCTGGAAGTGCTTGTCGCTGATGATGCGGCCCAGGTTCGGGGAGCTCCGGGGGTCCTCGCCGTAGAAGCGGGTGATGGCGCTCTGCAGGGCGGGCAGCAGCCGCTCCTGCGTGTCAGGGCTGCACAGGACGTAGTCGGGGGCCACGCAGGTCTGACCGGTGTTGAAGTAGCGGAACCAGGCCAGGCGGTTGGCCACGGTCTGGGGGTCACAGTCGTCGTCCACGTAGCAGGGGTTCTTGCCCCCCAGCTCCAGCGTGACGGGCGTCAGGTGCTTGGCGGCGGCAGACATGACGATCCTGCCCACCCGAGGGCTCCCTGGTGGTGGACAGAAACCAGAGTGGCCCTTAGTCACCTCAGCCAGGCGGGACGGCCTCAGCCTGGGGATCGGGACCCCTCGAGGAGGGCCCACTCCCCGGAGAGCTGCACCAGGACCCTGCTCACGTCCTCCGCCAGACCAGCCCGAACAACGCAGGGTCTCCGTGGAGTCTGTGCAGGGCTCTGCGCGGGGCAGCCAGCCAGGCCCCTGCTCCCTCTCCCGAGCTGCCCGGTCAGAAATCCAGGCGCCCCTTGCCCTGCTTCTGGTCCCAAGCTCACCCTGCCAGTGACTCTTGGTTCCACGCTGCCCTGCACCCCTCCCCACCTCCCCAGGCTCCTCCAGCACTGACTCTGACTGCTCTGGCCCGAGACCAGACTCCAGCTCCAGGGCCGGCACCTGGGTCTCCCTCTCCGACCAACATGGCCGTCCTGCCCCCCTCACCACCCACCCTTCCCTCCGCTCCTGACTCTTGGTTGAAGTGGCCACCTGCTTGTCCCCACCTCTCTCCTCTGGCTTGATCTGCAGGGCCTCACAGTCCCCTCCACCCACCTTCCGCCCCCCCCCCCCACCTTCTTCCTTCAGGTCCTCCTGTCTTTCAAAACCATCTCTTTGTCTGGGAGGCCTTCCTGTGAGGTCCTCCCTGTCTGTTGAACCCCGACGAGCTTCCTGTCATGGGCCCTTCCAAGAGATGCTGTTCCTCTCTCTGTCCCCTGTGCCCTCGTTATGACGTGACAGAGTCTGGACAGGGCACGCTCTCTCAGAATGCAGTGAGCAAGTGAACAACACATTCCCCAGGCCATGTGCCGTGACAAAGGCTCCCATGAGTTCATGTGTCCTGGAGACAGACCTGTGACCATCGTCAGATAAGGAAAGGCCCGGAGAAGCCGGGAGGTTGTGGCAGAGTATGTCCGGGTCAGTCTGCCGGCCCCTACACAAGCTGCCCAGGTTCCTGGCCGCGGTCACGGGGGCCCAAGGCCCAAAACCCGCCGAGCCGCGGCTGGGATGCTAGAAGGAGGACCGCCTCCTCCCGGCTGTCCTCTCGCCCTCACTAGGAATCTGTAGGACCAGCTGAGGACCCTGCCCCCTGCTTCTATAGTCACCCTCCCTGACCGCCAGGGCAGGGGGCTTCTGGGCCCTGTCCCGGGCTTGTGGCAGGGTCTGGGGGGGCAGAGAGGCAGAGACGGCACTCTCCCTGCTCTGACGTGGACAAAGGGTGCAAGGCAGGAGGCCAGTGAGCAAGATTCCCTCTCTTCCAGAACCTTGGCCAGGTAAGACTGCCACCTACCTGCCTCCTCGGCTCTTTCACTCAGAGAAACTCCCTCCTGGCCACTTGAAGCCAGGTGGTGCCTGGGCCTCGTGGACACATGTCAGGGAGATGACAAGTGACCTCTGAGAACAATTCGGAGGGCCATGAAGGAAAATCCAGCATTCCCCCATCCTGGCCCCAGGGGGTGACCCAGGCTGGGGGCCTCATTTCTTTGTCACCTTGGCCTCCAATCCCTCACCTGTCCAGCCCTCCACAAGGCCTCTGGGTTGGCGGGGTCACACGTACAAGGTCCTGAGGCCAGTGGGTGGTACGGAAGGTCGTGGGGGCACAATGAGAGCTCAGCAGGGACAGATGCTGTCCTCTGTGACACTGTGACCAGTGAAGGGGCCTGCGCCAGGGGATAGGACCCAGCCCTCCGAGGGTCCCGGGGGATCAGCCTCACCCGTGAAGAAGATGTAGTCGAACTTGTGCTCCAGCAGCTGCCCCGTCTCCTGGGGCCCGCCCGGCACCACGGCAAAGCAGCTCTGTAGGGCGGGATGGCAGAGGGATCCCTCTGGGACCCCAGCCCGGAGACCCCAGAGGCTGGCCTGCCTGCGTGGGGCCGCCCCCCTTTGCCTGGCCTGACCCCCCAGTTGCCAGGGCTCTAGGTGGACCAGGTGGGACGAAGGTGGGAGCAGCGAGCTGCCCGGGGACACTGGGCACCTGCCAGTCGCAGCCCCACAGGCGCGTGGTTAAGAGCCTGGCTGGGGTTTGGGGGAGCGGAGGCTGGGGCGTGGCAAGCAGGGGTGACCAGATGACAGATGGGAGTCCCCAGGGGACAGGCCCCTCAGAGCACAGCTGTGATCCCCACCCCTCTGCTTCACCCAGAGGGAAAGAGGCCGAGGGGGTGGTGACCCGGCCACGGCCACACAACCCAGGGGAGGCAGGATTGAGGGTGGAACTCGGGTCCTGCCCGAGGGGGCCTGCCTGGCCCTGCTCGGCCCAAGGGTAGCTGTTCGGTCCCCTCCCTGCCTGGCTCACCTGGTCCACGTATCGGGGCAGCACCTCAGCCAGGACCTTCTCGGTGCTCCTGCTGAACTCCGATGGCTTCAGCACCACGCAGTTCCCTGCAGGCCAGGGCAGGGCAGGGCAGGGGGAGCGCTGGGAGAGGGGTGGCCCCTCCCGTCCCGCCTCACTCTCCTTTCAGTTGAGGAATCTGGCTCAGAGAGGTGACCGACGGGCCCAAGGCCCCACAGCCCGGGCATGGTGGGCCAGCTGGGAAGCAGGTTTTCTTAGCCAATTATTGCCGGCTCCCTGCTCACTGGCTCTGTGGGCCACCGTGAGGCCCGAGGGCGGGGACAGCGGCAGCGGGAAGGTGGAAACTGCTCTCACCTGCGGCAAGGGCGCCCACCAGGGGCACGAGGGTCAGGTTCACAGGGTAGTTCCAGGGGGCGATGACAAGCACCAGGCCGAAGGGCTCCTTCCGGATGAAGGCCGAGTCCAGCTGCGTGGCCTGGGCCCCCGCCAGCATGGTGGTGAGTGACGAGGCGTAGAGACCCCCCAGCCGCTCTGTGCCGCCCTCCACCTGGCTGCCCGCCCGCCCTGACCCCCAGGCTGGCTCACCAGATTCTTGGGCACTTTCTCATCCTTCATCCAGGCCCTCAGATTCCTGAGGGCCAAGTTGATCTCACTCTGGGTGATGCTGATCTCAGACACTTCCGACTCGAAGGCTGACTGCGGGGGAGAGGCCAGGGGACCAGCGTTGGCAGCTGGCCAGGGCCCTGTGGCGGGCACAGCCTCCTCCAAGCAAGCCCTCCTCTTATTTGCTGGTTCATTCATCCACTCAGTGGTCGGTGAATGCTTACAGTGCCCGGAGCGCAGCCGTGACCGGATGCACGGACAGCCTGATGACCCGGACAGAGCCGATGTTGTAGAGGAACAGCCAACATGCTAGGGAGAACACTGATGTGACAAGAGCAAGGGAAGGCGAAACACGGTGAGAGGAAGGGGCGCCTGGGTGGCGCAGTCAGCGCTGGCCTCGGAGATGCGGGGACATTTGAGTAGCGAAGATAGGGAGGAAGGGAGCCCAAGGATACCTGGAGGCAGAATCTTCCAGGCAAAGGGCACAGCATGTGCAAAGGCCCTGAGGCGGGTGCAGGCTGGCTATGTTCCTGCTAAACAAAGAGCAGAGTGGGTGAGGTGATGGGCCCAGGCAACGGGGGCGAGGACTGTCGAGCAGGCAGGGACAAGATCTAATTCAACTGTCAGTGTGGCCGCGCTGTGGCCTGCTGTGTGGCTATCAGTCTGCAGGGGAACACCGGGGACAGATGTCCCTGGGTAATTGTGGATAGTTCCCACGGCCCAGGGGACAGGGCAGGAGTGAGAGAGAGGCAAAAATCAATAGGGGGATTATTATCCTGATTTCTGCCTGTGGGTATGTCTGTTCCACTCCTGCCGGGGAGAAGAGACCCGGCCGAGGGCTACAGGAGCTGGAGGCCCAGGCCTGGGGTACAGAGTCAGGCCGTCCTGATGCCCGAGACTCGGCTGTTATAGTGCAAGCTCTCCCCCGCTAGAATCGAGAGGGGCGAGCCTGAGGTGTGCCGGGACAGTCCAGAGAGTGAACCGAAGCCTGTCCAGGGTCACTCAACGAGCCAGGGGCAAGGCCAGGGCCAGAGCTGAGCCTTGAGGAAGAGGGAGCCGGGACCTTGGGGAAAAGAACCACATACACCGGCGCTTCTAGGAGCTGAGCCTGGTTCAGGCATGCCTTCCGCTGAGCCCGTGTCCAAAGCTCACGTTCCTGCCCAGCAAGGTGGCCCTTGACCTGAGCGAGGTTTGGACCAGTTTACGAGCAGGCTGGACCCAGCTGAACTTTGGAAGAGGAGGCTGTTTTCATCCAGGGCTGTGTGCCCTGAGGCAAGAACGCGCCCTCTCTGAGCCTCCTGTGGGGATGACTGGGGGTGACTGTCCCTCCCTGGAAGGACTGTTGGGGGTGAAATGAGAGAACTGGTTCAAGGAAGGCAGGGCAGATGCTGTCTACCAGAAGGGTCAGGGGCAGGATTGATTTCCTGTGCTCCCGGAGCCTTGAGGAGTTGGAATGAGAGGCAGTAGGTAAAATCCGAGCCCAAGGGAGAAAGGGACCAGCTAGACGGGTCAGGTCTCACAGAGGCGGCCAGGCCAGGCCAGCAGGTGGGCGGTGGCCGAGGCTCACTGGGGGTGGGAGATGTGAGCCCCTCCATCCTGGACCAGGCCCAGGGAGTGGGACACTTCCCACAGAAGGCAAAGCTGGGCCCCTCAGGCAAGGGCACACCAAGGGGGGGGTGGTCCGGCACGCTGGTTTCATAGAGAGACGGACGATTCCAGAAATGGCCGACAAGGAAGCCTGGGCCTCACCTGGCCACAGTCCCAGCGCATCCTGGTGAATGGCAGGTCGGGGACACTGAGAAAGGGAACAGGCATCGCCAGGCCACACCCTCAACATGAGTCCTTGTGGCCGCACTTTGCCGTCCCCAAAGGACGGGGGTGCCCTGATCCATGACCCCGGGTGCCGTGAGGCACTGTTCTCCGTGTCTCTGCTCAAATGCCATCTTCTTGGGGGAACTGTCCCTGACCTCCTGACCTCCACATATAAGAGAGCACCCTGATCCTGGTCCTCTCCCGCCCCCTTAGCCCCGGGACGGTCTCTCCATCCAACGGGCTATACAATTATTTATTTATTGTTCTGTGCTTCCCTCTAGAAGGCCAGCTCCCTGGGCACAGGGACTTTGTTTTTTCCCCTGTTGCACCCCCAGAGCCTAGAACCGTATACCTGGCATGTAGTAGGTCCTCAGTAAATAGTTGTGGAGTGGGTGAAGAAATGAGTGGATGGCCCTGCAGAACAGGCCCTCCAGGCACAGGGAAGGGGGTGGGGCTTGATGGGCTTTTAGTTTCCCTTCCTGGGGGCCTAGAGGATGCCACTGTCCCCTCCTGGCCTCCCCAGCCCTGCCCCCCAGCCCCACCCCCTTCCCATCCTTGCCCCCCAGCCCTGCCCCTTCCCATCCTTGCCCCCATCCCTGCTCCCCCTTCCCATCCTTGCCCCCCAGCCCTGCTCCCCCAGCCCTGCCCCCCCTTCCCATCCTTGCTCCCCAGCCCCGCCCCCCATCCTTGCCCCCCATCCCTGCTCCCCCAGCCCCGCCCCTTCCCATCCTTGCCCCCATCCCTGCTCCCCCTTCCCATCCTTGCCCCCCATCCCTGCTCCCCCAGCCCTGCCCCCCCTTCCCATCCTTGCCCCCCTAGCCCCGTCCCCTTCCCATCCTTGCCCCCCATCCCTGCTCCCCCTTCCCATCCTTGACCCCCAGCCCTGCTCCCCCAGCCCTGCCCCCCCTTCCCATCCTTGCCCCCCCAGCCCCGCCCCTCCCATCCTTGCCCCCCATCCCTGCTCCCCCTTCCCATCCTTGACCCCCAGCCCTGCTCCCCCAGCCCTGACCCCCCTTCCCATCCTTGCTCCCCAGCCCCGCCCCTTCCCATCCTTGCCCCCCAGCCCTGCTCCCCCAGCCCCGCCCCCCCTCCCATCCTTGCCCCCCAGCCCTGCTCCCCCATCCTTGCCCCCCAGCCCCACCCCCTTCCCATCCTTGCTCCCCAGCCCCGCCCCTTCCCATCCTGCCCCCCAGCCCTGCTCCTCCAGCCCCGCCCCCCCTCCCATCCTTGCCCCCCAGCCCTGCTCCCCCATCCTTGCCCCCCAGCCCCACCCCCTTCCCATCCTTGCTCCCCAGCCCCGCCCCTTCCCATCCTTGCCCCCCAGCCCTGCTCCCCCTTCCCATCCTTGCCCCCCAGCCCTGCTCCTCCAGCCCCGCCCCCCCTCCCATCCTTGCCCCCATGCATCCCTGGTCCCCCATTCCTGCCCCCTCACCCCTGCCCCGCCCCCCCTCACCTTGTGCAGGTCCTGCGCCAGCGCCTCCTGCAGAAGCTGCTTGTGTTCCTGCAGGAAGCGGCCCAGGCCCCTGAGCTGCGCCGCCCGGAACTCGGCCGGCCGCGTCCGCCCTGCGCTGAAGGCCTCCCGCAGCCGCCTCAGCGTGTCCGCGAAGGGGTCCATCCTGCAGGGAGGGGGCGGCGTGGGCCGGGGCTCCCCCACCCTCACGGCCAGCCCCCCCGCCCCCGGCCCTGGCCGCAGCCACGAGGGCTCAGGACACTCCCGCAGGGACACACGTGTAGCCCCAGAGGGCCCGGGCTGCCCCCGCGCGCACACGCACACCACGCGGGGCACACTCACACGTACGCGCGTACAGTCACGCACCCCAACAGGCTCACAGTCCCCTCCCTTTGGCCAGGGGGCAGGAGAGCCCCGGACCTTGAGGTGCAGGACGAGGCGTGGGCTCGGGAACAGCCACCCCACTGCCGCTAAGGGTAGGCAGGCAGCCAGGGGACCCCGCTTTCTCCTGCCCCCAGGCGGCGCCCCCGTCCCACCCTGGTGCCCCTCGGGGAGATGGGGCAGCCCTCGTCCCTGCCAGGCCTGCACGGAGTAACCAGGAGGAGTTTGGTAAGTAGAGGGACGATCCACCAACAGCCACCGTGGCCATCACTGTGGGACGGTCCAGACACAGAATGCACTGTCCCCTCCGGCTCCTAGCCTGGGGAGGCCAGGCTGGCTGGTGGTGGCTCAGGGGGCTGAGTGACCTGGGCAGTGGCCACTTCTGTGCCCCGTACCCGGTGCCAGGGATGGAAGAGCAGAGAACAGTGGGGCGCAAGGGCTGAGGGGCAGTGACGCTGCCCTGAGTGACAGCCACAGTCCCCCGGGCCCCCGCCTGTTTACTCGAAGCTCATCGGAGGAACACGGTGACGCACTCACTTCTTGCCCTGGTGCCAAGGACCCGTGGGGACCCTTTCTGCCTGCCCGCTCTGACTCGCTTCCCTTCAGGTCTCAGCTTGGCTAATGCCTCCTCTAGGCAGCCTGCCCTGATTATTCCTTCACACAAGGAGTGGGTTTCCCCCTCTCTGTCCCCCTGACCCCTCTCTGCCTGCCTCCCTGAGTTCGGTCCCAGTGCCCCAATCTCCTCATCTGTTAGGGGGTCATGGGAGCGCCCGCCAGCTGACACGGTCCTTCTCAAGGATGAGACCGTGCTGTCGAGTTCTGAGCCCAGGGCTGGACATCCGTGCACCCAAGGCTGCCAGCTACGGTTAAGGGGCTACCCCACGGCCCTCGGTTTTCTGGAATGCTCCATAGTCCTGAGAGCCGAGCCTGCTCCAGCCAATTGGATGGCCCAGCCCATAGGGCGTTCTGTGCTAAGAGCCTGGCTGGAGCCCTAGGCATGATGGGGCCAGACTGACCCCACAGGCCTCCTGCTCTGATTGAGATTAACTGAGCAGTTGCCTGGGGCACAAGGCAGGCCCCATGGCCCCCAGAGAGGGTGACAGTGTAGCAGAAAGGGGACATTCTCAGAGCCCCTCTCGGTCTCGGCCTTGACCCCCAGACCCCGCCCTCCATCTTGGCCCGTGCCAAGACCCAGGAGCCGAGAGCCCTGCCTGCCATCCGGGCTTGTCCCCTGGCCGAGACTCATGCTGGCCTTGTGACCCCGGGCAGCTAACTCATCTCTCTGCCTCAATTTCCTTGTCTGTAAAGTGGGGACGATAATGGCACTTGCCACCGTCCTGATGGCTAAATGGCATAAAGCCATGTAGAGCGTTGGCCTCTGGCCACTTGCTGCATGCTCAAGAAAGGCCAGCAGTGATTATGGGTACTAAGTACCTATCAAGCATTTCTTTCTCTCCACCCTCCGCCACTCCCTTCTCTGTCTCGCTCACACCTTCGGACCCCCGATGACGGATGTCGAGGGCAAAGCACGGCACCCCCCCCCCGTGCCTTTTCATAACAGCGTGTGAAGAACCCACAAAAATGTAAGGCAGGTAACTATAATGGCACAGGTCTGGGCAAGTGAGGGGCAGGGAGCTCCGTGGGGGTGCAGCTCTGGATGGAACATTCCAGCAGCCTCTCTTGGCAACACTGAGGTCAACTCACCTGACAGCGTCCCCGGCAGGTTGGTCACTCTGGACTGAGGGACCGAGGGGTGCCTGTTGGGGGATGGGAAGCTGGGCACAACCCAGGCGTGCAAAGGAGCCCGGGCCACCTTCTGCCTGGGATCTGCGGGACCCTGGGCCTGTGACCTCACAAACGACACCCAGATGAGGGGGTTCGTGTATCGGGCTGGGCTGGAGTCCTTGAGCCCATCCCCGTCCCCCGCCCCTCACCCCCGGGGTACATCTGACGCTGTGGAGGCTCCTAAGGATGCTGAATCACATTTCCTGTGCCTGTGTGACTCATCTGACCACCGTGACAGCCTGCTGAGGGCATTGTCCTCTCCCTCAACGAGAGGGATACCTGGGCCCAGAGACGGCAAGGAGGTGGCCCGAGACCGCTCAGCTTCTTTACATTGAAAACTGGAATCCAGAGGAACACAGGGCTGCCACCATCCACCCTTCATCCCCTGCGTGGCCGGGTGGGGAGCAGGGTAGCCCGACCCCTGGGGAGAGGGGACACCTCGGGGGCTGGCCTGAACTACAGATGTAGGGCCCGGCAGGCGGGCTATGTGGCTGGGCTCGGGAGGGGCCTTCGGGGGGGGAGCAGGCGTGCTGTTTGCTCCCGTTCCCTGCCTCCTTGCTGTTCCTGCCGGCCCCCACCCTGCTTCCCCCTCTGGTCCCCTCGGGCTTGGTGCTGAGGGCCCCACTTTCAACTACCCACTCGGCCGCATCTGTTCCTGACCTGATGCTTCTGGGTGAGGGCGGCAGGGGGGTGGGCTGGTGGGAGTGGCTACATCAGTTGATGATGACACCAATAAGTGGATGGCCTGGAGGCCGGGGGAGGACAAGCCGCGACCCCTCAAGGCCGTGGGCCCGGGGGTCCCCTCACCATCATGATAAGCAGGCCCTGACTGCAGCGTGCCAGCCTGGGTGCCCGGGGTGGTGCAGTGTGGGTGTTAGCATGGTGACCCTGAAGGCAGCTGAGGCCCGGAGAGATCGCGTGGAGTTAAGGAGGGGTGAATAAGGTGGGCACTCAGGTCTGCTGGCTCCAGAGCATCACTGGGAATCTACTGCCCTGCCCCCACCCGCTGCGTCCTGGCCAGCCCCTCTGGCGAACAATCCTCAGTGCAGACCCTACTCTCCTCCCACCCCAGCCTCTGCCCGCTCTGTCAATCTTTCTGCCTCAGTTTCCTCGGCGGTCCCAGAGGCCTCCTAAGGGCATCCTTTTGGTATAACGTGTCAGGGCCCGATGACCCGGGGTTGGGATCCTGGCAGTCCTGTCTGTTGGCCAGGAGTCCTCGGGCGGGTGGCTCGGCTTTTCTGTGGCTCACCTTCCCCATCTGTGAAATGGGGATGGTTCCTGTAGCTGCCCCGTGGTTGGGAGAATTCGGGCGCGCAGTGTTCTGTGCAGGGCCGAGCCCTGTGAGTGCTCGGTGACTCTGGCTCTGCAGGATCGTTATTCAGACGGACTGTGAAGGACACCTGTGCCAGCTTCAGGGCGGAGACCCCGGGGGAGGAGCCCGAGGAGACCTTGGCCCAGTGTGGGCACCAGGGAAGCAAGAGCCACGTAGGGGCAGGGATATGGAACTGGCCACGGAGACAGAGATAAACGTGGTGGTCTGAGGGCCTGGGGGACCCCGACCAGGCTGCCGGAGGCAGACGTCACAGGGCCGGCCTTGGTGACCCCATAGGTCCTAATAGCCCAGACCTCCCCTTGTAGCCTGAGCTGGATTTTCATAGGCTCTCCAGAAGCTCTGGCAGAGTCCCCTCCCTATAATGGGGACCAAAGGAACTGGGGACCAACCCTTGGCCTGTGGGCTGAGCCAACCCCAGCCCCACCCTACAGAGAGGTCGGGCTACCCGTTCCCGAGCAATGTCCCTCTGAGAATCAGTCCCTCCTCGAGGCCGGGTGGGTCTGGCTGGTCCCACCTTCCTGGACTCTGGCAGAGCCCGTTCCCAAGGATGAGACGTCCCAGAACCACTGGGTACCCCCGCCCCAGCACCGGGCACGCACAGCAGTGCCCAGGAAATACGTGTTGCCAGGTGGATGCTTGACGCCCCCACCCCTTCCCCAATTCACTCCCCCCCCCCCCCCCGCCCAAGGATGGGATTCCCTCCTGGGGCAGCCAGCACCGGAGCTGGGGCCCTCGGACCCATAAAAGATGCGCAGTAACACCAGCGAGAGGAAGACGGTGGTCCAGCTCCCACAAAAGGAGGGTGCCTGCTGACCACCAGCCTCAGGAACCCCAGAGCCTCTCCTCGGCCCCTCCCTTTCCCGCTCTCATTCTTAGATCGGGGCGGAGGGAAGTTCCTCCCTCCTTCCCCTTTCTCCCCAGGCAGTCAGGAAGACAAAGCCAGCCTGTGTCATGTGGCCGTGAGTGGCCAGGCCTGCCCAGGCAGCCAGCAACCTGGAGTCCCCGAGCAAGCCCACCAGCCGGAGCCCTGGCCCTGACTGCCAGCTGCTCCAACCCCACCTCCCTGGGACATCGTACCTGAGGCCCTGCCAAGCTGCCCTTCCTCCTGGCCGTCCCTGCTCTGCCTTGCTGCCCTGTCTTTTATGAGTCACGAGCCCTTATGAAATGTCCGAGGCTGGGCCAGCCCCTGGGGCGGGGCCGCCCTGGCCTCCTGCCTGACCTTGGCTCTGGGCCAGCTGGAAGCTGCAGCCTGAGATTTCACCACCTCCTCTCTCAGGGGCCTCTGGATCCTCTCCTGGACCACAGAGAAGGAGTCAGGCAGGGCCCAGAGAAGGCCAGCACGAGGCCAGGGCCACACCGCAATTCTTTAGGGAGCTCTGATCGGAGGGGTCCAGCCCAAGGTCTGGTGAGCAGGGACCCAGGCCCAGGAGGAGGAGGAGGAGGAGAGCCCAGGGCAGTGACCCTGGGAATTATGGTGTGGGGTGGGGGTCCAGTAGTCCGGAATCACAGGGAAAGCCCTGCCCCCACACCACCCCCCAGCCCCTGCGAGCGTCAGATTTTCCATGTGCAAAACTAAGAGATCGGCGTCAAAGACGGCTGGAGTCCAGAAAGACGATCGCAGGGCTCACGCCCGCCGGCCCCTCCGTCCCCTAGCTCTCCCCATCTTGTCGTGTCTGTCAACACCACCTCATCCAGCACCGCCCCACGGAATCATATGTCACCCTGCAACCTGACATTTTACGGCGAGAAAACACGGCCCTCGAGAGGGGACAGGACTTGACCACCCAGGGCAAGAATGTCAGGGCCGGGACCCACACTGGAAGCTTGCGGCTCTGGAGCAGAGGGGCCGTGTCGTCCCCAGATGTCCCCTATCGCCTCCTTAGGGAAGAGCACCACCCTCTGCCCTCAAGGACAGCTGTCATGATGTGTCCCCATGGTGGTTCCTGTGAGCTTGCTCCTCTGTCGCCTGAGCTGTGCCGAGGGGGATGGTTCCCGAGCAGCTCCTGGTGTCAGAGAGCCAGGCGATTAGGTTACAGGTGCAGGGGCAGGACCATCCTTTGTGCCACCGCCCCGGGCCCGGGCCCGGGCCCTGGGCCCACCGCTGCCTCTCTGCCTCGGTGCCTTGGGTCTGCCCGGGATCCTGGCCTGGGGCCCCTGGGCCGACCCGGCACCTGGGAGTCTCCTCACCTCCCTGCCCTCCCCGCTGCCCCTGCCTACCTGGGGGGCAGGAGAGGTCTCCTGGCCCACACCTGCTCTGGTCCCTGGAGGCTTCAGCCAGCTGGGACCGGGGTGATGGGCTGCGGGGCCCCCGTCCTCTGCGTGGGATGGAGCCCCCGGCCGCTGCCTGTCACGTGGCTCAGCATGTGACAGCCCTGCCCTGCTGTCTGGAGCGGAGCCAGGCAAAGGCAGAGGCAGAGCCGGCACCAGGCGGGGCTGGGCTGGGGCTGAGCCTCACAGCCCTGAGTCAGGAACCGGGCCCAGAGAGGGGCAGCCGCTGGCCTAAGGCTACACAGCAAATCAGGGACCCGCCTGGGGAAGTACTGGTGGGTGAGATGGGTGTTGCAGGATCCTGAAGGGACCCTCCCTGGCCAGGGATCGCTTTGCAGGGGCTACCCGTGGACTTGTCATGAATTCAGGAACAGCGTGGGGCATCTCCAAAGAGGCCTGACCCCCTGGCACAGGCGTCCCAACCTGGCCTGGGAGCCTGAGTGGGCACTGCCTGTCGGGGAGGAACAGGTACCAGCCCTCTCCCCTCTCTGGGTTGGATGCCTCTACTGGTCCTCGAGGTTCCAGGTCCTCAGGGGTCTGGAGGTCATGTCTGTGTTGTGGAAACCTCGAGATAAATGGGGAGAGGTCTGCGTGGGGGTCCACTGAGGGGCTCGCTTAGGGTCAGCTCTGGTGCGTGACAGACTCTGCCAAGGACCCGGGTGGGGTGGATGTTGGGGGAGCACGGAGGTTGGAAGAGGGGACACAGAGGCCCTCAGTCGCCCTGCCCTTTGACAGCTCCTTTGGGTTTTAGTTTGGAGGCTTGGATGAAATGACCTTCATCATCGTCACCTTTGGCCCCCTTCTCCAGGGTAGAGAGGTGGGGGAGGGTGGGCTGGCCCCGGGGGGGGAGGGGTGATGGCATCGGGCAGACTCATTAATTCACTCATTCATTCCCCTCCTCCCTCCCTCAGACACCCGGTGAGCCTGGTGCACGGGGCCTCAGGCCTGCTCAAGAGCACAGCCCTGCCTGGCCTGCTGACAGACTCCGGCCGGGCTCCTTGGCCCATCTGTAAGCGGCTTGAGCTGGTCATGGCCCCTCTGGGCCTTCGCTTCCACCCCCCCCCCCCGCCCCCTTGTGAAACGGGGCTGACTCTTCCTGCCTCGTGGGCTGCCAAGAAGATGAAACAGGAGCCCATTTGGAAACACCCGGTATACAGTAGGTGCTCAATAGGCACGGATGCCTTTCTGCCCCTTTCCCACCCTCCTGAGGCCGTGGCCACCCCTGCTCTTGTCCCTGAGGCCCTTCCTTCCTTGTCTCTGCCTTAGAGGTGAGACCACCCTGGCTCCTCTCTCTGCGCTCCCCCCCGCCCCCCAGCTTCCCCTCAGAAACCAGGAGGACCCATTCCAGGGGCAGAGTTAGAAGCCGCTGGTGCTAACTTGTCGCCAAGGGCCAGCACGCACTCAGCAAACCCGGACTAAGCACCTACGGTATGCTAGGCCCCGAGCCGGGCGCTCAACGCAAATTCTCACGTAAGTCTCAGACATTATGGTCCTAGCTTTGCAGGACAGACAACAGGCTCAGAGAGGTGCAGTGGCCAGGACAGGCCCACACAGCAAGAGTGACAGATGGGGACTCCAGTCCAGCCAGGCCTGTCTCCCTGGCCCACAGCGTTTCCAGGGTGCCCCGAGTCCTTGCTTAGGAGCTGAGGGGAGTCACCCCAGCGCCCGGGAGCCTCATCTCTACGCCGAAAGCAACAGCCACCGTTTCCTGGACATTTGCTCTGCCAGGCACCGGGCAGTGTCCTTGGCACATCTCAGCTCGGGGACACGTCCCAACAGCCCGGGGTGATTGCCATCCCCAATTTTTAGTTTCTTTTTTTTTTTTTTTTAATTTTTTTTTCAACGTTTATTTATTTTTGGGACAGAGAGAGACAGAGCATGAACGGGGGAGGGGCAGAGAGAGAGGGAGACACAGAATCGGAAACAGGCTCCAGGCTCCGAGCCATCAGCCCAGAGCCCGACGCGGGGCTCGAACTCACGGACCGCGAGATCGTGACCTGGCTGAAGTCGGACGCTTAACCGACTGCGCCACCCAGGCGCCCCTCCAATTTTTAGTTTCAAAAATGATAGAGTCAACTCAATGCCAGGGCCAGGGAAGCGCGTCGGGTGAGTGAGTAGCGGGCCCAACGTGGCCCTCTTTGGGACACGATGCAGAGAACATGCTTTTGTTGCCCGAAGGTATCCCAGGAGAGGTTTCAGGGTGTCCGAATTGAGAGCAGTATTTCTCTCTGCTGTTTGCTTTTCCCTAGTTATTGTATCATAATGAGAACAAACAATAAAACCTATTATAGAGAAAATAATTTGAAAACTGGGGGGGGGGGGGAATGGCTGCTCATTCCTGGTGACACCTCTACGGGGGAGGGAGAGGGGTCGGTTCTCTGTCCCCTAGGCCATCCTGACTGTGTTTATCCGGCCCCACCCCCATGCCCGTCTAGAAGGCAGTCCCAGGCTTGAGGGTCAGCGCGAGGAAACAGTGTCATCAGCCCCGGGGGTCAGGGTCACCCAGGGAAAGCTGGCCCACTCTCTGGGCGCTGGGACCCTGTCAGGGCCAAGCCACTGCCCACGTGCCTCCCTGGGGAGAAGCACCCTGGCCTCTCTCCTTCTCCCCACCCCGATTTCCCGCCAGAACCTCCCATTGGCTGAGTCTACTCAGGGAGCCCCTTGGTCAAGTAGTTGAGAGCTCTGGTCTCCAGGAGCGGCTTGCCAGTCCCACCCAAACCCACGCCTGGACCGAGCCAGAGACGATTTTTCCTGCTGGTTCTGCATTAATAGACTTTAGGAGCCCTGGGGCCCAAAGTGCCTGCTTCTCACATTCCTCTGGTGTCACCATGTGGGAATGCTAACAAGACCAAAGCTACTCATTACTCACCTTGGGACATTTATATGTGTATTCTTTGTGTCTTTGTTCTTTTTCTTTTAAGGAATTTATATTTTTTGTCGTTTAGATGTAAACGTATTTCCTTTTTTGCTTTTAATAAGGTTAGAATAGTATCATCAATCGCGGGGTGACATAATGTCAGGTTTTGAACCAAGCTACCAGGACCCCCCGCCCCAAATATTCTGAAATGAATCCATTTTAATAAAGTAGTTGTTTGTTTTTTTTATTTTTTTAAACATTAACAATTTTTTTAATGTTTATTTTTTGAGAGAGAGACAGAGACAGAGACAGAGACAGGCATGAGTGGGGGAGGGGCAGAGAGAGAGGGAGACACAGAATCGGAAGCCGGCTCCAGGCTCTGCGCTGTCAGCAGAGTCTGATGCGGGGCTTGAACTCGTGAACCGTCAGATTGTGACCTGAGCCCAAGTCGGATGCTTAACCGACCGAGCCACCCAGGCAACCCTAAAGCAGTTTAAAATTAGGGGCACCAGCGTGGCTCAGTGGGTTCAGCATCTGCCTCTTGACTTCGGCTCAGGTTGTGAACGGCTCAGGTCATGATCTCACTGTTCGTGAGACGGAGCCCTACGTCGGGCTCCTGTGCTGACAGCGCGGAGCCTGCTTGGGATTCTCTGTCTCCCTCTCTCTCTGCCCCTCCCCTGCTGTCTTGCTTTCTCTCTCTCAAAATAAATAAGTAAACATTAAAAAATAATTTAACTACATTAAAAGTCACCAAGAGGCCACAGAAGGAGTTCCATGTGTAACGAGGGATCCTAAACTGTACAGAAACCTCTTTTATTTTTATTTTTATTTATTTATTTTTTTTAATGTTTTATTTTATTTTATTTTCGAGAGAGACAGAGCGTAAGCAGGGGAGGACAGAGAGAGAGAAAGACACAGAATCAGAAGCAGGCTCCAGACACCGAGTGTGTCTGCACAGAGCCAGATGTGGGGCTCGAACCCACGAACCGTGAGATCATGACCTGAGCCCAAGTCGGACGCTTAACCGACTGAGCCACCAGTCGGCACTGAGGTGCCCCCAGAAACCTCTTTTAGAGGCAGGGACCGTGACCCCAGAGAAAGCGCGCACTCTCTTAAGTCAGCATCTAAGACGCAGCGGTAATGCGTGCGGGCAAGAACGCTGTGGGTGTCCGCTCGGCTTTTTCCTTAAAGGGTAGACCGCCGACTCCCTGGAACAACGTTTCTGCTCCCCGGCTACCTTCTCTTTGGTTTCTGGTTGTTTCTTAAAACACGCTCTGCTGGATTTCCTCTTGGGGACCTTCTGGCGGGAGATAAAACACCGGGGTGGGGGGAGGGTGGCGGGT
The DNA here is from genome assembly GCF_018350175.1 of Felis catus. Taxonomy (NCBI): domain Eukaryota; kingdom Metazoa; phylum Chordata; class Mammalia; order Carnivora; family Felidae; genus Felis; species Felis catus. The sequence goes on along the minus strand of NC_058377.1, from coordinate 110,284,192 downwards.
TCTGAGCCTCCCTGAGACCTTGGGTGTTTAGCAAGCCTTGACCCTTCTCGCCTCGAGCAGACAAACCCACCCTGGAGACCTTTCCCCTTGGACGACACCCACGCACTCAGGGTGTGGAGATACCTGGTCGCCTTGAAACGTACCAACAGTCTGTGAGTTCCTCCCCCGCCTGGCCCAGGGCTGTGTGGCCCGTCCTCACCCCACTCCCGGCCCGCGACAGATGGTGGGCTCTTGGGCCACAGCTTCGAAAGCCTGCATCTCAGAGCTTCCTGGTCCCTTCAGGGGTCACTCATCATCCCTCTCTCCATTCATAAGATTTTGTGGGCCTGCCCTCTTCCTGACGTAGTGACAACTAAAAATCTCCCGTCCCGTCTCTCTCCACAAGAGCCATCTGGCGGGGGCACCCCCTCTCTCACGCCCCTAGAGGTGTGGTCCGGCGTCCCGGAGGCTTCTGTTCCTCCTATCCCCCTCCATCCTGCTTTTAGTGAGCAGAAGCCCTTTTCTGCTTATTCCAGTTTTGCAGGTGTGGGAGTGTGGGGGTCCGCACAAGGGGAGGGGCTGGGGTTTCCCACACTAATGCCAGAGGAGACCGGGCACTCGGCTTGGGGGGATGCCCTGGGGACCCCGCTTTGGGGAGACAGGACCCTTCCCCAACCTTCTCCTTCCTGGCTTGTCCTGAGTCCTGGTGGAGACATGGCTGCAGCACAGTGCACTTGGCTGGATTCTTTCTTTCTTTGGCGGCCTCAAGGGAAGAAGGGCTTTATAGACCACAGATGCTAGTCTCTCCCCAGGCGCCATACGGCTTTGGAAGGGGTAAGGGCTCATTCTTGGCATCACTCTCCTGCAGAGCCTCGGAACCCCCTGCCTCCCACCCCTGCTCCCCCGAGCTCACACTCTGAGGCCACACTGCCCACCCACTGAATTCTACAGGACTGCATCCTCCTGGGGGTGTTGAAGTCCCCCCTACGAGCCCCAGGACCTCCTGGGCCTCCTCATCCCTTCCCACCCTGGGCCACCGCCACACCCAGGACTTGGTCATCGCCCAAGGTAATGAACCCCAGCATCCGTTCTCTGACCACGGCCTCCTGGCCTCCTAGCCTCCCAGCATGCACTGCAGTCCTGCTGTGTCCTGTCTCTTCTGCCTCTAGACCTTGAGGCCGCCCTCCCTCCTGCCGCTTTTGTAGCTCCTACTCTGGGCGGCTCCACCTGTCTGCTCTCCGCGCACCTGCACCAGGATGCAGCCTGAAACCTCTGCAGATTCAAGCCCTCGGCACCCCCAGCTTCCCGCCTGCCCAGCAACCGTGCTGGGGTGGATATGTGTCATCATGCACTCACTTATCCATCCGTTCACATTTATTGAGCACCTACTAAGGGCTGGTGCGATCCTCCGCGTGAGGGGTGCCTGGTGAGGATTTGCCCGGGAAGGAGGGGACGTGGGGAAGAGACCATTAAACCACAGAAAACCAAAAGGGAAATAGTCAACGGTGGGGGTTGTACCTGTCATGGGGTGGCTTCCTATTCTGAGAGCGGAGGGTAGGAAGGACACCTCCTGGGAGGGGAAGGAGGAAGAGGGCTGCAACCAGGAGGGACGGGGGGGGAGGGGGGGGCGGGTGCAAAACGGGGGAGGGAGGGAAACTGGATACTTTTGAAAATAGAGACATAACTGACATAGACCCTTGGGTAAGATTAAGGTGTACAACGTATTGATTTGACACATTGTTGCTGCAATATGATTGCCAGTGTAGTGCTAAAGAAAACCTCTATCACATCACATCATCATTTCTTCTAGCGGTGCGAATCATTGAGATCTAGTCTCAGCAGATTTATTGTTTATCGTGCAATTTTGTTGTCTGTGATCTCTGCTCTGTGTGTTACGTCTTTAGGATTTATTTATTCCAGCTGCAGGTACGTATCCCTGAACAAGGCCGCTCGCATACCCCCACCCCCACCCCCAGCAGCCACCATTCCACTCTGTGTTGTTTTTATTTTTAATGTTTATTTATTTGAGAGAGAGAGAGACAGAGTCAAGCGGAGGAAGGCAGAGAGAGGGAGACACAGAATCCAAAGCAGGCTTCAGGCTCTGAGCTGTCAGCACAGAGCCCCATGTGAGGCTCGAACTCAGGAACCGTGAGATCATGACCTGAGCCAAAGTCAGACGCCCAACCGACTGAGCCACCCGGGCGCCCCTCCACTGTGTTTTTTTGAGTCAGCGTTGTGGTTCTTTTTAGTTCTATTTTTAATGTTTGTTTATTTTAGAGAGAAAGACAGCATGACCAGGGGAGGCACAGAGAGAGAAAGAGAGAGAGAGAGAGAGGGAGACACAGAATCAGAAGCAGGATCCAGGCTCTGAGCTGTCAGGACAAAGCCCGAGGCGGGGTTTGAACTCTTGAACCACGAGGTCATGACCTGAGCCAAAGTCGGACGCTTCACCAACGGAGCCACCCAGGCACACCCTTGTTGTGCTTTCTAGATTCCACATATAAGGTGTGTCATATCATGTGTGTCCTTCTCTTTCTGACTTGTTTCCCTTAGCATAATGTCCTCGAGGTCCATCTACGCTGTTGCAAACGGCAGAATTTTCCCTTTTTTCCTCCCAGCTGAAAAGTATGTCATTGTATCTATATGCATCACATCCTCTTTACCCTAAATTCATCCACTGGTGCGCACTTAGGTTGCTTTTGTATCTTGGCTATTATAAGACTGCATTAACATGGGAGTGTAGACATATTTTTGATAACCTGTTTTCTTTTCCTTTGGATGTACATCCAGAAGTGGGATTGCTAGATCATGTGGTGGTTCTACTGTGAGTTTTCTGAGGAGCCTCCAGACTATTCTCCAAGATGGCGGGACCAGTTTGCCACCCCCCCAGCAGGGCACAAGGGTTCCATTTTCTCTGCATCCTCACCAACATTTGCTATCTCTTAACTGTTTACTTTTGCTGTGCAGAAGCTTTTAAGTTTGATGTCGTCCCACCTGTTGATTTTTTTTTTCTTGTACTGTTTGTGCCTTTGGTGTGATATGCAAAAAATCTTTCCAAGACCCGTGTCAAGAAGCTTTTGCCCTGTTTTCTTTTAGGAGTTTTATGGTTTTAAAGCTTCCATCCATTTCAAAATTTTTTTAATGTTTTATTTATTTTTGAGACAGAGTGAGACAGAGCATGAACAGGGGAGGGTCAGAGAGAGAGGGAGACACAGAATCCGAAGCAGGTTCCAGGCTCTGAGCTGTCAGCGCAGAGCCCGAGGCGGGTCTCGAACTCACGGACCGTGAGATCATGACCTGAGCCGAAGTCAGATGCTTAACCGACTGAGCCACCCAGGTGCCCCAAGCCTTCCATCCATTTCAAATTAAATTCTTTGAGGGTGTCAGATGGGGATCCAGCTTCATTTTTCTGCGTGAGGTTACCTGTCCAGTTTTCGCAACACCATCTGTTGAAGAGACTGACCTGGGAACTGTAGATTTTTTAAAGCTTCCCAAGTGGTTGCAACCAAGGTGATAGCCAGCGCTGTGGAGCCTCAGCTCCTGCAACGCAAGAACTTCCGGGGCTCCGCTGCAGGGCGGACCCCACGGGGAGGGTGCAGGAGGCTCCGGGGCGCAGCCAGCAGCCTCCCACCGGCCCTGCCAGAGCTTCTGCCTGCAGCCGCCACACCGCAGCTGGAGGGCGGTGCATGGGAGGAGGGCACCGGCTGTCAAGTCCGGTGGTGGGATCCCTCCGTGGGGCTGCTGTGGGGGGCCCTTTGCTGACCTGCAAACACACCGCATGGGGCGTGGAGGTGGAGCTGAGGGCGACAGTGGTAGCCCTGAGTAGAGCCTATTATGGCCTGGCACTCTTCTAAGGCTTTGCGTTAATTAAAAAAAAAAAATTTTTTTTTAATGATTTTATTTTTGAGAAGAGAGAGAGCATGAACAGGGGAGGGGCAGAGAGAGAGAGAGGGAGACATAGAATCCGAAGCAGGCTCCAGGCGCTGAGCTGTCAGCACAGAGCCCGACCTGGGGCTCGAACCCACAAACCGTGAGATCATGACCTGAGCCCCCCAGGCCCCCCAAGGCTCTGCATTAATTTAGCAATCCGGTGATTGCCCTGGGAAGCCGTGCTGAGTGAGAAAACGGAGACCCAGAGAAGTGGAGTTGATTCCCAAAGCTACCAAGCCAGGAAGTGGCTGAGCGAAGAGTCGAACTTGCCCCTCCCGTCTCCGAGGCCAGGTCCCGGCGGCCCGGGGATACCGGCCCCGCCCCCGCCCCGCCCCCGCCCCGCCCCCGCGTTCGCGGACACCTTAGGCCCCGCCCCTCGCGAGCCGGCGACCCGCGGGGCGGGGCGGGGGCGGGTCCCGCCGCCTGGAGGAAGTGTCCGGCCCGCCGCTCGTGCACCCAAGGCGGCCGCCGCCAGTGCTCCCTCGGGGTCGGGCCATGGAGGCGGTGCCGCCGCTCTACCGCGTGGCGGGGGCCGCGGGGCCGCAGGGCGACGAGGACCGGCTCGGGGTCCCCGACGGGCCAGGGGCTCCGGTGAGCGGGGACGGGTCTGTGAGGGGGGGGGTGCGAGGACCGGGAGCGCGGGGGGGGGGTCTCCCCGGCGTGGGGGAGGGGGGGAGGGGGGGAGGCGCCGCCCCCGGGTCGGGCCGTGGCAGCGGGTACCGGGAGTGGGGCGGTGCGATGCGACCCCCGGGGCCCCCAGCCCGGGTGCGACGTGCACGCCGTGCGTGCCCCGCAGCTGGACGAGCTGGTGGGCGCGTACCCCAACTACAACGAGGAGGAGGAGGAGCGCCGCTACTACCGCCGCAAGCGCCTCGGCGTGGTCAAGAACGTGCTGGCGGCCAGCGCGGGCGGCATGCTCACCTACGCCGTCTACCTGGGTAGGCGGCCCGCAGCGCCAGAACCCGCGGCTTCCCCGCGGCCTCCCTTCCCAGCCCCGGTCAGGGAAAGAGAAACCTTAGGGGCCGGTTGGCTTCCCTTCCTCTTTCACTTCCTCCTCTGCCGCGCTCGCGGCCGCTGCAGCTGTGGCCTCACCACACGGAGGTGGGGTCAGGTGCAGTGTTCTGGATTCCCAGGCCGCACCTTCGGGAGCGCGTGGCCAGGGTCTGGGCGCCCTGGGCGGGTCTGCCGCCTTCCAGATCTGGAGCGCTGGACGTGTGTATGGGGGAAGGGTGGGGGGGTGCGGGGAGGGTCTGGATTCAAGTGGCCGACGCTGCCACGGGCTGTCGGGACGCTTGGCCCAGCCTGGGCATCCCTCTCGGTCCTCATGGGCGTTGGAATCGGGGACTCCTTTGGTGACTGGCGCTCCCTCCAAGCTCGCGCGCCGGCCTCTGTTCCGTTGCCGCGGGAGTTAGGCTGCCCCCTCTGTGCCCACCCCCTGCCCCCCCAGGCCTCCTGCAGATGCAGCTGATCCTGCACTACGATGAGACCTACCGCGAGGTGAAGTATGGCAACATGGGGCTGCCCGACATCGACAGCAAGATGCTGATGGGCATCAACGTGACACCCATCGCCGCTTTGCTCTACACACCTGTGCTTATCAGGTGCGTTGCTGCTGTCCCCAACAGGGCTGGACTGTCATTCAGATACTGAAGGGTGCAAGGGCTCTTGGCCCATGGGGTCTCCCCCTGCCCGGTGTTCTTGGTGGTGGGGAGCTGGGGAGGGGCCTTGCCCGCCTGGAAGGGTGAGAGAGAAGGGAGGACCCAGGTTTAGGGAAGGGAGCAGGAACTTGACCCCAGGACACATTTCCCACAACCGAAATCCACTCCTGCTCCTTCCCTCACCTTGCCTGTGCCCCACATGGCATTGTCTTTGTGCCCTCCTCCGTGGTTTGGAGCTACAGGGACCTTTCCAAGACCAGGGCTGTGGAATCTCTGGAGAGGATCTGATCAGCCCTAACGCCCAGGCAACCAAGCCCGGCCTGATCAGCCCCATGGCCGGTATTGAGGGAAGACATGGCCCGGCAGGTGCCCCAGAGGGTCTACCCTGGACCTGAGCCTTGGAAGCATCTGGTCCAGCCTTCTGGCCAGTGCAAAACCCCCCTCCACATGCACCCTCCCCACCAGGAGGCGGGTCTCCGCTCAGATGAGACCCAGAGACTAGCAGACCAATTAGATGGGTTTTAGTTCCTCTATCTTAAAACAAACAAACAGACAAACAAAAACAAAAAACCCCAAACCCCCCAAACCCCAAACTCCTTTAACATCATCGCACAAAGACCATTAGGATCCTAACTGAAATCAGAAAAAAGAAAACCCTCCCAAGCCCTCCAGTAAATCAGCTAACTTTGTTGTCCCAGCAGCATGCAGGGATAAACGTTTACGTCCTTGTCACCAGAGCATGTGCTGAATTCACGTTTGCTTGCTTTCTTTTCACTGCACGTATCTTGGCCTTCTCCTCAGTCTTCACATTGAGGACTCTGTGATGGTAGAATCTTCTGCAGAGATGGGGGCACCCAACCAAGGCTCAGAGTTGGACATTCAGCCCCCCTCCTTTTTTTTTTTTTTTTTGCATATTCACTTTATGCTTGTAGCTCTTCCCTTCTTAAAATTAAAAAAAAAAATTCTACAATCAATTTCTAGCGGTACCTTTAGCAGATCAGAGCCATATGAAAGACTATGGCTCTGAAAACATACCACTGTTGATAAGAACAGCTAATTCTTTATTTCCCATGTGCTGGGCACTTTCTGAGCGTTCCCTCATTCCCTAGGATCCCAGGGAGATCTAAGAGACGAGGAGAAAACGAGACATTCAACGGCTTGCCCAGGTCCCACCGGTAGCACCTGGCAGTCGGAAAGTTTGACTCCCTCGCCCTAAGCTTGCCCCTTGCCCAAACTATGAGGCTGATTTCCTAGAGGGCTGTGCCAGTTTGCATGGCCTCGGGCTGTGCGCATCATGTTTTAAACCACAGCCTCACCAGCAATGAGTGCTGACATTTTTACTTTTTGCTCATTTACTCCATCAAAATGTGACTTGCCCCCCCTCCCCCCAATAGATCAGAGTGGGCTGCCTATCTATTGTTTATATGGCAGAATAAGGATAATAAAAAACTGGGGCCCTGTAATAGAGAAAGTAATTGTGATCGGAAAATCAGAGTCATTTGGCTTTGAGCTTCCTGGAAGCCAAAGCAAGGTAAAGGAACTAATGAGCACAAATAACTCAAAAACACCCCAAAGCTCCTGGCAGTGGCTTTTAGCCTGACTAGCCTCCGTGCCCTGAGCGGGCCCTTATCCGGTCAGTGGTCAAGCACCTTTAAGCCCAGTGTGGCATTTTCCCAGAGTCAGCAAGCCTGTTGTCCTAGAAGCCAGCGAGGACGGAGCTTCCCAAGTGACCACAGTGGACGGCAAGAGCGATGGGCAGGGAGGAAGGGATGTTGGTCCTGCCAGGACCTCTCTGGTCCTAAGTTTCCTCGACCCAGTTTGACTTGTGTCCCTGGGCCCTGAAGCCACAGCACGTGAGCTTGGAGGGAGAAGGGGGATTCGCGAGCCAGCCCAGGACACAAATGAGGGCTGGATGTGCACACAGGCCACTGACCGGTGACACCTCCCCTTCTCCCCCCATCCTTGCAGTGGCCACGAGAAGCTTGTGGTTTGGGCTCTGTGCTCCCCCTTAAGCTGTGGAAACTGATTGTGGGGACCTGGGACTGAGACCACCAGCAAGTCCCTGTCTCTGCTACTCTTAGAGCCCCTGACTCCAAGGCCAGGGATTACTCCCCGTCTCGCACCGCCTGGTTGGTGAGCCGGCACCCGGGTCTGTGGCCCCTCTGGTTTCAGGCCCCAGTGGTCTGGGCAGGCTCGCGGTGCCAGCATCCCTCCTACTGCCTGCAGGTTTTTTGGCACCAAGTGGATGATGTTCCTGGCTGTGGGCATCTATGCCCTCTTTGTCTCCACCAACTACTGGGAACGCTACTACACACTCGTGCCCTCAGCTGTGGCCTTGGGCATGGCCATCGTGCCTCTTTGGGCCTCCATGGGCAACTACATCACCAGGTGAGCCTGGGGGGCCGCAGGGCGGGAGGCTGGAGACCTGGCTGTGTCTCTGCCGCACTGCCAACCCCAGCTGGCGGAGCTCTCTCTGCCTTTCGGGTCTCAGTTGCCCCGTCCGTGAGACGCAGCCCATAGCCCTGGGTGCAGGAAGCAGAGACATCTGGTAGAGGTTGGACTGGGGGAAGCTTTCTCTCCTTTGTGGTCCAGGATGGCTCAGAAGTACTACGAGTACTCCCATTATAAGGAGCAGGATGATCAGGGCCCCCAGAAGCGCCCGCCGCGGGGCTCCCACGCGCCATACCTCCTGGTCTTCCAAGTGATCTTCTATAGCTTCTTCCATGTGAGTCAGCTCCACGTTGGCGCCATGGGGGGAGGGTGTTGCAAGCCCAGAACCCACACGTTGGAGCCCATCCCACAGTCCTTTCGACCCTCTAGTCCCACTGCCCTTTCTTGAGCCACCCTCTGCTTACTGACCTCTGGTGACCGACCTCCTCGTCTCCTTGTTGAGGAGAAAGTCCTCCTGCACTGGGCACTCCCTCCTGCCACCAGGCTGCCCCCAGAGCGGGGGGAGGGCTCCTCTTCGGCCAAGGCTGTGCCCAGACCCCTTTCAGATCATGCCTGTGCCCCGTGCCTGCTTCTGAGCCCAGCCCAAGCTGCCCTCCTGCCCACAGCTGAGCTTCGCCTGTGCCCAGCTGCCCATGATCTACTTCCTGAACCACTACCTGTATGACCTGAACCACACACTCTACAACGTGCAGAGCTGCGGTTAGTCTGCATGGGGTGCGACCCCCAGGCCTGTTCACCTCCCCCATTGAGTCATCCAGCAGACACTGGGCTCTTGAGAGTGCCCAGAGAGGATGCCCTTGCCCACGGGTCCAGGGCTGAGAGCCTGGTGGCCCACACCTCTTATGGGCAAGGCAAAGGACCCTGCAGGAGTATGCAGTTAGGACATCTGACCCAGCCTGGTGGGGACAGGGTGCATCAGGGAAGGCTGCCTGGAGGAGATGCCATCTGGGCTGAGCCACAGATATCCTCAGAGCTCAATCACTGCAGGGTGAATGTATGCAGTTGGGGGATGGACTGGTCCCCACCTCCAGCCTCCAGGCACTAGGGCAGGAAGGGGGGCTAGGTGTTCCTCTCCTTGTGGCCCCTCCAGCCCCAGCGGCCCTCTCCTCCAAGCTGCTCCCCAAATGAACCTTGCCTTTGCAAGCACTGTCCTCACCCACCACCTCTGACTCTCCCCTGCACCCTCCCTCCTTGCTCCATTTCTTTGTGGTTGAGTTGACAGTGTGCTCTACTCCCTGCGTCCCACTCTTCAGGTACTAACAGCCAGGGCATCCTCAGTGGCTTCAACAAGACAGTTCTGAAGACGTTACCACGGAGCCGAAACCTCATTGTGGTGGAGAGCGTGCTCATGGCAGTGGCCTTCCTGGCCATGCTGCTGGTGCGGCCTTGGATGGGGTGGCGGCGGAATCAATAAAGTCTGGGGACTGAGGCGGGGAGAAACGGGTGCCATCTGGGCGCGTTGCTGGCAGGCAGCCTGGGCAATGTCCTGGTCTGAGGTGGGAGCCGGGTCTGAATCCTGGGGAGGAAGCCTGAACCTAGGAGCCAGGCTAGAGGTTTGGGAATGAACCTGGAGTTGGAATCCCAGAGAGCAAGGGAAGGGGGACCAAGCCTGGTCTGGGGTGGAGCTGGAGACGGGGTCCTAGAGAACTGGGCTGGAGGCAGAACCCGAGAGGTAGGACTAAGGTGCAGGGGGCGTGGCTTGGGCGTGGCTTCTTCCTGGAGGCGGGGCTGGGAAACAAGGCCGAGGTCTATGGGTGTAGCTGGGGACAGGACCCGAGGCTGAGAGGCTGAGAGGCTGGGCTGAGGTCTGTAGGTCTGTGGGTGTGTCTAGGGGCGGGGCCCTGAGCTGGGAGGCGGGGCCGAGGTCTACCGGGGAGCCTGCGGGCAGGGCCAAAGGCTGAGGGGTGGAGCTTAGGTCTGCGGGTGTGTCTAGGGGCGGGGCCCGGGAGCTGGGAGGCGGGATTAAAGTCTGTGGTGAGTCTAGGGGCGGGGCCCGGGGGCTGGGAGGCGGGATTAAAGTCTGTGGTGAGTCTAGGGGCAGGGCCCAGGGTTGAGAAGCAGGGTTGAAATCTATGGGTGTGTTTAGGGGCGGAGCCCGGAGGTGAGGCCGAGGTCTGTGGATGTGCCTGGGGGCGGGGCCTGGGGCTAGGAGGCGGGGCTGAGGTCTGTGGGTGTGTCTAGGGGCCGGGCCTGAGACACGGCAGCCCGCCCCCCTCAGCCCGCGGGTCCGCAGGTTCTGGGCCTGTGCGGCGCCGCCTACCGGCCCACTGAGGAGATCGACCTGCGCAGCGTGGGCTGGGGTAACATCTTCCAGCTGCCCTTCAAGCACGTGCGCGACTTCCGCCTGCGGCACCTCGTGCCCTTCTTTATCTACAGCGGCTTCGAGGTCCTCTTTGCCTGCACTGGTCTCACCCTGGTAAGTACCCCTTGCATAGCGTTGTCAGATAATATACAGAACTTCAGGTTAAATTTGTATTTCGGCTAAAGGTTTTGAATACATGTGTAAGTGTGCACAGGTGCGTCCCAGACATCCCCCCTTGCTTTCTTCCCTCCCTTCCGCCATTCCCCCAGTGCCTTAGGCACGTTATTTTAACCTCTCTGGGCCTCAATTTCCTTTATCTGTGAAGCGATTCTAATAACCATGCTTGCTCCCAGAGCTGTTACATGGTTGAGATAGAATAACGCCCGTAAAGTGTATAGTTCCATGCGGGGTACAGCCTTGGTATCTGAGGACATTGTTCAAGCCTTCTCCCCTGTCTGTGCCTTCAGAAGCTTCCCATGAACTTCCCAGGAGTTAGCCCTGACTTGGTCCAGAGGGGACAGGGTGTGGCCTGAAGACCTCAGGTAGGGAGGGCCAGAGCCTGGGCCAGCTGACCTCTGACACTCACTCCTGTCCCCCCAGGGCTATGGTGTGTGCTCCGTGGGGCTGGAACGCCTGGCCCACCTCCTCGTGGCTTATAGCCTGGGCGCCTCCGCTGCCTCGCTCCTAGGCCTGCTGGGACTGTGGCTGCCGCGCTCGGTGCCCCTGGTGGCTGGGGCTGGAGTGCACCTGCTGCTCACTCTCAGCCTCTTCTTCTGGGCCCCCACACCTCGGGTCCTGCGACACATTTGGATCCTCTACGTAGCGGCTGTCCTCTGGGGTGTGGGCAGTGCCCTCAATAAGACCGGGCTCAGCAGTGAGTATAGCCATGGGCACTGGGATGGCTGGGCAGGGGACCCTGTGACTGCCTCGGGGTGGTTGGGGAGGAACACAGAGATCCCAGGGACAGACATGGGGTCCCATGGATACACTAGGGGTCTGTTATGGTGGAGGTGGGTGAGCATCCCTGTGGACACTCCCAGGAGTGGGAGGAAGTTCCATGGGCTGCAGGGACAGATGAGGAGGGCTGTGGACGCACCAGGGGCAGGTATGGGAGTTGCACGCCATGGACATCCTGTCGACACCCCAGGGTGGGCTGGGGGCCCTGTGGCCACTGGGGGTGGGGGCGGTTAGCGTGAAATCTTGTGGCTACACGGAGTAGGTACAGGGCTCTGCGGGCACCCCTGAGCGACAGTGTGGAAAAACCACACTTCGATACTTTGCTTTCCAACCAGAGGACAGGGCCCACCCTGACACTGGGAGCAGATTGCCAGTCTGTGCTCTAGGGAGCCCGGGAAGCAGCAGGTGGCCCTGTACACGCTCCAGGGTGCAGGCACACACATGACCTTTTTATGGAGAAGAGCTGGGAGCAGGCATGAAGCCCCAACACCGGTCTGCAGAGTAGCAGAGTCCGGGCCCTGAGTCTGGGCTGCTGGGGTGGGGGCCCCGGGGAGTGGAACTCTGTTGGCAGAAAAGTGGGGGTGGGTGGGTCAGAGTTCAGCTGTGTGATGCTCGCTGCCCCCAGGTAGGCATATGCCCGTGACACGCAGTCAGTACACACAGGTGCGGTTATTTGGATCTTCCACATCGGCATCCGCTGTGATGGGCCAGTGCTGTTCACAGTTTTGAACATCACCCTGGGGGCGTGATGTGGTGGAGGTCATGCCTGCTGTGGGCAGGGTGGGGGCTGGCTCAGGTGACCCCTGCACCCGCCATCGGACAGTCAGGTATCCGCAATCTGTCATAGGGCATGGAGCCCCCGCATTCTGGGCCACACTCTCTTGGCTTTTGCTCTGAGGCCGCCAGATCTGGGCAGCATCTGGCGTTGGTGCCAGGTCTGGATTCGGACCTGGTCCTGGAATCCCCTTCTGCCTGCCCAGTTCTGCTTCCTGCCTCCTCCTTGTGAACCCTGGGCGGGGGGGGGGGGGGGGGGGGGGGCTCCCTGTCCCTCCACAGTAGCCCTGGGAGGAGCGGTCACACTGCAAGGCCTTAGGGCAGGGAAGTGAATGTCCCGAGTGGCAGGTGAGGGTATGATTTGCTAGGTGCTCTGTGGGCGCTCTCACATTAAAACCTCAGAACACGACACATAATATGCATCATCTCATTTACAGTTGGGAAAACTGGCCATGGGGAGTTAACTTACGCTGAGACTACCCCATAGAGCCAACATTTGAATCCTCGTCTCTGTACTAAGTCTCTCCACTTCACAGTCCTGAGTCTCCTGACTCCCTGTCCGGTGGTCTTTCTTCCCAGTCCAGGGAGGGTTCCTTGAAAAATAAGTCCAAACCTCCCCTTTTCAGGTTTGATTTGCAGAAAGCTTGTTGCTGCGAGCAGTTTGCCCTCCCTGAGCCCAGGGTGAGGAGAAACAGCCTCCTCCAAAGGCCTGGCGTTAGGCACCTGGGGTCCGAGAGAGGACAGGATATGACGGCACATAGAGTTTTCCGCTTTTGAGACCACACATGTGCTCCAGAGTGAGGCCCACACTGTACCCCCTGCAGAGTTCACCTGTTCCTGCCTCTGCTCAGCTCCCCAGGCAGCGTAATAACGGGGCTTCCACCAGGGGGCAGGCCAGGACCGGCTCACAAGGGCTCTCCAGGAGCTTCAAGGCCAAGGGCTGAGACCAACCCAGTGCTGGCGCTGAGGGGGTCACAAGTGGGAGATCAGCCATTCTGGTCCCCGTTGACCCCTCTCTCCTTCCTGCCCTGTCCTGCCCACCTGCAGCACTCTTGGGAATCCTCTACGAGGACAAAGAAAGGCAAGACTTCGTCTTCACCATCTACCACTGGTGGCAGGCGGTGGCCATCTTCACAGTGTACCTGGGCTCAAGCCTGCCCATGAAGGTGAGCCTGAGCGTGGTAGGAGGAGGGTCTCTGGGGGCGTTAGGCACCCCTCATGCCAGCACCCAGGCAGATACTTTCTGAGCGCCCACCCTAGCCTCACAGCCCCCCAAAAGGCACTACTCCCCAAGGGCCGGGTCAAGCCCACTCCAAACCCAGGACCCGCTTACTGCCTCACCTCCCATGGGCCTCAGTTTACCTGTCTCTGAAGGGGTTCACAGTTTCTCTTTCCTTGGGTGTTCATCCCAGACACCTGCGGGTAGTTTGACGATCTGTTCACAGGACGTCAGCTCTGAGCTGGGCGGGGAGGGTCTTCCCTTCATTGGCCTGCGGGGAGCCGGGTTCCTCGTGCTCTGCTCCCACCTACTGGTGGGTCAGTTTAGCAGGTCTAGACCCAACATTTGAAAAAATGAAATAGAAGACGTGAGAGCAGGATGTGCTGCTTATATGTGTGTATGGACTGTCATGATGGGGAACTACGTTTGGCTGTGGGCTACAGCCAGAAACGTCTGAGAGGCATTTCTTACAAGGGTGCCTGTGCTAAGGGACACAGGAGTCTAAGCCCCAGGGAGGGGCAGAGCTGGGCTCTGAGCCTCGCCCGCGGCAGGGTGCTCAGGAAGCTAAGGTGGCTTGGGCAGCTGTGCAGTGCGATGCGGGACGCGAGCGCGCCTGTCCCGCGAGGGGCTAAGCGGGGAAGGCGCGGGCGCGGTGACCCGCGGGTCCCCAGCATCCCTCTTTGTGCGCACAGGCTAAGCTGGCCGTGCTGCTGCTGACGCTGGTGGCGGCCGCGGCCTCGTACCTGTGGATGGAGCAGAAGCTGCGGCGGGGTGTGGTCCCGCGCCAGCCCCGCATCCCGCGGCCCCAGCACAAGGTGCGCGGCTACCGGTACCTGGACGAGGACAACTCGGACGAGAGCGACGCGGAGGGCGAGCGCGGCGGCGGAGGCGGCAGCGGCGGCGGCCCGGGGGACGGCGTGGAGGAGGAGGCGCCGCCCGCGGGTCCCCGGCCTGGCCCGGAGCCGGCCGGCCTCTGCCGCCGGCCCTGCCCCTACGAACAGGCCCTGGGAGGTGACGGGCCCGAGGAGCAGTGAGGGGCCCAGGCTGCTCGCCGGCCTCGGTTTACCGCGTCTCAGGTCGGGGCCCCTGTGACTGCGCCTCCTTCAGGAAGGACCTTGGCCCCCAACCCCGTGTTCGGGAACGGCCGTCCGGAGCCCCCGGGCCACCTGCAGCGGGGGCCCGTCCCGCAGCCCCTCTTGGACGAGACGGAGCTTTGAGACCCCTGGGGTGGAGAGACAGACGGCACAGCCGACACCCCCATCTCCGGGGCCGCCCTCCACGACCCCTCCCCCGGCCCCAGAAGGGGCGGGGTCCTCCAGCCGCCCCCGCCCCCAGTCCCGCCCCAGCTCCGCTCTCGGCTGCGGGGCTCCGCCCAGTGCACCGCGCGCTTTGTACATCATACCCCCGTGGTCCGTGAAGAGACACGACTTTTTATAGAAAATGAGAAATAAAGAGGTTTTGTATTGTCCTGACCGGGAAGTCTCGAGCTGCGGGGGTAAGGAGGGCGCCCGGGACGGGTGCCCGGCTGACCCTCCTGGGGCAAGATCTCCGACCCCTTGACCCCCGCCGAGGGGGAGGGCCCCCTAATCCCCGCCCATCCGCCCGGCCTCCCTCCTGGAAGCCCCGCCCCTCCCCACATCCACCTGTTTTTCCAGGTCCCACCGCGTCCACCCGGGAGAGAAGCGCCCGGCTTGGCCTGCGGGGACCGCGGCAGAGAGTGTGACGGGGCTGCCGGTCCCTCGTGGGTCTAGAGGGCGCGACAGACTCCGAAGGTCCAACTCCCACCGCCCCTCCTGCAGTCTCCATATGCATCTCCAGCCCTCCTGCCCGTCCTCATCCTTTTTCTGTCTATTGGGGTGTTTCTGCCTGCAGCTCCCACAAGGGACTCCTTTGGGAGCCAGGTCCACTTCTGAGCCGTGTCAAGGTCGCCCCTGCTGGTCTGGGCAGGGAGAATGGTTGTCTGAGCCCAGTGAACTTGGCCACTGCCCTGCTGTAGCCTCAGCAGCCGGGCCCATGAGAGCCACAGACCCCCTACAGCCTGAGGGTGCCCCTTTCTCCACGACCCCATGGGAGGAACTGAGACCCCACTGGAAAGGGCTTTGAACGCCTGGGTGAGGATAGCTAAGGGGGCCACATGAGGGTCATAAAGCCCTGGTTGCACCCCAACAGATCCTCTGCTGCGGCCACACCATTCCTCACCCCCCCCCCCCACATCCCCTCTACCCCCTGAAGGCCAAGGCCAGACCGTGTCCACACCCACTTCAGCCTCAGTTCTCTTAGACACCCCACGCCCACCACCATAAACCACGCCTCCACTCTCTTCTCTCCGGCCTCGCTCGAGTTTGCATCTAGCAACCTCTAGGGGGCCTTGGAGCCAGGCTCTGTGACCTCAGGCAAGGGCCTGACCCATCTGAGCCACAGATTCCTTCTTGGTAAAGTCAGCGTCGGTAAACACGGAGACATGTTTGAAACCCCTCAGCACAGTGGCTCCGTAGGAAACTCACAAGGATGCAGAGAATATCTTACATTTTCTAAATTTTGGAGGGAAGCAGCAATCCTGCGTACCTTTCCACCCCAAGCGAACTAATAGATCCAGGTGGCTCCCAGCTTCAACATCAGATCATGGCACATTCCCTTCACGTTGTGTCTCTGAGACGTTGGCTTTCCTGTGGTTTTGGGGATAAGAAGGGAAAGTCACCACCATGGACCAGGAAGTGAGGCTGGGGGGCGTCCAGTCGGATTTCAAGGTGTGAGAAGCTGGCCAGTGCACACAGCCGATTAGTAAGTAGTGGTAGTTTTTTTTTTTTTTAATGTTTATTTTTGAGAGAGAGAGAGAGAGAGAGGCAGAGTGCGAGTGGGGGAGGGGCAGAGAGAGGGGGAGACTCCAGGCTCTGAGCTGTCAGCACAGAGCCTGATGTGGGGCTCCAACTCACGAAGGCAAGGCAGGATCATGACCTGAGCTGAAGTCAGATGCTTAACCCGCTGAGCCACCCAGGTGCCCCAAGTAGTGGTAGTTATTGAAGAATGAAATAAAAGTACTGTTTTCTCTTCCTATTTATGCATATTCTATTTCCTAAATGACCAAGTTATTAGGACATAAATTTGTATTATTTGGACCTAAAATAAAATTGGTAAATAGATATGAGATGTTAGATATTTCTTTTGGCCTGGGAGCGCCGTGGAAAATGACTGAGGCACCAAGGGTGCCAGGAACCAAGAACGTTTAGCACAGCGCTGGCACAGAGAAAGCTCTCAACGAACCTCAGTGAGTCCCTCACTGGACCCTGTGGCACCGCTTGCCCCGAGGACCGGCTGCCTCCTCTCTGGGCCTCGTACTAGGGAAGGTGGGTAAATCTATGATCTGTGACTCATGACAAAGGAGTCCCCCCCCCCCCCCCCGTCTTCTGCAAACCACCATAAGCCCGATACCAGGTTGTCTTTGGCAGATTCCGGGGTCCTGTAGGCATGGAGGGCAGGGAAGGCGACAGCTATAGTAAGGGCCATAGGTCCCCACCCGCCACCCCCACCTCCGCCCCAGCCTCCCTACCAGGTGGCCTGCACACTCAGGCAGGTGAAGGGCTGGAAGCTCAGACTTTCACTGACAAGCAGACCCGGAAAGGGTCACGTTGTGTGACCTGTAGTCCAGGTGAGCGCCATCCCTCTGCCCTTCGAGACCCCCATCAGCATCTGTGTGGAAAGGAAGGTTCTCTGGCAGCAGATACAACATCCTCCCGGCAGGATTGCAGCTAAACTCCCGTCAGAGCTGGGCAGACACTAGCCTCTGAATGCAGGGCTGGGTGCTATTCAGAGTGTGGACCCCTGGGTGTGCCGGGCAAGGGTGAGAGGGGGCGGGAATAGGTCTCTAATTTGTCACCGTCCAAAGTCATTTCTTTCTTTCTCTCCCTCTTTCTTTTTTCTTTCTTCTTTCTTTCTTTCTTTCTTTCTTTCTTTCTTTCTTTCTTTCTTCAGTTTATTTATTTTGAGAGAGACAGAGATGTTGCGAGCAGGGGAAGGGCAGAGAGGGAGAGAGAGAGAGAATCCCAAGCAGGCTCCGCATTGTCAATGCAGAGCCTAATGCTGGGCTTGAACTCATGAACCCTGAGATCATGACCTGAGCTGAAATCAAGAGTCAGATGCTTAAGTGACTGAGCCACCCAGGTGCCCCCAAAGTCATCTTTTTTTTTTTTTTTTTTTTAGGATTTCAGGAATAGCATTTAGGGATTCATCACTTACATACAACACCCAGTGCTCATGCCGACAAGTGCCCTCCTTAATGCCCATCCCCCATTTAGCCCATCCCCCCACCCAACACCCCTTGAGCAACCCTCCATTTGTTCTCTGTATTTAAGAGTCTCTTATGGTTTGTCTCCCTCTCTGATTTTACCTTATTTTTGCTTCCCTTCCCCTAGGTTCATCTGTTTTGTTTCTTAAATTCCACATGAGTGAAATCATATATTTGCCTTTCTCTGACTGGCTTATTTTGCTTAGCATAACACACTCTAGTTCCATCCATATAGTTGCAAATGGCAAGATCTCATCCTTTTTATTCACCAAGTCGTATTCCATTGTGTGTGTCAGTCGAGGGACATTTGGGTCTTTCCATACTTCCTTTATTGTTGATAGCGCTGCTATAAACATTGGGGTACATGTGCCCCTTCGAATCAGCATTTTTGTATCCTTGGGATAAATACCGAGTAGTGCAATTGCTGGGTCGTAGGGTAGATCTATTTTTAATTTTCCTAAAGCCATTTCTCACATCTATCTCAATATTAGACAAGGACTCTAATTGGAACAGATTGGAAGGTGGCCCGGGAATATGGAGCAGCCGTATGGGAGGGGGGCGTGGTTTCTGATCACGTTTCTCGTGCCTAATGAGTTCCCCATTAAGAGACTTCACACACCCCCTCGCTGCTCCTGGCACTTGGAGGAGACCCCCCCCCCCCATGGCAGGCTGCCCCCGTGACAAGCAAGACACAGAGCACTCAGGACAGGCAGTGGAATTGCTCGTGGCCGCAGACCCTTGTGGGCTGGGCTAAGTGAGCCATGACCTGCGCCTGCCCAGCCCCTTGGCATCTCCAGGTGTGGTCGTGAGGTACCATCTTCCCTCGTCTCCATCCCTTCTGGATAAAGTGACTGGTGCGGTTTCTGGGCCCCTGAGTGGAAGGAAGATCAGCAGGGCCATCACTGTCCCCCCCCACCTCCTCACCCCCCCCCCCACCACCAACAGCAGTTTGATTTTGTCAATCTGTACCAGGAAGCTTTTTAAATTAAATGACTCAGAGAATCTACAGTCTGAGATCCGGTTTATCTTTAATTTCTCGGTAGCAGGTCAGATAGCCTGAAATTCCCCTTCTTGGAAACACCTAAAGGTGCTGGTTAGAAAATCACCTGCTTTTTAAATACATAGCTGAGCTGTCAGAAAAGTAAGCAAGGTTCTCCAGGGCCCACGCTGACGGCCGCGACCCTCACCAGGTAGGGGCTGGTGTTAAGGCCACGCGGAAAGCTGGACCGTGGAAAAGCGACACTTTTAGGGAAAGGGATGGAAGAAATCCCACCCACAGACACAGGAAGACACAAGGAACTTTGGGCTCTGGGTGGGAAAAAAGTTTGCCTTGAGAGTTCTATGTTTTCAGGCACGCTTTCTGAAAGTTTGGAGTGCCTACCAAGGATTCACCCCATCCGTGTGGCCCAGGAGCCCCAACATTGAGAAATTAACATTAAAAAGTAGCTGTGGCTTGGAAGCATCCCTGGGGCTCCGGGCAAATACACTTGGAAAACCTCTCTGATGGCTCCCTGAGGCCCGGACACCCAAGATTTCTCACGTAAAGCCCCTCTGAGGCTGAGCTCACAGTCCAAAATTATAGAGCACACGAGGGAACAAATCACAGTGAATGGGAGCTAAAAAACACCAAAAGGAGGGACGCCTGCGTGGCTCGGTGGGTTGAGCATCTGACTCTTGATTTCAGCTCAGGTCACGATCTCACGGTTTATGGGACTGTGTGCTGAGCCTGCTTGGAATTCTCTCTCTCTCTCTCTCTCTCTCTGCCCCTCCTCTGCTCTCTCTCTGTCTCTCAAAAATAAGTAAATAAACAATTTTTTAAATGTTTATTTATTTTTGAGAGACAGAGACAGAGTGCAAGTGAGGGAGGAGCAGAGAGAGAGGGAGACACAGAATCTGAAGCAGGCTCCAGGCTCTGAGCTGTCAGCACAGAGCCCGATGTGGGGCTTGAACTCACAAACCGTGAGATCACGACCTGAACCGAAGTCGGATGCTCAACCAACTGAGCCACCCAGGTGCCCCAGTAAATAGATATTTTTTAAAAAGTCACCAAAAGGAGCAGGATTAGACACTCCTCCCTCCAAGCACCTCGCCCAACTACGAGAAAGAGGTGTGCACGACAGGTGCTTCTAGAAGCCTCCCAGCGATCTCTGTCCCTTGACCCTTCACACCTGTGACATCTCCTCCCCTTGGCTGTGGGATGGACCTAGCGATTTTCTTCTAACAGAACACGGCAGCGATGGGTGGAGTGCTAAGCTGGCCTCCAGGACTCCCAGGCCCTCCCCGTGAATGTGGGTGGGGTCTCGTGCTGGGAGAGCCCCCGGGATCAAGCTCCCCATCAGTTGCCTGTCGGGTAATCAGAAGGGAGATTACCTGAGTGGGCTTGAGCTGAGACCTTTAAAAGAAGAACTCTGGGCAGAGAGGCTCTCTTGCTGGCCTGGAGGAAGACTGGCCGGGAGCTGAGAGGAAATGGGGACCTCAGGGCTGCAACCGGGGGGAACTGAACAGAGCCAACACCTTGATCGCAGCCTCCGATAGCAGAGGCACATAGGTACCCGTGGACACAGCATAAAATGTGTTAATCACATAGTAAGCGGTAAAAGGATTCTCCAAAGAGAAGGCTCGGTGGGTCTGGAATGAAACAAGAGTGAATAGCAGGGGTGGCTTTGGATCTTGGCTGTGGTCAAGGGTGGAGCTCAGCTGGGG